>NC_133537.1:188353902-188978902 GCF_048544455.1 Silene latifolia
GTACATAAGCCGATTCATATCGAAACTCACCATGATCTGTGAACCTATCTTCAAAAAGCTAAAGAAAATGGATCACACCATGTGGGATGATGACTGTCAAAAGGCATTAGACCAAATCAAGGATATACTAGCCAAGCCGCCAGTGCTCATGCCACCCCAACGAGATCAACCTCTTGGTTTATATCTCACAGTAACTGAAACAGCCATGGGTGCCATGCTAGCCCAAACTGTAGGAAAAAAAGAAAGGGCTATCTACTACCTTAGTAAGAAGTTCTTGGAGTACGAGTGCAAGTACACACCACTCGAGAAGACATGCCTTGCTCTTGTGTGGGCAACGAAGAAGCTACGCTATTACATGCTTAGCTACTCCGTCAAAATATACTCCAAAATGGATCCTGTCAAATACCTCTTCGAAAAACCTGTTCTCAATGGACGCGTAGCGAGATGGACTTTGATGCTCTCAGAGTTCGATCTCAAGTATGTACCTCTGAAAGTTATAAAAGGGCGCGCTGTCGCCGAGTTCTTCGCAAAAAATCCCATCAAAGATGTACAAGCAATAGACACCTGGTCATTTCCGGCTGAGGATATACTCCAAACAGATGTAGACTCCTGGGATCTTTATTTTGATGGAGCATCGAACTTAAGAGGATTTGGAATAGGAGTGTTGCTCATTTCTCCTGAAGGCAAGCATAAACCACTCTCTGTCAAACTCGACTTCGAGGTGACGGATAATGCAGTAGAATATGAGGCTTGCCTTATTGGACTACAAGCAGCGGTAGGTTTAGGCATCAAAAATCTTCGGGTATATGGAGATTCATCTTTGATCATCAACCAAATTACGGGATCTTGGAAAATTCGGAGTGAAAGCCTAGCACTGTATCAAGCCAGGATAGACCAAGTTGCCCAATTCTTTGATCAAGTAACGTACCTACACCTACCTCAAGAAGAGAATCAATTTGCAGATACTCTTGCAAAACTTGCATCTTTGATTAATATGCCGGATGATATGGTAGAAATGCCTTTATGCATCGAACGACGGTCAGAACCAGCTTATGTGCACCAAATTACAGATGAAGAAGAAAACCCAGAAGAACCTTGGTTCCAAGCAATTCTGAACTTCAAACTCAATGGCACCTATCCACCAGACATGGACAAAAGGGGACAAAGTGCTATACGCTTACTAGCCTCCCAATACGTCCTCATGCAAGGAGAATTATATAAAAGAACACCTCTTGGTGTAATCCTGCGTTGCCTTGATCATTCACAGGCACGAAAAGTGATGGAAGAAGTCCATGATGGAGAATGAGGCCCTCACATGAGTGGACCAATGATGGCAAAGAAAATCACGTGTTTGGGGTATTATTGGATCACAATGGAATCCGATTGCATCAAATATGTCAGACATTGTCATAACTTCCAAATCTTCGGGAATGTGCAACACATCCCTCCTTCACTACTCTACACCATGACATCTCCTTGGCCATTTTCTGCTTGGGAAATCGACATCATCGGAAGGATCACCCCAGCCGGAACAGGTGGTCACTGTTTCATTTTAGTGGCTATCGACTATTTTACCAAATGGGTAGAAGCGGCTTCTTATACTAGTCTCACAACCAAGAACGTGGCAAAATTCATACAAACCAATATCATCTGTCGATACGGTTGCCCACATGAGATCATCAGTGACAATGGGTCACATTTCCAGGCTGAGACTGAGCAATTTCTAGCTAAGTACAAAATCAAACATCACCATTCCTCGCCGTGTAGACCACAAACTAATGGTGCAGTAGAGGCAGCAAACAAAAACGTTGTCACAATCCTCAAGAAAATGATTGACAATTATCGAGATTGGCCAAGTAAGATACCATTTGCCTTGTGGGGATATTGCACATCCGTTAGGACGCCCACTGGGGCCACTCCTTTCTATTTGACTTACGGTATGGAAGCCGTGCAATCAGTCGAGCTCGAAATACCATCCTTGCATATTCTACTCGAAAGTCAAATCCCAGAAGCCGATTGGAAGAAGGATATATATGAAAAACTCATCCTCCTGGATGAGCGAAGATTGCGCGCATTACATAATGTGAAAACGTATCAGGCACGTATCAAATGAGCCTTCAACAAAAGGGTTAAGCCAAGAAACATCAAAGAAGGAGACTTAGTTCTCAAATCAGTTAGAGCTCTTTTACCTGTCGATCCACGAGGAAAGTTCAAACCCAACTGGGCCGGACCATTTCTAGTCAAGTCCATACTCCCGGGGGTGCGGTTAGAATCATAGACCTAGATGGGAATGAATTTGCCAACCCAACTAACCTCGACTAACTGAAACGATACTATGCCTAGAATAGGAACAAAAACGCGCCTCGCGTAACACCACGTGTCGCTCCTGTGGCACGGAATAAAAAACGGCCCCTGGCCAGCTGAAATAAAGTTTATGTCACCTTGCTCTTGCATTTTGACAAATCGTCATCCTCATATCGTCAAAGAAACTGAATTATGCTTTAGGAGTAAGTAACGCTCATGCTTATTTTCAAGTTCATTACAAGCTCTTGCTTAGAACAATTATTCTTTTACATTTACTTGAACTACGCGCAAGGGTTTGATTTCATTTTTTTAAAATGAATACGTAGGCAATCCTTCACAGGATACAACCCACTATTATTTTAAATGTAAATAGAAGGACATTTGCATATGCATTTGGAATTCGACAAGAATAATAAAAGAAAATCACAACGGTTGCATAACCAATTAACCTTTTATTCATTTCTTTCCATAATAATAATAGTATGCCACATAATAAAAATAATAAATAGGCTAAGATTCTAAAAATCTCACCATTTTATTAAAAACAACAACAACAACAACAATAATAATAATAATAATGATAATGATAATGATAATGATAATGATAATGATAATGATAATAATAATAATAATAATAATAATAATAATAATAATAATAATAATAATAATAATAATAATAATAATAATAATAATAATAATAATAATAATAATAATAATAATAATAATAATAATAATAATAATAATAATAATAATAATAATAATAATAATAATAATAATAATAATAATAATAATAATAATAATAATAATAATAATAATAATAATAATAATAATAATAATAATAATAATAATAATAATAATAATAATAATAATAATAATAATAATAATAATAATAATAATAATAATAATAATAATAATAATAATAATAATAATAATAATAATAATAATAATAATAATAATAATAATAATAATAATAATAATAATAATAATAATAATAATAATAATAATAATAATAATAATAATAATAATAATAATAAATAATAATAATAATAATAATAATAATAATAATAATAATAATAATAATAATAATAATAATAATAATAATAATAATAATAATAATAATAATAATAATAATAATAATAATAATAATAATAATAATAATAATAATAATAATAATAATAATAATAATAATAATAATAATAATAAATAATAATAATAATAATAATACTAAGACTTAGGCTATTCTTCCATTTTCCCTTTGCCTTTATCATTCTTGTCATATTTCCTATCTCGACCACGAGTCGGGCGCTCCTGCGCTATTTCTGATCTAATCAACAATGGTCTCTCTCGTGGTCTAGCCTTGTCATTCTTATCAACCCCCTTTTTGACGACGAGATAGGTCTTCGGTTTCTTTGACGGATGAACAACTCGGAATCCGGCTTCTTCCTCTCCCTCGGTCAAGTGCTTCTCTTACTCCTTCTCTACGTCACGAACCTTGTAGTCAACAGGCTCGCGCTTCCTTAGTCTCTCGCGCTCCTCAGGAGTAGTAGCCTTCCTCCACTGCAAGTAGGAATCCGACACCCATAATGCGCTGACAGAAGAGTTTAGGAACCACATGTTTCTTTGAGCCCATTTGATGGCCCACTCTCTTCGGCTCTCAGTAGTAAGCGCCATGGCAGTCTGAGGAACAATGTCAAGCTTCAAAATCGTCTGCTTCAATCCAACCTGCCTCATCAGCCTCTCGGGGAAGATGCATATCATAAATTTCAAACCAGGAATGCGCACCGATCGGGTAGGATCCATAGACGATACTCCAGTAACAGACTTGAGATGCCACCATGGTACAATCCATCTAATCAGGGGTCCATCCTCGTTCTTCAATTTATTCTCCCAGTAGTCGCAAACCCTGGTAAAGTCCACCATGTAAAGCCTGGTCCTCATTGCAATTGAGCGAGCATGATAAGCAGGAACATTAACTGGGATCTCGATCAGTCGAAGACGCTCCATAAGCCAAACCTGCCAAAGCAGGTATTAGTATCCAAAAAAGAAGAAAAAACGAAAAAAAAATGAAAACAAAGAAAGAAAGAAAAAAAAAAGAAAAATTGTATTCTTTTACATGCAAGATGATGGGACTTCCTAAATAAGGAAGGTCGCGGTGGCTTTCCTGTTATCTAACCCCAATAGGATCTCTCCTAAACATAGACAAGTTGGGCTCCTGCGCAGCTCCATCTGCTCAACTAGACTCAAATAGCGAGGATCACCTCTCATATCCTCATCAACATGCCCTTGAAGGACATAACCATGCAATAAGTAAAACCCAAATGCCCTACGCCTCACCACATAGGAGATGGAAGGGTCTGCCCTATTTATAAATCGATCGATAAAATCAAGCATTCGGGCTCCTTTTGAGGTCACAAGACGATCAACCTCAGCTCTTGTCAATCCAAGCAAATCCCTAAATTTATTCTTATATCCTTGAGAAGTAGAGGGAATAGCAAGCATATGTTCTGGGTCCCAACCGCCAATTGCAGCAATTTCTTTAGGAAACTGACAGATATCGCCTCCAGGGAAGGCAAACACGTGGAAGTTCGGGTCCCAATACTCAAGACAAGCATCCAAGAATGGTTTGACGACCTTAATTAGCTTCAAGCTTAAAATCGATCCAAAGTTGTTGGCACCCATATCGTGTTTCTCCACATTTGAAAAATTGTTGGTCCATTTTTTGAGACGGATTTCTAAAGTATTCATGATGTATGTTTAATTAGAGAGTTTTTATGTAATAAACGGAAGAATTATGTGAATAAAACCTCCATCGACGTCTATATTTATACTAAAAGTTGTTTCCTAAAATCTGTCAGGACGGACACACTGGGGAAAAGGCGCAGCACCTGCTGCGCCTCTTCAAAGGGACGCAGCTCATGCTGCGCCTCTTCCTCAACTGTATTTCAGTGATTTTCCGCCCATGATCTTTCCTAATTCCTTAACGCATAATTTCCTATTCGTATGGGTTATTATTTTTTGGTAATTCCGTCCAATTACCGTATTCCGAATTTCCTAATTCTACGCGCACGTATTTCGAGGCGAGATCGGCATTTTCGTCAATTCAGCACACACTTATCCATTTCTTTTCAATTTTCTTTTTTTGGGGAATCATTTCACCAATTTAATTATTTATTTCTTCAAACTTATCCATTTCTTTTTAATTTTTCTTTTTGGGGAATCATTTCGCTTCCATTTCATTTCAAACTTATATGTTTTCATTTTCTCTTTTTTTAGGGGGTAACCCTCCCTACCGTCCGGTCATGTTCGACAAATTTTTTGCATTTTTTTCTTCGAGTCTTTGACTTGCGCTAATTTAGCCCATGTGTACAAAAATGTGTTTTATGTGCAATTTCTCCGTAAATTTTGGCAGCATGACGGCATAAACCGTCATCTACCAAACCTGTTCAAAGCTAACCTGCAGGTACAAACAAGACAACCCAGCAGCAAAGGCACTCAGGCCGTCATATATACAACCAAAAAGAGATATGTACACCAGACTGGGGGCTCATGCCCGAAACAAAGTCCGAAAGTCCAAAATAAAGGTCCTAAAATGTGCAAAAGTGTATGCAGTGCAGCCAACAACAAAAACAACAGGAAAATAAATGAACTACTACTGGTCGCCGCCTAGCTCGGTAACTCTCGCCTCGAGAGTAGCGATCTCGGCGTCGCGGACCTCTAGCTCCCTCGGCAGGCGAGTTGTCTCCTCTCGGGACTGCGCTAGCTCTCGCTCCAAGTCACGCTCCCTCTGCAAATGACAATAATTGGCTCATGTCAATCATTTCAAACATAAAGAAAGAAAAAGAAGTAAACGGAAGGTTCAGACCTGACGTCCTCGACCGCCAGCAAGTGCCTCGACGGCAGTAGCCCGTAGCCGGTTGGCTACCCTCCACAAAGCCACGAACTGGGATGGCGCAACCAGCACTTCAATAAACAAGGACTCTCAATAATTTGACAAAGTTAAAGAAATGTATTCTTATACAAAAAGCTAATTAAGATCGGGGAACTTACCCTCTGAATCAGATGCTACCACTCGTCCAGGCCAGCATCTATCACCGCCTCGCCAAAGTCGCGAAGCTCGGAGATCGTCGTCATCCCCGCCGCATCAGTGTACTCGAGGGTCTCGGGGTACGCTGGGGGCTCGACGCCTGCCGCCTCAACCTCCTGTAAAGTTTAAATGGTTTCCATTAATCGATGGTCATTCATCATGTTTTCAAACCAATCGAAAGAAAGGTGAAGTACTTACCACGACCGGCCAGTACGCCAACCTCCGGTAGAGGAACGCGAAGTAGTCCTCACCAGGAAGAAGGAGAGCATCGCCACCGACGTCTGCCAAATCAGCCTCCCTCTCAGCATCAGAAGGCTCCCTAAACATCGTCTGAGGAGGGTCGATGGGGACCGTGAAGGCATCTCGAGAGCACTGGCGAGTCAAACGCTCACCCAAGTACCACACAGGACCCATCAACGTCCTCAACAGCAACCGGCTCGAGCTCCTGGGTCGAAGGACCTCAGCCACAAAAGGAGGGATGCTAGTGTAGTCCGCCCAAGGCCTGGGCACCCACTAAGATAAGCAAACAAGAGGTCATTCTTATGATCAGTTCTAAAAGGAAGTGATAAGAAAGCAAATAAAGGAAGGTGATACTCACACCACTCAGCTGTAGGGCATTCACATCCCGTCGACAGACGTCGTGAGAAGCACGCTGACTCTTCTTACGACACATCACCCAATCTCTCACGACAGGATAGGCTCTCTCCCCTGGCTCCGTCCTCTTGGGCGCGAAGCCAGGAAAGTAGGAGTACACCTACACCTGCAAACATGGTAATCAATGACGATCTTTTTGTGATTTGATAAGGAAAGGAAATGATCTTTCATGATACGAAGTGAAGGTTCATACCTCCAACAACAGTCCAGGACCAACAGTGGTGGGAAAAGTCCCCTTCTCCACCAACTCAGGACGAACCATGGCCCTCATGTAGAGAATGAGGACCGCAAAACCAACAGTGACCCAGTCCCAAAGACCTAGGCCACTCAGGTTAGAAAGGAATGGAAGAAGCTTCGTCGACAGCCTCTCTCCCTTGTCTCCGAGGTAGATCAAAGATAAGAACCACCAGAGCCACAAACGAGCTCTCTGCTCCGCAGTGCGGGGAGGAGGATCCGTCTTCCTCCCATCGATCTTCACCACCGTCGGGATCTTCCCAGCAAAGTAATCCCTGACGTAGGAACTCGGCACCAACCCGAGAACGGCAGCAGCTTTCGCCGCCAGGTTCCAACCGATCAAGCTCCTAGCCTCAGCCGAGTCCACTCTCATGGCTGTCTCCGGCCACACCACAGCCTCAGTACCGCACGGCAAGCCAGAAATCATGTCGTAATCCTCCAACGTGACCCCAACCTTACCAAAAGGCATGTGAAAGGTCGAGGTCGTATCCCAGAACCGATCAAGGAAAGCTCGAATCAGGCAAAGGTTAGCCCGAATCTTCCTTCCCTTGATATCCCTCCACGCTCGTACCAAAGCACCAAACGCTCCCAGCTCGATGATGACCTGCTCCTCCGCCGACAGTCTCCCGTAAGCCTCCATCATCGTAGTGTAACCCGAGAAAGACCTGATGTTTTCGGCCTCCTATATTGATTTAAAGCAAGAGCTATCTTATGTTGGAGTGAAAGAGGAAAGGAATAGCAAATGAAAATAAAAGAAGGTGAATAAAAGAATAGTGAATTCGATTTACCAAGCTCTTCACCGTCCTGTAGGACAAGTGACTCTCCGCTACCCAGATGAGATGTCGGATATCCCATCTCTCAGCCCACTCGGGTGCACCCCTCAGCTAATGACCGCCTCGTCCGACGTTGGCCCGCCTGGGGGCCTCCTCCTCAACAGCCTCCTCCTCGATGACCTCGTCCTCAGCAGCCACTACAGCAGCAAAAGCCTCCTCTAACGCCTCCTCCAGCGTACGAGAAGGGTTAAGAACAGTGTCCACATCCATGGGACCTCTCCCTGACATAGAAGCCTCGTCACCTGCAAAATTAAAGTAAATTAGGCCGCGTCAAGTGACGACGAGCCTTAATTAGGGGATTTTCGAGCTTTCAAAGCTCCGAAATCGCTCTTTTCTCGCCATCTTTGGCCATTTTCCAAAAACCCAACCGCTCATGTGGTAATATGGGTCAATTAAAGTTTAAGTTGAAGCCTAGTCATGGGTTTGAGTCGGAATTTCAACAGCATTTTGTTATAACAGTGATTATGCCCTAGAAAAGTGTCCTGAAAAAGCCGTCACAAATCAAAATTCCGAGATGGTAGGAAGTTTACCCATCATAGAAGGATCCCAAATATCGAGTTTCATCACAAATGGGCAATTCTAAGCCTATTTTCGAAGCAATTTACGGTTCAGCTGTGAGACCGTCACAATTTCACTCAAACGCTCAAAACTCAATGAAAATTCGAAACGAACACATGGTTATGATCCTTATACTACCAATTATCCATTTACAAAGTCAATTTTACAAGGCAAAATCGTTTGGGGGAAAAGCCCCAAATTTTCGACATTTTTGGGGTTGGAAACCCTAATTTATCGGTCCAAATTGTTCTAATGCAGAAGATTAATGCAAAAATAATACACATACCTTGATTAGTCATGGCAAATGCAAGATTTTGATCAAATTTTGGCAAGAAATGGTTGGAATTTGAGAGAATATTTGATGATTTATGTTTCGAAAATTATGAATAAAACACGATTTTTATCAAGTTTTAAATCAGACAGGGACACATCCAGGAAAGGACGCAGCAGGTGCTGCGCCTTTTCTAAGAGACGCAGCTCTGCGCCTCTTCCTCCATTTCCCCCCAAGTCAATTTTCGAAAATTCGTTATAAGTTTGTTATTTGTGGGCCCATCTTTGGTACCTCTCTTCCTTAACACCATATATCATATATTTGGTCCATTTGATGTTTATTCTTCGCCTTGACCCGTATTTTTGAGCAAACTGCGAACTGTCGCGGTACTTTATCAAGACCTTGCTTGCCACAACGAGCGAATATCCTCTGACAGGTGTTTTGACACGCCTCGGTTATGTTCCCCCAGCGAGAGTTCCGGACAACCAATTGTCCCTCTCAACACGTAGAGATCAACCTCGATTATGTTCCCCCAGCGAGAGTTCCGGATAGCCAATCGTCCCTCTCAACACGTGGAGTTCAACATCAATCTCGAGTTTTTTTCGTAGTTTGTTTGAAGACCGGCCCAAGCAGATTTCTCCCAGCAGTTCCTACCGACGTTCTACTGCCCCCTTCAATCCTTCAATCTTACATTTTGTTTCCCCTTGGAGTCCGACAGAGTAAGGAATCTCAAGGAATTTCAGGTATGGCCTCTTATTATGGCTGGCGAGCCTCCTTACGTAGTCTAATGGACTTTAAACGACCCTCCCCGATAGTCGACAGACTCTAAAATGTTCCCGACGACGGGTCCTTGGCTCAGATCCCTTGAGCCGCCTCGCGTCGCCATAGTCGTCAGGTTGTAATCTTCGATTGACCTGATGGCTATACTTTTGACTTTCGCCTTGTACAAGCCTCGGTCAAAGTGGGGGCTCTGTAGATACCTTATTTCTGCACCTCCCGCAAACCACCCGGTGATGATTGGGCCGCATGTTTGGTACACGGAATGATTTATGACGTTCATAAGTTTATCGTCAAGTGATAGCTCAAACACTTATGTCAACCCCTGGGTCATCATCTACGCGCCATTACGGTCGTTTTGACAGTAATTAGAGTACATTTGGAGTCCGGGTCAAAAACCGTCTGCAGGAGGAAACCCTTGGGGAAAGGGCGCAGCAGGTGCTGCGCCTCTTCCAAGAGACGCAGTGAGCACTGCGCCTCTTCCCCAGCTCCTTTCTGCGTATTTTCAAATCTTTTCGAGATTTACTTCCAAAGTTTTACCGAAACCCTAATTCCTCCGTGTGATTAGTATAAATAGAGACCTTCGGTCCTCATATTTCTCACGCGAGTGTCCGCCCTTCTCTTCTCCCTTTGCATTCTAAGACCACGCTCTTGCTTTTTGGCGTCTACGTGCTTGAACTTTCGACCACGTAAGCTCGGATCCTTCTGAGTACCAGCCTCGTTTTCCATGACCGACCAATTTGACCAACTCCACATCAATCAACTTAATCAATTTTGTTCGTTTTCCTCTTAGAGGGCACTTTCGTCGTACATTCGAGTCGAGCATCACTAAACGTTAACTTAGTTAATCTCGTTTCGTCAAACATGTAAGTCTGAGGGTGTAAATCCCATCTTTTATTATTGTCTTTATTTTTGTAATCATTATTGTAAGATTCACGTCGAAAACACATTCAAAACCGATTTACAAAACCTTTATTCAAACCTTTTTTACGGATTAGCGGGACACAGGTGTCGAGAAGGAGCGCAGCAACTGCTGCGCCTCTTCGAAGGGACGCAGCACCTGCTGCGCCTTTTCCTGAGGCTGGCGCAGTTCCTGCTCTCCTTCTTCTTCCTTCGTCTTCTGTTAATTTTGTCCGTTTATTTTGCTTCGCCTTTGCTTGCTTTTGTTTCTTTAACACGATATTTTTAGTATGACAATCTTGGCATATAATTCGTTATTAATTTATCATCATTAAAATTCCCGACTTAAATCCCTTATAATTCATATTTGCGGGTTTTCGTCATTAAAATCAATTCGGGTTTTTAGAGGTTCGATTCATCAATATTGAGTCTCTGAAATCCATCTTTGGTATATTTGCATCTGTTATTTATCATCATCGTCATAATCAGTAATTTAGTTCATCATTAATAACCTAGTTAACCTAATTAGTTTAATCTATCATTAATCTCATTATTAATCTTGTAATTAATATGTTCTAATTAGCCCTTATTCATGTTTTATTGTTTTTATGACCAATTCGCATATAAATAATATGTTAAATCACTTCTATCCGAGTCAAATATTATTAATCGAGCATTTAATTCACCAATGAACATTAACAACACGGAGTTCCGGCTTCACAACCATAATTCAGGTCAGGAACAGACGCAGCAACTGCTGCACCTCTTCCAAAGGACGCGGCTCTGTTGCGCCAGTTTCGAGTTGAATTCTGCCCCTGAACTTCCGTTGTTGCTTTCATTAGCTTACGTATTAATTAACTATTAATTGTAATATCGCTGCTAATCTGTTCGCTAATTTATTTTCTATTCTTTTCTCAAATTATCCGTTTTAAATGTATTTTCGACGTAAATCAATTAACCCATTGTAATTATTGTAATTTTCTTTATTGTATTTTTATTTTATTTCTTTATCATATTGTTTGTATGCTCTCACATGCAATTAACCTACATCTCTACTTCGACCCAATTGTATGTTAAATTACATGTCTACCGACTTAGTCTAAATTCACATGCTAGGAATAATTCATTGGATGTTGCATTGCATGCATATAACCTTCAACATATCGAGTATAGATGATTTTCCCTAATCATTAGTAGAGGCCGCTATCGAGGCGGACGGGATTAGGTATTCGATCAAAAGAGCTTCCTAATACGTACCCTCACCCCTTACTCCAGATCTTTGTGAACATCCGTGTTCATTGGCATCCACGAGAATCATTTTAGACATAGAATGCTAAGGGTAACGAGTTCTTGGTGTTCATGTCACTACTTTGTGTCTTGACATGGCATGAGGTATTCGAACGGTTTCCAATTTTCCACAATAAATTGGTGGCGACTCCACAAATGCAAAGCTTGCTCGTTTTCTACCCGAGCGACCCTTGTGGGCCCGCGTCCACAGTTGTCAGCTGTCAGTTCCCTTCTGTGTCGCACTACTTCATGCATCGTTAGTGTAGAAAACAGGAAACAAGTAGCACATACGTATAAACGTGAACACGTAAAAAGCATTTGATTGAATACAAAACTAACCACGATGACTCGAAGTTAAAATTGAAATTTGAAATGATATTCTCAAATTTCCGCGACGAGCCGTCACGTTTGGACTTCTCAAAAAGAAATGATTTGAAAATTGAACAAGTAACTCGTGTCTAGAATTAAATTATATCGAAATTGTTGAAATTGATTTGTGTTTCGAAAAAATTCAAACTCGAACCGTCAGGGGGTGAATTTAAAGTAGATTTTTGCGAGTGTATTTGGTTTTTGATTTTTTGAGATCGAGACTCGGATTTGTGAGAGCTTGAAATTTTGAAGAAAATTGACGTCCTGTTATCAATTTTCGATTTTTGTGAAAAAAGGCGAAAAAAATTTCGGAATTTTGACTGACATGGAAACGATCCGTCGTGGATCGGGGCGACTAGCCCTTCCCCCTTTAAAAAAAAAAGAAAAACCCGTATGTTTAAAGCTGCGTCATGGAAACCGTGTCGGATTTCGTAAAACGCGAAAATGAGGAAATGTGAGTGTGAGAAAACACAAAACATCCTGGATAGGCCCGAAGAGGCGCGAGCATTTTGGCGGGAGGTTTGAGGTGTCAGGGAGAAACACAACTTGAAAGGGACAATTCAAGTTGGGGATCCTAAGAACAGCCCCAAAGAGGCGCGAGCCAATTGGCGATAGAAGCCAGCTCTCCCTTTTTTTCGGAAAAACGCGCTGATTGTTTTGTATAAATAGGGATGTTTGTGCTTCATTGTTTCATAATCCGAAATACGAAAAACATCTCTACAAAAACCTTTCTTCTTCTTCCTCAAAATTATTCATGGATGCTTTTGAAAATGTGTTGCGACAATGGTCTCGGGATTTGTCGCCTCCCGAGAAGTATCAACTCGTTTGCATGGGAGTTGGTCAATTGTTGGTGCTTCGTCAAGTCAAGGTAAAATCCTCATTTCTTGAAGCATGCTCTCGGTTTTGGGATTCGAAACATCATGTTTTCATTTTCCAGAAAGGTGAAATTTGTCCTCTTGCCGAAGAAGTAGGAACCATTGGTGGGTGGCCGGGTTGTGTTCCGGTGCTTCCCCCGACTCGGTTGTGTTATAAGGAGAAATTTCATTCAATGTTGGGTTTGTCAACAAGTCAAGTCAACTTTCTCCTTACTCCTCATGGTGTGGATATGTTGGCTCTTATCAACATTTTTTCAAACCGATTGGATGCCAATGTTTCGGAGGTGGCTAGGAGGAGGACTCTTGCCTTTTTCCTTGTCCATGCATACCTCTTTGTTGATGCTTTGAAGAAGGAGGGGCCAAAATGCTATGGTAGCATGACCCTTGTGCACGTAGTCGAGAAAATGGAGCATGGTAGGGATCCATCATGGTTAGTGCTTGGCGAGATCATCCAAGCCTTGGACAAGAAGGGCTCTTGTGGAGAAGCTCCTTCGTTTGGATCTCCAAGGATCCTCTAAGTGTGGCTATTGGTGAGGCTAAGGTATGTAAGGCCTCTGGTTGATACTTCTTCTTATTCCTTCTGTCACCTTACCATGAGGAAGAAGTTGTACTCGGATAGCTTCGCATCCACCGAGGCCTATTGGGCCGCAAGATTGGCGGAGGAGGGTGGTCCTCACATCCGTTGGGTGGTGCCATGGTGGCACTTGAGGTCCTTCACGGGGTTGCCCGCTTCGGGTGCTAGCTCTCGTTCTTTGATGGTGGTGGGCTTGAAGGTTGCTTCCTTCATCTATCCCGAAAGGCTCATAAGGCAAATGGGGTGTCAACAAAAGGTGACCGGTCAAGATACCCTTGTCCAAGAGAACGTTTTTCGAAACTCCGAGCTTGTGGAGGTCTTCGAAAGATAGTGGGCCACTCGGCCGCTTTGGGAGGTACCAAACCCCGTTGCCACGACATGGGTGACTCCCGCTTATGTCAAGTGGTCAAGAGCTCAAACCTTGGAGGAAAGGTCCAAATCTCGTAAGGATGAGGTCGTTGACTTGAAGTATCGAGAGGTTGGCAAGGCCAACCGTGCCTTTTTTGATGACTATGTTGATGGAGCTAGCCCTGATTTGATAAGGCCACCAAAGAGAAGAAGCTCGGGTCCCAAAAAATGAAGTGGGCCGTGTATGGGCTCGTTTTGGACCGAGCATGGGTTCTTGAAAGAGACCGGAAGCCGCCGCCGTTGTAGATCCGTTGAGGATTCGTTCCGAAGGGGAAGTCCATGCTAGGCGGGCCAACAAGAAGAACAAGGGGAAGATGTACACCGAGGGAAAAGGCAAGGGTAGAATGGAAGAATGAAGACCTCCATTACCCACTTTATTATTATGTTGTATTAGTGTTGTGAGTTTTTTATTATGTTGTACTAGCTATGTTTTGTGTGTTTTTTGCTAGTTTTATTATGTGAGGTATCTTAGTCGACACCTTAGCTTTGACAAGTTGTAGACTTGTCGAGCTTCATTTGTTGTTGAATTTGTAATCCTTCTCATTATTAATTAAATAATAGGATTGCTCGTGTCAAAATTGTGAACGCTTGTTTCTTCCATCCATTTGTAAAGGCAATTCGATTTGAATTATCCTAAACATTTGCACTTGGGAAATGGGATTTTTGTAGGAAGGGAGAAAGGCTTTTTTCTTTGTATTTTTGTGGGAAAGGGAATGTTTTTCCCTTTCTTTTTTTTTTGAAAGTTGATATGGGCGATGTTTTGTATGTGGGTAAACATAAGGGAATTTTTTTTTGACGGGGATGTTTTTTGTTATTATGAGGATGGTTGTATCCTTCTTATGTAAGAAAGGACTGCCTACATATCCACCTAAAAAAGGTGAAATCAAACCATGATCGTAGTTCGAAATGTTTAGTAAATTTTGATTGGGTTTTGTGGTTGTATTCCTCTTGTATGAGAAGGATTGCCTACATATCCACCTAAAAAAGGTGAAATCAAACCATGCTCGTAGTTCAGGGGGGGATTTTGTTTTAGTGTAAATGGATGTTGCCTTTAACAGATCAAAGGGCATTCGAAACGGGCAAGGTGCCGCAACTTAGACTCGATAAAACATGCAGTTTCAAATCAGAACGCGTTGAGGAACTTGAATTGAAAGGGGTTAAGGCGGTCACTATTTGTAAAACTAGGGTGAGGTTGCTGGTTGCTACGGTTCAAGGGTAGTATTTCTTGAGTTGGTCTAGGTTGGTCGGGTTTGAATTGGGTTTGAATTTCCCCCTCGGATCGACGGGTAGTGGTGCTTGAACCGACTTCAGGACCAAGTCATCTTCCTTGATGTTCATGGGTTTAACCTTTTTGTTGAATGCCCGTTGTATACGCCATTGGTATAGCTGGACGTTGTGCAAGGCGTTGAGCCGCCGCTCGTCTAGAAGTGTGAGTTGTTCGTACCTTCGACGGGTCCATTCCGCCTCAGGAACTTGACTCTCCAGTAGGATGCGTAGAGATGGGACCTTTAACTCTACCGGTTGAACCGCCTCCATACCGTATGCTAGGTAGAAGAGTGTGGCGCATGTCGGTGTTCGAATGGAGGTTCGTTATCCCCAGAGTGCGAATGGGAGTTTGCTCGACCAATCGCGGTAGCTGTCTTGCATTTTCTTGATAATGGTGACAAGAGTTTTGTTTGCTGCCTCCACCGCTCCGTATGTTTGGGGACGGTAGGGGGATGACCGATGTCGTTTGATCTGTTATTTGTCCAGCAAAGTCTGTGTTTCCGCCCGGAAGTGAGAGCCTTGATCGCTGATGATTTCATGGGGTACCCCATATCTGCAGATGATGTTGTCCTGGATGAACTTGGCCACTTGATTGATTTTCGCTTGGTAGGGAGCCAAGCTGTCACTTCGGATTTTCTATGACCCGGACACCTGATTGATGATTGTAGATACCTCATTTCTGCACCTCCCGCAAACCACCCGGTGATGATTGGGCCGCATGTTTGGTATATGGAATGATTTATGACAGTTCGTAAGATTATCGTCAAGTGATAGCTCAAATACTTGTGTCTACCCCTTGGTTGTCATCTTCGCGCCGATACGGTCGTTTTGACAGGGATTAGAGTTCATTTGGAGTCTGGGTCAAAACCGCTTCATTTTCTAATAAACCGTTTTAAAATGCCGAGTCTGAATGTTCTAGATTATTCCGGATATTTTTATTCCATGATTTTAATCTTTTTTATCTTTTGGTATAATATATCCCGAAAATCATATTTTAAAGAATAAGTAAGTCGAGATCTACCGCACTTCCCTAAAAGAAACGCGGAAAATCTTTCTTCCGCAGAAGGAAACCTCCGGGGAAAGGGCGCAGCACCTGCTGCGTCTCTTCGAAGGATCGCAGCAGCTGCTGCGCCTTTTCCCCAGCTCTTTTCTGCGTATTTTCAAATCTTTTTGAGATTTGTTTCCAAAGTTTTACCTTAACCCTACTTCCTCCGTGTGATTAGTATAAATAGGGACCTTCGTTTCTCATATTTCTCACGCGAGTGTCCGCCCTTCTCTTCTCCCTTTGCATTCTAAGACCGCGCTCTAAGCTTATTGACGTCTACGTGCTTGATCAATTGACCACATAAGCTCGGATCCTTCTGAGTACCAGTCACGTTTGCATGACCGACCAATTTGACCAACTCCACCTCAATTAATCAATCAATTAAATCTAAATCCTCTAAGATTTCCCGGAATCTTACATAGTCAAGTACCAAACATGTTCATCTAAATCCTAGGATAGAACAACTCATGATTGCACTTGTGTGAAAGCGACAAGACACCTCGAAGACGTGCTATATGGCTCGCGCCTCTTTGAGCAGCCCAGGTGGCCACGTCGCTCAAAACTCACACAACCACTTATTTTCCTATAAATACCCCTCAAATGCAACCATTTGAAAGTTACGTGAGTGTCCGCCCCCTCTTTTCTCCCTTAAAATTCTCGACTCGACTTCCTAAGTCACAATCCGACACGTGTTTACGACCTACCGATCGTAAACACAAGCCTTACACATTGTTTGGTACCGTTATCGTGCATTAAATCACTTGACCGACCATCTCGACCACTACACCATCACTAAACTTAACAAACACTCTTTTTACTTACTAAAACGGTTTTAAACCGAGTTTTCCGACCAAAGGAGTTGATACACTTACGTCGATTTCTCGCCATAAGCCTAGCATGTAAGTATGAGGGTGTAAAAATCTTCTTTTATCATGTTTTCATTTGTTTTATGACTATAACATGCTAAATCATGCATAACATGGTCCAAAACATGGGAAGAATGAGCCAAAACCGGATTTTTGGTTGAGGCAGAGGCTACTTACGTAGCAAATAGGCTCGCCCCTAAAGCAGCCTGCCTCACCCTTAAGTCCAAACCGTGTTTGGTCTCTTCATCTCCTTTATTTTCATTTCATATTTGTAATCGGTTTTTACCATTTCAAGTATTTTCAAACCATTTTTACAAATTTTAACCATAAAACATTTTTCACCCTTGGTTCTTGATACCATGACGGTTTGATCCGTGTTTCGGTGATAATATTTGGTTAATTACATTATAAAAGGTATTTTAAAACCTTTTATTTCATTTCTTTACATTTTGGAAGGTATTTTAAAGCCTTTCATCATTTCTTTACATTTTCAAAACAAATGTATTAGTCGCCAACACAAAGTCATCCTTGGTTCCATATACCATGTCGGATTTTAACCCGAGTACGATGATGAATGTCGACTAATTATATTCAAATGAATTTAATACAATTAGTTCATAATTATTTTAAAAACTATTCATGTCAAGCTTGCAAAATCGAACCCGACATCGAATATGTCAAAATAATGACGATTATTTAAGTCTCGTTCTTCAAATCAACACAAAAGCGGCCTAAGCGGCCTTTTCAAACCAAAACGGGTTCAAATATCCATTTTTCAACACGTTTTACAAATGTTTTTAATGGTCAGAACACGTCATATATCGTTAACTGACCCGAGCCTAAATAGGCCATTTATTTTTCTATTTTCAAACCACGGGAGACCCCTTTACATCGCCAGATAGGCTCGCGCCTCTTCTGGCTGCCTGATGCAGGGTCTGTTCCCCTTCAAGCATTGGTCTAGGACAATCTCGACTCCAGCTAACCCGGATATAGGACGGATCAGATGACTAATTTGCTCATTCAAATAATATTTGCAAAATGCCTTACTAAGACAAATGGATCACGTTATGCACCATAAACCTAATTAGGTAAATGGATGTTTAATTTCCGTCTTGCATGCGAATCAACCATAAATCCAACTCGACATCTTATACTTGATATTTGGATTAAATCAACCGACTTAGAAAGCTCTCACATGTTAGGTTTAAACTATTGGATGCGCATTCATGCATTAAAACCGTTTTATCAACTTTTGCATTCAACCAACCAAGATCGATCAAGAGAGGCCTACGCTCGGGCGGGATTGGGTGTCTAATTAAAGGGCTTCCCAATACGTACCTTCAGCTCTTACTCAGAAACTTTGGATAGTGGACGACCTTATCCAGGGCGTACGAGAGTCATTCTAGAGATAGGATGCTAAAGAGGGACGATTCCTTATCTTTAGTACCTATGTCAAAAACTGCTTTGTGCTTCGTTTGACCGAGATATAAAGTGGATTCGAACGGGTTCCAAGCATCCCATAAATGCTTGGTGGCGACTCCGAACATCTCTAATCGTTTTGAGACCCTTGGCGAGTCGAAACCGACCGATCTAAAATGGTCCGGTCGAAAGCATTTTTACGCCGCCGAGCGTGGCTTTCAAAAGACCGTTATACGTCCACGGATTGGCCTGGCGTGTAGGTGGCTATGTCCACACTCCTTCCCCAGCTCTTTTCTGCGTATTTTCAAATCTTTTCGAGATTTGTTTTTAAAGTTTTACCTTAACCCTAATTCCTCCGTGTGATTAGTATAAATCGGGATCTTCGTTCCTCATATTTCTCACGCGAGTGTCTGCCCTTCTCTTCTCCCTTTGCATTCTAAGACCGCGCTCTAATCTTATTGACGTCTATGTGCTTGATCAATCGACCACGTAAGCTTGGATTCTTCTGAGTACCAATCACGTTTGCATGACCGACCAATTTGACCAACTCCACCTCAATTAATCAATCAATTAAATCTAAATCCTCTAACGAGGGCACTTTCATCATACATTCGAGTCGAGAAATCACTAATCGTAAACATAGTTAATCTCGTTTCGTCAAACATGTAAATCTGAGGGTGTAAATCCCATCTTTTATTATTGTACTTTATTATTGTAGCAATTAATGTAAGGTTTACGTCAAAATATGCTTAAAACCGATTTATAAAACTTTTTATCAAACCTATTTTTACGGATTAACAGTAGACAGACGTCGAGAAGAAATGCAGCAACTGCTGCGCCTCTTCCTGAGGCTGCCGCAGTTCCTGCTTTTCTTCTTCTTCCTCCGTCCTCTGTTAATTCGTCCTTTGTTTTCTTTTTCTTATTTCCTTCTTATTCATTCACATGTAAAAATTATAATTCATTGTTCTTAATAATTTATCACCTTTAAATTTCGACTTAAATCCCTAATAATCAATATTTGCGGGTTTTCGTCATTAAAATCAAACCTGGTTTTTGGAGATTCTATTTGTTCATATCAAATCTCTGGAATTCGACTTTTGTACATATCTGCATCTGTTTATCACAACCTTCTTAATAGTTTGACCTAAATAAACCTAATTAGCTTGTAATAATTTTACCTAAAATAATTTGTAATTAATCTCTTATTAATCTTATTAGTTTAAATTTGTTTTAATTCATTTTAATTCGCTTTACGACCCATTCGCGTGTAAAAAATATGCTAAATCACTTTCATCCGAGTCAAATATCAATAATCAATCGTTAAATCCACCAACGAACATTAACAATCGCAGATTCGACTTCACGCCTTAACTCATCTCAAAAGACGCAGCGGTGACCACTGCGCCTCTTCAAGGGACGCAAAGACCGCCGCACTGTTCGGTTGAGCTCATCTCTCGAACTTCCGTTCTTGCTTTGACCTAATTCATTAATTATGTATTAATCGGCTATTAATCCTAATATCACCTCTAATCTGTCCGTGTTTTCTAACCTAGTTTTTTTCCTCTTTCTTTTCTCAAATTATCCGTCTTAAATATATTTTTGACGTAAATCAATTAATCCGTTGTAATTTATTATCGTTATTTATTTATTGTATCTTTTTTTGTATGGTTTGTTTATTTGTTCTCACATGTAATTAATTTTAAACCCTAATTCGACTCAATTGAGTGCTAAATTACATGTTCACCGACATAGTCTAAATTCACATGCTAGAATTAATCTGTTGGATGTTGCATTGCATGCATATAATCGACAACATATCAAGTATGAATAACTTCCCTAATCATTAGTAGAGGCCGCTATCGAGGCGGGCGGGATTAGGTGTTCAATTAAAGAACTTCCTAATACGTACCCTCATCCCTTACTCCAGATCTCTATGAACATCCGTGTTCAATGGCATCCACGAGAGTCATTCTAGACATAGAATGCTAAGGGTAACGAGTTCTTAGTGTTCATGTCACTACTTTGTGTCTTAACATGGCACGAGGTATTCGAACGGTTCCAATTTTCCATAAAAATTGGTGGCGACTCCACAAATGCAAACGCTTGTTCCCAAGCGCCCCCATGTCCATAATGATGAGTGAGGAATAGCCGTGGACCCTCAGTCTCTTGATGCCAAGTGTGATGGCTGCTTGTAGGGCGATGAGGCATGCTTCATATTCGGCGGCATTGTTGGTGACGGCGAAGTCTAGCTTGACTGAGATCGGAACATGTTCCCCCTTTGGCGATATTAGAAGGATTCCTACCCCGAAGCCTCTCAGATTAGATGTACCATCAAAGTATAGGTCCCATGTGTTGGAGTCGCCATAAAGGATGTCTTCGTCAGGAAATGACCATATGTCGGTCGCTGGATCCTCGTTGACGGGATTTTATGCTAGAAAATCGGCGACTGCCCTTCCCTTGATAACCTTGAGGGGTACCAACTTGAGGTCAAACTCGGAGAGCATGAGTGTCCATCTAGAAAGCCTTCCGTTTAGTACGGGTTTTTCGAAGATGTACTTGACCGGGTCCATCTTGGAGTAGATGTGGACCGTGTAGCTGAGCATGTAGTGTCGCAGCTTCTTTGTTGACCATATTAGGACAAGGCATGTCTTTTCCAGTTGGGTGTACCTTGTCTCATACTCAATGAACTTTTTGCTGATGTAGTAGATGGCTTGTTCTTCGCCGTTGACTGTTTGCGCTAGCATTGCTCCCATGGCTGTGTCGGTGACAGTCAGGTATAGAGATAAGAGAATCCCTTGTTGAGGTGGCATGAGGACAGGGGGTTTGGATAGGATTTCCTTTATCCTGTCGAAGGCCTTTTGACAGTCGTCGTCCCAATCGGTGTGATCGGAGGCGCGAAGTTTCTTGAAGATTGGTTCGCAAATCATGGTGAGCTTGGATATGAAGCGGCTGATGTACTGAACCTGACCGAGGAATCCACGAATCTCCTTCTCGTTCTTAGGCCGGGGCATTTGCTGAAGGGCCCTGATTTTGGTTGGATCAATCTCAATGCCTCTTTTGCTGACGACGTGTCCCAGGAGTTTTCCGGAGGTGACCCCGAACGCACATTTCTGAGGATTTAGTCTCATGTTGTATTTCCGCAAACGAGCGAAGAATTTCCGGAGGGCGTTGATGTGGCCGTCCCATTCTCTTGATTTGACAATCATGTCATCGACATATACCTCCACCTCCTTGTGCATCATATCATGTAGGAGAGTGGTAACGGTTCTTTGATAGGTTGCTCCGGCGTTGATGAGGCCGAAGGGCATGATCGTGTAGCAGTATGTACCCCACTGTGTAGTGAATGCAGTCTTGTGCATGTCTTCCTCAGCCATTTTGATCTGGTTGTACCCAGCATACCCGTCCATAAATGATAGGAGAGCATGCTCGGCGATATTGTCCACCAGGATGTCAACATGTGGCAAAGGGAAGTCGTCCTTTGGACTTGCCTTGTTCAGATCCCTGAAGTCGACGCAAACCCGAATTCTTCCGTCTTTCTTAGGTACAGGCACGATGTTGGCCACCCAGTCAGAGTATTCAGATACTTTGATGAACCCGGCCTTGAACTGTTTATCCACTTCTTCCTTGATTTTCAGGGCGCATTCGGCGCAACTTTTGCTTCACGGGTTTAGCTCCGGGCTTAATGGGTATCATGTGCTGTTCAATCTCCTTGTCGATCCCAGACATATCTCTGTAGGACCAGGCGAATACGTCCTTGTATTCGTGTAGGAGGTCAATGAACTGTTGTGTTTCCGAGGGGTTAAGGGTCGTCCCTATCCTAAGTTCTTGGGGTGTGTTGTCGGTTCCTACGTTAATAAGTTCGGTCTCCTCAATGATGGGGGTTCTAGTTTCCCGTTTGAAAAGTTCTTTGGCTAGGTGAGGTGGGTAGTAACTCAAGTCAAATTACTCATAGTCATTCAGAATTGCACTGCAGTTAAATTGAGACGAGTCATAAGCAAACTTAGAGTTCATGTAGTTGACTCGAGCGAAAAGCTCGCGGAGGACAGACATCTCATGGTCAGTCAGAGGCGACACAGCAGAGGAGGTGGCCCCTGGAACAGGCTCCAGGTTGTCACCTTCCATGGGAGTGGGGATGACCCTAGTTGACTCAGCCTCTGAAGCAGCCACAAGTTTGTGATAAAACAGTGGGAATGGGACCTTGACTGGGACATCAGGAGTTCTAGGAGCTATGACAGACTCTGACTCCGACTCAGACTCAGATTCTTCTTCACTTCCTTTTTTGAACATAGGGCCTTCTCCAGTTGTAATCTTGAGAATGCGGCCTTGACGATCGGTCCATTTGACAGTTTTTCTCCAGCCCTGTGTAGCTTTCTCTAGGTCAGTATCAGAGATTAAGGCGGTGGGGTCAAACTGGTTGTCCTTCAGAGCAATTTTGATGATGTCCTCATTGTCGAGGTGCTTGATGTTGTCTTCTCTGAAGAGGAGAGTGACAGCTTGTCCGTCGAGGCATGGGGACGACTTGTACTCGGTTGATGCAGCTTTGGTGTTGTCGAGGATGAAGTAGCAGTCTTGGAAGACTTCTACACCCGGGTGCCTGACCTTGGCCACAGAGTCATAGATCGGCTCAGGAAAGCCATGGTAGAGCTCGGACTCTCCCTCGGGGACAAAGTATCCATTGAGGGTCAAATGATAGGGACGGAGAATAACTTCGTGCTTCTTGCGCTTCCGAATTAAGAGGTTCATCTCCTGGATGTCCTCTTCGGTAGGTTCATAGCCCAGCCCTAAGGGGATGTTGGGGACCTTAGCCTGTTTCAAGGGAGGTAAGGTGCTCTTCAGCGGATTGAGAGGTAGACCCGGGAAATAGCCCTGGCGCATCAGAATGCGGTTGACTGTGAGGTTGGCAAATAGGTCACAATCAAAGGGTTGATTCATCGGATAGGGAGTTCACAGCTTGGAATCCCCACATCTCATTGTCGTCCTCCTTAATGGCTTTGGAGGCTACTCACTTTTTTATGACGGCTTTGATCGGGGAAGCGGGAATTGTGATCGTCTTCCCATTGAAAGGGACCCTGATTTTCTGGTGAAGGGTTGAGGTAACCGCCTTGACGGCGTGAATCCAGGGACGTCCCAGAAGCATGTTGAAGGAGGCGTCGATGTCGACTACCTGAAAACTGGTTTGCCTTTCCAGTGGTCCGATTGCAACAGTTAGAGTGATAAGCTCTGCGATCTTACGACGAGTGCCGTAATAAGCGCGTACACCTTGATTGGTTGGGACCAAATCAGCTTCTTTAATACCCATTTTATGAGCTATTTTGAGGGGAATGGCATTAACTGCGGATCCGTCATCCACAAGAACCATAGGCATATTCTTTTTGAGGCACTGCACGGTGATGTATAGTGCCAAGTTATGGTTGGCTCCGAAGGGAGGGGTATCCTCACCAGAGAAGATGACCAGGTTGTTCAGGTCGGGGACATCCCTTGTCATGTGTGCTACTACTTCTTCAGGGGAGGAGGTAGAGGGCACAGTCAGTTTTCTTAAAGCTTATAGTAGAGCTTGCCGATGCTCGAAGGATGTAGCAATCAGTTGCCAAATTGAAATTTCGGCTTTTGCTTTCTGCAGTTGTTTGAGGATCGAATTCTCGGGAGCCTTTGGTTGAGTGTTTATGTCGGGGACAACCTGGTCATTCGTTGTTGGAACGACTGTTGAATTGTTCGGGTTTTGATAGGGGCGTCCGGACCGGGTAAGATGACCGATCTCTTTTGCCTATTTCTCTTTTCCTGGGACTATATAGATGTCCTCAGTATCATCTCTCCAGATACCATTGACTTCGGGGTCTCGAAGGTACCTTGGAGGGTATTTCTCGGTGGGCATTTTTTGTGAGGGAAATTTTTGTGAGGGTAATTTTTGTGGGGGTGATTATTATGGGGTGCGTGCCAGAATGGTCGCGGGAGCAATCCTTCCTGGTGAGGGTAGTTTTGGGTGTTTGGAGGACCCTCCCTCGGGCGTGGTGTTGGAGGATTGAAAATTAATCGTCGGTAGGCATCGTCCAGTCGAGTAATTCTTTCGGAGAGACTGGCTATAGCCTCCTCAACTTGTTGGAACATGGCAAGCATGGTTGCGGCACTGAAAACAAATACCCCGTCAGAGGCATCCTTGTCCAGGGCATTCACCTCATCATCAATTGGTAAGATGAGGTGTGACCAGTCCAAGGTCGGCTCATCATCGGAGATAGCATGGATTCCCAGAGGGTTTGTCTTGTTGTTCGATTTTGTTGGCGTAGGCAAAGGCAATTCCCCCTTCTCGATCATGTCCTGAATGACGTGTTTGAGTTTGAAACAGGTTTCCATGTCATGACCTTTACCTTGGTGGTACTGGCAGTAGACATTAGGGTTCCAGAAGCGGGATTTCTTAGCATCAGACGGATCCGGGGTGGGTCCGATTGGTTGTAACTTCCCTTGGTCCATAAGCCTTTTTAGGGCGCTTGCATAAGTTGACCTCATGTTGGTGAACACTCTTTGAGGGCGTTCAGCTCTCTTGACAGTTGGCTCGAGGAGGTTGACCTCGTTAATTTTGTTTGTCTGACCATAAGGGTGAGATCCGGTTGATGTAGATCCCTGGTAGCCTCTACCGGTGGTTTTGGCTAGGACACCTTTTCGGAGGTCGCTTCAATGCGGGTTCCAAGGATATGAAGATCTTGGAATGTCTTGATGTTTTGATATCTCAGTAGGTTGGCATATACCAGGCGGAGATTGTTGACAAATTTTTCCACCAAAGTTGACTCACTCAGCTTGCTGACCAACTGAGTGCTTACTCTCCTCCAACGGGTTAAAAATTCTGTGAATCCCTCCTTATCATTTTGAGTTAGGACCTCAAGGGTACGGGTATTGGCCTGAATTTCGACATTGTCGGCATATTGCTTAGCAAATTAAACTGCGACCTCATCCCAGGTAGTAAGGGTCTTCGGGTCAAGGGAGTAGTACCATTGGCGAGGGATCGGTTCCAAGGATGATGGAAACATCCGGGTGAAGAGTTTCTGTTTGACCCCTTTTATGGCCATATAGTCCTTGAAGACTCGGATGTGATTGAGTGGGTCCTCCACTCCTTTGAATTTGGGCACATCAGTCAAGGTAAAGTTGTCAGGTAGTTGATCCCCAACGGGTTCAAATCTTCGATTGTTCTCAAGGTGGATGTTGTTACCCCGGGCTAGGAGTTGTTCTTCCAGGAGCTTGAGCCTTTTCTCAGTTTCAGTCAAGGGCGGAGTGTTATGTTCTTTAGTTTCCTTGTTTTCCAGGGTGTCGATACGGGTCTCGACACGGTCCAGGGTGACCTTAACAGCAGTGAGTAGGCTGGCTAGCTGAGCAGATGTAACATCTGTGTTGTCGTTGTTGTTGATGGATGAAGTTGAAGACGGGCCATGGTTCTGAGGCAGAAAAATGGCTCACATTACAACTCAATCCGACACGGTTCAAAGACTGAACGCAGACAACACAAAGGACGGAACAAAGATTGGACTCAACAAGACGAGGGCGACCGTATGTGGTACCTCGGTGCTGACTCGATTTATAACGTAACGGTGTTGACCGGACTTTGACTCGTGTCCAGCGCGCGGCGTGACGCCATTGGACGAGTCTCGTAGTGAGACGACTCATAAGTAAAGACCCATAAGTACGTTTGCTTCGACTCAATAGACACGAAGCGGAATTGGAATGGTGGACTGAAGTTTTCGAAAATAGAGATTTGCAAAAAGATTCGTTTGTCGCTTTATGGACGGCTTCCGAAGATAGGGATCTCCGCAAGTCAGTCAGTTGAAAGGTCGTCTTAAGTTTGTTTGCGAAAGACGGTTTGAATTTGAGTCGGCTCGGAAAACAATGTACTGTTTCCCAATACGGTTTTTGAAATTCAAAATTATATGTTTGCGAAGGTCTCGGGGATGGTGCATGGTCCTCGGGATCTCGGAAGTGTCTCGAGAAAAGGATGTGTGCTTTTCTCGGGTTTTGGAAGAGCCATTGTCGGCGCGAGACGGATTAAAATCCGTGTCTTGACGCGGCGATTATAACGGCGTAAAAAGGTGTTTTAAAATGGTTGTAAAAAAACTGAGTTTGAAAATCGTCATTACGACGGCCTAGAAAGGCGTGTTGAAGTGGTTGTAAAAAACCGGGTATGAAAATCGTCATTACGACGGCCTAGAAAGGCGTGTTAAAAATGGTTGTAGAAAACTGGGTTTGAAAATCGTCATTACGACGGCCTAGAAAAGCGTGTTAAAGTGATTGTAAAAAACCGGGTTTGAAAATCGTCATTACGACGGCCTAAAAAGGCGTGTTGAAAAGCAATGGTCGGCGAAAGACCGAGTTTTGAAATGGCCATTATAACGGCGCAAAAAGGTGTTTTTGAAAGTTTGAAAATGACATGGAAGGACTTATGATCACATAGCACATAAACACTCGCAGTTTCATTATATTATGCATAATGCTGACACGGGCTTTGACTTAAAAGGGTGGGTTACACACCAAGCAATCAAACCCCGATTTGCGAGAGGGATACCAATCCAAAAAAAATGTGTAAGGAGGGTGCCCTAGCCTCGTGCTCGAAGGTGATGAATGAAAGATCATAGATCCATATTAGACTCTCTAATAAAATTAATTTATCTCATAAATTGTTATTTAGGTGATCTATGTAACATGCATGCTAATATGAAAGCATAAAAAGAAGGTATAAGGAAAAACAATTTCCTTACATTGAATATATGGTAAAATGGGCACAAACTAGTTCTCCTTAAAAGTTTGTTCTTGAGCTAAAATGATATGGATGATCCTCCTTGAAAAACCTTCAAAAAGAAAGTCTCCTTCAAGTTGCACCCAAGAACTAACCCAATATTAATAACAAGTTTGTACTAGTAACTTGTTAATATTGCTCCCTTGATAAATATTAGTAATATCACTAACTTATCTTAGTAATATTATTAATGTATACTAGTTGATGAATTATTATTGTAGAGATATAGAGAGAAAAGTTCACATGCAAGATGTAGAGTGTAAAATGAGGTAGTGTAAAAATGTGAACAAATGATGGAGTATAAGGGGAAAAGTGGCGGGTGGGTGGAGTGTGGAAGTGGAGGATTTTGTCTTATATTTTATCTTACATCACATGCAAAATGTTGTATAAGATTAATTATGGTAGTATACAAAATAAGGTAAATGATTATGTGAGTAATCATCCACTACACTTATTTTACACGGTCCACTTGACCATTTACGAGTCCATGTTGGTTCTTATATTTGTCGCACAAATCCGTGTAATTATTATTTTAAACATCGTATCATGTTTAAATACTTCCATAATTAATTCGTCCAATTCACTCCGTAAATATACGTGTACCACTACACATATTATTTACGTACTAATATTAATCACATTAATATTAATTAGTACAATTTTAGTAAATTAACAGTTAATTAACTAAAACCCGTTTCCGAAAACTTATTATTTAATTATTGCATAATTAAATAATAACTGCCGCTCCTCGAGTTCGCAACTCGAAATCTCTCTAAAAATAATCGACTAACCTCTTAGTCTATAAATCAAGGGACTAAACAAATTGTATCTCATACAATTAATTAGTTATCAATTGGGGTTCGTTCCTTTAGGTGTGACCGAAAGGGGTCAGTTGATCACCGCCGTCTCACGACAATAACGTCAAACTCTAGACAGCCAACCGTTATCGATTTACGTTAATCAAATGACGAGGATCAAATAATTAAATATCTGATGATATTCTATTAATGAGATTTATTATGTTAACGCACTATTGTGGAGGACACTAACTCCAACAATCTCCCATTTGTCCGACACAAGGTGTGCGCTACCAATTCTCTTGTCCGTTTTAATCTCCCACTCAATGCAAGGTGTCTTTCAGGTCGCACTTGCACATGAACACATCGCGAGTGGTTTTCTCGATCGGGAGTGTGACTACCTGACCGGAAAAATCTCTCACAGATTACTTCCGAGCGTGGCCACGCATTTGTAGTCATTAACTCCTCGAGTGGCCTTGAGATATGGTTACCCAACGTGGGTTGACAATTCCTGTATGCCCTATCTATCCTATTGCATAATACAGCTCACCATGACCTAGTAAATGCCCTTTTGGCCTCCTTTCACGGCACGACCTGGGACAAAAACCAAAGTCACTCGAAAACTGCACCTGCTCAGATAATAGTCGCCAGTCAAAAGAATCGACTCATTAGAACATCTTCGAGATCCCCGCCACGACCAGGCGTCTATAATAGAACTTAAGGACTCTCTAAATGGTCACTGTCCGGCAAAGTGTCACACACTCTGCCTATGTAATCGACCAGTCATCACATATGACCTTATGGTGTTGAACAACCATCAATCGACTTACAATCTAGTCACTCCGAGACGTCACCTCATTAAGTGACTAGGGACAAAATACAATGTTCATCTTATTCACTTGAATACTGTTCAACATTGTATCCACAACTTATTCAGATAAATAAGGTATTCTTGTTTTCAGTCAAACTGAATAATTGAGTTCTTAAAGAAACTCTAACAATGAATGCGATCATTACTTATGTAAATATCAATACTCTATCCAATATTTACATAACGATCTTCAGCAATTAAGGTATACTGCTCAATCACATTGAAATGACATAACCATCATGTCTACCTTATGCCAACGGCTTTGGTAAGAGGATTAGCAACAGTTGCATCACTCTAATTTCCATTGCTATTTTCCTTTGTTCTATGCAATCTTTTCATCACATAGAGCCTTTCTAAGTACATGTCTAAACAAGTTTTTAGACTCTGGTTCTAAAGCCAGTCAAACACTCCCACTGTTTTCACAGTCTCTTGGGATACGATATTCGGCTAACAGAACTACTCTAGTCCCATTAAATTCCGGCTATCAACTATCTCTTTTACAACATCGGATGTTGTAATGTACTTAGCTTTCGTTCATGATTTGTACGTATAACACTTATACATACACATCCTTCATATGACATCTTTTATGTATGACTCCTCATACATGTTTGCTTTATACATGTATAACTTCTTATACACATATGTATAACTTCTTATACATATTATTCTTTATGCACATAGCACTCTTACATGCTAACCATTCCTTAACGAGGCCCATAACATCTTATAAGCATAGGAATGTTTCCGTGTAATCCTTTTACACAAAATTCATAAATTCCTCCAAACTACAAGAGTAAATCCTCAGTGCTTCTCAAGTACTCAAGGATTCTCTTGATAATCATCTAGTGACACTCACTAGGAAATGATTGGTAATGACTTCTCATATTTTCAACATGATAAGTCCCGACGAGAGAAGCTTTTAGCATATTTAATAGATCCTGCAGCGGAAGCACAAGAGATCATATTAATTGTTCAACAACTTGAACGAGTCAAGAATCTTATCACATAAGTCTCTTGACTATAATGCTAATATCCATAGAGATCTATCTCATTAGATCCGGATATTTAATATGCGCCATGCTACTCTCAAGTATTCACCCGAGAATATTTCTAGTCACTAATATGTCAAACACATATTTTAGACTAAGAAATATCACCTTAGCTACATTTCTAGTCACTAATATATCAAGCACATATTTTAGACTAAGAAACTTACTTTAGCTCCCACTAAACTCCATGTATCATCATGGTACCTCGACACTCGAGTAATACCATTTTGATAGACTACATGATTGAACCCAAAGTTCCAACTCTTTGACGTATATAGATCACAAAAGGGATCTTTCAAACATGCCAGGCTTCTTAGCATTGACAAGATCAACAAAACTTCTCCCAAGGAGAAAGTTTCGTTATCCTTTTGCCTAAACTCATCCTCATGAGAGGCTATATTGCTAAGACCATACGAATTGATAAAGGCATTTGAGTTGTCACAAACTCTCTATAACAAGCCCAAATTTTAAACATCTTATGTAACCTTTACGACAAGATCAAGTTAACCAACCAAAGTATTCACCTTAAATCAAGTCTCGAAAACATCTCGTGTTTCCTTCCTTATCGCATTGTGTGCAAGGAGATCAATTCGAATTGCATGGTGACACGCTATCACATAGAGTTCATACTATAGAAAAGCCTTTGATGAGGGTTTAAGATTCGTCACTTTTGAAAAGTAACGCAATATTATCGCAAAATTATCTCCTTATAACCACTGAGCCACAATAAAGAACGTCTTCTTGCATTGTACTCACCACTGAGCCTCAATAAAGAACATCTTCTTGCATTGTACTCAGTTTGTGGGTCTTGGACTTCCGCAAGTTCAAAATTTCTCCCACTCTGTCTTCTAGAAAATGAAAATCTTTCTGGAAAGACAGTATTATGACCCACAAACTCTTTGTTCTCGTTTTGGAGGAGTAAAAACCAAGTGGTTCAATTTTGGATAACCCTCACAAATACACAAATTGGTTTTGAACATAAACATTTATGATCCCAAATGTATAAAAAGATAAGTTAGGGACTCTCCTTATCCATATCTCATATAGAGTCATTTAGGCTATTATAGTCGGGTTTTAACCTTTTAGTTAGAAAATAGCTTACAAAATTGCGGAAAACCTCAAACTATATCTCATAAAGTTCGGTTTATATACTTGATTACACCATACTCTATGGTGTCCCAAGGAGAAGGTATTATGTGAACTGGTTCACAATCTTCTTAGTGATTATCAAGGTCATTACTTGATATTACCCATTTGATCTTCAAAGTCATTACTTTGAAACTTCCGATCAACATCTTGATCTTGACGTGCTTTTGGTTTACTACTTCATTTTGAAAATATTCCACGTTTCAAAAATCACTTTTATGTCTTATTAAATAGATATGAGGTTTTTATATCTACTTAACAATACGGTAAAAGTAACCAAGTATGTATATCACCAACTATTGGCCTTACACATCCGTATGTATATGGTCAATCACCTCACTATTGTGTTTCTTTTCTGCAAAAGAAAAACATAATATATGCACACATACCATAAGACTCACAATCAAATGGTTGTTCAATGTGCTTTTCGTTTACTCATTTGAAACGAATTTAATTGAGGTTTGATCAATTGGGTTCACCGGATTAGAGACTTTAAAATCTACAAGATAGTATAACATTTAGTTTTCGTAAAGAATGTAAAATTCCTCTAACTTAAGTGGTCTAAACCAACCACCAAGTTATCATAGGAGTAGGTACAACATTTTGTTTTGAATCACATAAGTGATGCCTTCTATGTATAAACATAGATGATTACATTATTTTAAAATCAAATTTAGGTACATTTGTCCCCATCGAAATCATTGCTAATCTAGCACCATTTCGATACATAATATCCTATGCTAGATGTCTTACATTTTATCAATTCATGTAAACTTCTTTACAAAGAAATGACGCGTACTTGGTATCTCATACCAAGATAGTGGAACTAGCCTATCCATTGAGTAGATGTCTCTTTCAACTTTGTTCTATCGTATACATCTAGGGTTGATTCTTCTTAACTCCCACACACTTTCACATTCCTCTTTGCTTCAATCAAGCAAAAATGAATCTCATGAAGACCTCTCTTCATGTCATTCGTGATATTTTATACACTTAGTAAGAGTGAATTACTATAAAGTGAGTGCAACATGTGGTAAAATCTCAACTTCTTGCGAAATTGGACTACCTAACTGTTCAATTGTTTATCATATGCCTAAACTCTTCAGCGCATAAACAAATGATTTGGCCTTTCTCGAAGTGAGCCATTTGACGGTATCATATTGGAGTATTCTTTGTGTTTTTGAAAACTCTTTTCGCAAACATTTAAATTACTCTTGAGTAATTAATATGTCATCCTCATGACGGAGGTGTCACTTTCGAAATCAAGACTCTCTTGATAAAATTTGACTCCCTTTTAAACTCGTAATATGAGTTTGCAACATGAAAACCTCTTTTTAAATATGTATGGATGTTAAGTTGTACAATAATTGCAATAATTATTGTAAGCTTATGTAGGTGAATTAGTAAATCATGTTACCAATCATTGCTACCGAATTCCTTCAAAGAAACCGCTTCCTATGAAAGAACGAAACGAGTATAATAATAAATAGAGGATGAAAGGATGATGAAGTGCGCGATGTCATAGTAAATACATTAATGAAAAAGAACGAAAAATAGGAAAAATTAACATTCAATGTTTTAAAAATACTTGTGAAAACATGTTCAACAAGTTTCAACATTTATATAATGATCTCCCACTAAATTATATAAATGATTCCAAGATCCGTCTTTAGACAAAAATAGGCATCGCTTGGGCGAAACATCCCATAATTGTGTAAATTTGGTAAGTCACGTTGACTAATTCTACCTCTAAAACTCTTGGTCGACGAATTTCCTTAAATCCATCTACTAGCCCCGGAACACAAGACCGTCTTATATCCCGTTGAGTCCAACCAATTTTGGCGTGTGATAACTGCTTACCACCCTACTTACTCAAGGTAAAAAGAGAACACCCCGCTTGGGCGAGCGTGGCTCTAATGAACAAGAGATTCATAGGTGTTACTAATTGGTAAGGCTAATCTCAATTTTAGTTATGTGAGAGATCTTGTCAATTTAGTCATAAATTCCTTATAAGTGAATTAATTCGGTGAATGTAAATGACGTGAATTGACAACCGCGAAAATAAAATGCATGTGAATGGCGATTTTGGCATGCGCGAAAATAAAACAAGCAAACATGTAAGCATATGAATAAATCCTAGTATGGCCACCTAGTTAATAAAAACTAGTCTATTACATTTCGGAAACCAACTCCTTGGTCCCTTGCCTCTTCATTCCAAAAGTGGCTCTTCCTTGTGGGATTTGGAACACCTTCCAAAAATAGACTCCGTCTCGATGTAATCCGTCTTTTGGAAACGCCGGTAAAAATAACTATTACAAATGAATTACATAGCTATTCCTATTATACATTAATTAATAAAATAAATAAAACTATTAATTAATTACAAACTGACGATACGAGATCGTATTTAATTACAAACAAATCGATATTCCCATTCATTTCGGGTAATAACGATTAAAATTAACTAGGCCATACTAGGTACAAAAAGATAAATACTTTAAATAAATGACAATCATTCATTCAACTTAAATAAATATGCTTAAAATGCTGTAAATATGATGCCAAAATCGCCCAATCTATCAATCGTTGGTATCCATCTCGGTTTTTGTGGATTTAATCGATTTTTAACATGTAAAAATCAATAATTAACTCTTAAATCTCATTTAAGTCCAAATTAATTGTCCAAACTGATTTGAACCTCAAAATTAGTCCTCACTAATTTTATGATAAATAATTAGTTTGATTTGGTGATATTTTGCTAATTTAATCGGTAAAATCATAATATTTAAGTAAAAATCCAAAATAATTGAAAAATTACCCAAAAAATTGAAACAAAAATTTTTAGTATTCTGGAACACCCCCAAGAATACCAAAAAGTCAGAAAAATGCCCAAAAAATTCCGGATAAATTTTGTGAAGAAAAAGATCGATATTTATCGATTTTTAACCACAAAAACCAATAAACATCAAAACAAAGTGAAAATACACATGCAAAATCACTTTTGACATTTAAATAATATTCTTAAATGTAAATAAATTTATCATGGGCAGAATCAAAAATTTCGAAATTATGATTAATTAATTTGACTTTTATCGACTTTTTACTCAAAAAATCAATAAACATGCACAAATCCGAACCAACCTTCAACTTTTTGCATACAATCAGTAGAAACCATGCATGAACTACCATAAAAAATCCATGCACCGAATCAACTTTTAACTAATTTTAGTCAATTTTTCACTAAAATGCGATATTTTGACTCGATTTTCTACCAAAAATCATTAAAAATAGCAAAATAACTTCAAAAATCACCAAAAAGTTCCACAAACCTTTTGAGATCAGTAGGTATGCATGTCCCAAAAATTTCGTGCTAAAACCTCTTCTAACACAATTTTTGAGTTTTTATAAATTATCACATAATTCATTAAAATGCTTAAAATCAACATGCAAATTACAAGCCTAAGCTCTGATACCACTTGAAAGATCATAGATCCATATTAGACTCTCTAATAAAATTAATTTATCTCATAAATTGTTATTTAGGTGATCTATGTAACATGCATGCTAATATGAAAGCATGAAAAGAAGGTATAAGGAAAAACAATTTCCTTACATTGAATATATGGTAAAATGGGCACAAACTAGTTCTCCTTACTAGTTTGTTCTTGAGCTAAAATGATATGGATGATCCTCCTTGAAAAACCTTCAAAAAGAAAGTCTCCTTCAAGTTGCACCCAAGAACTAACCCAATAATAATAACAAGTTTGTACTAGTAACTTGTTAATATTGTTCCCTTGATAAATATTAATAATATCACTAACTTATCTTAGTAATATTATTAATGTATACTAGTTGATGAATTATTATTGTAGAGAGATAGAGAGAAAAGTTCACATGCAAGATGTAGAGTGTAAAATGAGGTAGTGTAAAAATGTGAACAAATGATGGAGTATAAGGGGGAAAAGTGGCGGGTGGGTGGAGTGTGGAAGTGGAGGATTTTGTCTTATATTTTATCTTACATCACATGCAAAATGTTGTATAAGATTAATTATGGTAGTATACAAAATAAGGTAAATGATTATGTGAGTAATCATCCACTACACTTATTTTACACGGTCCACTTGACCATTTACGGGTCCATGTTGGTTCTTATATTTGTCGCACAAATCCGTGTAATTATTATTTTAAACATCGTATCATGTTTAAATACTTCCATAATTAATTCGTCCAATTCACTCCGTAAATATACGTGTACCACTACACATATTATTTACGTACTAATATTAATCACATTAATATTAATTAGTACAAATTTAGTAAATTAACAGTTAATTAACTAAAACCCGTTTCCCAAAACTTATTATTTAATTATTGCATAATTAAATAATAACTGCCGCTCCTCGAGTTCGCAACTCGAAATCTCTCTAAAAATAATCGACTAACCTCTTAGTCTATAAATCAAGGGACTAAACAAATTGTATCTCATACAATTAATTAGTTATAAATTGGGGTTCGTTCCTTTAGGTGTGACCGAAAGGGGTCAGTTGATCACCGTCGTCTCACGACAATAACGTCAAACTCTAGTCAGCCAACCGTTATCGATTTACGTTAATAAACTGACGAGGATCAAATAATTAAATATCTGATGATATTCTATTAATGAGATTTATTATGTTAACGCACTATTGTGGAGGACACTAACTCCAACAATGAAAGCTCTTTGACGAAACAGAAATGTGTTTCGTCAATGGTATGCTTGACTCAATCGGGATTCGAAATGCGGAGATGAGAAAACTCACGCCGACGAGACGAGCCAATTGGTCGAAAAGGGTTAGGTTATGGGCCCAGACAAGGAACCCAACCGTGACCGTAATATCAATTAATGCATTTCAACCAAGACCTCGTTCGAGTCTCACCATCTAGGGATCACAAAGATACAAGTGTCCTAGTTTTCCTCAGCGGAGTCGCCAATCTGTGGACATAGCCACCTACACGCCAGGCCAATCTGCGGATGTATAGCGGTCTTTTGAAAACCACGCTCGGCGGCGTAAGAATGCTTTCGACCAGATCATTTTAGATCGGTCGGTTTCATCTCGGCAAGGGTCTCGAAACGATTAGAGATGTTCGGAGTCGCCACCAAACATTTGTGGGATGCTTGGAACCCGTTCGAATCCACTTTATACCTCGGTCAAATGAAGCACAAAGCAGGGTTTGACATACGTACTAAAGATAAGGAATCGTCTCACTTTAGCATCTTATCTCTAGAATGACTCTCGTACGCCCTGGATAAGGTCATCCAGTATCCAAAGTTTCTGAGTAAGAGGTGAAGGTACGTATTGGGAAGCTCTTTAATCAGACACCCAATCCCGCCCGCGGTAGCAGCCTCTACTGATCGATCTTGGTTGGTTGAATGCAAAAGTTGATAAAACGGGTAAATGCATGAATGTGCATCCACTAGTTTAAACCTAATATGTGAGCTTTCTAAGTCGTTTGATTTAATCCAAGTATCAAATATAAGATGTCGAGTTGGATTTAACATTGATTTGCATGCAAGACGGAAATTAAACATCCATTTACCGAATTAGGTTTATGGTGCATAACGTGATCCATTTGTCTTAGTAAGGCATTTTGCAAATATGGTGTTTGAATGAGCAAGTTCGTTGTCTAATCCATCCTGTATTTGGGTTAACCGAAGTCGGGATCATCCTAGACAAGTGCTGGAAGGGGAACAGACCCTGCATCAGGCAGCCAGAAGAGGCGCGAGACTATTGGCGATGCAAAAGGGTCTCCCTTGGTTTGAAAATAGGAAAAAGGAGTGGCCTGTTTAGGCGCCAGTCAGTCAACGATGGAAGACGTATTCTGACTATTGAAAAATTTTGTCAACTGTTTTTAAGGACGGGTGTTTGAACCCGTTTTGGTTTGAAAAGGCCGTTTAGACCGCTTTTGTGTTGATTTGAAGAACGAGACTTGAATAATCGTCATTGTTTCGACAATATTCGATGTCAAGTTCGATTTTGTAAGCTTGACATGAATAGTTTTGAAAATGATTATGAACTAATTGTTTTAAGTTCATTTGAATATAATTAGTCAATATTCATCATCGTACTCGGGTTAAAATCCGACATGGTATGTGGAACCAAGGATGACTTTGTATTGGTGACTAATACATTTGTTTTGAAAATGTAAAGAAATGATGAAAGGCTTTAAAATACACTCTAAAATGTAAATAATTGAGATAAAAGGTTTTAAAATACCTTTTAAAATGTAATTAACCAAATATTATCACCGAAACACGGATTAAACCGTCATGGTATTAGGAACCAAGGGTGAAAATGTTTTATGGTTAAAACTTGTAAAAATGGTTTGAAAATACTTGAAATGGTAAAAACCGATTACAAATATGAAATGAAAATAAAGGATATGAAGAGACCAAACACGGTTTGGATTTAAGGGTGAGGCAGGCTGATTTAGGCACGAGCCTGTGTGCTACGTAAGTAGCCTCTGCCTCAACCAAAAATCCGGTTTTGACTCATTCTTCCCATGTTTTGGACCATGTTATGCATGATTTAGCATGTTATAGTCATGAAAGCTTATGAAAACATGACAAAAGAAGATTTTTACACCCTCATACTTACATGTTAGGCTTATGGCGAGAAATCGACGTAAGTGTATCAGCTCGTTTGGTCGGAAAACTCGGTTTAAAACCGTTTTGGTAGGTAAAAAGAGTGTTTTGTTAAGTTTAGAGATGGTGTAGTGGTCGAGATGGTCGGTCAAGTGGTTTAATGCACGATGACGGTACCAAACAATGTGTAAGGCTAGTGTTTACGATCGGTAGGTCGTAAACACGTGTCGGATTGTGACTTAGGAAGTCGAGTCTAGAATTTTAAGGGAGAAATGAGGGGGGCGGACACTCGCGTAACTCTCAAATTGTGGCATTTGAGGTGTATTTATAGGAGAATGAGTGGTTGTGTGAGTTTTGAGCGACGTGGCCACCTGGGCTGCTCAAAGAGGCACGAGCCATGTCGCACGTCTTCGAGGTGTCTTGTCACTATCACACGAATGCAATCATGATTTGTTCTATCCTAGGATTTGGATGAACATGTTTGGTACTTGAATATGTAAGATTCCGGGAAATATTAACATAGAAGCATTTGAATGGTTTGTTTTTCATGTTTGACTCGTTGTTGGAGTCGGGATTTGAATTTTGAGTCGGTTTTTGGTCCGATGTCGGTTTTGACTCTAGTTAGTGTCATTGCGACCCCGTCGACATGCATTAAACATCCTATGTACTTTTGAAAAGTTTTGAAATGTTTTATTTTCGAAATCGTTTTAAGTTTTCCGACGTAAAGTTGTACACAAACTGTCGATCAAACGCTGCGATTCCTAAGCATGTTGTAGTTCGATAATCATCGAATGTTTATTGGAGTCTCAACAGATACTGGGTATCTACACCATTAAATTAACTACATTCCATATACACCTTTCCTTGATCAAGAATTGGTCGGTTTTGTGGCAGTGTTTTAGGAGGTGATTTGGGTCATAATGGTGGATAGTGTACATATCCACTTGAGTCGAAATTTGGCCCTATTTGACATTGTATATAAACAAGAGGTTTTGACATTGAATGAAAAACAAAATAGAAAAATGAAAAAAAAAAGTTTTGAAAAGTCCAAAAAAGAGCTAGTTGTGATTGTATATATGTGTGTTAAGAAAAGAAAAAGGCAAGCAACACCCCTCCTCATCATTTAAAGGGGTAGAAAAAAAGCCGTTGCTAAAATAAAGGGGCGGTTTGATGTTTTTTCCAAAGTGAGTCGGGTTTACACAATTTTTGCATGAATTTGGGAAACCGAACTCTTGTTAGGGTGTAGACGTTGATCAATTGTTGAAATAAGAGGAGTATTTTTAAGTTTTTCCAATTTGAGTTGGGTTTATGCAATTTTTGCATAATGTTGGTAATCAATTATATGTTAGGGCATAGACGTGTCTCATATGTTGCAATAAGAAGTGGGATGTGATGTGTTGACCATTCTTGATTTGAACTCCACATGTCCAAACGGTGCGTGCACCAATCCCATTTTGTCCTACTCCCTAGCCCCGTTACAACCCTTATTTCATGATTTGTGCATTGTTACATTTTTTGCATTTCATTTGGACATGATACGGTCTTACACATTAGATTGCGGGCACCTTCTCACGAGTCGTAGTAGGAGAGTGTTTTGGTTACTTTTTGTACAAAATCACCCGTAATTCAAACGAGAGACGAGTGAAAACCATGAGGGCGTCGTTGACTTAGGTCCCCTTAGTCATGGGTCTTTCGGTCGAATCTTGTGGGTTTTGTAATTCTCGGAGGTCTAGTCCCTCTTTCCCCTTTCCCGCTCTAGAATCCATTTCTTGAGTTTATTGGACACATTAGGGTTGCTTGGGCCACGTTTAGGGGGTTGGCACCTCCATTGAGACTCTGAGACGGTATTTCCCGACCGAGACTATATTTTTGAGCTGAAAATTCGGCCACTTAGATGAGGAAGTGGGCCATTTTTGTTAGATGCATTCTATTACTTGCTTTTGTGCTCACATGATTGGATGCATCGCATTTTTCTTGCAAGACCTTACTTGCCTCACAAGTTGTGCTTTACCTCATAAGCACAACTACGTGAGCTGAAAGGGCGTAGAGTGCGCTAATACTCGATCGGATTATGTAGTAGAATAATTGAGTGACGCTTATATTGTGCACTCACTCTCGATACTTACCATAGTAGTGTCTTGCATATTTATTTTGGACTTACTCAAGGATGAGTAAAGTTCAAGTGTGGGGAGGTTTGATATATGACTTATTTGCACCAAATTTCCCTTCTTCTTTCATGTATTCCGACTCCTATCGAGTCGGTTTTGTGCGCCTTACCTTGCATTTTGTGCCCGATACCCGCGTCTATGATTTTGTGCCCCTCTTGCAGGATTTGAGGCGGTTATAGAGAAATCGGGGCAAGTGAGGCGGTTCGATGATTAAGCATGAGGAGAAGAAGGTTGAGATGTTGAAGCAGTGTTCTCTGCCGGCAGGCCGGCAGCCGGTCCACCGGCAGGGAACACGACCTGGTGAGGAATTAAGGAGAAATGCTAAAGAGGTATTCTCTGCCGGCAGGCCGACAACCGGCCCACCGGCGGGAACCCCATCCCATGCCTTAGACAAATTAAGGAGAGAATTGAAGAAAAAAAAAGAACAAGTTCTTGCTGCCGGTTGGCACACCGGTAGCCGGTCCGCCGACACACGCATCATCAAGGTGAAGAATTGAAGTTGAAACTCGGCAAGAGGTGTTCTCTGCCGGCAGGCCGGCAGCCGTCCACCGGCAGGGAACACACCCAAGCCAATTCCAACACATTTTTGAAGAAGATCTCGCTGCCGGCAGGGAGACGGGCAGCCGGTTAACCGGCACAGAGACCAAACCCGTGAGATGGGCTTTATTTCCTCCTTATGTTTAATCCAATTGGCTAGTATAAATATCCCTTCCCTAATCAATTGTAAAGAATACCCTAAATAGAAAATTTCCTCTAAGTTTATGCAAACCCTATTTAATCCAAGTCTTAATTTTTCCTTAATAAAATATTAATTACTTATAAGATTAGCTTAGAATTGGCTACTATCAATTGTTTACATTTGGTATTTGGGTTGTATTTGAAGATTGGTGAAGATTTTCTCTTCCATTAATCCAAGATTACAACTTTGTCTTAGAATTGGTATAATTTCTCTTCTAGTTTGTTTATTTTTCAATTGTTTACATATTCAAGTTTATTTAATTAATCTATCTTTACAATATGTCTTCTCTTGTTTGTTACATGTCAAAGTTCCCATCTTTTGTATTTGTTATCATAACCATGTGTGAGTAGTTCCATACTAGGATGGAGGGGGATCTCATATAGCATCATAAGGGTAGATTATAGCATAGTAAGATTACAATTCTTGGGTTTAAGCTTCTCAACTTTATTGTGCATGCTAGGTGTTTGTGTTAATGCTTGAATGAGGGTTTAAGTGCTTTCACTATCTATCTTTGCTTGTTGGGTAAGAACTTGGCTAGTAAATAGGATTAACATGATAAAATTGTAGTTGGGTTGATTAGGTGAGGACTTAATCGATCTTAACTTAGGGATTAGTCTCATATCGAGAGATAGAGTCTTTTCTATGCTTTTGCTTTCGAATTTATCACCCTATGCATGTCTCCCCTTACCTATATGAGTGATCCCAATATCCTAGTCTCTTAATTATTGTTATTCACCATATTAAGCATTCATCTAATTTTCCTTGTTTTAGTGATTTCCTTTAGTTAGTTAAACCTACTCAAACCTATTTTATTTGAACTAAACTAGTAATCCTAGAGCCATAGACACCGTCTCTTGGGTTCGACCCTCGTAAGTACAACGATATCGTACACTTTCGAGGAATTACAAATAAAATTCACATCAGAGAGGCACTTGCATCTCGGTCCGTCAATTGTTGTTGGAGTAAGGCAATTTGAGCCTTCAAGACGAAAGTGTCGGAAGATTCCTCCGTACCCTTGATTAGTGCATTCCGGGAATTGACATATTGAGCATCATGAATCACTATGGATTCAATTGTGGCATGAGAAATATCGGTGTTAATTTGATCAAACCGTCCATTGTTGGCGGAATCTAGAATTCTTCGGGACTCGGCACAACATTCATTCTAGAATGTTATAGCTAGGAACCAAGCATCTAACCCATGATGTGGGCATTGTCTTTGCAAATCCTTATATCTCTCCCAAGCTTCATACAAGCTTTCTAGAGCTTGTTGACGGAATCCCGTGATTTGGCTCCTCAAGGTTTGAGTTTTCTCCGATGGAAAAAACTTTTGATAGAAAGCAAGAGCCAAAGTCTCCCAAATTGTGATCCCAATGGTGGTGCGATCAAGGGTATTAATCCATAGTTTTGACTTGTCCTTCAACGAAAAAGGGAAAAGTATCTCCCTTATTTGAGCATGTGTGACTCCCATTTGCTGAATCATGAAGCAATAGTCACAAAAGTTTTGCACATGCTAATTGGGATCCTCCAAAGGACTTCCCCCAAATTGCCTTCTCTCCACAAGGCTAATAAAAGCCGGTTTGATCTCTGTAGATACCCGTATCCGTCGATATTGGAATTTATAGAGAACCCGACAAACACCCGATGATGATAGGACACATGTATTCTTTAGTTGTCATTGTCATTATTTGGAGCTCGTTTTACGATGTAGAATGGGCGTCGTCGATGAAGTATTTTATTAATTTAAATGATATTTAAATTAAAGCTTTTTTAAAAGTGAATTCATTTTACTTTATTTTGAGTTTATTTTCTCAAGTTTATTTTATTGAAAATAAAATAAATATTTGATTTGAAAAATCATTTTATGAGTATATTTGATTTGAAAAATCATTTATTCTAATGTGTTAATCGATTTGAAAAATCGATTTAAAAATCGAAAAAAAACTCGTTTTAAACGCGCGTTTTGGAGCTCGATTATAGCCTGGGTTGTAATAGGGTAGATCCCAACGGCTCCCCCACTCCCATCAAGCCTTGTTTGTTTCGTTTATGTGTTGTTAGATCAATCAACCCACATGCTAAATTACAACTTTGACAAAGTTAGTTTAGTTGCATCTAAAACGACATAGAAATTGTTGTCACGTGTTAGGGTTTTAAAACGATGTTTGCATATCATATATCGTAGTAGCTATGACCTTGTTTGAAATCCGACACTTGACTTAGTAGAAGCCGTTATTGACGGGCGGGGTTAGGTGTCCTTATGGGCTTCCTAACACGTACCCTCACCCCTTACTCAAGATCTATGGTTTGTGGATCCGTCTAAATACCATTGGATTACAAGAGTCATTCAAATCGAATGATATAGGGTACAAGTCTTTATCTTTAATCACTCGTAGTCGATTGGCTTTATGCTTTTCGATGAAAGGTGTAAAGTTGACTTGAACGGTTCCAAGTTCCCAAAAAACTTGGTGGCGACTCTAATTTGTTTTAATTCGATTCGAAAGAACCTCGAGTCGATTATGCCTAGTGTGGATCCCGAGGACGCAGTTCGCGAGGGCCTTGTCCACGATTAGGCGACTCATTGGGGAAAAGAGGACTAGTTACACTTTGTTTCTAGGGTCTTTTCCTCCGAGGTGAAACTTGAAAAGAAAGTATTGGAAAGTAAAACATTACTCATAGTGCTACAATTCATGCATAAACCCTTAAGGATTTTCCCGGGCCGTCCCAGCGTTTCTTTGTGATGCGTGGGGGGCGACGTCCCACTATGCCAGGAACTCGCACATTGCTTGCTTCCGTTCCGTCTCGCGTGGTTCTTGATGGTGGGGATGCTCTTCTAGGTACTCTACCTAAAGGCCCTTGCTCTATAAGACCGCAAAAGGATGGAGGGCATAGACCTTCTTGTAGAAGACTTGCCGAGACTTAGAGATGTCTAGGAGCATACATCCTTATAACATGAGAATGACAATGTGCAAGGTGTTTTTTCCCGAGTCTTTTCAAAATTTCCATGTCAATTTCAAAACCGAACTTTTGAACAACTTACTTTCAAAATAGCATGATTTTCAAAACGCGGAATCTTTGCCCAAATAGGACTAGAATTTTCGGCCAAAATGAGCTTTTATAGCTAGGCATGTCTGCCCATTTCAAATCTCATTTTCAAATCAATTATTCGTTTTTTCCAAATTCAACCCAAAATGTTTCTCGAACCTCAACCAAGCATGAAATGCGTCGAGTCGTGTCCGGGTCCTGGCCGTGTTAGGCTAGACGTTTTTTTTTCGTTCCAAGAGTCTAGAACACGACCCTGTTGGGTCACCCAAGCTCACCTCTTGGGCTTTGAGTCATGTTGGTCGATCAATTGGTCTAGGATAGTCCACAGAAACGCCCAAGCTAGGCCCTTTAGGACGTTTCACTCGAACCCAAGGACTATGTTAGTCCAATCACGGGTTTAGTCACACCGAGTCCAGTTTAGAATCGAGCTATGACAGTTTGAGTCATGTCGTCTTGTCGAGTCTAAAATGAATCAAGGTCTAAATCCAACCGTGAGTCGAACCTTTGGTTAGTCAGTCTCAAGTCGAGTCTTTGTTTGAGTCAAGTTGGTGTCGTGTCCTTAAGTGTGCAGGGGCTCTTACTTTAAATTTTGACTCGGTTCGGGGTTTTCTTGTAGAAAGGCCGCCCAAAACCCGACGTCAAGCAATGGAAGATGCTATCAACAAGCTCACCGAGGCCGTGAACCTCATGATGACCCGAATGGATGCAATCGAATCTAAGCTGGGTGAAGATTCCCCTCTATCTACCCCACCTCGATCGATCCGGAGAAACCGGTTCAAGTTCATTGAAGACCGTCTGAAACTCTCCCAGGGGAAGAACATCCACTATGAGAATGCTAGGGCCTATGCCCCAGTTCAGGATAAGTTGCCCACGAACATGGTACTCACTGACATCCCAAAGTTCAAGGGCACCGAAGATCCAGTCCACCATGTTAAGGCCTATAAAGGGTACTTAGCACTGAAGGGAGTACCTGCTGACATGCTCTCCGAAATTTTTGCCCAATCTCTCGGATGAACACCGAAGGCGTGGTTCTATAATCTTGACCTTAAGAACTTCCCCACTTTCGAAGATATTACGGTGGAGTTCTGTAAGCACTATGCTGACAATGTTGAGATTCAAACCAACATAAGGACTTTAGAAGTAATGACACAGAAGGAAAAAGAGGCTTTACTGAATTCCTTGCAAGATGGCGCGCTGAAAGCGTGAAATTAGCCAAGAAGCCTGACGAAGTTGAAATGGTAGATAAGTTCGTAAAAAATCTACGACCTGTTTACCGTAATGCTCTGAAATACCAGAATTTTGGTTCCTTCAAAGAATTGATAAGAATCGGGATAAAGGTAGAAGATGACGTCCGAATGGCAGAAGCTGAGAAGCCAAAAGGATACCAAGGGGCCTCGTCATCTAAAGCAAAAGCACCAGCAACATCCCACATTGTTGAAACTGTTAATCTCTTAGATGGACAGTCAAAGAGGCCTCCGCGCCAAGCTCCGAGGGTATTCACCGATATCGGGTGCACTTATACATATGCTCTCCAAAGGCTCATAGCCCAAGGAAAGCTTAAGCCTATTGGTCCAACTCCGGACCCTCCCGCTGATCAACAAGGTAAATGGTATAAACCAAATGCCTACTGTGCCTTTCATCAAGGGAAAGGCCATGATACTGAAAGGTGCTATCGACTGAAGCACGAAATTCAAGACATGATTGAGAGTGGAACACTCCCGATCCCAGCTGTTAAACCCAATAACATCACCAATCCATTTGGCGCTCACGCCAACTTTGTTTCTGTCGAAGACAATGTCGATTATTTCCATCTTATCCGCCCATGTCTCTTGAAAGGGGTGTTTATCGGGAAAATATTTGTGGATTGCTTTGAATTCTTGCCAAACCCGAAGAATGAAATTCATGACGGGAGTCTTGTTATAGAATGTTCTCCTCTCATTAACGAAGTTAATAAAAGACAAATCGACTCACCAACCTCCATCACTGGCGTAGATCCTCAGAGGACTACCTCGGGATGGAGGTAGACCATCAAAGGGATCAAGGACCAGAGCCGAACATCTAAGCTAACAGCTGAACAAGGGAAAGCTCAAGACCAGATTTGAAAAATTATGAGTCGAGATCTGTTTTCTTTTCCTAGTCGAGTCGAGTCTAGGACTTTCTTTTCTTGAAGTTGAGTCGTTTATTCCGCGATGACCTAGGGTGTGTCCTAGGAATCGTTCCTTCGAGTCTGTTAAGCATTTGTCTTTCCAATAAAAAGTTGCAGTTTCATTTCCAAATATCTCTTGTTTTCAATCCTCAATCATTCCGAAAACATGATAAAATGCACAACACACTCAAAGGAATCCCTGGGGTAGAAATATGTCCTGTTTCAAAATGTAAGGTAAACTAGGATCCCGTGTTTGATTCCTTTACCTATTCCATGTCTGGTGGTAGAAGACCTCCATCTGAACCAATGTTTGTGACAAACTTTTAGATGATTCTATGACAAACCCGGACTAGCTCCTTGTTTCCCCTATCGATGACGGAAGGCAAGCCTTTTCCCCATAAAATCATCCCCTCTCAAAGAGAGAAAAGACCAACCCATTTTAACAAGGAATTGTTAGTTTAACCCAATTTAGTTGGCGAAGCCCAGTTTTCAGTGTGAATTCAATGGTAACAAGCAGTATGGGTGGAAGTTCATTTTCAGAAAGAAAAAGAAGAAAAGAAAAAAAGGGAAGAAAAAAAAAGGGAAGAAAAAAAGAAAAAAAAGGAAAAAAGAAAGAAGAAGAAGAAGAAGAAGAAGAAGAAGAAGAAGAAGAAGAAGAAGAAGAAGAAGAAGAAGAAGAAGAAGAAGAAGAAGAAGAAGAAGAAGAAGAAGAAGAAGAAGAAGAAGAAGAAGAAGAAGAAGAAGAAGAAGAAGAAAAGAAAAAGAAATGTCTGAATGTTGATCGAATTTCAAAGGCGAAGCCAAAATGGTCAGGTAGTGCCATCAGCAGTCATCCATACCCCTAAGTCCTTCCCGAGGCTTTTATGAGGGAATAGTTAGGGATTTTGAGAATCATTCCGCTTGTGCTGTTACACCCAGCCTTTAGGGTCCAGATATGGAGATTTGAACCCACATTGTTTTCCAACCCATTTGCACTCGGGTTTCATCAAACCCGAGACACCTTTTCCAACCACGATGTAAGCCATAACCCATTGGTCTTAGCACCAGAAAATGAACCTTCAGAATGACGGTCCACTATTCAAGCCTTTTGTTGCCAAGCTCCACATCCCAAAGAACCACAACCTTTTGTACCAACCCTAGACACGGGATTTAACGGTACCTTACAGGCTAGAATGGGATATGACATGATACCTTAGGTGAAACCTTCGAGTGTGTACACACACTCAAAATGCCAATTTAATGCACCTGGATCGAACTACGTCGGATTTGATTTCGCTCCACGCGAATACGTAGGCAGTCCTTCTGAACAAGGGATTCAATCCACTCATCCACCAAGTTGTCATCTTGTAGGTTTCTTACGGGTCTTAACCAAGTCCAAATGAAGCCACCTTTGTTTGAGTCAGTCTTAGCACTCGATGTAGGCTAGGATAAGGATATAGGTTCAGACGAATAGTATCAAGTCTCAGAATGAGCTTTATCGAACGGTGTAGGCAAAGATGCTGAGTCATATAGATGTGGGTTTGTGTTGGGAACAGAAAATATAAAAAACCCGCTGAAAAGAAAGAAGGCGTGGAAGAAAAAATAGTAAAAGCCCGCTGAAAAGAAAGAAGGCGGTGGCAAGAAATGATGAAACTCACTGAAAAGAAAGGAGGCGAGGAGAAGAGTGACAGAATGTTCCCAACAAGAGTGATGTGTGATGTCTAAGTGTTCTCATAAAATCAGTCTGTGTTTAGTGTCTGGGCGAAGCCAACGTTGTTGCTCCGTGATTTTAATCCACCCTGTCAATGCCAAGTGATCTTGATTCCCATGTGCCCTCGGGAGCACGACCATGCCATACGATATCTTCGTCCCAAGTTCGACGACCTTGTGATTCCCATTTGCCGTTTTTTGGGCGCCAGAATGGCCTATTTACATTTCTACCCCCAACAAGTCAATAATTGAATTTAAACTCGTGCACACTTACGGTTTTATTTTCCTTTTTGTTTTACGGTAGCGGGCTACGCCCACGTTGTTTACGGGTCATACGGAGTGTCTGAGTCGTATTTCATGCTCACCCATCAAGGTTCGATTTCAAAAAATTTCAAAATTCCAAAAAACTTTTTGCGAATTATGGATAGATGATCCAAGTAGTGGAATCCTTGTGGGTCGATGATCCAATCCTTCGAAATTCAAAAATTCAAAATTCAAGATTCAATTTTTGAAGGGCCGATGGCCCAACATTCCAAGTGATGTCAAATTCAAACTTCGGGTCGATGGCCCAATTATTCAAAATTTTCAAATTCAATTTTCGGGTCGATGACCCAATCTTTCAAATAATCCAATTTTAAGATCAATGATCCAAATGTGCTTATGTGATGATTATTGCTAGTACGTTTTTGTGTTTCAAATATAGCAGGATATGCTTCAATCGGGGCTCTAAAGTCTTCGACTTTAGAGCCATTGTAAATCGGGGGCTCAAGCCGTTGGCTTCAAAGACCATTATCGGATGTAAAGGATGACATCCACCAAGAATTCAATTCAATACAAGAGTATGAAATGGAAGAATTCCGTAGCTGAAAGCAAATGATGAAAGCGGCGGCAACCTCCTTGGAAAGTCCCGTCCCATTCGGACAAGCGCCAGCAGATGATAAATTTTGGGCAAATGTCGTGAGATGATGAATTTTGGACGTACGCCAGAGATGATAAACTTTGGGTAAGTGTCGGCGATTCTTGCCGAACTACGACGCGGGTTTGATTCCGTCGAAACGGATACGTAGGCCCCTAAGGATAAGGCTCAATCCACCATATATGCAATTTATGGGTCGACGACCAGCGATGATAATTTGACGCAATGAAGCAAGAGTTAACCCCGACGAAGTTTCACGTATGATCTCTTCTTATGGTCAAGCGAGCTTATATACGCAAGTCTAATGGACTATAAACGACCGCAGAATCCTCAGGTCGAGAGGGACTGGGGTATACTTTGACTTTCGCCTTGTCCAAGCCTCAGTCAAAGTGGGGGCTCTGTAGATACCCGTATCCGTCGATATTGGAATTTATAGAGAACCCGACAAACACCCGATGATGATAGGACACATGTATTCTTTAGTTGTCATTGTCATTATTTGGAGCTCGTTTTACGATGTAGAATGGGCGTCGTCGATGAAGTATTTTATTAATTTAAATGATATTTAAATTAAAGCTTTTTTAAAAGTGAATTCATTTTACTTTATTTTGAGTTTATTTTCTCAAGTTTATTTTATTGAAAATAAAATAAATATTTGATTTGAAAAATCATTTTATGAGTATATTTGATTTGAAAAATCATTTATTCTAATGTGTTAATCGATTTGAAAAATCGATTTAAAAATCGAAAAAAACTCGTTTTAAACGCGCGTTTTGGAGCTCGATTATAGCTCGGTTTTTGAGCCCGTTTTCTTTACGAGTTGGCACGAATCTCGAGTACACTAACCAACCTAGGCTTCTACCCATCCAACCCCAGTTCGAACCCACTTATCCACATCCCAAATCTCGTCCCAAGCCCCCGAACATAGCCCAACTCCTTCCCAACCTGTGTTCAACATAACCCGTTTGTTTTGCTCCAAACTTGGTCCAAACCCGCAACCCATCACCACCAACCCGTACTCCACACTACCCACCATTCCCACGTCCAAACCCACCATGAAACCCCTCCACAAAACCCGTCTCCAACACTCCAAAACAGGCCCCAAACAACACGACACAAACAGCCCCCTGTTTTCGTTCAGCTCAAACCCGAGTCCAAAACCCGCTCCAAACACCTGCAAAACCCGTGCCCATTAACCCTAAACCATACCCTAGTATCCTACCCATATTACCTTAGCTTAACCACCAAGAAAACCCCTCACAAAGCCTCTCAAACCCTCACAAAAGCTGCTGGACAGCAGCTATGCGTGAATGAGCCCGTCTGCCTCTCCCCTCTAAAACCCTACCTTAACTCCTTATAAATACCCCCCCTTCACCATACATTCATTCCTCTAAGTTCTCCATACATACTACCTTCACTTACAAGCTTTAAACTCCAGAAACAATCCCTAATTGCCTCCCAAAAACCCTAGACAAAACCGACATACAAACAGAGAATCAGTTTGTGTGTCCTCTTTGAAACCATTCGTTCTCCCTTCAAACCTCCATCAAAATTCGAGTTTCTTGTTCCAAATTAACCATACAACATCCATCTACACATTAGACAAATATTTACCAGCCAAATTGCCCTTGAGAGTACACGAATTCCTCGAAAAAGCAGTGTTATACACTGTTTTGCGCTTTTCCCTGTCTGTCCAGTTCTGTTTGTGCTCGTTTTTCGTGCCCAATAACTCAAAACGAGCAGGGATTGTTCTAAGATCTATGTTCTCCTCTCTTTCTAGTTTTCAAAACATCTTTTAAATCGAATTTTCACCGTGAAACGAGAGAGAAATCGCTGTTTGAAAGTTCTTTGTCATTTGCAAAAAAAACGTGTTGTTTGCTTTGTTTCTTCGTCGACGACGGCCTCTCGAGATAAAATCTACGATCGATTACGACCCAAGACGGTGTCAACGATACATGTAGGTTGAGGGTGCATCAAATCTTCCTCTTTCTCCCTTTTATTTCGTTTTTTTATGTTTGTTTTTTATAGTTCGTTTTTGTTTGTTTATCGTTTTTGTTTATCGTTTGTTCTTATTAACTATGAAACTACTTTAGTCCGAGTATGAGTTAAAGTACCACCATGAACACCCGCGTTGACTTGATATGGGAAAGAAACCGCTATATCAGTCGGTCGTACACCCCCGTCTCATTTACATATCCTCGTGTTCAAGGTAGGGCATTAATAAAACGATTTCTGACTTCGTTCTTCGCTTTTAACCCCTCTCTTCTCTCGTGTGATGTGTCATGTGTGGTTTTGTATATAGCAATTGTATTTAGATCGAGTTGTATCTTTAATTTATTGTTGTGTTGGCATGAAATGCCTGGGTTGTAATAGGGTAGATCCCAACGGCTCCCCCACTCCCATCAAGCCTTGTTTGTTTCGTTTATGTGTTGTTAGATCAATCAACCCACATGCTAAATTACAACTTTGACAAAGTTAGTTTAGTTGCATCTAAAACGACATAGAAATTGTTGTCACATGTTAGGGTTTTAAAACGATGTTTGCATATCATATATCGTAGTAGCTATGACCTTGTTTGAAATCCGACACTTGACTTAGTAGAGGCCGTTATTGACGGGCGGGGTTAGGTGTCCTTATGGGCTTCCTAACACGTACCCTCACCCCTTACTCAAGATCTATGGTTTGTGGATCCGTCTAAATACCATTAGATTACGAGAGTCATTCAAATCGAGTGATATAGGGTACAAGTCTTTATCTTTAATCACTCGTAGTCGATTGGCTTTATGCTTTTCGATGAAAGGTGTAAAGTTGACTTGAACGGTTCCAAGTTCCCAAAAAACTTGGTGGCGACTCTAATTTGTCTTAATTCGATTCGAAAGAACCTCGAGTCGATTATGCCTAGTGTGGATCCCGAGGACGCAGTTCCCGAGGGCCTTATCCACAATCTCGAACTCCGGGACGGTAATTTGGGTAGTAGTGATACTCGCCGGGAGCATAGCTGCGGTGGGCTTGGAATGATCGGAAAGTTTCACCATCTTTTTTATTGGAGATGGTGGTGGTGGTGGTGGAGATGTTGAACTAGAACCTTCTTCTTCGTCACGGATTGGGTAATTGGTACGAATGCAACCCAAATCTCCGGGACTAGAAGATGCGTCAAGCTCTTTGAAATATTTGAGTCGGCTTCGGAATGTTCTCTCGGGCTCTGGATCAAAGGGAATCAATTCTCCGGTATGAGAGGACCTGGGCATATGACACAAATATCAAGAAACTTGTAACTAACGGTCTCAAGGAACAAGTGTTCCTCAAGACAAAAGAAAACAAGATAGAAATCAACAATTCTAAACGCAATAAAACCGTGCTCCCCGGCAACGACGCCAAAATTTGATAAGCTATCGCACACCTAATCAAAGATAATTACCCTAGACACAAATGAATGTAGTAATAGGGGTCGAACACAAGGAGACGGGAATTGCATTATGAAATGCTTTGAGTAGAATTCTATCTAGGTCGATTTCAATTGGTTGGTTGGTTTGGTTTGATAACTTGCAAATAAAATGATGTAAAAAATATATGATAATGTGGGCATGGGCCACGTCTCGGTCTGTGGATTTGGGGCCACCTACCGGTCCGCAGTCGCGGGCCACCTGCACGCCAAGCCAATATGTGGATATGCAGCGGTCTTTTGAAAGCCACGCTCGGCGGCGTAAAGGTGCTTTCGACCGGATCGTTTTAGATCGGTCGGTTTCGTCTCGGTAAGGGTCTCGAAACGATTAGAGATGTTCGGAGTCGCCACCAAGCATTTGTGGGATGCCTGGAACCCGTTCAAAATCCACTTTATACCTCGGCAAATTGAAGCACAAAGCAGCGTTTGACATAGGTACTAAAGATAAGGAAATCGTCCCTCTTTAGCATCCTATCTCTAGAATGACTCTCGTACGCCCTGGATAAGGTCGTCCACTATCCAAAGTTTATGAGTAAGAGGTGAAGGTACGTATTGGGAAGCCCTTTAATCAGACACCCAATCCCGCCCTCGTTTAGCGGCCTCTACTGATCGATCTTGGTTGGTTGAATGCAAAAGTTGATAAAATGGTTTAAATGCATGAATGCGCATCCAATGATTTAAACCTAACATGTGAGAGCTTTCTAAGTCGGTTGATTTAATCCAAGTATCAAGTATAAGATGTCGAGTTGGATTAATGGTTGATTTGCATGCAAGACGGAAATTAAACATCCATTTACCGTATTAGGTTTAGGGTGCATAACATGATCCATTTGTCTTAGTAAGGCATTTTGCAAATATGGTTTTGAATAATTGAATAGTCATCTGATCCGTCCTATATCCAGGTTAACCGGAGTCGGGATCATCCTAGACTAATCTTTGGAAGGAACAGGCCCTGCACGACGGACGGCTATAAGAGGCGCGAGCCACCGGCGGTGTAAGGGGCCTCCCTCTGGTTTTGAAAGTGAGAAATGAGGAGCGCTTGAGAGGCGGGTTAGCCAACGGTTGTATGCCGTATTCTGACTGTTTAGAAAACGTTATAAAACGTGTTGAAAATGGGTGTTTGAACCCGGTTTGACTTTGAAAGGGTCGTTTAGACCGCATTTGTTGATTTGAAGAACTAGATCCGAATAACCATCATTATTTGATAATATTCGATGTCGGGTTCGATTTGACAAACTTGAGATGAATAGTTTTGACAAATGATTGTGGACTAATTGTTTTAAGTCCATTTTGAATGTAATTAGTCGATACTCGTCATCATACCCGGGTTAAAATCCGGCATGGTATGTAGAACCAAGGATGATTTTGTGTTGGTGACTAATAAGCTTGCTTGAAAATGTGAGGAAATGAAATAAAAGGCTTTAAAATACCTTCTAAATGTCATTAACCAAATATTATCACCGAAACACGGATTTAACCGTCATGGTATGAGGAACCAAGGGTGAAAAATGTTTTATGGTTAAAACATGTGAAATGAAACAAAAAGGTTTCGAAAATACTTGAAATGGTAAAACCGATTACAAATATGAAAAATAGATTAAGGGAAATGACGAGAACAAACACGGTTGATCTCTGGTCTGAATACCCCATTTAGGCGCGAGCCTGTTGGCGACCTAAGGGGCTTCTGCCTCAGACCAAAAATCAGTTTTGGCTCGTTTATTCCATGTTTTGGTTAATGTTATGCATGTTTTAGCATGTTAGAGTCATGAAACAAATGAAAACGTAATGAAAGAGGATTTTTACACCCTCATACTTACATGTTTGGTTATGGCGAGTGACCGACGTAAGTGTAACAACTTGTTTGATCGGAAAAAACTCGGTTTAAAACCGTTTTGGTAAGTAAAAAGAGTGTTTTAAAAGTTTAGTGATGGTGTAGTGGTCAAAGTGGTAGGTCAAGTGGTTTAATGCATGATGACGGTACCAAACAATGTGTAAGGCTCGTGTTTACGATCGGTAGGTCATAAATACGCGTCGGATTGTGACTTTAGAAGTCGAGTCGAGAATTTTAAGGGAGAAAAGAGGGGGCGGACACTCGCGTAAGTCTCAAATGGGTGGCATTTGAGGGGTATTTATAGGAGAATGAGTGGTTGTGTGAGTTTTGAGCGACGTGGCCACCTGGGCTGCTCAAAGAGGCGCGAGCCACGTCGCGGGTCTTCGAGCTGTGTTGTCGCTTTCACAACAAACGCAATCATGATTTGTTCTATCCTAGGTTTTGTAGTCACATGTTTGGTACTTGACCAACATGAATCCGGGAAAACTTAGCATAGAAGGCTTTGAGATATTTTGTTTTTGTGGTTGACTCGGTTTGACTCGTTGTTGGAGTCGGGATTTGAATTTTTGAGTCGGTTTTTGGTCCGGTGTCGGTTTTGACTCTAGTTAGTGTCATTGTGACCCCGTCGCCGTGCATTAAACACTCCAGGTATTTTTGAAATGTTTTGAAATGTTTTATTTTCAAAATCGTTTTAAGTTTTCCGACGTAAAGTTGTACACAAACTGTCGATCAAACGCCGCGATTCCAAAATATGTTGTAGTCCGATAATCATCGGGTGTTTGTTGGAGTCTCGGCAGATCGGGTATCTCTGAGTCCCCACTTTGACTAAGGCTTGGACAGGGCAAAAGTCAGTAGAGCCCCCAAGTCAATCGAAGATTACAACCTGGAGACCCAAGCGACGTCGAGGCGGCTCGAAAGGATTCGGGGCAAGGACCTGCCGTCGGGAAGGGCGGCGCCAAGGTGACTCTAGGGTACGAGTCAAGGACCTGTCGTCGGGAACATTTTAGAGTCTGTCGACTATCCGTGCGGGTCGTTTAAAGTCCGTTAAACTACGTACGAAGGCTCGCCAGCCATAGGAAGGAGTCATACCTGAGGCATCTTCGGATATGTCCTTGCATGTTTTCGAACAAAGGCTCGCCAGCTGTGGTGCGTATGTGAGGAGGGCTCGCCAGCCGCGATGCGTTGTAAGGCTCCCCAGCCGAGACAAGGAAATGTACCCAAGGCATCTTCGGGATGTGTCCTTGAAAGGTTGCGGACAAAGGCTCGCCGACCATGGTGCCTATATGAGGAGGGCTCGCCGGCCACGATGCGTTGTAAGGCTCGCCAGCCGAGACAAGGAAATGTACCCGAGGCATCTTCGGGATGTGTCCTTGAAAGGTTGCGGACAAAGGCTCGCCAGCCATGGTGCTTATGTGAGTAGGGCTCGCCAGCCGCGATGCATTGTATGGCTCGCCAGCCGAGACAAGGAAATGTACCCGAGACATCTTCGGGATGTGTCCTTGAAAGGTTGCGGACAAAGGCTCGCCAGCCATGGTGCGTATGTGAGGAGGGCTCGCCAGCCGCGATGCGTTGTAAGGCTCGCCAGCCGAGACAAGGAAATGTACCCGAGGCATCTTCGGGATGTGTCCTTGAAAGGTTGCGGACAAAGGCTTGCCAGCCATGGTGGGGTCGGTTAATGTACCATGGGAGTAGCCGCGTCAAATGGGCTTGTTTTGAAAGTAGCGAACTCGTGATGTCGCTGGGGAAATAGTGAATTTGGATTTTCGCTATCACAGTTTTTGGAATGAGTGGGTTCTGCGAGGAAGCCTTCTGCTGGTATTTGAAGGAATAGTGAATTTGGAATCTTCACCATTCGTTGGCTTGAATTTGCAGTGGCGGTTTTGATCGCCGTTTGTCCTAATTTTGAAGGAAAATAGCAATTTTGAGTTTGTTATAGCGTTTGAAGTGACGGTTTATGTGCCGCCGTTGACGTTTGAAAGATATAGTGAATTTGGAATCTTCACTATTGATTGAAGTGACGGTTTATGTGCCGCCGTTGACATGTGAAAGAAATAGTGAATTTGGAATCTTCACTATTGATTGAAGTGACGGTTTATGTGCCGCCGTTGACATTTGAAAGAAATAGTGAATTTGGAATCTTCACTATTGATTGAAGTGACGGTTTATGTGCCGCCGTTGACATGTGTGGTGAAAATAGTGGAATTCAAATCCCAACTACTATTTTGAAAATGATGGTTTTAATTGCCGTCGTCTAAATTTGGAGAAATAGCGGTTTTTGAATTTTCGCCATTATTTTTGAAATTGGAGGAAAATAGCGATTTTGAATTTTCGCTATTATTTTCGAGGTTGGCGATTTTGATCGCCGTTTGCTTGAAATTTTTGAAAATAGCGAATTTAGATTTTCACTATTTGGTTTTGTTTGTTTTCGAGAAAATGACGACATTCAATATCGTCAACGAAAACTTTGGAATTTGTTGATTGGAAATTGGGCCAAAGCCCAAATTTCGCTAAAGAGGCAAGGGAGAGGCCTAGTTTAGGCGCGAGCCATCTGGCGATAGAAGTCGGCTTCCCTATTTTCTGTTAAAAAGACGCGAGGTTGAGCTGCGGATGATTATTCATCTTCAACCTCAAAAATCTCACAAAATCGCCATTGAAGGACCTTCTTGCGTGCTCGAGTTCTTGCCTTTCATCAACAATGTCATCTCAAGGTAAGTATTTCCTCTTGAATCCATTCAAATTTGTCTTTTTTTAGCTTGATTGAACTAGGGCGAAATTTTGCCCTAAAAATCGAATTGGGCGTTTTTGATTGAGCCAATTTCGAGTGAAATTGATGTTTGCATTAGGTTAGAGATCTGTTTAGGAGTATAGGGGTGCTTTTAGTTTGCATTTTAGTCCCCGTTCTCGCTCCCTATGCTCGAAAAATGTGAATGAGGCGAGAAACCGTCTCATTTCATAATGCCAAGTTTATTTTCTTGGGTAGTGGGTCCCACTAGGTTGCATTGTAGTTGGGAAAACCTGTATTTGCCATCTAAGGACCTTCGTTGGATGTTTGTGGGCAAAATTGGACTTTTGCCTTTTGCGACGGTCTTACGTCTGACAAAATAAGCACCTGTTTGGCCTTGAATTGAGTCAGTTTGCCTTGAAATGGACCTTATTGGTATCTTAGGTCACCTTGAGGCGTGATAGATCACGTTTGCCTTTTTGCGGTCGTTTTTGGATTTTTGACCGGTTTAGGCTCAAATTAGCGTATGAATTGCCTTTTTGAACCGTAGAAAAATCCCCATTGTGTCGGGAATGTAAAATCCCCATTGTGTCGGGAATGTATTTTGGGTTGTTGGCAGACCTCGTATGGGTCTTGAAATGCCGTTTTTGTGGTTTTGACTCGTCTTTTGCTTGAAAAGTAGGGCGAGTCGTTTTTGTGTTTTTTTTTTGTGAATGGTTTGGGGCGGGATTGCCCCGTGTTTTTGTATTGCAGGTTGTGTTTTTTTATTTTTTGGGTTTATCCATTTCACGTCGTCGTAATGCCGAAATTTCGGCTGACGTTTTTTTGTTTGTTGTTTTTTTTATCACAGGGTACTGTTTGGGACCTATGGGGTCCGTCGTTGAGGCCTTGGAGGAGGAAGTCGATCCTGGAGGGGGAGAGACGACTGAGGAGGCTGCCGTATTCGAGGCGGTGGTGGAGGATGCTTCCGTAGAGGAGGATAGGCGGCTGATATGGCCGGTTTGTCCTTTTCGTTGTGGCTCATAAACAGGGTGGCTGGTGAGTGGGGTTCAGTATCGGAATGGTGCATTGCATCATGGTTCTTGGCCTCCTCATCATCCGAAGTCTGCAAGACACTGTCTTCTTTTTTGTCATGGAGCAGGAGCGGAGGGTTATCGTCATGGTAACCTCCTCTGCTTTCGCTGTTGCTCCTCTGTTTCCCCAGTTGCTCTCTTTCTTTTCCGTTTGAGAGGATAGAGAGTTTTTAGTTCGGTAGGTGGCAGATAGCCCCCAGACGTTTGTTTTAGGCCAGTGTCTGTATGATAGACGTTTGTTTTAGGCCAGTGTCTGTATGATAGACGTTTGTTGATGTATTTTGCGTAAGGCGGTTTTTATATATGTGTTTTTGGATTGTGGTTTATTTTGTGATTTTTGGTTTTTTTTTGTGTTGTGTTTCGGAGGAGCGCTGTCGGCTGTTGATTCTCCTTTTGCTTTGCACCAGTTCCTGCATCGTTAGTGTAGAAAACAGGCAACAGATAGCACATACGCAAAAACGTAAACACGTAGAAGTATTTGGTTGAAAATACGTAAAGCATTTGTTTGAAAATCAAAATTAACCAAGATAACTTGAAGTTAAAATTTGAAATTTTGAAATGATTTTTGAAAATTCCGTGACAAGTCGTCACGTTTGGAATTGGAAAAGAAATTGATTTGAAAATTTGAGCAATTAACTCGTGTCGTGAATTAAATTGCATCGAAATTTTTGAAGTTGACTCGAAAAATAAAACTCAAACCGTCAGGAAAGAATTTTAGAAAAGGATTTTTGCGAGTATATTTGATTTTTGAGGTCAAGACTCGAATTTGTGAGTGCTTGAGTTTTTGAGGAAAAATGATGTCGTGTTATCAATTTTCGAATTTGATTTTTGCTGGAAAATTGCGAAAAAAGCGAAAAAAGCGAAAAATTTTCGGAACTCGACTGACACGGAAACTATCCATCGCGGATCGGGGCGACTAGCCCTTCCCCCCTTTAAAAAAGAAAGAAAAATCCGTATGTTTAAAGTTGCGTCATGGAAACCGTGTCGGATTTCGTAAAACGCGAAAACAAGGAAATGTGAGTGTGAGGAAACACAAAATTTCCTGAATCATCCCGAAGAGGCGCGAGGTTCCTGGCGGGAGGTTTGAGGTGTCAGGAGAAAACACAAGTTGAAAGAGACTAGTCAACAAAGCGGGAATCCGGAGAAGGTCCAAAGAGGCGCGACACGGGCGATGGAAGCCGGCTCTCCCCTTTTTCTGAAAAATGCGCTGATCATTTTGTATAAATAGGGACGTTTGCACTTCGTTGTTTCATCATCCGAAACACAAAAACATCTCCACAAAACCTCTTCTTCTTCCACAAAAATATTTCATGGATGCTTTTGAGAATGCATTGCGATAATGGTGTCGGGATTTGTCGCCTCCCGAGAAGTATCAACTCGATTGCATGGGAGTTAGTCAATTGTTGGTGCTTCGTCAAGTCAAGGTGCAACCTTCGTTTCTTGAAGCATGTTCTCGGTTTTGGGATTCGAAACATCATGTTTTCGTTTTCCCGAAAGGCGAGCTTTGTCCTCTTGCCGAAGAGATTGGAGCCATTGGTGGGTGGCCGGGTTGTGTTCCGGTGCTTCCTCCGACTCGGTTGTGCTACAAGGAGAAATTCCGTTCCATGTTGGGCTTGTCAACAAGCCAAGTCAACTTTCTTCTTGCTCCACATGGTGTGGATATGTTGGCTCTTATTAACATCTTTTCAAACCGATTAGATGTTAATGTCTCGGAGGTGGCTAGGAGAAGGGCTCTTGCATTTTGCCTTGTCCATGTGTACCTCTTTGTTGATGTCTTGAAGAAGGAGGGGCCGAAATGCCATGGTAGCATGACCCTTATCCATGTGATTGAGCAAATGGAGCATGGTAGAGATCCGTCATGGTTGGTGCTTGGAGAGATTATCCAAGCTTTGGATAAGGAAGGCTCTTGTGGAGAAGCTCCCTCTTTTGGATCGCCAAGGATCCTCAAGTGTGGCTATTGGAGAGGCTAAGGTATGTAGAGCCTCCGGTTAATCCTTCCTCTTATTCCTTCCGTCATCTTACCATGAGGAAGAAGTTGTACCCGGATAGTTTTGCTTCCACCGAGGCCTATTGGGCCGCAAGGTTGGCGGAGGAGGGTGGTCCTCATATCCGTTAGGTGGTGCCGTGGTGGCACTTGAGGTCCTTCACGGGGTTGCCCGCTTCGGGTGCTAGTCCTCGTTCTTTGATGGTGGTGGGTTTGAAGGTTGTTTCCTTCATTTATCCCGAAAGGCTCATGAGGCAAATGGGGCGTAAACAAAAGGTGCCCGCTCAAGATACTCTTGTCCAAGAGAACGTTTTTCGGAACTCTGAGCTCGTGGAATTCTTTGAAAGGTGGTGGGCCACTCGGCCGCTTTGGGAGGTGCCAAACCCCGTTGCCACGACATGGGTGACTCCCGTTTATGTCAAGTGGTCACGTGCTCCGTCCTGGGAAGAGAGATCCAAATTTCGTAAGGACGAGGTTGTCGATTTGAAGTATCGAGAGGTCGGCAAGGCCAACCGCGCCTTCTTTGAGGAGTATGTTGATGGAGCAACTCCCGATGTGATGAGACCACCGAAGAGGAGGAGTTCCGGCCCCAAGAATATGGTGGGCCATGCATTGGCTCGTCTTGGGTCGAATATGGGGTCTTGTTCTAGACCGGAGGCCGTCACCGTCGTAGATCCGTTTAGGATCCGTTCCGAGGAAGAAGTCCATGCTAGGCGGGCCAACAAGAAGAGCAAGGGGAAGATGTACCCCGAGGGAAAAGGCAAGGGTAGAATGGAAGAGCGAAGACCTCCATTACCCGCTTTATTATTATGTTGTATTATTGTTGTGAGTTTTTATTATGTTGTACTAGCTAGTTATTGTGTGTTTTGTGCTAGTTTTATTATGTGAGGCGTGTTAGTGGACACCTTAGCTTTGACAAGTTGTAGACTCGTCGAGCTTTATTTGTTGTTGAAATTGTAATCCCTCCCATTATTAATTAAATAAGAGGATTACTTGTGTCGAAAAGTTGTGAACACTTGTTTCTTCCATCCATTGGTAAAGGCAATTCGATTTGAATCGTCCTAAACATTTGCACTTGGGAAAGTGGTATTTTGTGGAAAGGGAGAAAGGCTCATTTTTGTATTTTTTTGGGAAAGGGAATGGTTTTCCCTTTCTCTTTTTTGATGGGGATGTTTTTTTTATTAGAGGGATGGTTGTATCCTTCTTGTGTAAGAAAGGACTGCCAACGTATCCACCTGAAGAGGTGAAATCAAACCATGATCGTAGTTCGAAATGTTTTGTGAATTTGATTGGGTTTTGTGGTTGTATCCCTCATGCATAAGAGGAACTGCCTACGTATTCACCTGAAGAGGTGAAATCAAACCATGCTCGTAGTTCAGGGGGTTTGTTTTTGTAGTGCAAATGGACGTTGCCTTTGACGGATCAAAGGACATTCGAAACGGGCAAGACTCGATAAAATATGCAATTTCAAATCAGAACGTATTGAGGAACTTGACTTGAAAAGGGTTGAGGTCGATGCTAGTTGTAAAACTAGGCTATGTTGTTGGTTGATAGGGTTCAAGGGTAGTATTTCTAGAGTTAGTCTAGGTTAGTCGGGTTTGTAAAGTCCTCCTCGTCTAGGTCACTCAGTCTCACTGCGCCCCCTGAAAGTATTTTCTTGACCAGGTATGGTCCGGCCCAGTTGGGTTTGAATTTTCCCCTCGGATCGACGGGTAATGGTGCTCGGACTGACTTGAGGACCAAGTCGCCCTCCCGGATGTTTCGGGGTTTGACCTTCTTGTTGAATGCCCATTGTATACGTCGTTGCTGGACGTTGTGCAAGGCGTTGAGTCGCCGTTCGTCTAGAAGAGTGAGTTGTTCGTACCTTCGACGGGTCCATTCCGCCTCAGGGACTTGACTCTCCAGTAGGATGCGTAGAGAAGGGGCCTCTAACTCTACCGGTTGAACCGCCTCCATACCGTATGCTAGGTAGAAGGGTGTGGCGCCTGTGGGTGTTCGGATGGAGGTTCGGTATCCCCAGAGTGCGAATGGGAGTTTGCTCGGCCAATCGCGATAGTTGTCTTGCATTTTCTTGATAATGGTAACAAGAGTCTTGTTCGCTGCCTCCACCACTACATTAGTTTGGGGACGGTAGGGGGATGATCGATGTCGTTTGATCTTGTATTTGTCCAGCAAGGCTTGAGTTTCCGCCCGGAAGTGAGAGCCTTGATCGCTGATGATTTCATGGGGTACCCCGTATCGGCAGATGATGTTGTTTTGAATGAACTTGGCCACTTGTTTGGCGGTCAAGACTGCATATGACTGTGCTTCCACCCATTTGGTGAAGTAGTCGATGGCGACGAGGATGAAGCAATGCCCCTTGGTGCCTATCGGGTTGACTTTCCCGATGATGTCGATGCCCCAGGTTGAGAAAGGCCAGGGTGATGTCATGGTGTATAAAAGGGATGGTGGTATGTGTTGTATGTTGGCGAAGATTTGGCAATTGTGGCAATGTTTGACGTAGTTACGGCAATCGGCTTCCATGGTTGTCCAGTAGTAACCTAGCCGCATGATTTTCCGTGTAAGCATCATTGCACTCATGTGAGGGCCACATTCTCCGTCGTGAACCTCTCCCATGACCTTCTTGGCTTTGTGATGGTCAATGCAAAGGAGGAGAATTCCTTGGGGTGTTCTTTTGTAGAGTTGATTTTGGTTTATCACGAGTTGTGATGCAAGTAAACGGATGGCTCTTTGTCCTCTTTGATCAGAGTTGGGAGGAAATTCGTTTTTGGTTTTGTAATTGAGGATGGCTTGGTACCAAGGTTCATCATGGCTTTCCTCGTCGTCGATAATGGCACGGATGTGAGCTGGCTCGCTCCGTCTTTCGACACATAGGGGCATCGATGTCATGTCGTCAGGTATGTTGACGAGCGCGGCAAGTTTTGCCAGGGCAGCAGCAAATTGATTTTCCTCTCGCGGCAAGTGGAAGTAGTCGACCTGGTCGAAGAATTCGGCCTCTTGATTGATCTTTGCTCGGTAGGGAGCTAAGCTACCAGATCGGATTTTCCATGATCCGGATACCTGATTGATGATGAGAGAGGAATCGCCATGGACCTCAGTCTCTTGATGCCAAGTGTGATGGCTGCTTGTAGGCCGAAGAGACATGCTTCATATTCAGTGGCGTTGTTGGTGACGGCGAAGTCTAGCTTGACCGAGATCGGAACGTGTTCTCCCTCCGGTGAAATTAGAAGGATTCCTACACCGAAGCCTCTCAGATTAGATGCACCATCAAAGTATAGGTCCCATGCGTCGGAGTCGACACAAAGGATGTCTTCGTCAGGAAGTGACCATGTGTCGGTCGTTGGATCCTCGTTGACGGGATTTTCTGCTAGGAAATCGGCAACTGCTCTTCCCTTGATAACCTTGAGGGGTACAAACTTGAGATCAAATTCAGACAGCATGAGTGTCCATCTAGACAGCCTTCCGTTTAGTACGGGTTTTTCGAAGATGTATTTAATCGGGTCCATCTTGGAGTAGATGTGGACCGAGTAGCTGAGCATGTAATGCCGCAGCTTCTTTGTTGACCATACTAGGGCAAGGCATGTCTTTTCCAGTTGGGTATATCTCGTCTCGTACTCAATGAACTTTTTGCTGATGTAGTAGATGGCTCGCTCCTCGTTGCCAACTGTTTGCGCTAGCATTGCTCCCATGGCTGTGTCGGTAACAGTCAGGTATAGGGATAGAGGAATCCCTGGTTGAGGTAGCATGAGGACAGGAGGTTTGGATAGGATTTCCTTTATCCTGTCGAACGCCTTTTGACAGTCGTCGTCCCAATCGGTGTGATCGGAGGCATGAAGCTTCTTGAATATCGGTTCACAGATCATAGTGAGCTTGGCAATGAACCGGCTGATGTATTGGACCTGACCGAGAAATCCCCGAATCTCCTTCTCGTTCCTAGGCCGAGGCATTTATTGAAGGGCTTTGATTTTGGTTGGATCAAATCTCAATGCCTCTTTTGCTAACGAAATGTCCCAAGAGTTTTCCGGAGGTGACCCCGAATGCACACTTCTGAGGATTTAGTCTCATGTTATATTTCCGCAGACGAGCGAAGAATTTCCGGAGGGCATTGATGTGGCTGTCCCGTTCTTTTGATTTGACAATCATGTCATCGACATATACCTCTACCTCTTTGTGCATCATATCATGTAGGAGAGTGGTAGCGTTCTTTGATAGGTTGCTCCAGCGTTGATGAGGCCGAAAGGAATGACCGTGTAGCAATATGTACCCTTTTTGTGTAGTGAACGCATTTTGTGCATGTCTTCCTCACCATTTTAATCAGTTGTACCCAAAGCATACCCGTCCATGAATGATAGGAGAGCATGTTCGGCGGTGTTGTCCACCAGAATGTCAACATGTGGCAAAGGGAAGTCGTCTTTTGGACTTGCCTTGTTCGGATCCCCTGAAGTCGCACGCAAACCCGAATTCTTCCGTCTTTCTTGATGCACGGCACAATGTTGGCCACCCAATCCGAGTATTCGGACACTTTGATGAACCCAACCTTGAACTGTTTGTCCACCTCTTCCTTGATTTTTAGGGCCCACTCAGGACGCATCCGGCGTAGCTTACATTTCACGAGTTTAGCCCCAGGTTTAATGGGTATCCGGTGCTCTGCAATTTCCCTGTCAATCCCAGGCATGTCTTTGTAAGACCAGGCGAACACGTCCTTGTATTCGTGAAGGAGGTCAATGAACTGCTGTCTTTCTGAGGGGTCCAGGGTTGTCCCTATCCTAAGTTCTTGAGATGTGTTGTCGGCTCCAACGTTAATAGGTTCGGTTTCCTCAATGATGGGGGTTCTGGTTTCCCGTTTGTCAAGTTCTTTGGCTAGGTGAAGTGGGTATTCACTCAAGTCAAATTCCTCATAATCATTCAGAATTGCATTGCAGTTAAGTTGAGACGAGTCATAAGCAAACTTAGCGTTCATTAAGTTGACACGAGCGAAAAGCTCGGAAAGGACAGACATCTCGTGGTCAGTCAGAGGCGACACAACAGAGGAAGTGGCCCCTGGAACAGGCTCCAGGTTGTCACCTTTCATTGGAGTGGGGGTGACCTTAGTAGACTCGGCCCTCGAATCAGCCACGACTTTGTGATAAAACAGTGGGAAGGGGACCTTAACTGGGACATCAGGAGTGTTAGGAGCTATGACAGACTCTGACTCCGACTCAGACTCAGACTCAGATCCTTCTTCACTTCCCTTCTTGAACATAGGGCCTTCTCTAGTTGTTATCTTGAGAATGCGGCCTTGACGATCAGTCCATTTGATGGTTTTCCTCCAGCCCTGGGTAACTTTCTCCGGGTTAATATCAGAGATCAAGGCGGTTGGATCAAACTGGTTGTCTTTCAGGGCGATGTTGATAATGTCCTCATAGTCGAGGTGCTTGACGTTATCTTCCCCAAATAGGACTGTGACAGCTTGTCCGTCAAGGCATAGTGACGGCTTGGACGCAGTTGATGCAGCTTCGATGTTGTCAGGGATAAAGTAGCAGTCCTAGAAGACTTCCACTCCCGGGTATCTAGCCCTGGCCACAGAGTCATAGATCGGCTCTGGAAAGCCGTGGTAGAGTTCAGACTCCCCCTCGAGGACAAAGTATCCGTTGAGAGTCAGGTGGTAGGGACGGAGGATGACTCCGTGCTTCTTGCGTTTTCGGATTAGGAGGTTCATCTCCCGGATATCTTCGTCAGTAGGTTCATATCCCAGCCCAAAGGGAATGTTGGGGACCTTAGCCTGTTTCAAGGGAGGCAATGGGTCCTTTAGTGGATTGAGCGTCAAACCCGGGAAATATCCTTGACGCATCATGATACGGTTGATCGTGAGGTTGGTGAACGGGTCATCCTTAGAGGTTGCCAATTCATCAGTTATGGCGTTCACGGCTTGGAAACCCCACATTTCATTGTCGTCCTCCTCAATGGCTTGGGAGGCTACCCCTCTTCTCATAACTGCTTTGATTGGGGAAGCGGGGATCGTGATCATTTTCCCGTTGAAGGGGACCCTGATCTTTTGGTGGAGCGTTGATGTGACCGCCTTGACGGCGTGAATCCAGGGGCGTCCCAGGAGCATGTTGAAGGACGCGTCGATGTCGACCACTTGAAAACTGGTTTGTCTTTCTAATGGCCCGGTTGCGACGGTTAAAGTGACTAGCCCAGCGACCTTGTGACGAGTGCTGTCGTAGGCGCGTACTCCTTGATTCGTTGGGATTAAATTAGATTCCTTGATACCCAGCCTGTGGGCAGTTTTGAGAGGAATGACATTCACGGCGGAACCGTCATCCACGAGGACCATTGGTATATTCTTTTGGAGGCATTGTACGGTGATGTACAGGGCCAGGTTATGATTGGCTCCGAATAGGGGAATATCCTCGTCGGAGAAGACGACCGGGTTACTCAGATCAGGGGAGTCTTTCATCATGTGTGCCACTATTTCTTCTGGGAAGAGGTGGAGGGCACGGTTAACTTTCCCAAGGCCTGCAGCAAGGCCTGTCGATGCTCAAAAGACGTTGCGATCAGTTGCCAAATTGAGATTTCGGCTTTTGCTTTCTAGAGCTATTTCAGGATTGAGTTCTCGGGGGCCTTTGGTTGAGTGTCCACCTCTGGGGCGATTTGGTCATTCGTTGTTGGAACGGTCGTTGAGTTGCTCGGATTCTGATAGGGACGTCCGGACCGGGTGAGATGTCCGATTTCCTTCGTCCGCTTTTCCTTCCCTGGGAGGATATAGACATCCTCAACATCATCCCGCCATATGCCGTTAATTTCAGGGTCTCGGGGATACCTTGTAGGGGTATTCGTCGGTGGGTAATTCTTGTGGGGAATATTTTTGTGAGGGCGATTTTTGTGGGGGTAGTTATTTTGAGGGTAGTTATTTTGAGGGTGATTTTCGTGAGGTTTACGCCAGAATGGTCGCGAGAGCAATCCATCCTGGGGTGGGTAGTTTTGAATGCTTGGGGAATTCTCCCTCGGACGCGGTGTTGGGGGATTGAAGATGAGTCGACGGTAGGCGTCGTCGAGTCGGGTGATTCTCTTAGAGAGGCTGGCTATGGCCTCCTCAACCTGCTGAAACATAATGAGCATGGTGGCAGCACTGAATACGAACACTCCGTCTAAAGGATCCTTTTCCAGAACATTCACCTCGTCGTCAATCGGCAAGATGAGATGAGAGCAGTCTAGGGTCGGCTCATCGTCAGAGATGGCGTGAATTTCCAGGGGATTCGTTTTGTTGTTCGGTTTAGTTGGTGGGGGTATAGGCAAATCTCCCTTCTCAATCATGTCCTGAATGAGGTGCTTGAGTTTGAAGCAATTTTCGATATCATGCCCTTTCCCTCGATGATACTGGCAGTAGGCGTTGGGGTTCCAAAACCAGGATTTCTTGGCGTCGGTCGGGTCCGGGGTGGGCCCGATCGGTTGTAACTTCCCTTGATCCATGAGCCTTTTCAAGGCGCTTGCATAAGTCGACCCTATGTTGGTGAACACTCTCTGGGGGCGTTCATTTTTCTTGGCAGATGGTTCGACGAGGTTAACCTCATCAATCTTGTTTGTCTGACCGTAAGGGCGAGATCCGGTTGAGGTGGATCCTTGATAACCCCTGCCAGTGGTCTTTGCTAAGACACCCTTTCGGAGGTCGTCCTCAATACGCGTCCCTTAATCGTAGATCCTGAAAAGTCTTGATATTCGATACCTCGGTAGGTTGGCATAAACCGGGCGGAGGTTGTTGACAAACTTCTCCACCAGTGTTGATTCACTCGGCTTACTGACCAATTGAGTACTCACCCTCCTCCAGGGGGTTAGGAACTCAGTGAACCCTTCCTTGTCGTTTTGGGTTAACACCTCGAGAGTACGGGTGTTGGCTTGGATCTCGACGTTGTCGGTATACTGTTTGGCAAACTCAACTGCGATCTCATCCCAAGTGGTAAGGTTTTTCGGATCCAAGGAGTAGTACCATTGGCGAGGAATCGGTTCCAGAGAGGATGGGAAGATCCGGGTAAAGAGCTCCTGTTTGACCCCTTTAATGGCCATGTAGTCTTTGAAAGCACGGATGTGGTTGAGTGGGTCCTCCACTCCCTTGAACTTTGGCACATCGGTCAGGGTGAAGTTGTCAGGTAACTGGTCCCCAACTGGTTCGAACCTTCGGTTGTTCTCAAGGTGGATATTGTTGCCCCGGGCTAGGAGCTGTTCTTCCAAGAGTTTCAGCCTCTTCTCAGTTTCAGTCAGAGGTGGGGTATTATGTTCCCCAATTTCCTTGTTCTCGAGGGCGTCGATATGGGTCTCGACGCGATCTAGAGTGACCTTAAGAGCGGTAAGCAGGCTAGCTAGCTGATCAGTTGTGACATCCCTATTGTTATCATTGTTGTTGTGGTTGACAGACGAAGTTGAAGACGGGGCCATGGATCTGAGGCAGAAAAACGGCTCACATTACAACTCAATCCGACACGGTTCCAAGACTGAACGCAGACAACACAAAGGACGAGACAAAGATCGACTCAACAAGGCGGGGTGACCGTGTGTGGTCCCTCGGTGCTGACTCGATTTATGACGCGACGGTGTTTGACCAAACCTTTTAACACGAGTCCAACATTACGGCGTGACGCCATTAGACGGGTCTCATGGTGAGACGACTCATAAGTAAAGACCTGTAAGTACGTTTGCTTTGACTCGATAGACACGAGGCGGAATTGGAATGGTGGACTGAAGTTTTCGAAAATAGAAATTTCCAAAAAGATTCATTTGTCGCTTTAATTGGAGGCTTCCGAAGATAAAGATCTCCGCAAGTCGATCAGTTGAAAAGGGTTTGTCTTAAGTTTATTTGCAAAAGACGGTTTGAGTTTGAGTCGGCTCGGAAGACAGTGCATTGTTTCCCAAGACGGTTTTGAAATTCAAAACTGTATGTTTTGAAAATTGAATTTTGAAATGTTTGAAAAGGTCTCGGGGACGGTGCATGGTCCTCGGGATCCCGAAAGTGTCTCGAGAAAAGGGTGTGTGCTTTTCTCGGGTTTTGAGAGAGAGCCATTGTCGGCGCGAAACGGGTTAAAATCCGTGTCTAGACGCGGCGATTATAACGGCGTGAAAAGGTGATTTGAAATGGTTATACAAAACCGGGTTTGAAAATCGTCATTATGACGGCCTAGAAAGGCGTGTTGAAATGGTTATACAAAACCGGGCTTAAAAATCGTCATTATGACGGCCTAAAAAGGCGTGTTGAAGTGGTTATACAAAACCGGGTTTGAAAATCGTCATTAGGACGGCCTAGAAAGGCGTGTTGAAATGGTTATACAAAACCGGGTTTGAAAATCGTCATTACGACGGCCTAGAAAGGCGTGTTGAAATGGTTATACAAAACCGGGTTTGAAAATCGTCATTACGACAGCCTAGGAAGGCGTGTTGAAATGGTTATACAAAACCGGGTTTGAAAATCATCATTACAACGGCCTAGAAAGGCGTGCATCGGTCGGCGAAAGACCGAGTTTTGAAATGGCCATTATAACGGGACGAAAAGGGTGTTTTTGAAAGTTTGAAAATGACACGGAAGGACTTATGATCAGATAGCACATAAGCACTCACAGTTCATTATATTATGCATCATGCTGACACGGGTTTTGGCTTTGAAGGGTGGGTTACACACCAAGCAATCAAACCCCGATTTGCGAGAGGGATACCAATCCAAACAAATGTGTAAGGAGGGTGCCCTAGCCTCGTGCTCGAAAGTGATGAAAGCTCTTTGACGAAACAGAAATGTGTAACGTCAACGGTATGCTTGACTCAATCGGGATTCGAAACGCGGGGATGAGAAAACTCACGCCGACGAAACGATCCAATTGGTCGAAAAGGGTTAGGTTGTGGGCCCGGACAAGGAACCCGACCGTGACCGTAATATCAATTAATGCATTCCAACCAAGACCTCGTTCGAGTCTCACCATCTAGGGATCACAAAGACGTAAATGTCCTAGTTTTCTCCAGCGGAGTCGCCAATCTGTGGGCATGGGCCACGTCTCGGTCTGTGGATTTGGGGCCACCTACCGGTCCGCAGTCGCGGGCCACCTGCACGCCAAGCCAATCTGTGGACATGCAGCGGTCTTTTGAAAGCCACGCTCGGCGGCGTAAAGGTGCTTTCGACTGGATCGTTTTAGATCGGTCGGTTTCGTCTCGGTAAGGGTCTCGAAATGATTAGAGATGTTCGGAGTCGCCACCAAGCATTTGTGGGATGCCTGGAACCCGTTCGAAATCCACTTTATAACTCGGTCAAATCGAAGCACAAAGCAGCGTTTGACATAGGTACTAAAGATAAGGAAATCGTCCCTCTTTAGCATCCTATCTCTAGAATGACTCTCGTACGCCCTGGATAAGGTCGTCCACTATCCAAAGTTTATGAGTAAGAGGTGAAGGTACGTATTGGGAAGCCCTTTAATCAGACACCCAATCCCACCCGCGTTTAGCGGCCTCTACTGATCGATCTTGGTTGGTTGAATGCAAAAGTTGATAAAACTGTTTAAATGCATGAATGCGCATCCAATGATTTAAACCTAACATGTGAGAGCTTTCTAAGTCGGTTTATTTAATCCAAGTATCAAGTATAAGATGTCGAGTTGGATTAATGGTTGATTTGTATGCAAGACGGAAATTAAACATCCATTTACCGTATTAGGTTTAGGGTGCATAACATGATCCATTTGTCTTAGTAAGGCATTTTGCAAATATGGTTTTGAATAATTGAATAGTCATCGGATCCGTCCTATATCCGGGTTAACCGGAGTCGGGATCGTCCTAGACTAATGCTGGAAGGAAACAGGCCCTGTACCAGACGGCTATAAGAGGCGCGAGCCAGCCGGCGGTGTAAGGGGCCTCCCTCTGGTTTTGAAAGTGAGAAATGAGGAGCCTGCTTGAGGCGCGGGTTAGCCAACGGTTGTATGCCATGTTCTGACTGTTTAGAAAACGTTATAAAACGTGTTGAAAATGGGTGTTTGAACCCGGTTTGACTTTGAAAGGGTCGTTTAGACCGCATTTGTTGATTTGAAGAACTAGATCCGAATAATCATCATTATTTGATAATATTCGATGTCGGGTTCGATTTGACAAACTTGACATGAATAGTTTTGACAAATGATTGTGGACTAATTGTTTTAAGTCCATTTCGAATGTAATTAGTCGATACTCGTCATCGTACCCGGGTTAAAATCCGGCATGGTATGTAGAACCAAGGATGATTTTGTGTTGGTGACTAATAAGCTTGCTTGAAAATGTGAGGAAATGAAATAAAAGGCTTTAAAATACCTTCTAAATGTCATTAACCAAATATTATCACCGAAACACGGATTTAACCGTCATGGTATGAGGAACCAAGGGTGAAAAATGTTTTATGGTTAAAACATGTGAAATGAAACAAAAAGGTTTCGAAAATACTTGAAATGGTAAAACCGATTACAAATATGAAAAATGGATTAAGGGAAATGACGAGAACAAACACGGTTGATCTCTGGTCTGAATACCCCATTTAGGCGCGAGCCTGTTGGCGACCTAAGGGGCTTCTGCCTCAAACCAAAAATCAGTTTTGGCTCGTTTATTCCATGTTTTGGTTCATGTTATGCATGTTTTAGCATGTTAGAGTCATGAAACAAATGAAAACATAATGAAAGAGGATTTTTACACCCTCATACTTACATGTTTGGTTATGGCGAGTGACCGACGTAAGTGTAACAACTTGTTTGATCGGAAAAAACTCGGTTTAAAACCATTTTGGTAAGTAAAAAGAGTGTTTTAAAAGTTTAGTGATGGTGTAGTGGTCGAAGTGGTAGGTTAAGTGGTTTAATGCACGATGACGGTACCAAACAATGTGTAAGGCTCGTGTTTACGATCGGTAGGTCGTAAATACGCGTCGGATTGTGACTTTAGAAGTCGAGTCGAGAATTTTAAGGGAGAAAAGAGGGGGCGGACACTCGCGTAAGTCTCAAATGGGTGGCATTTGAGGGGTATTTATAGGAGAATGAGTGGTTGTGTGAGTTTTGAGCGACGTGGCCACCTGGTCGCTCAAAGAGCGCGAGCCACGTCGCGGGTCTTCGAGCTGTGTTGTCGCTTTCACAACAAACGCAATCATGATTTGTTCTATCCTAGGTTTTGTAGTCACATGTTTGGTACTTGACCAACATGAATCCGGGAAAACTTAGCATAGAAGGCTTTGAGATATTTTGTTTTTGTGGTTGACTCGGTTTGACTCGTTGTTGGAGTCGGGATTTGAATTTTTGAGTCGGTTTTTGGTCCGGTGTCGGTTTTGACTCTAGTTAGTGTCATTGTGACCCCGTCGCCGTGCATTAAACACTCCAGGTATTTTTGAAATGTTTTGAAATGTTTTATTTTCGAAATCGTTTTAAGTTTCCCGACGTAAAGTTGTACACAAACTGTCGATCAAACGCCGCGATTCCAAAACATGTTGTAGTCCGATAATCATCGGGTGTTTGTTGGAGTCTCAGCAGATACCGGGTATCTACAGATAAAGGAGTCTATAGGAGTCGGGTCGCACACGCAAATACGTAAATATTCATGCCAAAACTTGGAATTTTTAATAAAAACAATTTTTTAGGTCTCGTGACAACCACCTCTCGGCCTTATTGTCTACCATAGATCGGGTTCTAGAGAACTCTCGTTATGACTAGGACGCTCTACTAACACATATTTAGTCTAAGTCAATTCCGTGCTTCTCGATTTATAGAATGAATTAACAAACTTAATCAATGCTTATGGCCACTAAACAAAGATTAATCAAAACAAGGCAAACATGTGATAGAAACAAATTATCGATATTATAGCATCCTAATTTTAACAATTACAAATACTATTTATGCATGGCTTCCTTATTCCCTAGACAAATGAAACTACTCACTCATGATGGAAATAAAACTAGTGATGTATGAAATAATAAACATGATAATAATAAAAATATAACTAAATGAAATTGTAAGAATTATGAATAAACTAAATAATGATAGCATATAAAAAAGGTGAAATTGCTAAATATGAGTAATGTAATTATGAAATGCTAGAATTAAACTATGGAACAACAAACTAATATTGTAATGCTAATAACAATAATGCAAAGACTATGAAATAACGATAACGAAGATTGAAATAACGAGATAAACGAGAAATGTAAATACCGTAACAAGAGAACTTGGAGCTTGAATAAGAATAACTCAAATAACAACCCAAATAACTTGAATGGAACGATTGTATTACTTAGATCCAAAAGCTTAATGTAAATTGTTCAACAAAGGAAATGCTCAACAAAATGTAAACTAATGAAAACTTAAGAGAATTATGTGTTAAGTATGTAAAAGAGAGTGAAAAGGTGGTAAAAAGATGATCCATAATGACGGATTAAAGCCCCTATTTATAGTAAAATATGGGCAAAACGTAAACAATATTGGACAAGGCAGCCCCGATCGGGGACAGGCCAACCCGATCGGGGTCGTGTGATTTCTGATTTATGGCCTTAATTCCTCATTAATTAGCACAAGGTATCCTATGCTTCATCATTAAGCTCCTTAATCACCCGAGTTAGAGCATCATTTGGCATCCTAAGTTTGCAAGTTTGACTTGGTCTTTTGGACTTTGTTTTGGGCTTCTTTTCATTTCTTTACTTGTATTAACCCATGCTCACATTTCTTCATGCTCGGGATTCTTTTACTCGGTCTTCTCCAAAATGCCCTTCTTTTTTCATGTCTTGTTTCTTTTAGCCTCGTGATCTCGTAGTGCTTGCACATTTGACGGGAAAAAGCTATAAAAGCTACATTTCCTACAAAATACAATAAAAACAAGCAAAGACACTAGAACACGGAATTAGCTCATAAATACACTAATAAAAGTGTGATATTCAGTCAAAACCGAGCTAAAATAAAGGGTAAAATCATATATAAAATGGACACATCATATGTACATGAACATTATATACATAATACATCCCATAAATGTCAATACAGTTTGAAAGAATAAGAGAAATTGAAATAATTTAGAAAAAGGCCTAACTATAGTAATATTACAAAGGCTAATAGATATGCTGATCAGGTAATAATAAAGATAATAATCAATTAATACTACCTAAAACAAACTACGTTTGGACTGAGGGAACCAGAGGCAGAACCCCATTAACAAAAGACGTAGCACTTCGTGCGCATTTATGAAGAGGCGCGTGACTCAAGCGTCATCTGTAAAAGGGATTTTGACTATGGAAGTCAGATCCATCTATTACTTATGTTCACTGAATTAGGAAAACATTTTGATTACAATCTATACAGAAAAAAATGACAATGAAAGGAAAATTAAATAAAATGACTTTGAGGAAGAAAAAGTGTAAAGGAATCGACCTTTACCACTTAATATTGATTATCAAGGATTAAAGGAATCGAATTAAAGAAAAGAAAAACAAAAAAACCGAGAATTGAAAAAAAAAAGTAGTTAAATAACTTAGATTAGAATCTTTATTATGAAGTAATAGACATCCTTCAATAAGGATGAACGATTTAAGACGATCTAAACCGACGAATATCCTCTATATACTAAATGAATAGGAAAAACTCAAAGTTTTCCCGCCTAAAATATTTTCCCTATTTTGATATAATCTCTTATTTTATTTCCCATTTCAATATAATTCTCTATTTAAGATTTGTTTCTAGGTTTTTTGATGATAAAAATTTAGTAAAGATATGCTATTAAAAAAGTTATAAAACAATATCATTTAATCCGTGTAAAAACTTTTTTTCATTAAAATACACATTTCATGTTATGAATATTACTTAAATTATTATTTTTTCTCTCAAATCAAAATACAATGATGAAAAACGTTAAAAAATAATGAATTGTCAATTTACACTATATAAATATAGTATTCAAAAAATATAGTTGTTCATGGGTCATCTCGCCCATTAGGCTCGCCCGTCCTGCCCGCTTATTACATGGGCTTGGACAAGTATTTTTTTACCCGAAAAATTAAGACGACAGGCTATGTCCAGCCCGCCAAGTTAAATGGGCGGGTATGGACAACAAGGAAATCCCGTGGGCCAGCCCATTAGGCTCGTTTACTATTTAAATCTTTTACTTTTACTCTTAAAAAAAGACATTTTCAAAGAAAATTGTATCAATTTTATATGGATGTGGAACACTAAAATAATACATAAACTGTAAAGGTTAAAATATAACGAAAATATTTATATATTGGGTACCCTTATATATTTTAATTAATAAAACATCTAAATTGAAGTTTCGTGTTACGGCCCATTAACCCATGGGCCGCCTGACTTTTGACTAAAAGCCGGGCGGGCAAGGGCAAAGATAATTGACCCATAATTAAGGCCCAGCTTGCCCACTAAGGTCTTAAAGGGCAACTTTTTCCTTCACATCCCGACCTATGTCTGGCCCAAGCTCGCACTTGAACAACTCTAACTAAAAGGCAAAATTTTATAAACACCGTGCATGCATTGCACGGGGCCTATACTAGTTAATTATTAGTGATTTAAAACGAACGAAATCGACTAAAGAACAGAGCTTTGTAAAAGTAAATGAAACTATAAAAGAAAAATGAAAATAAGGAAAAAAAAGAGCTTGAAAACATTTCTCCTCGGATCTTAGAAGATCCTCCTATTAACGATAATCGAGTACGCAAATTGAGACAAGAAAGAACGATGAACGGAACAAGCTAACCTTTTGTAAGTGGCGCAGGCGCACAGCACATGGTGCGTTTCCTCTACGAGGCGTTGATGTGCTCCATTTTGGTGTCAATTATCCCCCTTCTCTTCACCCATTTTGAGCCTAAATTGCACATTTTAATGAAAAAAAGTTTTTAGTGATCATGTTTAGCCACCAATATACTAATCGAAAACACAAATTCTCATTTAAGATGAATATCGGATTATTGGATATATTGGTCTTACCCATAAGACAAGTCAAATAGTACGGATAAGACAAAAAAAAAAAAAAAAAAAAGTTCCTAAAGATTTAGCAAAATAATTGTCTTATATTCCGTAAGTCCGTATAACTAGGTAGGTTAGTATTTGACTCAGACGGATAGAGAGGGAGAAAAAGGGAGGCAAGCGGATAGGGGTAGTGGGTAGTGGGTAGTGGGTAGTGGGTAGACAAGAGGGGGTGGGGGAGTATTGGGCGTTATCAATAAAAAAGAAGAATGGCGGCAACAATGCAGGTACCATGCCGCTTAGCAAAGTGCGTCTCCAAATCAAATTCTCTCCAAGAGCTCGCAGCCTCCATACCCAAAGGTCTCCCTCTCTCTATCTGTTTTATTAGTAGTAAGTATAAGTATTGTTGGATATGGTTGATTGTTGTAACAGATGTTGTTCATCATGAATTAAGGTGTCGCAAAAGTAGTGTTGAAGAAAGGTAAGACTCAACTCTTCAAAAATGGAAGTCCAATGGTTTACAGTGGTGCAGTTGACAGAATTGTTGGTAGACCACCTCCTACTACTGGTGATGTTGTTTTAGTAGCTGATGGTGCAGAAAAACCCATTGGCTGGGGGTTATACAATTCTGTTTCCATGTTTTCTGTTCGCCTTATGCAGCTTGAACAAGAGACTTTAACTGATTCTTCTTGTGCATTCAACATGGAGAGACTACTTCAACATAGAATTAATGCTGCAACTCATTTACGAAACCAATTGGGTCTTCCTTCCACTAATACTAATGCATATCGTCTTGTCAACAGTGAAGGCGATAGGTTTGTTGAACTGAATAGTCAAATTAATATGTCCATTCTTCGAAACCCATTTGATCATGTTTCCCCCCCGCTACCCTTCAGGTTGTCTGGACTTATTGTTGATGTCTTTGATGATGTTGCTGTTGTTGCATCTTCCGCTGCGTGGGTTGAGAAGTACAAGCCTGATATTATGGCTTGTATTAAAAATGTTGCTGGGATTACTCACATTAGCTGGCGTCCCTCTCTCGAAATTCTCAAAGAAGAGGGATTAGATCTTTCAAACTCCGAGACTACACCTGACACTCATCGCTCAATGGTAAAGGTATATGTCCCTACTCTTTCATTGTCTTCAGGAATCTCAAATTACTGTTCCTTTTTCAACTTGCAGCTTACCTTATTCTGGTATCAATAATACATTAGTGTTATTGTGAAATCTTACCTTACCTTATTCTGGTATCAATAATACTTGCGGAAACTGTTTTACATTAGTGTTATTGTGAAATCACATGTTATATGACCCAAATACCCGTATAAATTTTTCTATAGCCAGTTTCTTCACTCACTGCCCGATCACCAAATATACTCATTAGGCCTTTAGTTTTCTCTAAAGTCTGATATGATAGTTAGGCTCAATTGATATCGCCAAATTGTTGATGGTCTATCAGGGCATAATGCAAGTCATCTAGCCATTTCCTGTCTTTCTCAGATCGGAAAGTTGCTAAAACTAAACTGAGAGTGGAACAAGTTAGTGCAGCTGAAAAGCTAATAATTTGCTGGAAAATCAAAACAGTGTAGGTTGATTAATAGGGCACACAGTGTTCATGGCTATAAGACAGTATTAATCAAAGGATACAAAGGGGTGATGTCCATGTACAAAAAGACACCATATGGATGTCGCCCAATGAATTGAAATATGGAAAATCGTGCGCTCAAACTATCACGAGTAATCTTATCTTCACAAAGAAGAAAAGACAAGTGCTGATTCAGTTGGAGCACCTGGCTCCAGCTATACAACAGCTTAAAAATCAGAAATGTAAACTCATGATGTAAAGACACGAGAAATCACAAGTGTACCCTTCTAAAATAAACTGACCATGACTATGAGTTGATGGCTTTATTGAGAATAAACACACAGTAAATAATTTTTCGGTGTTCTAATTCTTTATTCCCGATGCCCGAGTACCTCAAATTTTCCACTCTTTTAATTTATTTAAATTCATTGCATTTTTAGTTTGTGGGGCATTCAAAACCAATTCAATTTAGTTTTCCTTTTGGGTAAATTTTGACGGTATTAAAAATAATAATACCGTCAAAAGTGTGTAGATTCCATTGTCTATCCACTTGCTTTTTTGCTTAAAATCTATATTCATTTGACATCTATATCCTTCATACTTGACCTCTTCCTTAAAAATTGTGCCATATGAAAATGTGATGAATCCCAATGAATGGAGGGAGTACCAGTTTTCTCATCCATCTTTCTTAATTTGATGATAACTTTGTATTTGTTGTCATAGAATATGGCCCATCATTCAGTCTCTTACTACCAAAGTTATATTGAGCTTGTTTCCCAGGTCAAGGAGAATGACATCAACTATGCTGTTTCTCTTTTGGGACAGAAGACAGGATTTTATGCCGATCAGCGTGAAAATCGTCAATTCATTGCAACAATTGCAAAAGGCAAGACTGTTCTTGATATATGCTGCTACAGTGGTGGATTTGCTCTTAATGCATTAAAGGGTGGTGCTGCGTCTGTGACTGGTATGTCTCTCAGTTCTTGTTAACATTTCCATGTCTGTTCTTGTATACTATTTCCTTCCCAAGCTGCTGTGAATGTTGTTATTTCATCATTGGATGTATGTCACTCACAGGCGGCCAGCGAGTTGATCCCCTAAAATAGTCAGAAATATATGTTATGCTTTTTCTCAAAAAAATTTAGTAAGGGTGTTTCAAAAATGTTTTCTTAAAACTATAAAAGTATAGTTTTATAATTTTTCCATAAATTTTGACTTTTGAGAGGTATTAAGGGTCAAATGAAGCTTTTCAACCTACAAGGACTACATCTAACAGAAAAAAACAGTCGAAATAGATTTTGTACGGCCTTTTAGATATTTGAAAGTTATACAACAAAAACTCGAAATCAATCGCATACCTAAAATATAAATTATTTACACTTAGGGAGGGGGGAGGGGTGGTTGGTTTGGGGTTCACTTGAAAGGGAAAGGGAATCATATCCCTCCATTCCCTTTGTTTCACCATTTTTACCATTCCATTTTCCCTCTTCATTCCTTCCCATACCCTCAATTCCCTCTACTTCCATTCCCCCCACCCCCCCACCCCCCAAGGGTATGGGATTCCCTTTCCCTACCTCGGTTTATAACCCACCATTTTCATATCCCACTACTGCCACTACCACCACCAACTATCGCAACCACCATTACTGCCACCTTTGTCACCGCCCTTGCTGGAACCATTGTTGGTCGACGCTCATCCGCCCCACTCGTATACTTTTTCCACCCTCGTCGACCTTTCTCCCCACCCTCACAACCACCACCCGAAACACCATCAAAACTTCCCCCAAACCCGAAAACCCCCCTCCTCCACCTCTCTGGTGTAGAGAAGGGTCGACGAGGGTAGAAGAAGGGGAAGAAAGGGTGTCGTGTGGGGGCGGGTGGAGTGGCCGGTGTGTAATAACCCGGATTTTCCAGACTTAATAATAAAGTCTAAAATAGGAAACAGCGGAAGACAAAATACATATCCGAGTCATTAACTGGTTAACTAATTCAAAATATTACATAAGTGTTCAACGTTATCTTAACTTAGTCAAATTACAACATATTATAGATATATAATAAGACAACTAGCCAATCCCGTCTTCAAAATCCAAGCCCAAGTCCTTGGGAAGAGTCGGTCTTCTAACGGAATCTGTTGTTAAAAGTCATATACAAGTATAGAATATACAAGTATATAAAAGAAAACAACAGGTAAGTGAATCGATGATCATCATTTTTAAAATATGCAACATCAAATGAATAATCACCAAATAACATCACATATTAATAATTTATGAAAGAAATCAAAGAGGCTGTATTATATGTTTTAAAAACTTTATCACGACATACCGACCTATTATTACACGGGTTCTAAATAATATTGCATTATTCAAAATCCGTATAATAACGTATATATCGCCAATCATCCCGATACCAGGGGGCTTACATTATTACCCCTGTTTACCGTAATGACATAAGCACGTTTATAAGTAAGTTCATCCTCTAAACTCCAGGGTCGAATGCCGGTGCGTGGGGTTGATAAACCCGCACCACGGACTAAACACCACCCGGCAAAACTTTCGGGAACCCGGATGCGATCCACCTAACACGTACGAGACTGATCAAGTCCCCACCTAAAGTATGGCCACACTCTCGCCTACTCTCGAGTCAATATCAATACATCCAAAGACCATTCGCACGCAACGGACGGTTTTATACGGTTAAGCTAAGTGCTATTCATCCATGTCTATACGTTTACAATAGTATAAACATGCTTTCCCGCTCGTAGAGATTCTGAACTACCTCATAAAAATGCCCAACAAAATACAAAATATCATTTTGTTTTCGAAAACAAATTTTCATTTTCTTATTTCCCATAACCAAGTTCTACTTGGTAAAATAAATTTCGTTTCCTTGGTAAAAGTTTTTGTTACAACACGTAGCAAGTAATTTAATTTTTGACGGTTTTCTAAAGTCAATTTTGTCCCTATTTATAAGGCGGGATTTGGCCACTAAACTTAACCATTAGGTCTGGTGGATCATAGGCCCATTTGACCTTAGTTAGCTAAACTTGACTATTTTGACCAAAGGTCGGTTTTAAAGTCCTAACAATCAACACGGTTTTAATTTTATTAATTTTTAATTATAGTTAGACTTAGTATTTTTGAATACCACTTATAGTGTAACTTAAGTATATTATTTGAAGTCCCAAAACAGGATGTGAGCTTATCTTAACAAGTATTTTACCGCTTTTCATTTTTAACAAAGTTTAAGACAGTTTTAATTATTATTTTGAGAAATAAACCCCAAACGACCACCGAATTTTACAAACTTTTTATGATATTTTTTGTGGGATTTCCCTGCTGTCTAAATGGTCCCCATACCCGGTTTTATTCCAAATTAAATTTTCTAAGTCGGTTTTCAAATTTCGGGTTCGTTTTTCAATTATAAATACATTTTTAAAGTTTTATAACTCCTATAAAGCTAATTTTTTTATATCTAGGCTCATAATATTATACTTGAATACAACAACAACATTACCCCAGTGCCTCAATGGCTCCCGCAAATTGCGGGGTAAGGGGGGGTCGGATGTACGCAGCCTTACCCTTGTGTTAGCAACACAAAGAGGCTGTTTCCGAATGACCCAAGATGAAAATTGCGTCGAGAACTGCATCGAAGGACCGACATAAATAATTGAATAGTGTATAAAATTTCAGAATAAGTTGTGGTCCAAAACTCCATAAATTAATTTTTTTGTGAATCGTTTACAACCCGGAAATTGGTTTTATTGATTTAAATTCGGTTTTGACCAAAACTTTACCAAATTTTCGACTCATAATTAATTTTACAGAATACTAATATTATTATTATGACCCCAAAATTTTATCCTCATAATCATCCCATATTTTAATTTTTATTAGTCCAAATTTAAAGGTTTTAAGTGATATTAAACCATTATTATTGGATCTAACTCTAATACACTCAAAGTGAATTTTTACCAACTCAAAAATACCATTTTATTTAAGTTAAAAATCTGGTCTATTATTATTTTTAACATGCATGCAAAGATCCATAATCAATACTTTAAATGAAATACATTTAGTGCATAATTAAACAAATTTTTAGTTACTAGTCTAGTAATTCATCCTACTACAACCATATTCAACAAAATAAAGATCTTTAAGCTCATAAACTAACATGCAACTTAATATTCACATTCTCATCCTAAAAATTTTGCTAATAATAATTTTTATTTATGATAAAAATCAAACATTCAACCAACACATATTTATGCATGCAATAATTTCAAACAATACAATGAAAATCTTATTTTTGCAAATAAAATTTTCAAGGGTTAGTCATCGTTCACTTACATTAGCTAATGCAAATCGTCATACTCCCATTCTTGAGTGTCCAAAATGTGTCACCGCATTTTCCTTCTTCTTCTTCTTCTTCTTTTACGGTCAATGAGTCAAAATAGAGAAAATGTAAATCTTTCACCCATAAAAATATTTTTGAGTTTATCTTAATAAAATTAGTTTTAAAATGGTAAAATATAATTACTTGTGAATAGTAAAATTTGCAATTAAAATCAAAGAAATAAGATTTAAACTTAGTTTAAGAGGAAAAGATGAATAAAAATTACCTTTAATAATATGTATAAATGAGTTTGATGAAGTTAAATATGTAATTACTTCATCTATTAATGGACATTGATGAGCATTTTTTTTTTGTTGTATGGGGGTGTGTTTCACGGCAAAGAGCAACAATGGAGGAAAATTTTGATCAATTTTTGTTTAATGTGAAGTAATGATGGGAGTGTAAATGCATGTAATTAATTGGTGTAAAGACTACTTATTACAGTTGTTCAAATGCATGTATCAAAACACATGCATAGTGCCAAGTGTCTCATGGTGGAGTATAATCCAATCGGAAATATTTGCGTCGGGTTTTTGACTCGGTTTTTTTTATAACGCGTTTGAAAATAATGGTCTGAGACGGATTAAATATATTACTAGAAGTTTTAAAATAGTTTAAAATATAACATGAAATACAAAGTGAACTTTTATTTTACAAACTTTTGGCTGGTGAAAGTTTACAATTAACGGGTCTCACTTAACAACCAAGTTTGGGTTCCAGTTTCATGTAAACGGTTTCACATACATTGTCATTATCACATTACGAAGAACAAGAACAAGAACAAGAACAAGAACAAGAACAAAAATAATAATAATAATTTTATTCGGATTAATAAACGACGTATTAATAATGTTTTACTACGATAAATAATAAATAAATTATGTCCATCTTATGTTGGGCTGAAAAATGTTACAACTAAAATAATTAATCAAAAATGACATGTTTGAATTTCAAAAATTTGAAAATTAAAAATGTGAAATTTTTGTCCATACCGTGGAAAGGGGCTTGGAAGTTTCAAAAATCCATTAGAATATAACGTAAAATAGAACGAAATTGTAAGGAATTGTTAAAATCTTGGGGTGTTACACGGTGGTAGGCTGACTTGCCGGCGTCAGGGTGACTTTTGGGATGCCGGCGAGGGTGAGGTTGGTGGTGGTTGGTGTTAGGCCTTGGTTATTGGTGGTGGATGGTTGTAGTAGTGGGTATTAATGGGTGTTGTATTATGTTGATTATTTTTATCATTTCTTTACATTTGCAAAACAAACAAGTAAAATCAAAGGGAATTTATTTCCTTTCCTTTCCTTTACATTTGTTTCTCTTTCTTATTCCCTTTCCCTCATGCGAACCAAACGCCCCTTTATATAATTCAAGTTGTCTTGGAAAAAGAAAAATTAAATTTGATTGGTATTGTTTTCCTGTTTAGAAACAAGGACTTGACACTGTTAAAACTTAAAAATAAGAAATTTATTTAAAGTAGAATAGGATTATTAAGGGAATAAAAAGAAATAAAACGACACCATGGAGATTCAAAGACGACCTTTTAGTGAGCAATGTCAACAATTCAAATGCGCACGATACTTCAATATGAAACCAATTAACGTTACAATTACATATTAATCTGATTTTCGGGCCCTAGAAATTTGGGCCCTGGCTTCAAGAACTAACTACACCTCCCAATCATGGTCACCCATGTTGTAATAGGTCCACGACATGGTTCAATTGTTATCCCAATCGAAGTGGTTTATACATTAGCTTAAATGCTTTTTATTGTTGGTACATGCAACTAAATTAAATTCTTTTCTTCTCTTTTGATTTTTTTCTTCAAGATTTTGGAGGCCTACTGTGAGCAGTTGTTGACCTCATTTCACATTTTCTTTTCTATATCCGGCTTTTTGTTGTGTGCCTTGAATAAATTTTGTTGTTTGAATGTAAAATGACATTTACTTATTGTTTTGCATTTTTGAAGTGTCTTTGAATATTTGTTATATTGCCCAGTAATTGTTGAATCTTTTCCTTTTGGAGCCTTTGACGCTGTGGGAAATGTTGTGGTTGTATAATTTGCCCATTAAATGTTGGTTCTTTTCCTTTTGGAGCGAGGCAGTAGGAAATATGGTTCTTGTAGTTGTTAAATAGTAGTAGTAAATACCTTTAACATTCAAAAGGCAGTCTGGGGTTTAGGCGACATGAGTTTTAGAATTTTGTTGTGAGTCATGTAGATTGAAAGCTAATCCGCAGAGCGTCAAAATCCCACTCAATCATACCTATCAGTCATGTTTCACTTGATAGTAAGAGATCACTTTATCTTTGTTAATTTTTATTGTAAAGCCTTACATACTTAGCTGAATATTCTTTATATGACAGGGTCAACTCGTAACTATCTTATGTCTCTTGCAAGGTGTCGATTCATCCCTGCCTGCGCTAGAGCTTGCTAAAGAGAACGTTATACTCAATGACCTTGATCCTGATACCGTATCTTTTCTGAAACATGACGCAACTGATTTCATGAAGAATGCTGCATCTCGAAATGAATCATGGGATATTGTGATTTTGGACCCTCCAAAATTGGCTCCCCGAAAAGAGGTCAGCTATGCACGATCGTCGTATTGGTTCATAGTTCGTTGACAGACCTCTTCTTTTTGTGTATGCGACGGAAACTTGGTTTTGCTGTGGTCTTACATAACATAGGTCTTGGAATATCACACGTGCTATTTTAACACTCAGCTGCGAGGCTGCAGGTGTTTGGAACGAGTGCATGTTAGACTGTCGGTCCATCGAATATGGCTGTTTTGTGAAAACGTTTATGATAAAGCCTAAGATGAATTGGCTAAGCATTGTCTCGTGTCAGATAGAAGGAGCCTTTTGTCAACAGTCGACAAAAACAAAGTACTTCGTTGTATTAAAGTAACATAGAAATGAAGTGCTTTGGGTTTAGATAATAGTGCCTCAGTGGCTTCCTCACCAGTCACCACTACCCCGGGTGCTTTCAAAGTGGCTTGTGCTTAAAGAGTGGTAGGAAGTCAGAATGTTTTGTTGTCTTTCCGGCAGGAGGGCTGTTACTAATCTTGAGGAATACAAAAGCAAAAAGATACTCCCCTCCAAATGTTTTAATTCATAAATCAATACTCTATTCTCATATTATCCAAATCCGATCCGTTAGGATGGGAGGGAGTATATTCCAGCTCATCTTTCTATTTTTGGTGGATAAGGCAATACTTAAGTTCATTGCTGGTTTTACAGGCTGAACCAATATCTGTTTAGCATAATTGGTTTTTGACGTAAGGTGGTCTAGATAATCTGAGCTTGTATGCTCAAATCATTATTCAGAAGGCTTTGTTTATTATTATAATTATTATTATTCTCAGATGGCTCTTATGCTTTAATTATGAGTCTTGTGACCTTTGTTTCTACAATAAAGAGAATTAAAGTCTTAGCAAACTGTGGGATAAAGAATTGGTTAGAAGCTAAAAATAAGTGCTCGTTTGGTTGCCATACGGGAGTTAAAACTCACATGAATTTAGAAAACACATGAATTGGACAATTCATGTAATTGCTCAAAAGGCGTTTGGTTGGCATACGGGAATTAAATGCACGCGGGAGTTTACAACTACCTAGGGGGGGCTAGGTAATTCAACTCTTCCATTATGGAGGAGTTGGCAATTCCTGGGAAAATGTAGTTCATCCAATTTTGGGTAACCAAACGACTTCCATTTTCTCAATTCATAGGAATTTACAACTCCCCCGTTTTTAAAGAGGCAGCCAAACGAGCACTAATTCAAATATTAGTTAAAGTAGCACCAACCAAAAGCTTGGCTCACGACCTTTGTTGGGGATTTCTCAAGGATAACCTTTTCTCATGACATATCCTGCTGATAGTTATCAAAGAGTTGAATGTAAGCATAGGCGGGATTCCAAGCGTGTAGTGGTGTTGGATATTCTTAAAATGAAATTATGTGTAAACTGTAAACAGGTCCTCCCTCCGTCCCAATCAAATACTCCTCGGTAAACAAATGATTGAGACAAAGGGAGTATATTGCAAGCGTGTAGTGGTGTTAAAGTGTTTCATGGTCTGTTGCTATGTTAATTATTATACTCCACTTGCTAGCTATGTTGATGGTAGACATACCAAATTTTAAAAAGGTTGTACTCTAATTAGAACATCTTCCCTTCATTAAAGCTGAGATAGACTTTCACTTATTAGATCGTTACTTTGGTATCTGAAAGATGGATCTTCTTCCACTTCATTTAAACTTTCAACGACTTCTAGGGGTTATATTTTCCCAATGCCTTCAGACAGCATATTACTCCTGTGCTGTCTAGTCTGGGGTCGTATATACAACTATATGTTTGTAATATGTTTTTAACGAGATACTCATAATTTGTTTGATCCAGGTTTTACGAAATGCATCTGGAATGTACAGGAACTTAAATGCCTTAGCCATGAGATTGACAAAAAAGGGTGGGATCTTGATGACTTGCTCTTGTTCTGGTGCTATGACACAAAGTGGTTTGTTCATGACCATAATCCAGGCAAGCACTTCGTCTTAAATTTATGGGTTTTTCTATGGGGTACGTACCCCTGAACTATTCACTTTTCTAACTCGTACCCTCGCGTTTTGCAAATTACCAGTTGCACCCTTAAACTCTATTAGTTAGGCCAAAACGTGACCTTTACTTTCTAAACCGTCAACTTAGGACGTTAATTGCTTATGTGGCTTGATGACTTGGACTAACAACCATGACTATGCTATGACTTCATCTTCTCTTCACGAGGTCATCAATGGCTTCCAAGCTCCTGTCCATCTTAACATCTTCTGTCTCAAGGACCCAAGTACACATTCCTCTTTTCTTAGTTCCCTCCAAAACTCCTTATCACTCCATAAAAAACTGGCGTAACAGTTAGCATGCCACAGTTTTCGGTCGGTCGCGAACTCAGCGATCTAGGCCGCGAACAGACCCCGTTCCCTTACGAACGAACCAGTTCGAAGTTCGGAATTTCGAGCGGTGGTGCGAACCATTGGCGTTCGGAATTTTGAACTCAGCGCTGCGACGAGGTGACTGATGGCTGCCGATGGTGAGCTGGCGGCATGGGAGTCGTGAATCGATTAAGGCAATAGGCCCGCCTGATTGTGGTGGTTCGAGGCTGATGGATCGAGATTTCTGCACCTGGTTTGTTGTTGTTGTCATGGTTGTTGTTTGTAGCAGGCAGCAGTGTGGTTACAGGGTCGAGTCAAAGGTGACTCGAATGGTGGTGATTGATGTAGAGGTAGTTGAGTTGCTGGTGTTTTCATGGTAAACTGGAAATTTTCTGAAAAAATGGAGGGAAACCAAAGTCATAGCATAATCATGGTTGTTAGTCCAAGTCATCAAGCCACATAAGCAATTAACGTCATAAGTTGACGGTTTAGAAAGTAAAGGTCACGTCTAGGCCTAAGTAATAGAGTTTAAGGGTACAACTGGTAATTTGCAAAACGCAATGGTACCGGTTAGAAAAGTGAATAGTTTAGGGGTACCCCATAGAAAAATGCTAAATTTATTTTTGCAGTCCGTTTTTTTACTCAATTCAATACATTTTGCGCACCACTTTCCATTTGCATACCCCATTAACTTAAAAAATCACTAAACCCAATTCTCTCAATCTCAAATAATTAAACCTCTTTAATCAATCAAATTCCATCATTTGTAAGTCCTAATTTTAATGTAGAACAAGAATTTAATTAGTTAATTGCTAATTAATAATTATTTAGCAAATTAATATTTATTTTCCAATTTTTTAGTAGTTTGTTTGTTATGAATTCGAGTTTTTTAGGGTTTGGTTGTCGGAAATGGGAGTAGTCTTTTTGTATGGTAGGAGGGTGGTGGGAAGGGCGGTAGGGGTGGCTGGTTAGTGGAAGAGGCGATCTTGGTGGTCGCTGGTGGAGGTAGTAGTGGCTGATGGTTGGTGGGAGGGTGGGGGTTTTGGACTTTGGTTACTTGGGTATGTGCACTTGTGCAGTACACTGTACACTGTACATACCATTACTAGAGTTTCTCAAAAGTTTTTTCTGTAACAAAGGAATTGAACATCAATTGTGTTTCAGAAACCATTATTTAATAACTCGATAGAAAGCATTTTTTAAAGTAGTAGAAAAAAAAGTGATTCGCGTGTTTGATGTACTCCTAGTTGATATGACTTAGAAGTAGTTGCTGTATTGCACAGTAAACCATTTGGCAGTTGGTCATATAACGAAGGGGTTCCTCACTACATAGTACATCCCATACTGTCTGTAACTATGTTGCTGTTGGCAGGATTTGGCCAATTTGTGAAAGTAACTTAGCTTTTCTTTTTTGGTACACCGTCAATAATTTGTTGTCAAGGCTATTTAATGTCACTTAATGACTTCATGGTGAAAAATGTTTTATCCGATGTAGGGTGCTGCTACAATGGCCGGTCGGCGTGTAACTGTTGTACGGCAAGCTGGAGCAGCCTGTGATCACCCAATTGATCCATCCTACCCTGAAGGAGCATACCTTTCCAACATCATGCTCAGAGTATTATGATTACCCAATTAGGCAAGACTTTGAATTGCTCTTACAAGAGTAGCCGATGCTAGAGAATCAGGCTTACCATCTTCTGATAGATCAAAATCCTAGTAGACTTTCAATCCTCCTCCATCAATGCAATGGCATACCTGATGTTAATGGGTGTATTGCTTGTTCCGCGAGTGGAAAAAAAGTTGAATTTACTACACGTCAGTGTGGAACTCTCCTTGTCAGAGGGATATTTCAGTCCAGGAGTAATCCAAGGGTATGCGACATGCCTAATGTTGACGGGCTTATTGCTTCTTCCATGTACTCTACTGAATAATAAGAGTGGTGTTTCGTGCATGACACTGTATTTTTCCTTGACGGGTGGCAAATAGGTACATTTTAGTAGTATGGCAGGCTCACTAAGTCCTACTTTTTTTTTTTTTTTTTTGGCAGCCGTAAAGAAAGGTTTTACATTTTTATGGCTTGTCTAGCCAAGCCATGCGCAATACTATTAAGATTTCTAGGAATAAAACTGAAGCATAAACAATGAAAAGAGCTTGCGATTTTATGCATGTCCTCCAAGATGCCTGCGATCAGATGATCAACTTTATCGATTCCTGCCAGCTCATTTATAAGTTGTAGACAATCTGACGATATGTCCATATGCAACCAGCCCTCAGCACTAGCCCACAATAGCACATCCCCGACACCCGGCGCCTCACTGCAAAGTGCTTTTGACTTTAGTTTTCACCGACGTCGCATAACGTTCTTTCCCCGCCCATCATAAGCCACCCATCCGAACGCAGCTACGTAATTTCGTTCCCATCCAGCATCAACTTTTACCTTGATGACATTACACCGATCCGGACATCCAATCAGTTGAACTGGATGCCCGGTCCGTATCTCCATCCTTCGTTGATCCATGAGCTCTTCCACACCCCCTCCTATTCCCTTTATCCTACTTTTTCCCTCAAGTTGATCCTTTAGTATCCCTACTTTATCCTTAATCGAACCAAACAGTAAATCAGCAATAATATGAGGGTTCTTAGTCATTCCATCGAACTTGACTTTATTACGGACAGTCCATAATCCCCATAAGATTGCGACGAAGTTTATGACACGTACCTGTCCTTCATCTTGCTTCCAAAGATATCGAACCCAATCGTTAGCAAGCCGCCATACCGACCGACTCCGCACCACCCACTCTAATACCAAGCGAAGATCCCGCCTGGATCCTAGCGGAGACCTCACAATCCCTAAACAAGTGCTCAAGAGTTTCCATACAAACTTGACTCTCTCCACATAAACCACACGAACATCACCCGCCCGGTTTGTCTCGCGATGAAACTCTCAACCGAGAGTGTGTTCGTAATGATCCTCCCGGACCAAAATTTTCCAAGAGTTGGGGACCGGTAGTGTCCATAGTCGTTTTCGACAGAATGTCCTTTCCCTTTCACCGATCCTAGTTTTATCTCTACCTGAACCCTTCCTACTCATATACTCATCAAAAATCAAACCATAACCACTCTTGACCGTAAAAACCCCGTCCTTTGTAAACGGCCAGAAGATCATATCAGTTACGTTCATCTCCCGACCCCTGGTTGCCAAAATCCTTGCCGCGTACTCCTCTCTGATCAGCGCCCTGATGAACCTCTCATTCCACTCACCATTAGGAAGCAAAAGATCCCTCACTTGCAGATTCGCCAAGTGCATGTCCCTAACCCCCAACCGCTGGTCCCTTGGTTCCGGGCATGCACCCCCCACCCCTCGTGTCACCCATATATTCAGTCTTGAGTCTCGACCCGGTTTCCAACCCAAGTAGTCCTTGATTGCCTGAAAACCATGGATAATGCTACGGACTCCCCACGAGCAGTTGGTTACCCTTTTTTCAAAACTATTCGGGTCAACCATATCATCCCCGAACACTTTCTGCCTAAAGACCCTACTAAAAAAGGAGTTTTCTCCCGAAACCAGCCGCCACCCATGCTTTGCTAACAGTGCTTGATTTAGGCATTCAATATTGCGAATCCCAAGTCCTCCCTTCCCTTTTGGAAGACTTAAAAAATTCTTACTACACCAGTGAACAGTCGATCCCAGTTTACATCCCGTCCACCAAAATTGTGTCAAAAGAGAATTAATCTTTTTTGCCACACTTACCGGAATTTTGAAAACCGATAGAAAGTAATTGGAGAGATTGGATAGGACAGAAGAAATTAGAGTTAACCGCCCCGCTGGAGATAGAAAGATGCCGTTCCATGAAGAGATCCGCTTCGAAATTTGATCCACTAAGGATTGAAAAATACCCTTTTTCGACTCCTGAAACTCTGCTGGTATTCCAAGATATTTCCCAATACCTCTATTAGACCTCACATTGAACACCCTAAGGATTTGTTGTGCTTTTGCAAGGGTAGTGTTCGGACTGAAGATGAGACCTGATTTTGTCGGGTTTAAAACTTGGCCTGAAGCCGCACAGTAACCATCAATGATGCTCTTGAGATGATCGGCTGTTTCACCTTTATCCTTAAAAAAGAAGACCGCATCATCAGCAAAAAACAGATGTGTCATTGGTCGAACCCCTCTGCATAACTTAAAACCCTCCAACCGACCTGAGTCCCGAGCCCGATCAATATTTGCCGAAAGGACCTCCATACAAAGTAAAAAGAGATACGGAGACAGAGGATCCCCCTGCCTCAGGCCGCACTGTGGTCGGAACTGTGGTAATGGCTTCCCATTGTAAAGGATTTCGTAGCTTACAGAGTTGACACAGTTCATAATAAGTTGAACCAACTTTAATGGAAAACCGAATTTTACCAAGGTCATTTCCAGAAAATCCCATTTTATTCGGTCATACGCTTTGCTCATATCCGCTTTAAGAGCACATCGTCCATGAGCTCCCTTCCTGTGTCGCGTGATATGATGTATTGCCTCATGTGCCAAGAGAATATTATCACTAATACTTCGACCCGGAAGGAAAGCATTTTGTGACTCACTGACAAGTGAACCCATCACCTTTGCCAGCCTGTTTGCTATACATTTAGTCACGACACGCATCATCACATTACAAAGACTAATGGGTCGGTAGTCTGAAACACCCTCCGGAGCCTCAGTCTTTGGTATAAGCGTAATAAAGGTTCTATTAAGCTCTTTCAGCACCCTCCCCGAATTAAGAATGGAAAGAACTCCAGAAGTAAAATCATGCTTAACCTGAGACCAACATTTTTGATAGAAGCACGCCGGAATACCATCTGGTCCTGGGGCTTTGAGAGCCCCCATTTGAAAGACAGCGGTACGTACCTCTTTGGCTGTAAAAGGTCTACACAACCGGTCCGCCTCATCATGAGCCACCCGACTCTGCACATGACTCAGTGCATACTCAATTCCAGTGGTATCCCTAGGGGCCCCCCCATTTCTGGAAGACTGATACAAATCCATGTAGAATCGCTGAAATTCACTACCCACGAGCTCATCATCATAGTTCCATTGCCCATCTTCCCCTTTTAACCCATGAATAAGATTTCGGCCCGCCCTACCTTTGACCCAATTAAAAAAGAATTTTGTACACGTATCCCCTTCCACCGTCCATTTGACCTTTGCTCGCTGTTTCCAATAAACTGCTTTGCAAAGAAAAGCTTGAAGTTCCTCGTGCACACGGGTGTACTCTTCCTCACCCCCCCCCCCTTTACAAGCAGTGTTGATCCCCATCTCTAACTTCCGATCAAACTCATCCCACTTATCCTGCCACTCAGCCTTTTTATCCAAAGTCCATTTTTTAACACTGCTACTCACTCTCGCCAGTTTCTTAACCACCCGAAATGCCGGCAATCCAGAAACCACAGCTGTCCAAGCACCACGAATCCGCTCCAAACAATCCTCATACCCCAAAGCCCAGGCATCAAGTTTAAAAGGCCTGCTACCTTTGTTGTTGATTAAATTTAAGTCCACCTCAATAGGAGCGTGATCCGAAATTTGAATAGGGTAATGTTTAATACCCGTATCCGGAAATAAAGACAGCCAATCCTTGGATCCCAAGGCTTTGTCCAGCCTTTCGTACACTCTCTTGTCCCCCTTTCTATTATTACACCATGTAAACCTCGGACCCTTGAACGAAATATCCACCAGCTCATTCCGTATTGTCCATAAATTAAACTCCTCCGCCCCTGCGATCGGTCTTTGACTAGAACTTAATTTATCACATGCATACCCAACTTGATTAAAATCCCCAATTATTAAGAAAGGGTATTGACAATTCACCAACCATTGCTCCAAATCCTCAAAAACCGATGCCCTCAAACTAACACTCGGGGCACCATAAAAAAGAACAAGATACCATAACCGTCCATTATATTTTTCAACTAATAGGATAATATAATTATTACAAGCCTTCACAAGTGACATATTTGACTCCTTCTTCCATCCTACCCATAGACCACCCGCTGCCCCAACAGCGTCAACCCCAAAATCCCTCACAAAACCTAGACTTCTAAACATAGGGAAAATTCGGCTTGTACTACATTTAGTTTCGAGTAAAAAAACAAAATCATAACACTTACTACCTAATAACGCTCTTAGCTTCGGAATTGTATGGGAGAGCGTGTTATTAAGGCCCCTACAATTCCATACAAGGCCCATCATGGTGAGTGAGGAGGTTGTGAAGGCCCAACCTCCGCAAAGCCATCCCAATCATTCGCCCTACCATTGACAGACGGGTTCGAAGAATCGCTTGAATCTACCATAATGATATCAGCCACATTGATCTTGAAACCCCATTTCTGTTGTGGGAATTCATCCCCTACACCTCCTTTCTCCCAACGCCCTTTCTTGGCCAGCCGATGAAGATAAGCCTTTGCATTTTCCAGAGACTGGCGTGCATCCTCAGGGATGATATAATCACCTGCCTCCGTGCAACATTTTCGCTTTCTCGCAGCACAAATCTCCTCCCTGTGTGTATCCCTCATATCAGAGCAGTGGTACACATCGCCCAAGCCAAGAAATCCATCCGACCATTCGCCCACTGGAATAGATGCAATTTGCTTTGCTTTGGCCCCAACTTCAGGAATATCAAATAACTTGAGTCCTTTGTTTCTAACCAGCTTTCTCTCATTGTTATGGCTCACCTCATCCTCATATGCCTCCTGAATCAGTTTGTCAAGTGGGACAAGATTAGACGTCCCCTCATAAAGCTCCTTGCCCTTCCTATTAATAGCATCTGATGCAAGAGACGCCATTTGTGGTGGCTCCCTTGCATCACCAATCATCAGTAAATCACCATTAGAGCCTTGTTGATCTGACTCTGCTTCATTATCAGAAAAAACCTCTCCCCCTGCTTGCACCGCATCCTGAACCTCAGCAGAATCATCTGACGAAATAATGATGACCTCCTCCTCCCTGAAACTTAGTGAATCCTGTGAAGAGACATCCTCAAATTCATCTATTTCTTGTTGAACAGGCTCCCCTGCATCTGCAGAAGCTTCATCATCAGCATCAGCCATATTCTCATCCTCAGGGTTAACCAAATTGACCCCCTCCTCCTCTACTGCCTCAGTCCCAGCTCTCCTCTCCTCCCTGATTTCCACTCCTCCCCTGTTTTCATTTGCGGGTCTTGATCCCTGCCCCACCTCTCTGGTATGATGCCCCTCTGGATAGTGATACCAGTTAGGAATACCCCCCAATGGTGGTTCAAAGGTCTGGTTATAACCCCTTTGTTCTTCCTCCATTCTAGCCCAATCCACATCCCCTTCAATTCTGCACATAATGGCCTCCTGCCTCCTTTGATCTCTGTCAACCAAACCACTCAGACAATCGTGATTTGAGTAAATGACATAGGGATCCTCAGCCTGAATTTGACTAAGGACCCCTTGTTGAAGCAGATTAGGAGTCTCCTGCACCTCTAACTCTTCCCCTGCACTGTGAAAGATCTCAATGTTCATAGCATCTTCATCAAGCCAACCCCCCGCACCTGGAACACCTCCTCCACCAGGGCCCTGTGATCCTCCCAAACCTGCATCCCCCTGCACAAAATTTTCCTGTGCCTCAACCATAACAGCATCCCCATTATTAGATGCCCCATTGTGGTTAGCATCTCTAGCCTGACTACCAAAACCAGCCCCTCCTGATCCCATACCTCTCTCCCTATGACCTCCCTCACCTACACCACCCTGAAAAACCACAGGCCCTGCAAAGGGCTGTGCAGTAATGGCAAAAGTCATTCCAGGGAGCACCCTACCCCCTGGGGTAATACCTAGATCAAACTCAACCCCTCTTTCAGGTGATTCCCACCTTCTCCTCCTTCTGGTTCTACCCGTGTCAGAGCTCAATTTGACCCTGGAAGACAAGAACTTGGTAGTGGATGGTGTTGCTCTCAGGTCCAGATTAAACATCGTGTGATTGCTATTAGCTTGATACACCGGGAAACCTTTTGCAATTGATCTATCCAACATCCCATTGATACTTGATACTACTGTCATCAGTGACTCTCTACATTGAGCCCCTTTGTGCCCAATCTTACCGCACCTTATACAGTATTTGAAAACTTCCTCGTATTTAAACTGTACCCATAGAAGGTACCACCCCTCCATGGCTAAGAAAAAGCCAGGCATTAAAGGCTCACTCAGCCTTAGGTACACTCTCAACTTCAGGTAGTCGTTGTCAGGAACAATATGAAAAGGTTCTACTTGATAATGGTGACTAAGGAGCTTACCCGCTATGTTTGCAACATCCATAGTCAGATACTCAAATGGGAGACCACAAACCCGTACTCCCACCTCCGCATAGGGGAATCTGACAGTGCGTGGGATAATGTCAGGGAACCATTTGGAAAACACCATGATTGCCCCATCGATAGTTGCTGAAGTCCTCTGCAGTAGAGCTTCCATATCCTCCCCAGCCACGCAATGGAACACATACACCTCCCCCATTCGAAAAACTGTAATTGCACCATTAGTCGTCCATTTGCGCCTAATGACCTCATTGATCAGTTCTGGTTCGAAAACCCGATAATCCACCAAGAAACCTAGTACACACCTGCTCCAGAACTCCCTGGATTTACCCAACTCAGATGGGTCAATATTGATGACCCCCCCTGACCTTGGGTATTTCCAGATGTTAGCATGGAAAGGGTTGGTATGCTGGAACTCACTGATATGTTGATGATCCTCATTGCCCACCCCCCTAGCATTAGGATTACCAGTACCCTCCATACTCAACTTTGGTGAAGGAGTGAAAAAGAAATTGTAAGGATTCGAGTAAGAAGGATTCTGGGATTTGTACCGTGATTTTTTCTTGTAATTTAGAAGATTTATGAAGTGTGATGAGGTAGTGGAGTAACCAACAGCCATTTCCCACTGCTTAAATAGAGAGAGAAGAAGACTCAAGGCACGTTATTACACTGGAATATGCAGAGTCCCTTCAAATCAATGCAGACCAACGCCCCAATCAAAACAGAAATAAACTCTTGAGCCACCCAAAAACCAACTGCTTCCAATAAGAATAACTCAGCAGCAATTATTACCACAAAAACTAGAGATTTGGGCAAACTGATTCCGCTACCTCTAACCCTAAGAACCAAACTAGGGTTTTTACCCCCAATTAAAACCCCCAATTAATACAACTCAAAGAAGCTTTTAATGACTGAAGCAAGAAATCCATACTCCCCAATCAGGAAAAATGAGTAAAGGACAGCAAGGAATAAAGCAGAATGAACGATTGGGGAAGACAAAGGGAATTCGAGGTAGGTATTTAGGGATTCCAGGTGAACTTTATTGAATGAACCAAAAAATCCCAGACCACCAATTAATTACACTTCCTTTTAATCATTAGACTGGTTTTAATTAAAGAGGTAAGCTAATTAGGGGAAAAATCACCCTATGATAGGCTTTTCAGAAATGATTTTTTTTATTTTTTTGATAGTAACGAAGGAAGAAGCTCCCTTTTTTGGGAGAATGAGAGCTCTCGTTTTCTAGAGAGAGACTTTAGGATAAAACATCCACTAAGTCATACTTATATGAAGCATAAAACATAATATCACAAATTCTCACTTTCGGTTATTGAAAATGTAGTCATGGACTAGGTTGCACGGACACGCCTAGTTTTGAGCGTTCCCGTGTCGGACACCGACACTCGTAGGACACACCTGAAAACATTCTGGACACGCCTTGAACCGTGTCCCCGGTTTTTATGTTAAAAGAAAATGTGTCGGACACGGTCCAACATGGTTGGACATGGCCCGTGTCCGCTGGACACACCAAATAAGTAGCTTTGAAATCAAAATCTCACTTTATCAGTTATCACGACATTTCACTTTTCCATTTTTCTCTTACATCTCACTTATCCCTTTTTTCTCTTGCATTGCAATGCCTTCCAGCCTCCCCCCGCCTCAGTCCGGCCGCCGTGAGCCTCCCCTTCCCCGCCGTCAGCCTCTGCTCGCCACGTAGCTTGCTTTTTCATTTTTTTTTTCCTAATTTCTCAATCTATATTTTATTTCTATATTAATCTCTATATATATTATACATAATAATAAGTTTCTAAATAATTAAATTAATCAAAATCAATCGTTATAATGATTATTATTGTTGTTATTATTAAATTTGGGGGTTTTAAATTTGGAGATTGTTGATTTTTCGGAAGCTAGGGTTTGTTTGATTTAGGGATAATTTTCGGAAGCGAATACTTGAGTTGTTATTCCACTTATTGAAAGAAGTTTAATGAATAATTACAATGATGCCTTTTAATGTTAATATATTTTGAGGAAAATATTCGGTTTGATGACTATGTTGAATAGTATTGTAAGACTCGAATTTGGGTTTGTAATTTGGAACCTTTGATACTTTTTATTTAATTTTGTAAGACTTGAATGCTTATTTAAATTTCGGTTTGTAATTTGGAAATTCGTAGCTTTTAAGACATGTTGATTTTAACGTATAAGACATTAATATTGGTTGTCATTTTACGATTTTGTGGCTTTAAAATGTTTAAATGACCAAAGTTTAGATGTTGGTTATAATGTTCTTCAAATTCCCTTTATTTTAATATGTATATTGATTTTTTTTTTGCCGTGTCCGTGTTCTAAAAATTTTGAAGTGCCGTGCCGCGTGTCCGTGTCCGTTTTCGTGCAACCTAGGTCATGGATGATGACTTGGTATAACCGAAAATTCTCCTACATTGTGATCTAACGAAACAACAAAAGTAATATACCAAGAAATCAAACGTGAAATAAATGCGGATAAGGAGCTGAAATAAATGCGGATAAGGAGCTCCCTTCACATGAACACCTTAGCGGTCATTTTCGGGAGTATTCAACACAACCTACAAAAGCAGTCACCTTCACTTTGAGACAAAAGCCAACATCTTTCACACTAGATTGAACCATAGACCCGCAACGTTCAACTTCAACAGCAACATATCGATCCACGACAACTAGTGTAAATCTCCATGTTAGAGAGAGATTTCATTTAATTTGGAAATGTTATCACCCTTCTTCAAATGGTCCTATATTGTTGGCTATAATTCATCTTGTTTTACATCTTGATTTGTTCAAGTTAAGAAGCATTTCGAAAATTCCGGAGTCACTTGAGTCGGTTTGTGGCGAGATGCGGAGTTTGTAATTTCATTTCGCACTTTTTCCCCCTTTACTCCTCTTTTATTACTTTCTAATCAACCCACATGCTAAATACTGTTAGGTTCATATACTTTTTAGAAGACATTTCTTATAGTGAACTAATTAACATTATATCTTAAGTTCATTAAGATCTAGTGCATGCATAACTAATTAAGAGATAAAATATGAAAAACAATGTTCCTTACATTGTTATATGACACGAAATAAGGGCAAAAATAAGGTCACCTTCCTTATTTGTTCTTGAGCTTAAATGTAATGGATGATCCTCCAAAATCCCAAATATAGAAATCCTCCTCTTGTTGCACCCAAAACGAAACCCTTAAATTAGTATATTAACTAACTAGATTAATATACTAGTATCCTTAAAATGATTTTAATAATATCTTTATTATTACACTAGTAATCTAATATTGAAATAAGAATTTTTGATGAACAATTTTAAGGTTTCTAAAACTAATTTTAGTGAGATGTGTGAGAGGAAAAAAAATGAGAATGTGAGATATGATGGAGATTCTCATATGAAGAAGGGAGGCCGGGTGGGTGCTAGCCAAGAGCCAATGCATGGCTTTTCCCTTTTTCTTTTTCTCTTATCAAAACCTTAGGTGTGTAAGGCTAGTGTATTAGGGAAATGATCATGTCCATTTTATCACATAAAATAAATCATCCACTAACTCCTTCCACCCTCCAATTTTCGGTTCATATATAAAATGGACTCCCATTTTATTTTGTCAATTTGTCATTTGTCACACAATATGTTACATGTAGTATGTAACATGTTATTAATTAATTTAATGCATATTTATCAAATAAATATCATTTTATACATTAATTAAATTACACATAACAAATTGTCTAGTGATTCTTGATCGCATAAATAAAATGGGTCATATAATTATAATTCACAACATATTGTAATTATAATTAACCATTCATTCTTATCTCAATTGTTTCATAAACAATAATCAATTTTAGTAAAAATCTTTTAATTACTAAAATAAATCTTATTTAATCAATATTACAATAAGATATATATATTCTCACTCACTATCATAAATTGTTCAATTTTAAGGAATTAATTAATCTGTATCGTTATACAATTAATTAATCTATTAAGGGAATTGTCCTATAGGTGTGACCTTAAGGGATCAACTGATCATCATCGTCAAACGACGGTAATTTTAAACTCTAGTTAGCCAATCATTACTGATTAATGTTGATCAGTTGACTATATAAATGAATCATCCCTTACGTATTCTTAATCTGAGATTTAAACATGTGATCGCACTATTGTTGAGGACACATACTCCAACAATCTCCCACTTGTCCGAGACAAGTGTGCGTCACCAATTCTCTTGTCCTATTACAATCTCTCACTCAATGCAAGGTGTCTTGCAGGTCGTACTTGCATTTGATCATATCTTGAGTGGTTTCCTCGATCTGGAGAGTAACTGTCTGACCGGAATTATCTACCGTAGATACCTTCCGAGCATGGCCACACATTTTCAGTTTACTACTCCTCGAGTGGCCCTGAGATTTTAAACAACCCTGACAAGGGGGTGGACAATTCCTATCGGACTATTCCCTTCGTATAGCCACAGCTCATCATGACCCAAAATATACTCTTTTGACTTCAATTACGACAGTCGTAGAGTATAAATCAAAGCCAATCAGAAACTTGTGCCAACTTGGGCGAATAGTCTCTAATCAAAAGAATTGACTCATAAGAATACTATAGTAGCTCTTGCCACGACCAGGCTTTATGAATTTACAGAACTCTATAAGCGGTCACTGCCCGACAGAGTGTTCCATACAGTCTGTCTATGTGATTGACTAGTCCATCCCATATGACCCTATGAAACTTGAACTTGCCATCAATCGCATCACATTCTAGTCACTTCGAGACGTCACCTCCTATAAGTAACTAGGGGCACATACTATGTCAATTCAGTTCACTTCAATGGGGTTCAATATTGTCTCAACAACCCATTTGGATGTAACAAAGTAATAAATAAATTAGTTTACATAAAGAAACTCAAACGATAAATGCGATTATCTTATATAAACCAAAAACAAAGTTTTTCGTTTCATATCTCATAATCTAGTACAAACTTGGCATGCGTTTCAGACCCATGGAAATAACATGTTGGTCATGCTTAGCCTGCGATAAAGGTTTGGTTAAAAGATCAACAATGTTATCATCCGTCCCAACCTTACAAATCGCTATTTCCTTCCTTTCAATGAAATCTCTAATTACATGAAATTTTTGAAGTACGTGTCTAGACTTGTTACTAGACTTGGGCTTTTTAGTTTGAAAGATAGCCCCACTATTATCACAGAAGATCGTGATAGGATCTTTGGCGGTAGGAACTATCCTTAGCCCCTCCAAAAATTACCTAATCCACACAGCTTCCTTGGCAACTTCAGATGCTGTAATGTACTCAGCCTCTGTCATAGAATCCGCAATGACCGACTCTTTGAAGCTCCTCCAGCTAACCGCCCCACCATTAATCATGAAAACAAATCCAGCTTGGGATTTCAAATCATCCCTATCAGTTTGAAAGTTCGAGTCGGTGTAACCCTTCACACTTAGCTCGGAATCTCCTCTAAACACCAAGAATGAATCCTTAGTTCTTCTCATGTACTTAAGGATATTCTTGACGGCTATCCAGTGACTTTCACCTGGCTTGTCTTGAAATCTGCTAGTCATGCTCAAAGCATACGATACATCGGGACGAGTGCATATCATGGCATACATGATTGATCCAACAGCGGAAGCATAAGGGATCAATTTCATGCGTTCAACATCATCAGGTTCTGTGGGTGACTGAGACTTGCTCAATGTAACCCCACTACCCATTGGAATAAAACCCCTCTTGGAGTTGTCCATGTTAAAACGTCGAAGAACCTTATCAATATAAAACTCTTGACTTAGTGCCAATATCCTCTTAGATCTATCTCTATAGATCCGGATACCCAATATGCGTTGTGCCTCTCCTAAATCTTTTATTTGGAAATCATTCCCTAACCACCCTTTAACAGAGGTAAGAATTGGTATATCATTGCCAATGAGAAGTATGTCGTCCACATACAAGATTAGAAAGATGACTTTGCTCCCACTAAACTTCATGTATAAACATGGTTCTTTGACACTTCGAGTGAAACCATTCTCTTTTATTACATAATCAAAACGATGATTCCAACTTCTCGATGCTTGCTTAAGACCATAGATGGATCTCTTAAGTTTGCATACCATGTTAGGATTTTTAGGATGTACAAAACCCTCAGGTTGTACCATGTAAACTTCCTCCTCTAAATACACATTTAGGAAGGCGGTTTTGACATCTATTTGCCATATTTCATAATCATGAAATGCGGCAATCGCTAACATAATCCGAATTGATCTAAGCATGGCTACGGGGGCAAAGGTTTCGTCATAGTGTAAACCATGAACTTAGGTGAAACCTTTTGCAACTAGCCTCGCTTTATAGACATCATCATGTCCTTATATACCATTCTTCACCTTAAAGATCCATTTGCATTGAAGGGGTCTCACACCTTTAGGCAAATCAACCAAGTCCCATACTTGGTTCTCATGCATAGATTTTATTTCGGATTGCATGGCCTCTTGCCATAAAGTTGAATTTGGACTAGAAATTGCAGCTTTGTAGGTTGCGGGTTCATCACTTTCCAAAAGTAAGACGTCCAATTTGTCATCCAACTCGATGATGCCTACGTATCGATCAGGTTGGCGACTAACCCTACCTGACCTCCTAGGTTCGGAAGGAACAATAACTTGATTAGACGATGAAGGAACATCTTCTTGCACCTCTTCTCGAGTTTGTGGTTCTTGAACTTAGTCAAGTTCAAATTTTCTCCCACACTGTCTTCTAAAAATGTAATCGAATTCTAGAAAGACAGCTTCATAAACCACAAACACTTTGTTCTCATGACAGTTGTAGAAGTAATACCCACGAGTGTTCTTTGGATAACCTACAAAGTAACACTTGTCAGATTTAGGTGCTAGATTGTCGGTAGACTTGTTCTTTACATAAGCTTCACAACCCCAAATTTTCATATATGACAAGTTTGGAACTTTTCTTTTCCATATCTCATATGGAGTCTTATCTGCAGCTTTGGTTGGACATTGGTTTAATAATTTCAAGGCCGTTAGAATTGCAAAACCCCAAAACGAATCCGGTAGATCCGTTTAACTTATCATAGATCGAACCATATCCAGTAGGGTTAGATTCCTCCTTTCGGCAACACCATTGAGTTGAGGTGTGCCTGGTGGAGTGAGTTGTGATACAATACCACAATCTTTTAAGTGAGAATCAAATTCATTACTAAGATATTCTCCACCACGATCGGATCGTAGTGCTTAATCTTTTTGTTCAATTGGTTCTCCACTTCCTTTTGCAATTCTTTAAATTTCTCAAAAGCTTCACTTTTATATTTGATTAAGTAAACATACCCATATCTACTTAAATCGTCGGTAAAAGTGACGAAGTAGTCATAATTTCCTCTAGTGGTGATATTCATTGGACCACATATATCGGTATGTATTAGTCCCAACAAATCACTTGCTCGTGTCTCTTTACCACTAAAAGGAGCACGAATCATTTTGCCAAGGAGACAAGATTCGCATGTTCCATATGATTGAAAATCAAATGGCCCAATAATTCCAGTCGACACTAGACTTTTGATGCGTTTCTCATTTATGTGACCTAATCGACAATGCCAAATGTATGATTCATTTGGTTCACTTGTTTTGAGTCTTTTGGATTGTATGTTATAGATATCTTTGCTTGAGTCAAAAATTTCAAGAACATAAATGCCATTAATTGAAGTGCCTTGACCTATGGCCAAGTTATTCTTAGAGATTTCACAACAATTATTCTTAATAGCAAAAGAAAATCCATCCATGTCTAACATGGCAACGGAAACGATGTTCTTAGATAATGAAGGTATAAAATAACAATTATCTAAGTACAACTCAAAGCCATTAGCTAAAACAAGTACATAAGTCCCTCTTGAAGTGGCGGCTACCCTAGCTCCATTTCCTAGTCGGAGATCTACATCACCCTTGTTTAGCTTTTCCACATTTCTAAGCCCTTGTAAATGATTACAAAGGTGAGAACCACAACCGGTATCTAATACCCACGTTGAGGTGGAAGTATAATTTATATCAATAACAAAGATTTCGGGAGAATTATTACCAAGTGGATCGTCAAGTCCAACATTGATATCTCCCAAAAAGACGGGGCAATTCCTCACCCAATGGCCCATGCCATGACATTGGTAGTCCCACTAGCCAATAAATTCCTATGGTTTGAAATAGACCTCTTATTTCTCTTCCTCTTCATGAATTTTCTCTTCTTGATGGCAAGTCTTTTGCGAAAACTACCACTAGCTTTCTCATTTCTCCTTGCTTCCAAAGACAAGGATCCTATGGTGTTAGTGAGGTTATCTTCACAAGACTTATTCACTAAGTTGCTAGTTGTGATAGGAGGTGAGGAAGTGGTAATGAAGTTAAGAGTACCATCGGAACCAATGCCAAAATGAATTTCTCTAGTCGTATCAAGGTTGTTTTGAGAGCAAATTTCGTCGAACAATTTATGACATGATTCAATAGTGATCGGTGTTAATGAGTTGGATGAATCCATTGCGTAAAAGATAACTACAAAACGGATATTGAAAGAAAATAGTTAACATTTATCATCATAACACTACAAGAAAAACGCGGGTTACTGACGGCCCTACCGACGGAAAAAAGAGGCCGTCAGAAAACACGGGTTACTGACGGATGTGTGACGGAAATTCCGCCAGTAACGTTTCCTGACGGATATCCCGTCAGTATCTATTGGCGCGTTGACCAAGTCAAAGGCGCCAAAAAAGCTGTGACGGAAATTCCGTCAGTAATCCCTTAATCCTGACGGAATATCTGTTAGTGGGCTTCACTCGTTAAATTGGAGTACAGCTGGAAATCATTTTAGCCCACTGACAGAATATCCGTCGATTTTCAAAATGACGGAATTTCCGTCGGTGGGCCAAGATATTTGAATCTTTGTGTTGATGACGGTACGTCACGATTTGGCCCACCGACGGAAATTCCGTCAGATTTTGTAAAACCGACGGATATCCGTCGATGGGGCCAATAATTGTGACGTGTAAAGTTTATGCATTATTGTCCGATAAATGTGCCGTGACGGATATTCCGTCGGTGTTTTTAATATCCGACGGATATTCCGTCGGTTTTTTTAATATCCGACGGATAATCCGTCGTGGGTCCTTTTATCTCAACCACGGAGCATCCCGATCGCTTTACCAATTTTTTCTCCCAAATTAAAAATCGCCAAACCCTCCTCCACCACCTTAAAACCCGACACCACCACCACCCTCCTCCACTTCCGGCGCCGCCACCACCACCAACAACACCACCACGCCGTCGCCATCACTATAAGGTAATTTTATTTGTTTTTCTTCTTTTCTCCTTTCTCTTTTTCCTTATTCTTTAATTGTTTTCAATTTTTTTTTCTCCATAGCCTCCCACCGCCACTACTGCCGCCCTTACCGCCGCCCTTGCCGCCGCCCCCTGCCGCCACCCCCTGCCGCCACTTCCCTCTTTCTCATCCTTCTTTTTCATTTTTTTCTTTGTTGAACTAATTAGGTATTTTCTCTTTTAATTTTTTTTGTTTAATTATCTTAATTGAATTAGAATATTAGTTATTGTTTTAATTACTGTTGAATTATTGTTGATGTTGATGCATGTTGACTTAGGATAGAAGCCAATTTTGTTTAAATGTATGTTGTGACGGTTTTATTGTATGCATCTAATTTTTTTGTTAATTAGATTATTGTTAAATTTTGTTAAATGTTAATGTTTTTAAAATGATAATTAGACTAGATATGTAAATTGAAAAATTATTGATGTTAGTTTTTAAAATGATAATTAGACTAGATATGTAAAATGAAAAGTAAATCATGTTAGTTTATGTTAATTGAAAAAGTAGTCATTGTTGTATGTTTTGTTTTTAATATTGTTAAAATTATTGTTCATATTGACCTAGTACCCGTTCAAAAATTACTCACTAGGAGTAATTTTTGAATAGTCCCCGTTTTGGGACTGTCTTTGTACGTTTTAAGTCACTTAGGTAGTAAACATGTGCTTGTGATTTGTTAATGAGAAAAGAGTTTGGTGACAATTTCTTTAATGTTCTCTAAATGTATATGTAGAGTAATTATTTATTCTATATTGTGTATTTGGAGAACGGATGGGAATTGCTGCCGAATTTTTTTTCTCATTAATAAATCACAAGTACATGTTTGCTAGTGACTTAAAACGTACATTGATGGGTTTAGGTTGGAGTGATAAGGACCCAATTCAAAGAAATACAATATTTATATTGGTTAAAATGTTAAATTATTGTTTATTATGCTTGATTTTGATTGTTGTTAGGTTATTATCTTTTTTAATGACATATATAAATGTGTAGATATATAATAACATGAAAAGATTAGAACGGCAGTGGATGTATGAAAGATTAGACGAAAAAAAGAAACCCAAGAAAGCATATGCAGAGGGGGTGAAAGAGTTTATTAAATTCGCGGAAGGAAGTAGTGAGTACAAGAATTTAGGTGAAATGAGGTGTCCGTGTAAGAAATGCAAAAACCTAGGTTTTAAAAGGAAAGCAGATGTTCAAATTCATCTTTGGTCGTATGGTTTCGCCGATAATTATTATGTATGGACATATCACGGTGAGAAACTACCTAGTACAAATGCTAGTGAGAATCCTTACCGTGAGTTCGTGGAAAATGCATTGCGTGATACTGTTGACCAAATTTTGGAGGATCGACTTAATCCTGATGACCTTAACGATGAAGAAGTGCGTTATGAAATCCCGAACCCCCAAGTTTCTTCGTTCTTTAAAATGTTAGAGCAAGCCGAACAACCGGTGTTTAAGGGAAGTGATATGAGTTTGTTGCAAGCAGCTGCTAGGTTGTTATCACTCAAATGTGAAAACAACATATCTGTTAGATGCGCTAATGGTTTTGTGTCGTTCGTTGGTGACATAATTCCAAAGGAAAATCAAATGGCGCGCAATTTTAATGAGATTAAAAAAGTTTTGAAGGGACTCCAACTTCCCCATGAAAAGATTGATGCATGTATCAATGGATGCATGCTTTTCTGGGAGGAAAATTCTAATCTTGAAGAATGTACAAAGTGTCGTGCATCTCAGTATAAAGGTAAAAAGAATTCAAGTGGGAGGCGAATTCCATGTAAACCAATAACTTATTTCCCGCTTGCGCCAAGGTTACAACGACTATATGCAACCAAGCACATAGCAGGTGAGATGAGTTGGCACTACAAAAACTCTCGATTAAGAGAAAGGGGGACAATGGCACATCCAAGTGATGGAGAAGCGTAGAAGCATTTCGATAGAGAGCATCCAGATTTTGCAAGTGAACCCCGGAATGTTAGACTAGGTTTGTGTACGGATGGATTTCAACCTTTTGGGCAGTTTGGGACGAAATACTCTTGTTGGCCCGTGATTGTGACTCCGTACAACTTACCTTCTTGGTTATGCATGAAGAGACAATTTATGTTCTTATCTGTACTAGTTCCCGGTCCTAAGAACCCGAAGTCAAATTTAGATGTTTTCCTCCAACCGTTGATCAAAGAGTTGAAACAACTTTGGGAAACCGGCGTGGACACCTATGATGTCTCTAAGAAACAAAATTTTCAATTAAAGGCTGCATTAATGTGGACGATCAACGATTTCCCGGCATATGGCATGCTTTCTGGTTGGTTCACAAGTGGATATCGTGCCTATCCTTATTGTCCAGAAAATGATCATAGATCTTTTTGGCTTAAAAATAGCAAAAAGGTTTGTTGGTTTGATTGTCACCGTGAGTTCTTAACACCTGATCATCCTTTCCGCGATAATTGTAAGCATTTTCTTAAAAACAGAAAAACTGAGAATCGCATAGCCGCATCGAAACTAACGGGTGATGAAGTGTGGGAATCCGTAAAAGACTTGCCTAAAATAGTTGATGCTTCTGATAAAGAATTGAAAAGATTGAAAGATCAGAATGAAGGTTGGTGGAAACAAAGCATATTTTGGGAACTTCCCTACTGGAAAACGTTGATGATTCGACACAACTTGGATGTTATGCACATTGAGAAAATTTTTTTTGAACAACTTATCAACACCATCATGGATGTACCAGGTAAAACTAAATTTGACACTAAGGGTAAAGAAGACTTTAATGAACTTTGCTATAAACGGACCACATCATCTAGGTTTGTTTTATCAAACGCGGAGAAAAAGGCTCTATGTGACTGGGTTGCTAACTTAAAATTCCCGGATGGTTATGCTTCAGATTTGAGTCGGTGTGTTGACCATAAAAAGATGGTGTTACATTCCATGAAAAGTCATGATTGTCATGTCTTTATGGAACGACTACTCCCCGTTGCCTTGAAAGAGTTGCTCCCAACAGGTCCTTGGAATGCAATAACTGAGATAAGCCAATTTTTTAGAGACCTGTGTACTTCTACGATTAGAGTTGATTCTATGGAACGTCTGGAGTCAAACATTGCGGAGATAATATGCAAGTTAGAGAAGATATTTCCCCCGTCTTTTTTCAATTCCATTGAGTATTTGCCTCTTCACCTACCTTATGAAGCGAAAGTTGGAGGACCTGTTCAATATCGATGGATGTATCCATTTGAAAGATTTCTTAATCATATAAAAAAAAAGATTGGCAACAAAGCTCGGGTGGAGGGTTCAATATGCAACGCTTTTTTGTTAGAGGAAATTTCAAATTTCTGTTCTTTTTATTTCTAAGATCACATTGACACAAAAGCAAAAGACTTAGATGTTGGTGTAAATTCCGATGACCAGTTGAAATCTAAGTTACCTGAGTTATTCAATGATGACATGGGAACTACAACCAGAAAATGTATACAGAGGTACTTAACTGAGAAAGAGTATGAAGAAGCTCATTTTTATGTGCTAAGGAACTGTGGAGATTTTTTAGATACTTATGAAAAGTAAGTTAATACTTCATCATTACTCAATTGTTTTTTAATTATCAAATTAGATCGAATTTATAGGTAATTAATACATAACTAAAACATGCTTTCCCTACTTATAGGGAATTTGAGGCACATATCAAAATCAATTTTCCCGATGTCACATCCTCTGATGATGTTTGGGCATCACATGAGAAAAGTTTTCAGAAATGGTTCCGAAATTAAGTAAGTGATGATACATTTTCTTTGAAATTGAACTATACATTTAGATTTCTTATTAGATATTGAAAAAAAATATAACAACTTAATTAACATTTTTTTATTCATAGGTTCATAGATTGAAGGATCGTCTAATAATAGCTTTAGCATTGGGTCCTAGTAACATGGTGAAGTCTTGGAGACGGTATTCCATCAACATGACTATAAGTTTCGAGCTTATAAGGAGGGAGTTGATGTTTCAAAGTCTACGTTAAGCAATGGGGTTTCGTGAATTCAATCTGAAGGGTTGGACTACTATGGAACCCTAAATGAAGTAATTGAGCTTTCTTATTATGCCGAGCAAAGAGTTTATAGGGTTATATTGTTTAAATGTGATTGGCTTGATAATTCCCCACAAGGACTTAGTATCCATAAGGTTTATGGACTTGTAGATGTAAACGAGAAAAAGAAACTTCGTGGACATAACCCATTTGTGGCAGCTTTTCAAGTCGATCAAGTTTGTTATGCTCCTTATCCAACCATTAAGAAAGGTAATCAAGGTATTCGGTGGTCCGCGATTTTTAAAACCAAGGCAAGATCACAAGTTGATGCTCCTATTGAAGAAAGTGTCTTTCAAGAAGATGTGGTTGTGAATGATCACTCGATTTCACCGATTTTGTTGGAAGATATAGAGGATGAAGATGTATACGAAGTGACAGTGGAAAGAGGTCAAGGGGAATATGACAGAGACGTCGGAGAAGAAGGGGATGAAGATGAAGTTGAAGAACTTATTAGATACGAAAATGAGGAATCGGAGGAAGAAGTAGGAGTGCTTTTTTGGAAGATGAACTTGTTTTGATTTGTAGTGATAGTGATAGTGAGGAGGACTAGTTGTAATTGTACAATTATTAAACATTCAATAAAATTTGCTCTCCGTTTTTTATTTCTTGTCGTTCTAGCCTATTTGGTTTTTTGTTTTATACATGTCGTTTTAGCTTAACATCAATAGTGTGTTTCAATTTCCATGGTTTGGTCATAAGAAACCTCTCAATTCAGCAAATAAAATGCATTAAAGAAGAGGCAAGTGGTAATTAGTTCACAGTTTTCCATAGTTAGTGTTTGTTTCAATTGTTTATATATACCCTGCAGAAATGGATGTTTTGAACTAACGATTTTTTCTTTGAACTAACAATTTGAATTGTTTTCATGCAGTGATTATGCCGAACATTTTTCGCCGTTTGATTGGGAGCAATAGTAAGGCAAATGCATCTCAACAGAATCGGGAGGACGACGAGGTTGAGGATGAGGAAGATCCTGAACCTCCATCACGAAGACAGGAGAACATGCAGGTGACTCTCTCGGCCCGTGCTCGGCCGATCATTTTTGGTAAGTTTTGTTAATTTTTTAATTTTTAAAAAACTTAACATTTACAGTTTTAATTTAAAATATTTGTGTATTTTTCAGGTGGGATGACGAACCAATCAAGAAATATGTTACTTGGTCGTTCACCCGTAACACAGGAGATGAGTACTTCACTAGGTGGGGTGAAGCGAGTAACGCACAACGTCAGAAGATGTGGAGTTACTTTGCGGTAATTAAGTTTTTCAATAATAATTTTCTTAAGTTTATAATAATTTTCTTAAGTTTATAAGAATTTTCATAAGTTTTATATAACTAATTTCACATTTGTTTTTGAAACAGAGTCATGTAAGATCCATCGATCCTGAGTATGATCCTATTCCTGAGTGGCAGGCGAGGGTAACGAGGCGGATTACCACTCTTATTAATGGACTAAAATATAACAAGAAACCGCCAAAGTGGGTGCCTGCTACTTGGTTGGAGAACCTTAGGAATAGGCCAAATGATCCTACTTTTGCCAAACATTCGAAAATCAACACGGCAAATAGGAAGTCGGGTGGGAAAGATGGGAAAGCATTGGGCACCCACACTCTTGGTCGGAAGAGTTGCTCCGATGCTTTCAAGGAATTGGTAAGTATTGTTTATATTGCTTTTAAAAAGTGGTTAATATATATGATTGACAAATATATACTTGATTTTACTTGTTTCCATACTAATTTCGGGTTAAGAGGCCACCCCCACAAGATGTTCATGAAGACGAAGAAAAATAAGAAGGGCGAGTGGGTTAACCCTCGAGCGGCTGATATTGAGGTAAATTCTTGTATTTAATTTAATATTTATTTTTATTACAAAGAACGATAATCTCTTTCTTATAAAGATAGGTATATATATCTCATTTCTGACGATTTTCTATTTTTTCAAAGCCGTGATTTCCAAGCGGAGATGAGTCACCATTGCCACCGGGACAGTCTCCGACGAGATTCGGGCCTACTACAAGGTGTAGGAGGCTTTTGAGAAGAACCGGATGTTTGGGACCGGAGATACAGGGGCCCAAATATGGTATGATCTTCCTCCTAACAAAGCTGGCCGACGGTCTTTGTCTTATGCTCCTAGCATGATTTCACAGCTTTCCACCCAAATGAATGATGAGCGAGCCGCTCGAGTTGCTCTTGAAAGACCGGTTCGTGAACAGTCAAGAAATGGCGGCAATGAGAAAGGCTTGGGATGATATGCAAGCATCTCAACCCCCAAACACGTGTTCACAATTTCCTACTCCACATAGACGGGATGACTTTGGGGGTGGTGATGACGGGTTTGAGGTACGGTAGTTTTATGGAGCCTATAATAACTTAGAGCCTTTAAGTTAGAGCCTTTAGGTTAGAGCCTTTAGGTTAGAACTTTAGTTTAGTTAGTATTGTCGTCTAGTAGGGAGTATGAAAGACATGGTAAGACAATTCTCTTTCGTGTTTAATTTGTAAGACAATGTACAAATTTGACTATGTTTTTATGTAAAACAATTTGTGTCCCCTTCTCTTTTGTTGTCTATTGATTCCCGCATTAGCGGTCGACGTGAAATTGGATTCCCGCTTGGCGGTCGACGATTGGATGTGTTTTGCAGGTTTTGGTTATATTGGAAACGATGCAAATAGGCATCGTGGTCGGGCAAAGAAAGTCGTATTTGAAACGATGCAAAAACGATCGGCCGGGCAAAGCAGCAGTAATTTCGTTTCCATTCCGTTTTTTAATAAATCGACGGAAATTCCGTTATTAATTTAGAAAACCGACGGAATTTCCGTCACTTTGCTTTTTCCCCATCATTTTCCTGCATTAACGAGAAAAGTGCCACGTGTCTAGCAATCGACGGAAATTCCGTCGAAAAAGAAAATATCTTGACGGAAATTCCGTCACGCCCTCTTTTAATGTCATTTTATCAACTAGACCGACCGCCACGTGTCTAGCAAACCGACGGAATTTCCGTCAAAAAGAAAATACTGACGGAAATTCCGTCACTACCCTCTTTTAATGTGATTTCAGAAAATTACGTGGAATGCCACATGTCAGATAACACTGACAGAAATTCCGTCAGTAATGCAAAAAACTGACGGAGTTTCCGTCACTTTTGACCTAGAAATAAAGACGGATTTTCCGTCAAAGATCCGTCAGTATTTTGGAAGACTGACGGAAATTCCGTCAATCAAGGTGTATTTTCTTGACGAAATAAGTCGACACGATTCCGACGGAATTTCCGTCATTAAATTGAAATACCGACGGAAATGCCGTCAGTATGGCCTTAATTTTTCCGTCAGTTTCCCGCGTTTTCGTTGTAGTGTAATACTCGTAAATATTAATACAAGTATAGCATTTATATAGTGACCTCTACCCAACTATAATAAATGATTCTGAGATCCAAAATTCATATTAACTTGGATGTGAGCCTACGGGCCCTCTACATCTTTGCTAATATAACTTGGTGGATCAACCCTCTTAACTGATTTTACAATTAGAACTCTCGGTCGATGAATCTACATTAAATTCATCTTTAGCCCGAACCTATTGCGGCTACGGTCGCAAAATACCTTCGTTGAGATCAACCAAACTTTCGAAGTGTAATAACTACTTATTACCCCCACTTACCCAATGTCAATAGAAGCACCCCGAAAAATCGTATTGTACCCCTTATGAAATTGAGATTCATGGGCTCCTACTATTTGGTAAGGCTAAGTCTCAATCTTTTTAAAGTAAAGGTCTTGTCAATTTATTATCTATCAATTTTAAGTGAACTAAAAGATGAATTCTCGATAATTATAATTGACACGGTCGATGACTCGATATGAAATGCATATGTTGTTATGACGATTTGGCAATGCATGCAACATATTAAAAGAAATGCAAAGCAAGTAATAAATTCCTAGTATGGCCTTCCTAAAATAGAAAATCAAATAATCTATTACATAATCAGAAACCAACTCCTTTGGTCCCTTGAATCTTCAAGTGACACGACTCCCAAGAACACCGTCTTTGTCGGAACGCCTTTCCGAATGGCAACGTCTTGAAGAAACTCCGGAATTACAAATAATAATAAAATACAAATCTATTCTTATTATACATCTATAAAATATTATTAAAAGGCTAGCCTAAAAATGCCACGTAGACAATACCACATGGGATGAAAAAAAGCCACGTATACAATAACAATTTGACTTGGCAAACTAATATAACATGGATTACCAATTTATTATTATATTGCATTAATTTAATTCACTTATTTCCTTTAAAAATCTATCCATATTCCATTAACTTTAAACTTAATTAACTAAAAAAAAACTACAATAAAAAATATGGATTAACTATAAGTTAATAATTTCAAGATATTTCATATGGAGTAGTATTATATGTATTCGAAATAAAAAATTGAATACATAAGAAATTAAGAACAAAGAAGAATAAATGAAGTTATAAATAAAAAAACTGTATTGTCACTAATTCACCAATTTTTTTTTTGAAAGGCACTAATCCACTATTGCTGTTACTATAAAAAAAATATATTATAACTTTGTTGTATATAGAAGATGTTTTATAAAACTAATTAATCGACAAATAAGTATTAAAGATCATATAAAATATTTTCTTAGGAAAATATAAAATATATGGAAAAGAAAATATTTATTAATTTAAGTAATTTACAAACAAATTCTGTAAATAATTAAATGAAATTAAACAATAATAATAAAAATTTAAAAAGGTAGTAATATCATGTATTTAGTTCATGAAATAATTTCACGTAAAGGATAAGGTTTTGTAAAAAAAAAAATTGCATTGTTTAGCAATATATTTAGTAAGTAAAACTAAAATAATTATATTTATAATTTTGTGTTCATGGTGAATTTAAATGAGACCTTCTTCATTCCCACTTTAATTATTTAATTTATACAATATTATTAAAAGGGTACATAAAGCATTTAAGTTTAATCCACGTGTAATTTTTCTATTGGTTAGTAATAATTCACTTATATTAATTACTTGATTATTTAACTAGAAATAATCTCTAAATATCATGTGTTACTTATAAATACTAACAAAATAAAAAATATTAATTGCAAACACAAAAAAACAAATTAATACAAACTCTTTATTTTCCTCTCATAAATTTGTATCAACCTACCTATTCATTTAACTTTTATTTATTTTTATTTAATGGATTGTCTTTTTGTTTTTCCTCACAATTATTATACTTTGTATTTATTTTACCATAATTTTTTTATCTCCCCCTTAGTTCACAAAACATTATTCTTCTCTCAAATAAATTCCTGAAATTAATTAGATAATTAATTACAAAAAATTTCTTATATAAATATTACAACAATCCTATTTTTCATTTTTATCTAAAAAGTTGGTAGGTAAAGTATGCATATATATAACCAAATTAATTATTTAACTTTTTTATCCTTATTATATTTTGAATTAATTAATATTTATAATCTTATTTAGTTCTTATTTTTTTTTGTATTGAAATTGCAGGAGGATGACATACTCAAATATTAATAACATTGCATGAAATCAAGAAATAATGGTTATGGAACATCTTTGTAATTTTCTTTTGACTTGAATATTGTTAAAAGGCTACTTAAAACATTTAATTTTTAATCCACATGTAAGTTTTCTATTGGTTAATAATAATTCACTTATATTACTTTCTTTATTATCTAACTAGAAGTAATCTCTAGATATCATGTGTTACATGCATATAGATACTAACAAAATAAAAAATATTAGTTGCAAACACAAAAAGACAAATTAATACAAACCTTTTATTTTCCTCTCTTAAATTTGGTATCAATATACCTATTCATTTAACTTTTATTTCTTTTATTTAATAGAAGGTCTTTTTGTTTTTCCTCACAATTAATATACTTTGTATTTATTTTACCATAATTTTTTATCTCCCCCTTTGTTCACAAAACCTTCTTCTTCTCTCAAATAAATTCTAGAAATTAATTAGATAATTAATTACAAAAATTTCCTTATATATATATTACAACAATCCTATAAATCATTTTTATCCAAAAAGTTGGTAGGTAAAGTATGCATTTTTAACCAAATGAATTATTTAACTTTTTTATTCTTATTATGTTTTGAATTAATTAATAATTATAATCTTATTTAGTTATTATTTTGGTGTTTGTATTGAAATTGCAGGAGGATAACATTGCATGAAATCTGGAAATAATGGTTATGGAACTTCTTTCAAGTTTCTTTTGACTTGAATATTTTTTTCATTTTTGTTGGGTTTTCCTTTTTTTTTTATTATTATTATTATGGTGTATGCGCAATATAAAACTGTAGTTGGATCTCTAATTATTGGTGAAATGTTACATTATATATTCTAACCCTTGGAATATTAATTGACAAATTTTTTAAATTGTACTAAATTGTCGTACACCCTTTCGTGCACTTTATTAGTTTTCCATGTATTCTTCAACTTATATTTTGTCAAACAGGTTATAAATCAAATATTTTAGTCGACAAACATATTATAAATCAAATGTCTTAATGGAAGTGTTGAAGTATATATGCTCCAAGGATATAAATTGGATCTTTTAATGCGGAGTAAGGTAAATATTTTGCATGGTTTTTGGTTAGAATCCGATGATCATTCTCCAATCCATTGTTTCAACTTTAAATGCTTTCAAGCTTTTAAATCATTTTTTTCATCAAATATTTTTTTTGCAGAAAGATTAGGATCATCAAATATTTTCTTCAAATATTTTTTTCATCAAATATTTTTTTTTCATCAAATATTTTCTTCTAGCACTCTCAATATTTCTTCGAGAAATGTTTATTTTTTTGTAATAATTTGTATATATTTTTTTTCTCATAAATCAATTGTTACGAATATTTTTTAATTATCACCCTATTTGTTGCCTACTTGCCTTGCTTAGGTATCCTACTAACATATCTCCAAAATAATAGGCAAGAAGACAAACAAGCTGAATAACGCATTCATGAACGATACCGCAAAAATAAAAGAACATAAACAATCAAACCCGTGATTCTCACGGGTCACAAAACTAGTTTGTAATATGAAAAACTAGTAAAATAAAAGTGATACGAGATCACATTAAATTACAACCAAATTAATATCCTCTTACACTACGGGTAATATCAATTAAAACTAAGGCCATACTAAGATAAAATTACATAATTTAAAATTATATAAATAAAATATGACATTCAACAATGAAATATGCAGCATTATAATATATGTCTCATGCCAAATTATGTGCCAAATCGCCCTATTTAACTTATATCGATTATATAACCCGGTTTTATGGAAATTCTCGATTTTTAACTTATTAAAATCGTAAAGTAATACTAAAATCTAATTTTAGTCCAAGTTAATTATCCTAACATTATTAGGTCTCAAAAATTAGTCATTACTCAATTTTTTGACAATAATTCAACTTGACATAATTTTATGCTCATTTTGACCTTAAAATCATAACATTTATGAAATAAATCCAAATTTAATTACAATAATTTCAAAATTTGAATTTTAAATTTTTGAACATTCTGGAATATATCCATGACACTCCTAATGTCAAAAATCATGGTTAAAATGTTCGAATTTATTTCGAGAAAAATGTAGTTGCAATTTATCGGTTTTATCAAATAAAACATCTAAAGCATACAAAAATTAATCTCATCACTTTTACAACTTTAGATCTGATAAGTGGGATATTAATGAAACCTAAAATAATTTTCTCATGCCATGTAATTTATTTTAGTTGCTAAAATAGTCACTATTTATGTTATTTTTACTCTAAAAATTCATAAATCATGCAAAATGAATCAAGTTCATCTTAAATTTTACACATAATGAGCAAAATATGTATGTGACAACATATTAAAATTTCATGGCCTGTTTCGAAGTTTAACTATATTTAACTATTTTACCTCCATTTAATTCATTTTTATCTCATAAAAATCATAAATTATGCAAAATAAATCAAATTTATACGAAATTTTACATACAATAAGTAAAATATGCATGTGAGGTCATATAAAAAATTTCAAGGTCAGAGACTAAGTTTAACTATTTTTAACATTTTAAATACCATTTTAATCATAAAAATGTAATAAAATTACTAAAAATCATTAAAATGAGCAATAAAATACCATAAATCATAAAAATGACCTAAATACATTTTAGGACTAGAATATACAACATGCATCAATATTTCGTGGCTTTATCTAATAAATCACAAATTATTAGTTTTAATTAAGTTACTAATAACTCGAAAAAACTATAAATCGATTATGCATGCAACATCCTATGCTCTGATACCAATTGTTAGGTTCATATACCTCTTATAAGACATTTCTTATAGTGAACTAATTAACATTATAACTTAAGTTCATTAAAATCTAATGCATGCATAACTAATTAAGAGATAAAATATGAAAAACAATGTTCCTTACATTGTTATATGGCACGAAATAAGGGCACAAATAAGGTCACCTTTCATATTTGTTCTTGAGCTTAAATGTAATGGATGATCCTTCAAAATCAAAATATAGAGATCCTCCTCTTGTTGCACCCAAAACAAAACCTTTAAATTAGTATATTAACTAACTAGATTAATATACTAGTATCCTTAAAATGATTCTAATAATATCTTTATTACTACACTAGTAATCTAATATTGAAATTAGAATTTTTGATGAACAATTTTAAGGTTTCTAAAACTAATTTTAGTGAGATGTGTGAGAGGAAAAAAATGAGAATGTGAGATAAGATGGAGATGAGAAAAATGAGAACATTTTTCTCATATGAAGAAGGGAGGCCGGGTGGGTGCTAGCCAAGAGCCAATGCATGACATATCCCTTTTTCTTTTTCTCTTATCAAAACCTTAGGTGTGTAAGGCTAGTGTATTAGGAAAACGATCATGTCCATTTTATCACATAAAATAAATCATCCACTAACTCCTTCCACCCTCCAATTTTCGGTTCATATATAAAATGGACTCTCATTTTATTTTGTCAATTTGTCATTTGTCACACAATATGTTACATGTAGTATGTAACATGTTATTAATTAATTTAATGCATATTTATCAAATAAATATCATTTTATACATTAATTAAATTACACATAACAAATTGTCTAGTGATTCTTGATCACATAAATAAAATGGGTAATATAATTATAATTCACAATATATTGTAATTATAATTTACCATTCATTATTATCTCAATTGTTTCATAAACAATAATCAATTTTAGTAATAAAATCTTTTAATTACTAAAATAAATCTTATTTAATCAATATTACAATAAGATATATATATTCTCACTCACTATCATAAATTGTTCAATTTTAAGGAATTAGTTAATTTGTATCGTTATACAATTAATTAATCTATTAAGGGAATTGTCCTATAGGTGTGACTTTAAGGGATCAACTGATCACCATCGTCAAACGACAGTAATGGTAAACTCTAGTTAGCCAATCATTACTGATTAATGTTGATCAGTTGACTATATAAATGAATCATCCCTTACGTATTCTTAATTTGAGATTTAAACATGTGATCGCACTATTGTTGAGGACACATACGCCAACAAATACAACTTTCACAAGTTAAATGCATTAGGTTCGACTTAGAAACCAATTCACATGCTAGGGTACAATGTTTTCATTACATCACCGTAGTAGCTATGCCCTCCTTTGAAAGATCATTGATTGACTCGGCAGAAGTCGCTAATGTGCGGGCGGGGTTGGGTAGTGTCCGATTAAAGGGATTCTCAACACGTACTTTCACCCCTTACTCAAAATCCCTGGTTTTCGGATACCCGATTTTAAGTGGTTGCGAGAATCATTCTAATTAGAGTCGTTTAGGATGAATCTAATAGCTTCAATCATTCTAAATCAAGTTTGCTTTATGCTCTTTTGATTAGAATGTGAAGTAGATTTGAGGGTTCCAAACTCTCACAAAGTTTGGTATCGACTCCTCTAAATCTTAATTCCGACAAGGTCTTTACCTCGAGTTGAAATCGAATAGCCAACCAATGTGCGGGTGTAAGGTGTCCACACAAATATTAATTTTTCTATTACAAGTAAGAATTATTTCTATATTTTACACACACAACACTTCATTGTTTATGTATAAGTAATTATTTTAATTTTTTTTGTTAGAATTAGGAATTATTTCTAACTATTAACTTTTCTATTAGAATAAGGAATTATTTCTAACTATTAACTTTTCTATTAGAATTAGGAATTATTTTTAAATATTTTTACACGTGCTACTTAATCTCTTTCTCTCTCTCTCTCTCTCTCTCTCTCTCTCTCTCTCTCTTTATATATATATATATATATATATATATATATATATATATATATATATATATATATATATATATAAAGAGTTTTTTCGAGCGATCTGAGAGCGTCCACATCATCAAAAATTAATTTAGGAAAGTATCATAAATAATAATTTTTGATGTAAAAAACAAAGTGGAGAATTTTTTAATTATTATAATATATATTTCCTAAATTATATTCAAGTGATATTTTCAATTTTTATATCAAACTTTTACATTTCACTTGTCAAAAAAGTATCGTTAAAAAAATTATTAAAATAATATAATTAGCTTCGGGCTAAAAAATGTTATTATTAGAGTATAGATTTCATATTATTTGCACATATTAAAACTTCTTAGTATGTAAAATTGTGTAATTTTTAGTATATTTTGTCCCACATTGGAAAATAACGTAGGCGTGGTGACTACATATAAATAGTAGAATTGTCCCACATCGAAAGATTAGTATAAGGCAATGTGATCCTATGATTATAAATAAGAGGCATATTTGGAACTTATGTATCCACCCAAAATTTTTGGAGTCTCATAAATATTGTTGTAAAGAGCTCTTAAGATTTTCTATCATTATCTACGATATGATATAAAAAATAAAGTGGAAATCGTTGGAACTACCCGGGAAAGAGTTAAGAACGTGAACAAGAAAATCAAAAAATACAAAACTAAAGGTTTTACTAATGGTGGTCTCCTGACACAGTACAAAACTAAAGATTTTACTAATGGTTTTCTTCTGAATGCAGTAATAGAGCGTTAATGAGTCATTATATGTACGATGTAGAGATCCCTATCTAATGATCGAGACTAAGTGGTTTTACCTTCAAAGAAAAATAATATGTATACAATAGTGGTTTTTTTAAGAAGAGACATGTACTTCTTGGTATGTTATATTTTCCACATTGAAAAATAATGTAGGCATGATGAACATACTACGTCTAAAAAAATTAAATTATGTATCTCACATCGAAAGAATAGTATACGGTAAGGTGATTCTATAAATATAAATAGGAGGCATCCTTGAAACTTAGGTATTAACCCAATATTTTTTGATATAAAAGATATGTACTTTTTAGTATGTTATATGTTCCACATTGAAAAATAATGTAGGTGTGGTGAATATATTATGTATAAATAATAGAACTGTCTCATATATATACATTTTCTATATTATATTAAAGTGATGTTTATAATTTTGATATAAAAAATTTATATTTCATTTGATAAAAAAGTATCGTATGAAAATTATATAATTAGATTGTGACAAGAAAATGCTATCATTAGAGTGTAGATTGTATTGTATTTTCTCATTATTAAATCGGGTTGATGTCAAAGTAGGTGCGAAAAAAAAATGGTGTACTTAGTATGTTATTTGTCTTACATTGAAAAGTAATGTAAGTGTGGTGAATATACTATGTATAAATATTAGAATTGTCCCAAATCGGAAGATTACCATAAGGCAGGGTGATCTTATGATTATAAATAGAAGTCATAACCCAAAATCTTTTGATTCTCTTAAGTATTGTCAGAGAGAGCTCTTAAAAGAGTTTGTATTACTGTCTCTACAATAATGATTTCTAACCTAAGTTAATCTTTGGAAAATCTTTTAGTTATTATAATATATACTCTATATTTCTTATTTTATATTCAAGTGATGTTTCTAATTTTTATATAAAAACATTTACATTTCATTTGGCAAAATAGTGTCGGTAAAAAAATTACGAAAATAATATTATTTGATTCCTGGTAAGAAATGCTATCATTAGAGTATATATAGATTTCATATAATTTGCACATATTAAAGATGGTGTATTTCATAATATGTTATATGTCCCACATTGAAAAATAATATAGGTGTGACAAATATACTACATATAAAAAATAGAATTTTCCCACATCGAAATATAGCATAAGGTGGGTGATTCTATGATTATAAATAGGAGGCATCCTTGGAACTTAGGCATCAACCCAAAATCTTTTGAGTCTCTTAAGTATTGTCTTGAAAGCTCTTAAAAGTTTATATCATTATATTTTCTACCTATAGATTTTATATGTCCCACATTGAAAAATAATGTAGGTGTGGTAAATATACTACGTTCAAATAATATAATTAGAATTGTGTTAAAAAATTCTATCATTAGAGTATAGGTTTATATCATTTGCACATATTTTAATTATGATAAAAAAAAATAGAAAACAAACTGATGGGGCATATTCTGCACCCGCTGACCGAGTCAACATATTGAGCAAGGTCAAAGATATCCACAGCAAGTCAACGACTTAGACAAATTTAACCCCGAAAGCGCGCGACTGTCGGCTGTCTCTTGGGCCTCGGTTGGGACAACTAGCACCGGGGCACATATCCGCGTACTCATATCCAAGACCCCTCGGCATGGAGTCAACAGGGCCCGCCGGCCTGCCATGGGTCCCTCGGCCGAGGGTAGATCAGTCTTTCCACCTGCTAGCCACTTGGCCACTACGTGACAAAAGGTGAAAGTCTATAAATACTCCTCAACCCTCATTGAGGAAAGGATCCACAATCTAACCTAAAACTCACTATTCATCTGGTATAATCTCCCTTATCTCTCTACAATATACTTTGTCAAGTAACATACAACTTAATCCCTTTAAGTTCACTGACTTGAGCGTCGGAGTGAGTACGCTCGGTGCAAAGCCGAGCCCTCAGTTTGTTCATCGTTTCAGGAGAGACCGAGAGGAAGAGTCAAGGCAAGGAAGGACATCCATTCACCAAGCTTGCGTGGTAAACAACATTGCCGGAATTACACCGGAACAATTGGCGCCGTCCGTGGGGATCGGATACTAGAAGCTAGTCAAATCCCTTACAAAAAAAAAAAAAACAAAACAAAACCCACCCAACAAGCTAAGAAGATGTCGAAACAACTGAGAGAGGGTGCTTGTGGAAACCGAATTCTACCAAGATGACACATTCCACAACTCCGAAATCGGGCGTCCCCACCGCCGTATCACCGATACGACGAACGGGATGCCAAAGGAACAAGATACCACCGCCGCCCGCCGACCAAGTCACTATCATGGGACATATGGTTGATGCAGCTAAACCGAAGCTACTCCTGGAACTAATGGGTAGCACGCCGACTCACACTGTCACAACGACAAGAGCGGCGGCACCCCCACAGAGATCGGGTCCAAAAAGTGACTCGAGAAACTTGGACGAAGCATTGGAGGAAGCCGACCATGTCAAAACGCCGGGAGCCCAGAGTGCAAGTGGTAGACTCGAGTCCTTCCCGCATTCACGGGAGGACGGTGTCGCGCAGCAAAGACCGACGAGGCCCGCCCTGCAGGAGTGAAAGAAGTCCGATTCACAGTCGGAGAAGAAGCCCGACTCACCGTAGTCGGAGAAGAAGCCCTTCCCACCACGGGGAGAGGAGCCGGACTAAGGATGCGAGGAGCCGATCACCGCGTGTCATTCGACACGTGGTCGATGACCCCTCAACCCCTATGTCCTAGAGGTCCCGGTGCCGACTAAGCTAAAGTTGCCGTCCATATCATACAAAGGAGAAAGCGACCCAACCGACCACGCCGAGGCTTTCGAGTCTTACATGTCGGTATGGGAGCAACCCGATGAGGTTTGGTGCCGAGTCTTCCCAACGACCCCGCATGGGATGGCACAAAGTTGGTACAAGGGGCTACCCAATGGGTCGATATACTGTTATGGCGACCTAAGGGACATATTTTTGGCCAAAGTATTCCGCATTAAGAGAAGGGCCGTCGAGACATCGGATCTCCCGACTATCAAACAGAGGGAGGGAGGCGAGTCTCTCCGAAGTTATGTGAAGAGGTTCGACGCCAAGGTTCGGCAGATTCATGAGCCGAGCAATGAATCAAGGGCGGCCTTCGCGATCGATGAAAGGCCTCCCGAGAGGAGACTTAAAAAACGAGCTCATCAAGTGCGGAGGCTCGAACCTAGACTCGCCGGGAAGATGGCCGACCAAGCCATAAAGGTGGAGGACTATCACAAAACTCGGGTAGGCCCCGGCACGAGGCCGGCACTCGAGAGTAAGAGCCGGGAGGATAACCGGATGAAGGACGCCGTGACAATAATAGGTCACGGCCTGACAAGTCCGCCAGAAACGAGAACTCGGCGGGCGCGGGGAGTTCAGACCGTACTACCAAAAGCGGTACAATGGTCACCCCCCGGTCGTATCCGCGCCGAGGTCTTCTCCCGAGCAAGAACGAGGGTCGAAGTGGGAAAGGCCTCCCAAGGCGAGGGGGACGGTGACACGAGCCGCATTGTGAGTACCACGGCCACACCGGCCACTTAATCGACAACCGCCGCATCGAAGAATGCCATTCAAGAGCCGATCCGGAAGGGGAGCCTCAAGCAAATATGTTGCGGAGGCCAAAAGACTAATACCGGCGGCTCATTAAATAAAAAATCCGTCTTTGAACGGATAGGAGTAATCCATGTTGTCATCGGGGGCAACGAGAACGGTGGGTCCGCTCATGGGCACAAACGACACCTGAACGAGCTATATCGGGCCATCAACTTTGTGCCCAAAACAGCGATCCCCGCTTCCAACGTCCCCGATATGACTATTGGGAAGAAGGACTACGAGGGAGTCATCGCCCGCACAAACGACCCACTTGTAGTCCACTTGGACATAGCCAACCACCTGGTCAAGAGGTGCACGATTGACACAGCGCCTACACGAACATTATGTTCGAGAGAGTGCTTTCTCAATCTCGGCCTCGAAGATTGAGGACTTGAGCCCCCGCACCAATCCATTGTACGGTTTTTTCCGGGGCCGCCTGGTACCCCGGGGTAACCGGGATCACGGTGATGTTCGGCGAGGGGAGTGCGGCTAATAATGTCCTATCTGAGTTCGTGGTCATTGACGGCTCGTCCGCCTACAACGTTCTCATAGGCCGAGTCACTCTGAGCGAGGCCGATGCAGTAATGTCCATCCGGGCCCTGACACTGATGTATGTCTCGGACCGGGGGGAAGCGCATAAGCTCGTCTCAAAGGACGAAAAAGACGAAGTAGTCAACGTCCGGATATCCGCCGAGGGTGCAACATGCAATCCCTCAAAGTGGCAAAGAAGTCGGAGAAGGGGAAAAGCCCATCCTTACAACGGGAGGGCGACCTCATGGATGCCACTGTCGGCATGGTCGAAGGAGCGGAGACCGAAGAAGTGGAAATTGACCCGGACGCACCGTGAATCGTCGGTGTCAACCTGGAGCCAAAATTCGGGCCGCTCTCCCAGACCCGCCGAGGAAGAACAAAGACGTCTTCGCTTACTCGGCCGAGATGCCGGCGTGAGCCGGGAGGTAATTGTTCACAAGCCGAACGTACTCTCCACCGCCGCCCTGTCAAGCGAAGATGAGGAACTCCTCACCGAGAAAGATGAAGCCATCAAAGCCGAGGTAGATAAATTACTAGCGGCGGGCTTTATCATGCCTTGTACTTATCCTGAGTGGTTAGCTAATGTTGTAATGGTGAAGAAATCATCAAGGGCGTGGAGGATGTGTGTAGATTTTACCAATCTTAATAAAGCGTGCCCCAAAGATTGTTATCCCTTGCCTCGAATAGATAGTTTAATCGACGCCACGGCGAGCTACACTATCGAGCCCGCTTTGGATGCCTTCTCGGGTATCATCGGTATTCATGGCCGAAGAAGACATGGCTAAATGCGCATTCATCACCGGTAACGGCACATACATGTATAAAATGATGCCGTTCGGTTTGAAGAACGCCGGCGCAACTTACACAAGACTGGTGGACAAAGTGTTCCAAAATCAAAAAGGGCGAAACATTGAGGCTTACGTCGACGATGCTATTGTAAAAAGCAAGTCTGACGGCGAGCACTTAGCCGATTTACACGAGACATTTTGTTCATCGAGAAATACAAGATGAAACTTAACCCAATGAAATGCAACTTCGGTGTCCGGTCGGGTAAGTTCCTCGGCGTGCTTGTCAGCGCCAGGGGAATTGATGCCAATCCGAGAGAAAGTCCAAGCGATCCTGGACTGCCGGAGCCGAGGAATCGAAAAGAGGTTATGATGTTGGCCGGGAGGATGGCGGCTCTAGCCCGTTTTATCTCTCGGTCAGCCGACAAGAGCACCCCATTCTTCAAAGTGTTGAAGGGAAATAAGGACTTCGGTGGGGGAGGAACAGAGCACGCCTTTCAAGCAACCGAAAGCTCATCTTCAAACTCTCCCAACCCCGTCCTGTGCCGATCTTTGGGGAGACGCTATATCTATACATAGCGATTACCTCGGCCACGGTCGGTGCCGTGATCATCGAGAAGAAGACAAACAAAGAACACCCAATCTACTTTGTCACCATACATTGTTGCCCGCCGAAAGAAATTACCCGCCGATTGAAAAAGCGACCTTTTTTGCCGTCGCGTTCGTTGCAAAGAAGGAAATCGAAACCTTACTTGACGCACATCCCGTGACGGTCTTAACCGACCACCATTGGAGAAAGCACTGGAAAAATTAGAGCAATCCCAAGCAGCTCATCAAATGGGCAGTAGAGCTATCCGCCGGCATTCAATACAAGCCGAGGCCCTCGATAAAGGGACAGGCACTTGCAAATTTCCTGGCCGAGTGCACATATCAAGAAGAGCAAAACCCCGGAGTATGGGAAGTATACACCGACGGGTCCTCCACGGCGAACACTCAGAGCCAAGCATACTTATCATCACCCCAAACGGGACGAGTTTGAGTACGCCTTGAAATTTACCTTCTCGGCCTCAAACAACGAATCCGAATACGAGGCGGTGATAACCGGAGTCGAACTAGCTAGAGCCGCCGGGGCGGAACACATCATTTTGAAAACAGATTCACTTTTAGTGGCTAATCAAATCAGAGGAGAGTACGAGACTCGAGACGACGGGATGGTAAGATACCTGGAAAGGGTAAAAGCTGACACCTCAAAATTGAAATCTTTCCAGATACAATGCGTTCCCAGGTCTGAGAACAACCGAGCCGACGCTCTCTCAAAGCTTGCCAACTCAACCATCAAGAATGTCGGTCGAACCGTCTTTGGTGGACGTCAGGAATGCCAAAAGCATCACTGAGACCGTCGGCATGGTGGGCGACATAGAGGCCGAGACAACGTGGATGACTCCGATAATGAAGTACAAACTGATGAATAAATTACCGGAGGACCGCAGTCTCTCACAGAAGATAAAGAGGATCGCAGCAAGGTACTTGGTGTTTGAAGAAGAATTATACAGGAGGTCCGTGATAAGGCCACTCTTGAAATGTGTCGGCCCAACCGACGCGGAGCTAATCGACGAGAAATTCACGAAGGCATCGTGGTCATCACATGGGGGCAAGAACACTAGCCCACAAAGCTCTCCGAGCCGGCTACTTCTGGCCCACCATGCTTGAGGATTCCAGAGCCAAAACCAAAAAGTGCAACAACTGTCAAATGCATGCTCCAGTGATACATGCACCTTCCCGAGACCGCACTGGGTACTTAGTCCCCTTCCTTTTGCACAGTGGGGGATGGATCTACTAGGGCCATTTCCAACGGCGCCCCGGAGGAAGAAAGTACTTGATTGTCGCCGTTGACTACTTCACCAAATGGGTTGAAGTCGTAGCGGTACCGCCAAGACCACGACGGCCGTAAGAAAGGTAATCGAGAAAATGTCATAACTCGGTTTGGGTTACCCCAAGTCATGGTATTTGACCACGGCCGAGAGTTTTGGAGTGACACAATAATGAACCGGTTGGAAGAACTTGGCATCAAATTTGCATACTCCTCCGTCCGCCACCCACGAGCAACGGACATGCGGAGGCGACCAATAAAACAATCCTCAACGGTTTGAAGAAGAAAGTTGAAGACCTAAAGGGAAGATGGGCCGATGAACTACCCGGCGTCCCGTGGTCCATCCGGACCATGGAGAAAGAAGCAACGGGGCAGTCCATTCCACTTAGTCTACGGGTCCGGCGATCCCGCTAATTGAAAGCGGTGCCGACATTCGTAACGACCACCTTTAACCGGTTGAAAATGAGGAAGGTCCGAGAACCTCCCCAGACCGGTCGAAGAAAGCCGAGATACAAAGACGCCTCAACTTGGCAAAGTATACCAAAACCGAATGAGAAGAGCCTACAACCGAAGAGTCCACAAAAGGGACTTAAAAGTAGGGGATCTAGTCCTAAGAAAGTCGGCCGCCACCAACAAAGGGAACATTCATGGTAAATTGACGGCCAACTGGGAGGGTCCTTACAAAGTGGTTGAAGAAATGAGGCAGGGTACATACCGGCTGACAGATATGGAGGGCGTGCCTTTGATGAGCCATTGGAACACCGACAACCTCGGAAATACTTTGTATAGCGGCGGAGGTGTCCAAAAAATGTTGTTGGCACCCCAACGCGTGTTTATATCTATTGAAAAATCATCCAAGTTTTCCATCAAAGTGTTTATCCCCTCCGTAGTCATATCGAGGTAGACGCCACGCCCAAGCCGGCAGTCACCCCAAGAAGTAGACGCCACGGCGATCACTACCAAATAGCGATTGATACTCGCGAAAGCGACCAACATGCCTTAGAACGTATAAGTACGGTTGAGACGCATTTAGCCGCCTCGGCCAACCGAAGGCCTGGCGAGGAAGCGATCAATATGTCTACAGATACGAACGCCTGCCGAGCCGTAACCTCTAGCCGCCTCGCCAACCGAAGGCCTGGCATGGGACACAACGGTCGATACGCTAACATGTTCACAACGGCGGTTGGAAAACGCAAATCGGACGCCTCGGCCAGACCGAGAGTGAAAGAGGAAGCGACCAACATGCCAACATGTTTAAAAAACGTTAAACACGGTTGAGATACGCATTCTAATCGCTCGGCCAGGCCGAAGGTAAAAACGAAAAAGCACTTAATTAATAACGAAAGAAGACAAGTGAAGGATTGTGATCAAAGCCCCGGCCAAGCCGAGGGCCAATAAACAAACCTTATTGAAAATGATTACAAGGAGAATACAGACGACGGCCGTCCCCATAGGGATAAGCCAAAACACAACCTACCAAAGTTTTACAAAAACAAGGAAAAGAAGAACAAAAGGTTACAGACATATCATTTGAAGCGCCAAAAGATGGCAGGGAGGAAAGGCTTAATAATGTGCCCCGAACAGTGAAGCTATCCGAGATGCCGGTGAACCGGTGACGACCGCCCGTCTCCCTATGCCGTTCTTCGCTTGCCATCGGCGACGTTAGCAAAGATCATCTTTGGTAGGCGACCAGAACTGTCTTGGCGGCTTGACCTCAGCCTCGGCCGCCTTTTGCCCTCATTCTCTCGGCTTCCTCCTTGGCCGCCTTAGCCTTCTCAAAGAAGGGTTGCCTTCTCCGCGCCTCATCTTCCTCCTTCTTCACCCTTGCCTCCTCGCCGGCCTTCGCCTCCGCGGCCTTCTCCTTAGCTTCAAGCTTGTCATCAAGCGACTTGTCAAATTTTTGCCACGGAAAGGAGCCATCAAGAAAGAGCTCCCCTATCACTTCCATGGCAGCTTCTTCGGCCAGTCCCGTGATTGGGCGCACATGTTAGGAAGAATCTCGCTTTGGAGCGTCTCAATGTCCAACTCCCTCTGGGCGATGATAGCTATCTTATTTTGAAGCGCCTTCCCTGAGCCCTAAACATGTCCTTCCATTCCTCCCTCTTCTTAGCATTGAAGTCGGCGACGGCTCGAAGCTTGTTACGCTCCTCCAGCGGCTTAGCGGCTTCGACCCGCTGCACCTCGGCCTTGGCTCTCTCAAAGAAGGATCGCTTTTTTTCGGCGTCCTCCTAAGTTTTCTCTCAAGACGGACCGCCTCTTGACCTCGGCCTTGGCCCTCTCGGCCTTCCTTCTCCGCAGCAGCCGAGTTCAAGCTCGAGCCGCTCGAGTGTGGGCGGCTTCACCATGGCCTTTTCTTGCTCCACAATAAGAGCACCGGCCACCTCAGCCCACTTCGACAAAGATCCCGGACAAACTCGGGCCCTCCGACCTAATCGGGCGGGGGTAGGCTTCGGGAAGGAGGAGACGACGGTGGCATCCGTACCACCCGCTGCGCAGATTCGCTTCTCAAAGACGCCGTTCAACAAAGTGTGTCCGGTGGGGCGGCGGTTGATCTACAAACAATTCAATCAAAGCATCCATGTCAACATTCATGGACATACCGTAGAGCCTCGTCATCGTGAACGCCTAATGAACCGGCTAAGTCCGAGCCACAGGATAGATCCAGAATGAGCTTGGCCTTCTTGGCCGGAGGACCCATTTCTTTGTCGGCCTAGCAGAGCAATGACGAAGCGCAGTAGTCTCTTTCCTCTTGCGGAAGAGAGGAGATTCCACCGCCAAGGTGACCACCTCCTCGGTAATATCGACGATCTCCACCGTCTCCTTTTGAACTGAGGGGATTGGAGGTGGGCGTTGTTGAAGCCGTCGCCGCCGAAGACTTTGTTTTCGCGTTCGGCGCGGTATGTTACAGCAAAGAACCTTCGCTGGGGCCGCCGTCGTATCTAAGCCCTTCACCGCCGATCCATGAGATCATTTGGCGCCGGCTCGCGATCACGGTCCGGGCCTTAGGATGCAAATCAACAACTTGCTTGTCCTTACCAAGTCCCATTCTCCTAAGGATATCTTCGCATGCATCCGGCCAAAACGGTCTGCAAAGGAAACGAAGCAAGGGTTAAGTAGAAGAAATAAATCAAAGTTCAAAAAAATAGAAACACTAAAAGCAGAGATGGGCCTCACACCGACCCCACTCACCCCGTTCGAGGGCCGGTATGAGGCCGACGTGGCGAGAAACTCATCCTCGAAGAATGATCCGCGTCTTGGGGCATCCATCCCTTCGGCGTCCCATTCTTCTCACCTCAAAATGACCTCATCGCCCGCTTCTCATCCGCATTAAGAGGTACCTGCCGGCGTCCATCTTAAGCTTACTCCGGAGACCCATTTGTCATGCTCCCCTTACTCTCGCCCGCAAATTGACACGGTCTTTGGAAGGACCGGGCGGTGGATAATCCTCCGAACCTCAACGTACACCCACCGCGGCTTCCGGTCCTTGCAGGAAGAAAGCTTATCAACGGAGACGTAACCCGGCTCCGTATGCACGCTGTACCACCCAACGCGACCAGGGGCTGACGGCCGAAGGTGATGAAGCCGGCGGAATAAGTTAACCGTTGGGACCTCCCCCTTGAAAAGGCAGAGCCACACAAAGCCGACTATAGTCCTAATGGCCAACGGGTGCAGTTGGGCCACGGCGACGTTCATGGCTTTAATTATGGCCATAACGTATTCATTCAGAGGAAACCGGAGCCCATACTCTAGGTGTCTGATGTATACGCCTATACTGACCGGAGGAGGGCAGACTACGGCCCGACCCCTCTAGGAATAACAATCTTATACTCCCCGCCGAAGGAGAAATGATGTTCGAAGAAGTCAGGACCAGAACAACTGGCAAATTTGTGGGTCCAAGCACGGTCGGGGCCGATCTTACAGGCGTCGCCGTGATCCAGGACGTACGGCCTCTCGTCATCAGGACGAGCCCTTTCCTCATCATCACCGTCATCATCAACATCATCATCATCCTCCCAATCCTCCAGAACTTTTGGATCAACTTCAGGAGAAGGAGACCTAGGGCCCCCAGACCTTATCGGAACGGCGGCTAGTGCCTCCTCTTCATCAAGACGCGACGGGGAACCCCGGCGCAGATTACTAGGTCCCATCGCAGAAGACATGTTCACAACAAAGAAACTTAAACAATTAAAAAGTTGGAAAATTTGTTTGTTTACCTTGGGAAGAGTGTTACGCCGAGTAACGTCAAGACTAGAGAGAAGTTTCACAAAGAAAGTTAAGCAAGAAGAAGAAAATTTTTTGAGAAAATGAATTTGGAAGGCCAAATTCAGGGGCTAACTCTCCTATTTATAGGGCAAAGCCCACTCAATCCGACCAATCAGGGCAAAGCCCATGAATCGTCAACCAATCAACAACGAGACACATGTCAAGCATGCAGCCATGGAATGTCAATCGACAAACAATTACAAAGCTTCTTCAACACGCTCCTTGAATGAATGCCAATCGACGTATCTTCTTCAACACGACCCTTGGTATCTACTTGCCAAACGGCCCCCGATTCAACCAAGCTTGGCAAAGACTGGTACCGGGGCAATCAAAAGCACACGGCGCTCACAACCTCGGCTCTCGGCCGCCACTTTCTTTTCCACATCCGATGTCCATTACACATCCAAGTGGAGGGGGGATATGATACGGTACGGCCTAAGCAGAACCAAGCCGAGGTAGAAGAAGCCGGGGCAGAAAAATTTCTTTCGGCGCAGAATACGCTCAACACTCATCGAAGGTCCATACCACGGCATAGACTACGCCGGGGGCAAATTGATGGGGCATATTCTGCACCCGCTGACCGAGTCAACATATTGAGCAAGGTCAAAGATATCCACAGCAAGTCAACGACTTAGACAGCCCTAATCGACGCGGCCGCCGGCTGTCTCTTGGGGCCTGGGGACAACTAGCCGTGGGGCACATATCCACGTACTCATATCCAAGACCCCTCGGCATGGAGTCAACAGGGCCCGCCGGCCTGCCATGGGTCCCTCGGCCGAGGGTAGATCAGTCTTTCCACCTGCTAGCCACTTGGCCACTACGTGACAAAAGGTGAAAGTCTATAAATACTCCTCAACCCTCATTGAGGAAAGGATCCACAATCTAACCTAAAACTCACTATTCATCTGGTATAATCTCCCTTATCTCTCTACAATATACTTTGTCAAGTAACATACAACTTAATCCCTTTAAGTTCACTGACTTGAGCGTCGGAGTGAGTACGCTCGGTGCAAAGCCGAGCCCTCAGTTTGTTCATCGTTTCAGGAGAGACCGAGAGGAAGAGTCAAGGCAAGGAAGGACATCCATTCACCAAGCTTGCGTGGTAAACAACACTGCTCTGGAATTACACCCGAAACACAAACGTATGAATATTAATAGATAACATAGTATTTGCTTATTATTAAATCGGGTTGGATGTCGAATCAGGTTCAAAAAATATGGTGTACTTTTAAATATGTTATTCGTCTCACATTGAAAAATAATGTAGGTGTGATAAATATATACTACATATAAATAGTTGAATTATCCCCTATCAGAAGATTATCATAAGGTGGGATTATCCCATGATTATAAATAGGATTTATCCTTGGAACTTAGGTATCACCCCAAATATATTGAATCTCTCAAAGTATACTTATTATATAAGAGACTTTAAACATAATCTTTAATTAAATGTTAAATTTTTAAAGTTGTAACATTTTTTTAGGTGGGAGAAAGAGCGATAAAATGGTCAATAGTAAAACGGAAATTTTTCATGGTACCCTCGAATTTTGTTAGATTACACATAATACTCCTAATTTTAAGTTTCTACATATAATACCCTTGTGTTTACTTTTTTCATAACGCCGTTACTCCTATGAGTAACTAGAAAAGAAATTGAGCATGCCATGCTATTTGTGTTTGGTTATTTAGGTATTAAATGTTAGTTTATTAAATAAAATATGGATTTAGGAATGAGATGATGAAGTGTTTGTGTAATAGATAACAAAAGAAAAAGGCGTCACAAGTCATAGGAGTAATGACGTTATGATGGGAAATTGTCAAATGGTATTCTGGGAAAGAAAAAGGTGAAACACAAGGGTACCATTTGTAGAAACTTAAAATTAGGGGTACCATGTGTAATCTATCAAAATTCAAGGTTACCATGAAAAATTTCCAATATTATAATGATATAGTTAATTAAATTTTCATTTAAAAGAGAGAGATATCCATACCAATAAAACAATAAAGGGGGTATTATTTTTTAATTGTTATTTTATTGATACGCCATCAAACTTAACGTCCATTTAACAACCTTTACATTAAGGGGTACCGTGGGCAAAAAAATGGAACCTCAATAGGCATATTCTTAAAAGTAGGGGTAACATGGAAAATATGACAAAATTAAGGTGTACAACGGGAAATTTCCGTATCTCAATTATGATAAAAATTTTTTGGGGAAAAACATCGTACAAATATTAATGGAGAGTACTTGATCATATTATTAAATTAAAATATAACTATTAAGATATAATGAGTAGCAATTGTCCGTATTCGGTATTCGGGATCTGGTTGGATGTCGAACTAAGTGCAAAAAAGATGGTGTAATTCTGAGTAAGTTATTTGTCCCACGTTGAAAAATAATGCAGGTTTGATGAATATATACTACGTATAAATAGTAGAATTGTCCCACATCAGAAAAATATTCCAAGTTTGGTGAATATATTACTTATAAATAGTAGAATTGTCCCACATCGAAAGATTAGTATAAGATGGGGTGATTATATGATTATAAATAAGAGTTAACCCACGTATATATTAATCTTTTATTTTTTTTGAAAGAGATATTTTAATAATATGTAAACAAATCATTAGACATAGAATGTTAACATTAAACTCTTATAACGTTTTTTTTTCATTATAAATAAGTTAATTACCCCGTTGCAACGCACGGGCATTCAAACTAGTATATATATATATATATATATATATATATATATATATATATATATATATATATATATATATATATATACATATATACATATATATATATATATACATATATACATATATATATATATATATATATATATATATATATATATATATATATATATATATATATACATATACATATATATATATATATATACATATATATATATATATATATATATATATATATATATACATATATATATATATATATATATATATATATATATATATATATATATATATATATATATATATATAAGAGAGTTTTTTCGAGCGATCTGAGAGCGTCCACATCATCAAAAATTAATTTAGGAAAATATCATAAATAATAATGTTTGATATAAAAAATAAACGTAATTTATTTTTACAATACGTATTTTACTCATCTCAGTACTTTTTTCCTATTAGTATTTTCTATTTAATACCCTTTGTTAACAAAAACACAAAACCTTAGACTCATTCGATTCCTAACAATTTAACTTCTGAAATCAATCAATGTTTTTCAACAATGGATGCAAATTTGAATTTAGGAACCGTATTTCATTCGTTAATTACATGTCATTGAACTAATTGATACTTTTCCCCTTTTTTGTTAGTAATTAATTTGTTTAATAATGAGTTTTAGGGTGTTTAGGGTTTGGTGGTGGTGGTGGCTAGTGGTGGTCAAGGGCGACTTTGGTGGACATGTTGGTGAGCGATGTAGGGGTAGCAGTGATGGTGGGGAGCGCGAGGGTAGGGTGGTCGGAAGGCGGGCGTTGGGGTGGTCGGAGGGAGGTTTTCAATCGTGGGAGTGAGGCACATGGTAGGCTTCAGTGAGTGACGTGGTGGTGAGAGGGTAGAGGTGGTTGGTGATTGTCGGCTCAGGTGATAAGAAGGAGTGCGTGGTGGTTAAGGGCGGGTGTAGGCCAGTGGGAGGTATAAAGTGGTGGTGGGATTTGGGTTATGGAGCGGTGGTTGGTGTTGAAAGGGGACGGTCGGTGGAGGTAATGTACTGGTCGAAGGAGCGTTGCTGACTAGTGGTGGGAGATGGTGGTCGACTAATGGTCGTGGCTGCCTGGTTGTTGGAAAATGGGAATGAATGGTGTTTTTTTTCTTTGATGTAGTACAAAAAATGAGTGGAAATAAGAGGGGTAGTTTTGGAAAAAGCGTACTAAGACGAGTAAAATGTATACTGCGAAAATAAACACCCAAAATAAAGTGGAAAATCTTTTAATTATTATAATATATATATTTCCTAAATTATATTCAAGTGATATTTCAAAATTTTATATCAAACTTTTACATTTCACTTGGCAAAAAAGTATCGTTAAAAAAATTATTAAAATAAAATAATTAGCTTCGTGGCAAAAAATGCTATCATTAGAGTATAGATTTCATATTATTTGCACATATTAAAACTTCTTAGTATGTAAAATTGTGTAATTTTTAGTATGTTTTGTCCCACATCGAAAGATTAGTATAAGCTGATGTGATCCTATGATTATAAATAAGAGGTATATTTGGAATTTATGTATCCACCCAAAATTTTTTGAGTCTCATAAATATTGTTGTAAAGAGCTCTTAAGATTTTCTATCATTATCTACGATATGCTATAAAAAATAAAGTGGAAATCATTGGGAACTACCCGGAAAAGAGTTAAGAACGTGAACAAGAAAATAAAAAAAAATACAAAACTAAAGGTTTTACTAATGGTAGTCTCCTGACACAGTACAAAACTAAAATTTTTACTAATGGTTGTCTTGGTTTTACCTTCAAAGAAAAATAATATGTATACAATAGTGGTTTTTTAAGAAGAGACATGTACTTCTTGGTATGTTATATCTTTCACATTGAAAAATAATGTAGGCATGATGAATATACTACGTCTAAATAATTAAATTATGTATCTCACATCGAAAGAATAGTATACGGTAGGGTGATTCTATAAATATAAATAGGAGGCATCCTTGAAACTTAGGTATTAACCAATATTTTTTGATATAAAAGATATGTACTTTTTAGTATGTTATATATCCCACATTGAAAAATAATGTAGGTGTGGTGAATATATTATGTATAAATAATAGAATTGTCCCATATATATATATATATATATATATATATATATATATATATATATATATATATATATATATATATATATATAGGCGGGATCTCGTGAGTTTGGTTCTTATGGTGAGTTGTGAGTTTTGTGTTTTACAATCTCAACCATTGGATGAGAGCAAATGTATGTCTGAGATTAAATTTTAAAATAAACCAATACCTGACATTAACATTAAAAAAAACGCGTCATCCCTCCCAACTCCCAAAGGCATGAAAATTAAAAATTCAGTCCTTTCTCTAAACAAAAAAAAATCCCCAAATCATTCGAATAAACCCTAGAATTGACTTTAATTGAACCAAACTAATTGATTCTGAGGTCAAGCTCCGGTGGTGATGATGAAGAGATCGGTGCTGGAACCAGTGAGATTAGAAGGATGCTAATTGGCCGGGAACTTTTCAAGGAGCCGTATTTGAGTTTGTATAAGATTCGTCAATTAGAAGATAGTGAAGTAATTGCGTTATCGTAGAAATTTGGTGCTTGAATTCGAGCTGGGAAAGGAGAATTGATGATTAGTGATGTGTAGAGTAGGGTTAGGGAATTTGTCGGGCTATGAATGTTATTTGGTTCTTGGCTTCGAAACTTCTGGGATTTAGGGATTTCGTGTAACTGATATATTGGCGAGACAATATTTGACTGACTTTTCTTTTTTCCCCGACCATGGTGATATTGTTAAATAAACATAGAAAATATGAGGACTTAAGTCCCGAGCATGGTGATGTTGAAAAGTAAACATAGAAGATAAGAGGACTTAAGTTAGTAGTAGTATGGCTTTCTCAAATTAATGGGTAAAGGGGCGTCGGATGTACACAACCTTACCGCTGATGTACGATACAGTTGTTGTTTTCGGATGAGAATTGCATCATATGACTGCTATTTGACAATAAAAAGATGATTGAGTCATTTTGCTTTATTCCGTCATAATCCAGACTGAAACAATAGCGAGTCTTTAGCTCCACTGGAAATGGAAACAATTTGAATATTATGTGGCTGTGGACAAAATGTCAATGCTGCTATTAGTTGTAGTTGGAAAATCCCGTGGTCTATAAAATGGTCTGCATGTTGTGTGCCCATTAGTAACTATATCAGTTACTCGTATGTTTTTTTTTTATTCTTCGAGCGAGCATGTAATTGTGTGTCTCTGTGCTGATCTATCCTTAATAAGAGTTCTCTTGCATCACGTTTTTTTATCAGAAAATCAGGTTGATTTGACAGAGGGACGATATTTGCTTTCACGCATCGACGATCTCTTCTTTGTTTTATAGACCACGGGAAATTAGTCAAGTGCAAAATGAGTTGTTACTGGTTTATGGAAACAAGTTGCTAGAGAACGAGAATTCGGGATGTCGCACACTGCTCAAAGATTACAAGGTAATCTGACTGACTATTTTTTTTTTTACACTGATTATATTGTTGGCAATGAAATTGAATCGACGTAACTCACGGTAAGAGCGATTGAATTGATCAAATGTGTGTGTCAGTATTGGTAACTAAAATTGTGGTGGGATAACCAAAGTGATGGTGCACAAGTTAAGTCGGGTTTCGATTCCGAGTTGAAGGCAAGCAATGAATGACATCTGGAGTCTGAACTGTTGGTGAGCATGGCGACACGGTAGAAGCAGGAGCGGTTGTTGGTGACAGCAGCATGGTGGACTAGTGGTGTGAGTTTGGGCTTGCGTCTGGTTGTTGTTGATCATGAATACGAATGAATGGTGATGAATAATAATGGAATGTTCTTGTGTTCTGTATATTAGCACAGTAGTAGACTAGCAAGGACGAGGGGTTTGGAATATAGGACAACAATCATTTGTTTGAGTAAATCGGTTGAGTGTCGTATTATCTTATGACGGTATTAAGCAAGAATATGTGTGTAGCTTATAGCTTATATTGGTTAATGTTATATTCTTACTCGCGTAACACATAAATAATAATGAGAAATGAAGAGGAATAATGAAATAACACCACAATAACAGTATAATAACAACACAATAACATCACAATAACAGTAGAATAACAGCACAATAACACGTGCTAAAAAAAAAAGAAAAAAAAAATCAAAGTCGTAAAAAAAAAAAATCAAAGTGACACCAGAATAACAGCACAATAACATGCGGTAAAAATAAGAGTAAAAAAAATCAAAGTAGTAAAAAAATCAAAGTAATAAAAAAAACAAAGTGACACTGGAATAACATCACAATAACAGCATAAAAACAGTAGAATAACAGCACAATAACACGTGGTAAAAAAAAGAAAAAAATTAAAGTCGTAAAAAAGTCAAAGTGGCACCGGAATAACGTCACAATAACACCAGAATAACAACATAATAACATGTGGTAAAAAAAGAGAAAAAAAATAATAGTAAAAAAAATCAAATTACTAAAATAATCAAAGTGACACTGGAATAACATCACAATAACACCAGAATAACAGCACAATAACATGTAGTAAAAAAGAGTAAAAAATCAAATTAGTAAAAAAAATCACAGTAGTAAAAAAATCAAAGTGACACCGGAATAACATCACGATAACAGCAGAATAACAGTAGAATAACAACACAATAACACGTGGTAAAAAAGGAAAAAAAATCAAAGTCGTAAAAAAAATCAAAGTAACAGCAGAATAACATCACAATAACAGCGGAATAACAATAACAGCACAATAACATGTGGTAAAAAAAAAAAGAAAAAAAAATCAGTCAAAGTCGTTAAAAAATCAAGTTGAAAAAAAAAGCACAATAACAGCATAATAACACGAGTTAAAAAAAAATAAGAGTGAAAAAAAAATCAAGCAAAAAAAAATTTGGTACAAAAAGAAAAAGAAAAAAAGGTAACATATTGAGAAAATTAGAGAAAAACATAAGAGAAAAAAAAATCAAAGTTGTAAAAAAAAGCATAATAACACGACGTAAAAAAAAAGAGATAACAAAAATTAAAGTAAAAAAAAAAAGTAGCACTAGAAAAAAGAGAAAATAAACTAAATAACAATGCTTTTATATGACAACTAAGATTAATCTTGGCCACTCATCTCTAATTTAATCTAATGACTGAGATTCCCCCAACTCACAACTCACCATAAGAACCAAAATCCAAACCAATCCAATCCTCTCTCTCTCTCTCTCTCTCTCTATATATATATATATATATATATATATATATATATATATATATATATATATATATATATATACATTTTCTATATTATATTAAAGTGATGTTTATAATTTTGATATAAAAACTTTATATTTCATTTGACAAAAAAATATCGTATGAAAATTACTCCCTCCTATTTCCTTATATCTTCCCCTTTCTTTTGGGCACAAAAATTAAGAAATTGGAAGAAAGAAGGAATAAAGTAGAATAAAGTATTGTAAGTTGTGAAATTTATAGGTGAGAGAAAATAATAAAAAATGAATGATGAATAAAGAATAAATAAATTAATGAGAGTTGTTGATTTTTTAGGAGAGAAAAATTAATAAAAAAATGAATGAAACTTACCAAAAAAGGAAAGAGGAAAGATAATCAAACTTGTGTGAAAAAGGAAAGAGAGAAGATAATAGGAAATTGGAGGGAGTATATAATGAGATTGTGACAAAAAAATGCTATCATTAGAGTGTAGATTGTATTGTATTTTCTCATTATTAAATCGGGTTGATGTCAAAGTAGGTGCGAAAAAAATGATGTACTTAGTATGTTATTTGTCCTATATTGAAAAGTAATGTAAGTGTGGTGAATGTACTTTGTATAAGTATTAGAATTGTTCCACATCGGAAGATTACCATAAGGCAGGGTGATCTTATGATTATAAATAGAAATCATAACCCAAAATTTTTTGATTCTCTTAAGTATTATCAGAGAGAGCTTTTAAAAGAGTTTGTATTACTGTCTCTACAATAATGATTTCTAACCTAAGTTAATCTTTGGTAAATCTTTTACGTATTATAATATGTACTTTGTATTTCTTATTTTATATTCAAGTGATGTTTCTAATTTTTATATAAAAACTTTTACATTTCATTTGGGAAAATAATGTCGGTAAAAAAATTATGAAAATAATATTATTAAATTCATGATAAGAAATGCTATCATTAGAGTATATATAGATTTCATATAATTTGCACATATTAAAGATTGTGTATTTCATAGTATATTATATGTCCCACATTGAAAAATAATATAGGCGTGACAAATATACTACATATAAAAAATAGAATTTTCCCACATCGAAATATAGCATAAGGTGGGTGATTCTATGATTATAAATATGAGGCATCCTTGGAACTTAGGCATCAACCCAAAATCTTTTGAGTCTCTTAAGTATTGTCTTGGAGGGCTCTTAAAGGTTTATATCATTATATTTTCTACCTATAGATTTTATATGTCCTACATTGAAAAATAATGTAGGTGTGGTAAATATACTACGTTTAAATAATATAATTAGAATTGTGTTAAAAAAATTCTATTATTAGAGTATAGGTTCATATCATTTGCACATATTTTAATTATGATAAAAAAAACGTATGAATATTAATAGATAATTTAGTATTTGCTTATTATTAAATTGGGTTGGATGTCGAATTAGGTTCAAAATATATGGTGTACTTTTAAATATGTTATTCGTCTCACATTGAAAAATAATGTAGGTGTGATAAATCACGCAATGTTAGAGAGAGAAAGCTTTCTCTCTAAGCTACTATTCTGATCTCAACTTCTTTAGCTTCTCTTAACATGGCTAGACCACGAGGACGTACACAATCAACGAGAGGTGCCATCACTGATTCTACGCATGACTTGGATGACGATGAATCGGAAATTGGTGAGGTGGTAAGAACTCCGCACACCGTTAATACTGTTATTGAATCTGCTATTACAAAATCTGTTCCTAGACCTAAATCCGCTACTGTTGCTCCCAATTCTGGGAATAGGGTGACTGAACCGATTACTGCTTCCCCTTCAACTGTTGTGCTGCCTCAACCTGCTGTTCCTACGGTTGTTGGGACGGGGAAAAAATCATGGAGTGAAATTACAAAAACTCATGAGGGGATGAGTTTGTATTTTTGTGAGTTCTCTGCTATGGCGGAGGTTATTCAAATTGATGAGGAAGATGTTGCAGATGAAATATCTTACTGGCAGTACACCTTAATGAGGACTGTTTTGGGTGAAAAATTGCAGCTTCAGCAATTAGATGCTTATGCTAAAAAATATTGGACTAATGCTGCTTCACCTGTCATTCAGTACTATAGAAAGGGCTGGTTCAGTTTTCGATTTTCATCTGAAGTGGATATGAATTCTGTCCTGAAGGGGGGACCCTGGAACATGGGACCACACACTCTCATCCTCAAACAGTGGTCACCTACTTTTTCACAGGATATGGACTCCATTACAACGGTTCCTATCTGGATCCTCTTCCCTAATCTGGACCCTTTTTTATGGTCAAGCTCTACTCTCAGCAAGTTGGCTAGTAAAATTGGCAGACCTCTCTTTGCAGACCTGCCCACTACCTGTAAAGCTAAACTATCCTTTGCTCGTGTCATGGTTGAGGCGGATATTGCAAGGCCATTACCAGAGGAGCTCTTATTCACTACACCCTATCATGAAGTCATCTCTCAACGTGTTACTTATGAACGGATGTCATATTACTGTGAGGGGTGTAAAAAACTTGGGCACACAAAGGACCACTGCAAGCCCAATGAGAAAGGAAAAGGCAAGAAAAAGAAGACTACTCCTGTTGTTCCCACTCCCATCTTGGCTCCTGCGACCTCAGAATGCTCTGAGCTAGGCCCAACTTCTCTTAGTGTGGAAGTGCTGGACAGGCCACTAGTGAGTCAGGAGAGCTCAGAATGCTGTGAGCTAGGCTCCTCCTCTCACCAGTGTCCTGGAACCCACTTTACACCTAAGGTTGTTGCAGGCTCAGGAAGCCGGAAGCTAGGGTCAACAGGAACTATGAGAGAAAAGGTTCAGTGGGGCGTGAAGTGTGTTATTAGACCAAAGATAAACACTGGTATAACTTTGGATACACCATTTGAGACTCTTTCTGAAGTTGATAATGGACTAGAGGTTTTATTGGAAGCAACTAAGGTATTCGCAGGAGGATGAGGACCCTCCTGACCCCCCCATCCACATGATTATCTCTTCCTGGAATATTAGGGGGCTAAATGACCCCCTAAAACACCATGAGGTTGGCATCTTCTTGGTGCGGAATAAGGTGGATGTTTTTGGCCTTTTGGAAACACATGTTAAGGAGCATAATGCTACTAGTCTGATTGATAACAAATTTAGTAGATATCATGTCCTGACAAACTATCAATATCATCCTAATGGGAGAATTTGGGTTTTCCTAAATTCTAAGACTGTTACTCTAAGTTCTAGTTTGATTAATATGCAATGCATTCACTGCACTGTGATTCACAATGCTACTAATCAACTTTTGGATATTACTATGGTGTATGGCTGCAATAGTGCGAAGGATAGAGAATTGTTGTGGCAGCAATTAGTTCATCTGTCTCATAACACTGATAAATGGATTATTATGGGTGATTTTAACATTGTTAGGGATTTTTCTGAGAGGCTAGGGTCTAATCCTCCTAGACTTTCTGAAATTATGGAATTTAATGACTGTCTGGAGACTTGTCAACTGGATAATTTACAAGCTTCTGGTTGTGAATATTCTTGGACTAACAAACACAAGGATGGTACTAGGGTATGGTCCAGATTGGATAGGGCTTTGGTAAACTCTAACTGGCTTACAGCTTTTCCTCACTCTGCTGTCCATGTTATGTTGCCTGGCGTTTCTGATCATTCCCCTCTTCTTGTTCATGTGTTTGAGGATACTCCTTGGCTCCTTGCAAAAGAATGTTCAGCTTTCTAAACTGTTGGATTGAGCACTCCCAATTTATTCCAACTGTTCAGAGTAACTGGAGTATTCCTGTTTCTGGTTCTGTTATGTATCAGATTTTTAGGAAGTTGTCTTCCCTAAGCAATGGTCTTAAATTACTCCATCAGGAGGGCTTTAGTGATCTCCCCAATCGAGTTAAAAATGCTTGGGAGGCTTTACAGGAATGTCAGCAGCAGCTCCAATCTGCTCCTACTGACATTAGTCTTATGGCCCATGAGACTGCTCTCCTTGATACTTATAAGAAACTTAAAAATGTTGAACTTAGCATGCTTCAACAACGAGGGAAAATCCATGGGATTAATCACAATGACTGCTCTTCTAAATTCTTCTTTGCTAGGATTGCTCAAAGGAAACAGCAGAGCATTGTTGGGCATATTACTGATCATAAAGGTAATGCTGTTCATGGAGTGAGTGCTGTCAATGCTGCTTTTGTCAGTTATTACAAAGAGCTATTAGGAGAGAAACAGGAGGTTCAGAATCTGGATAGAGATTTTATTGGTTCTGGTCCTTGTTTGTCTGAGGCTAATCACAATTCTCTCTATGCTACTGTGACTAATGAGGAAATTAAAAAGGCTCTCTTTTCCATTGGTAACAATAAAAGCCCTGGACATGATGGCTACTCTGCTGGTTTCTTTAAATCTGCTTGGCAGGTTATTGGTGAGGGTTTTTTAGAGGCAGTAAGGAGTTACTTCAGGACTGGTAAGCTTGTTAAGCAAGCTAATTTCACAGTCTTGACCCTTATTCCTAAAAAGTCTGTTGTCTCAAGTGTGAGAGATTTCAGACCTATAGCTTGCTGCACTGTACTCTACAAAACTATAAGTAAGATTTTGGTTAATCGAATGAAACTCTATTTGCCTCATCTGGTGGGATAGGAGCAAGCTGTTTTTGTTCATGGCCGGTATATTCATGAAAATATAATGGTCTCTCAATCTCTTCTCAAGGGTTATAATTCTAATACTTGTTCTCCAAGGAGCTTGATTAAGGTGGATATTAAAAAACCTTTTGACTCTGTTCAGTGGAGGTTTTTTGAGGATATGTTACTTAGCCTTAATTTCCCTAAACAATTCACTAAATGGATAATGGGTTGTATTAGCTCCACCTGGTTTACCTTAAAAATTAATGGAGGTAATGTAGGGTTTTTTCAAGGTCAGGCTGGTTTAAGACATGTTTAAGACAGGGAGACCCTCTTTCTCCTTATCTTTTTGTTTTGGCCATGGAAATGCTCTCAAGGCATTTAAGGATCCTATGCAGACAACCCCAAGTTTCTTTTCACCCTAAATGTGCCAGATTATCTCTTACTCACCTCATCTTTGCAGATGACCTCATGGTGTTTGTGAGAGGGGATGTCCCTTCTACTGCCGCTGCTGCTCAAGCTTTAAATAACTTTGGACAGGTTTCAGGGTTATTTGCTAATGCGGACAAAACCAGCATCTACTTTGGGGGTGTTCCTGACCTGATTAAACAAGCTATTATGGTTGCCACTGGTTATACTGAGTGGGTGCCGCCTTATAAATACCTAGGTCTTCCCTTGCTTGATAGCAAGTTAACAGCTTCCATGTATGATGACCTTATCTGTAAAGTCAAGAACTTTATTCATCACTGGACCACTAAGCTGCTCTCTTATGCTGGTAGGCTCCAATTGTTGAATTCTATCTTCTTTGGCTTAGAAAATTATTGGACCTCCACTCTTCTCTTGCCTAACACTATTCTGAAGATCTTGAACCAATGCTGTAGAGATTATCTTTGGAATGTACAAGATAGCACTCATAAGCTTTATATGAAGAGTTGGAAATCTTGCTGCTGTTCTTGGGCTGAGGGAGGGTTCGACATAAAGGAAATCTTATCTTGGAATAGAGCTAATATGGGTAAATGGATTTGGAGAATTATTGATCAAGCTGAATCTGTTTGGGCCCATTGGAATACAGTGTATAACCTGTGTGCTACGACCATATGGACTGCTGACCCTAAGCCTCACCATTCTGAGAGTTGGAGGGGTATCTTAAAGGTTAGGGACATTTTGGTTGAGAATGCAGGAGGTACCATAGAAGCTCACGCTCTGATAACCAAATGTGTAGCTGATGGATGCTATCAGGTAAACAAAATGTATGACGTCCTACGACCTAAATATGCTAATGTCAGATGGGATAAGGTTTTGTGGAGCTCTACTGTTTTACCTAAACATGGATTCATAAGTTCTCTTGCTGCTCAGGCTAAGCTCCCTATTGTGGACTGCCTTGCTCGCAGAGGGCTCCCTCTGGTGAACTAGTGTATCCTATGTAAACATGCTGTGGAATCTCATCATCATCTATTCTTTCACTGTGAATTTTCTGCGGATCTTTGGTATAAAGTTCTTAACACTACTACAAAAAACGTAATAGACATCACTCAATAGACATCCGATTTTCTAAAAAAACTGATGTCCATTTATAGACATCAGAGTTTTGAAAAACGCTGATGTCTATAAAATTCAATATGCATCGGTTTATTTAAAAGACTGATGCCTATGAAATTCAACTTTAATAGACATGGGATAATTAAACATCTGATGCCTATCAAATTTTAGAAACTACCAGTATTAAAATGCCTCGTCCTCCTTTACTCATTCATATACTCTCTCTTTCTTATTTACCCCAACCTACATCATTTTCACTCTCTCAACCCTAACACTATAGACTACTCACCACGGCCGACGACCACCTCTTCGCCTGGGTCAAACCTTCGCCGCCATTGGCTGTAGACCTTCGTCATTCTCCATAGCTAATAACCGACCGAACACCTTCATTCGCCTTTGGCCGCCAACTTTCGCTCTCACCTTTCGACCACCGCATTTTGCCCGCCGCTTGACCTCTCTTCCAGAATCCATCAAGGTATATTTTCGATTCTAATTACTTCAATCTTCTATATTTTTTGCTTGGTTCGATTTAGGGTTATGTTTCTTTCAAATTTAGGGTTTAGGTTCTCTAATTTGTAAATTGGGTTCATTTGTGTATTCTTTTGTGTGTTCCAAAAGAGTAGTATACGATTAACAAATATTTTGTTGTGTTGATGCTGAAGTAGTTTTTGTTTATATTTTGTAATTATTGTTGTTTGACGATTGTTAAAGTAAAATACTGTAATTTGTGTTCATAAACTAGTGTTAAACTAATAAGTAATTTATAGTTTAGGGTTTGTATGAATTTGGGATTTTAGGTCAAATCCGAATTAGAAGTCCATAAATGTGGCTTGAATTGGATCCGACCAACCAAATAAAATTTATATGTTTGGGTGGTTCTTAGAAACGAATCTAAATGTTAGGTTTATGATTGAATTAGGGATTTTTTATAGTGTCCAAACTTTCGTCTATTAATAGTATAATTAGGTTTATATGATTGATTTATGTCATTCTATCATGTGAGTAGGCCATAATGTATGACAAGAATTGATTTTGAGCCGAATGGAGTGGTGAAAAATGCAAAGCTTCAAATTTATGATTTTGTGTAGTTAGATTGTGAATTTATCAATTAGTTAGGATAACGTACACTTGTGCATTAAACTAGCTAATTTTCAGGCGTTAGTTCCCGCTAATCCGTAATGCAAGAATCGAAGACATTCTCAAAACTCTGGTCGTGCAAAGAAGGTTCCCGAGCTCAAAATAACTCCAAAACAGGGGAACCGGATACAAGTTCATTGAAGGTATATTGCTTCTTCTTGAATTAAGTTATTTCTTTTTCATTGTTTGAGTCGCTAGTATCATTATTTCAAAGTCCCAAAGTTGCTTGGTTTTGATTGTCGTTTTTCTTTGTTCGAACTTGATTATTGTTTTGTTACTAGTAATAAGAGGGTAGTCTTATGGTTTCGACGATGCTAAAATATGCATATCTCGCTTCTCACAAAGAGTTTGCAAAGACTGACCATTCAACTAAATAATTGTTTTTTTTTGTTGATAGTTGTCGCCAAGTAAGGTCAAAGATATTGAATGGAAGGGGGGCATACTGAATATGTGGTTAAACTCAGTTGGGATCCGAAACATTCAGATCTACTTGCAACTACCTCCGGGGGGGCATACTGACAATGTGGTTAAACTCAGTTTGTTAAGTTTATCTTTTGGTTTGGTTGCTTAATTTTGATTCGTAACAACTTCATACAAGTTTTTGGATAATGCCAGGCTTTTAGCTTTTAAAGTTTGGATTGCGGTAATCATGTTAAGTTAAATTTGTGCTACTTGTTGAAAATTTGTCTTCCAAACATTTCAGGTGATGGAATTAGGCAAAAGAAGATTGGCACAACATCAGCCAACAACATTAGCCAACTCGATACATTCCCTGAGAAAAACGGCAGCCAACTTTATTAGCCGTAAAGAGATTAGAGTATTGTAGAGGTTTTATTTATATTAAGGTATGAATTTAGAATATTTACTAAAATTATGTAAGATTGTATTGTATAAAATTATATTAGAGATTATTTATATATAAATCATTTGTTTGGATTGATCGTTTGGTAATTGACTTGGAATAATCGGTTAATTGTATAAAGATATTTGTTGTTAATTATCGAAAAATTATGCATTTGTGATCATATGTAGGATTAATGTATTGGGCAAACAACAATACCGTAATTTATTTTTTTTATAAAAAAAAAAAATTATAGACATCAATTGTTTTGGATATCTGATGTCCATGGTCTTGAATAGACATCAGATTTTTATAAACATCTGATGTCTATATCTTATATAGACATCGGATTTCCTAAAAATATGATGTCTATTTTTGAATAGACATCAGATTTAAGACTGATGTATAAGCAAAAAGAATATACATGTGTCAACTGTGCATCAGTTGCAAATCTGATGTCTATTGATGAAAATGTCTGATGTCTATGATGATTTTTGTAGTAGTGTAACTGGCTAAAAATCAGGGGAAGATCTGTCAATTTCTGGACTGAGTTGGAATGGTGTCGCAGTAGGAAGACTAGGAAGCATTGGAAGATGGGTCTGCTTCGGTGTTGTTTGGCTGCTACTGTGTACGTGATTTGGCAAGAACGAAACATGAGGATTTTCAGGGATCGTTCTACTGATGTTGGTAGCATTTTGAAACAGCTTCAGTAAGTTATTAGTGCGAAACTTTTGTTTAAATATGAGAAATATAGTGATGAAATAATGGATGCTCTAAATTATTCTACTTAGTGATACTCTTTTTGTAAGATCTTATTCCTTCTTTTTCCCCTAGTGGATGAATAAAGATGGATGTGCCTTTCTTGCAAAAAAAAAAAAAAACGTAGGTGTTATAAATATATACTACGTATAAATAGTTGAATTGTCCCATATCAGAAGATTATTATAAGGTGGGGTGATCCCATGATTATAAATAGGATTTATCCTCGGAACTTAGGTATCACCCCAAATATATTGAATCTCTCAAAGTATACTTATTATATAAGAGACTTTAAACATAATCTTGAATTAAATGTTAAATTTGTAAAGTTGTAACATTCTTTTAGGTGGTAGAAAGAGCGATAAAATGGTCAATATTATAACGGAAATTTTCCATGGTACCCTCGAATTTTGGTAGATTACACATAATACCCCTAATTTTAAGTTTCTACATATAATACCCTTGTGTTTACTTTTTTCATAACGCCGTTACTCCTATATGTAACTAGATGAGTAATTGAGCATGTCATGCTATTTGTGTTTTGTTATTTAGGTATTAAATGTTAGTTTATTAAATAAAATATGGATTTAGGAATTAGATGATGAAGTGTTTGTGTAATAGATAACAAAAGAAAAAGGCGTCACAAGTCATAGGAGTAATGGCGTTATGATGAAAGTTGTCAAATGGTATTCTGGGAAAGAAAAAGGTGAACACAGGGGTACCATTTGTAGAAACTTAAAATTAGGGGTACCATGTGTAATCTATCAAAGTTCAAGGTTATCATGAGAAATTTTCAATATTATAATGATATAGTTAATTAAATTTTCATTGAAAAGAGAGAGATATCCGTACCAATAAAACAATAAAGGGGGTATTATTTTTTAATTGTTATTTTATTGCCAAGCCATCAAACTTAACGTCCATTTAACAGCCTTTACATTATGGGGTACCGTGGGCAAAAAAATGGAACCTCAAGGGTACCATAGGCAGATTCTTAAAAGTAGGGGTAACATGGAAAATCAGACAAAATTAAGGGGTAACACGGGAAATTTCCGTATCTCAATTATGATAAAAAAAAATTGACGAAAAACAACGTACAAATATTAATGGAGAGTACTTGATCATATTATTAAATTTAAATATAACTATTAGATATAATGAGTAGCAATTGTCCGTATTCGGTATTCGGGATTCGGTTGGATGTCGAACTAAGTACAAAAAAGATGGTGAAATTCTGAGTATGTTATTTGTCCCACATTGAAAAACAATAGAGGTTTGATGAATATATATATTTCGTATAAATAGTAAAATTGTCAGAAAAATATTCCAAGTTTGGTGAATATATTACTTATAAATAGTAGGATTGTCCCACATCGAAAGATTAGTATAAAGTGAGATGATTATATGATTATAAATAAGAGTTAACCCACGTATATATTAATCTTTTATTTTTTTTGAAAGAGGTATTTTAATAAGGGTAATGATAAATACAACCCAGTGGGTTGTATTTAAGAAACCAAAAGAGGAAATAAATTCTTAATATATGCATTAATTGTATTAATACCCAAATTAGAAGGTATTTAATGCTTAAATACAACCCACTGGGTTGTATTTAACATTACCCTTTTAATAATATGTAAACAAATCATTAGGCATAGAAGGTAAACATTAAACCCTTATAACGTTTTTTTTTTTTTTGCATTATAAATAAGTTAGTTACCCCGTTGCAACGCACGGGCATTCAAACTAGTCATTAACTATTTTCGAGTTTCTATTAAAGTTAGGAAATTATTTATTAATATTTGATAGTCTGTAATTTTATACGGAGTATTAAATACGATTATTTAGAAATTACAATTTGTAAGAGATTAACAACAGAAAAATTTGTAAGGATTTTCAGATTGGATTTGTGACAAACTTTCATGCATAATACACAATATTTAATTTGTAAAAATTAAAGTGCACATTAAAATATATTCCATATAACTATGTGTTGATTTATATAGGAGTTGATTAACTTATTAAGACCACGAATGAAATGTGACTTTGTAAGAACAGTATATGTTTGATTAATATTAATATTAATATTAATTTTATCTTGGGAATTGCCAAAAAAACAAAAAAGTGTGCTGTGTCATTATTATCACTATGCGATACCTAACAACTGAATGGCTTTGATTCACTTCTCTTCAAGTTCACGCATTTGTTTTTTTTTAGGCAAAAATGTACCAGATAAAACGTTGCAAACTGTCCCACAAACTGGAAGATAATGGTTCAACCATTCTAAAACGCAAACCACTTTGCCATTGATTTCATTTTATAACACTTTATTTGCCGAAACTTTTGTTTAGCAGATTATTGTCTTTACATTTAGTAACGTATAAATCATGTTACTTTTGAATAGAGGTAGTCAAAACTCATTCTCGAGCTAGAAAATAAAAACTAACTGAGGTGTGAAGTGTGAATTTTTTGCAACTTTTGACAAAGATGTCGAAGAAATTGGCATTTGGTATTGAAGCCATGAGCGTAGAAGCTTGGTGTCCTGGGAGCTGATATTTCCGCTTCAGCACGCCTAATCAACCTAGTCGGACAATGAACAAGAACTTCATTGTCTTCTAACGAAAGCATTTAAAAGGAGAAATTCATAGCATAATCTCGCATAATCTAACATAGGTCGTTTCCTTTGTGAGAACTATAAATCTTGAAAAAAAATATTTTGTTTCTTCTGTAATATGACTGACTAGTAATAGTGAGACCAATACAAAATACAAAATACAAAATACAAAATAGAAAAACGAGTACTAATAGTGAGACCAATAAATCTGAATACCTCTTTAAAAGCACGCATACATTGACGGAGAGCTTTTTCAGCCTCTGGTACTGGCAAAGCTTTCTGCACACATTAATTAATATTACTTATTAGGAAAACCAGTATGGTTATGGGAGTAGACTAAAACAATTAACTAGTCCTCATTAACAGGAACATTTTGTGGTTAAACTACTGGTAAGGCTGTTCCAAACATCTGGGCGCTTTTCACTAGATTAGTTGATGGGAAATGCTAATGTACATGACGCAAAAAAATACAGTAATGTTAAAAAAATGGTACAAAAATGAAGGTTGGTAAATAGACTTCTCCTTAAAACTTGATCAATATTGCATTTATGTATTCCATTGTACCCTGTCATGTGTGGTGGAATAGCCCACATGCAAATCTCCACCAAAGAATGGGGGAGGTAACCAGACTACCAAATTACCACAACTAACAGATTAAAATTTCCAGTGACCTCATACGGAAACTTAATAATTAATGGCATTGTTTCACACTTGTCCTTAGAGCATCTAATTGACAACTTGTAACACCATGGCATCTATAGTAGAAATGACAAAGCTATATAAATTTCTACCCAACGGGCCAATTGTACCTATTGGAATAACTGTACGCGTGAAAAACAAAAACTTAACCTAGAATTCAATAAATAGATACTTGAGTGTAATGACCTTTGTTTCTTGAATTTCATCCTTAGTTTTCTCCAGATGCGCAAGAGCTTTTACTGACCGTAGTCCGTAACTGCAGATGGAATGCCAAATTAAGTTATGCCACATAAAAGATTTGCCAATATATAGCGACTCCTACCTAAATTACAATCAAAATCACAAATCACAAATACGCAATTAACAAATCTTCCCATTTGACTTTTCTCTCTTTTTAAAGACTTTGGACAATTGACCATAGTACCCCACATTCTACCCCATGAGCCAAACTCACCTTCTTCACTCCTGTTCCTCATCCAACCCTTACACTTACAACCCTTCAACAACTACGAAGCCACCATCACATGAACAGTGACCGTCGTCGCCGCAACCCCGCCTCTTTCTGCCGCCGTTGTGCACCGACCACACCACCTTTAACCACTACCCATATAACCGTGACCCACGCACAAGCCTTACTTCCACGCACTACCTTACCATCGAGAACACCCTAACTACCAACAGCAACCCCCCTCCCAAATAACAACCATGGAAACGTCCTCCCCCACCCTCGAAAACATTAGATCATGGGTTGTTGAGGGCGGGGGAGGGTGTCTCACAGGTGGGGGTTATTTTCGGTGGTGGTAGGTGGTGTTTCCTCGTAGTTGGGTGAGGCCGGCGTGATTGTGGAGGACGAATTTGGTGGTCAATGGGAGGTAACGAAGATGGAGATCGGAGGTGACAGTGGTCGGAGGTTGGAGATGATGGTTAAATTTTGAAGGTGGTGGCATGGTGATTGGAATGGTGCTCGGAGATGGTAGTTGATGGTGGGTTGTAACACTATACAGGCAGTAGAGAGAGTGGCGGAAGGGTAGACTTATTATACACAGTTTTACAAATTACTACAGTACATTTTATGACACCTTTGTTAAAAACTGGTACATATAATTTACTTAATTTTCAGCCAGTTTTGTTGGTTTTATTAGAATGGGTGTTGCTCTTTCACATACATATTTTCATAATGTTTCCAAACACTACCTTTCTTTCTAAAAAAAAACCCTTAATTTTATCCTTTGATCTCTTCCTCATAAAACCTAATTACATTTCACTCAAATTCTTCAATTATGAAATTTAATTCTCATATCAAACAAGTAATTAGTCTAATTTATCAAAACATTACATTAATTTATGCGGCTTGATTGTTTTGTGTTCATTTATAAAATCGAAAACGAAAAATTCTTCCGTAACTTCTTTCGGCAAGTAATGAATACTTGATTGTTTTGCATAGTACACAAGTTTTCATCTTGAATGAATTTATGAATCATTGGCTGAATGGTTGGGGAATGACATTGATACCAGTTTAATATCTCAATCAAATTATCATCTGTTTAATACTTGATTGTCTTCTCATTTTTTTTAATTAAAGAATTCTAACATACTACATGAGAGAGCAAGAGAGGTGGACGATGATGCAACGTGCGACAGGAGTAGAGCGATTCGGGAACGGTATGATCTGGTGTCTCTGATGGGTGGGGGGCCAGTTGTCGATTGGGGAAAGCGACTGTGGTTGCCGGTGGGTTGTTAGTGGTGGCCAGGTACGGGGATGGAGGTGGTGGCAGTGGGTTGTTGGCTTTATCAATTATTTTTAACATGCAGTACGAAAGATAGGGATGAGAGAAAGTTGAAAAAGTAAAAGGGGTAAAATGGTAATTTGTGTATGTGAAAGAGTAAAATGCGTATGTGAAAGAGCAATATCGATTAAAATATGTAAATATTCGTTGTGATTATCTCCTTCCTAAACTAATTATGTACAATCTTTATTGTTACCTTCTTATTAGGATAGTTACCATGTAATTAGGGGATTAGCTAACTATATATACGAATGTATCATGTATGCATTATTCAAGGATAATACAATCTTTTATGGTATCAAGTCTCCTCTCCTCCCCAAACCCTATTCTTCTTCTCCTTCCCAGCCGTCCCTATGGCACCAAACCCACAGAATTTTCATCCCGCTTTCACTGTCGGAAATATCAAACACCATATCCCGATAACTCTTGACATGGAAACGGCGCATTACGATTCATGGGCTGAGTTGTTCCTTAACACGGCTCAAGCTTTCGAGGTTGGGGACCACATCTCCGCTGCTCACGATGATGGTGACTCCTCATCGTCTGATGACGACTCCGTTCCGGATCTCAAACAATGGACTCGTCTCGACGCCATTGTTAAACAATGGATTTTCACCACCATCTCTCAAGACCTTCTCCTCACTATCCTTCAACCCGGTGCCACGGCCAAAACCCTGTGGGACCGCATCCACGATCTCTTTCGTGATAATAAGCACACCCGGGCTGTCTCTCTCGAGCGTCAATTTTCGTCTACGAAGATCGACAATTTTTCTAATGCTTCAGCCTATTGTCAGGCGCTCAAGACCATCGCCGACCAATTGGTGAATGTCGGCTCTCCGGTGTCTAATGATCGCCTCGTTCTTCAACTCGTGGCTGGACTGAACGAAGGGTACAAAGGCGTCGCCACCATCATTCAACATCGCGACCCGCTCCCTGAGTTCTATACTGCAAGGTCCATGCTCATTCTTGAAGAAACGAGCAACAACCCACCCTCGGCCTCCGAGACTGCTCTCGTTACTACGAACCAGCCTGACTCACCTTCACCCAAAGACTCCTCTCGACAGTCTAATAATAACCGCAACAAAAATCGTGGTAATGGGAAGAAAGGCAAGAACAAGGACAATCGTAACAACGACAATCGATAGGCTAGTGATGACAAGTCCTCGACAAAAGCTACTGTTTCTTGGACTCCTCGCATGGCCCGGTCTCCCTATGGTCCGTGGGTCCCTGCTCCGTGGGCATCTCCACCGTGTCCGTATCCCACCAGTGGATGGGCACCCCAGCAACCTGCCACATCCTCGACAGGTATTCTCGGCCCGCGTCCAGCACACGCTTTCATGGCCTACCCGTATGCACACCAGCCTCCTCCCTCGGTCAACTATACTCCGACAGATTTGGGAAATGCGTTTCAGGGAATGACTCTCATGCCTCCGGATGACCGCTGGTATATGGACACAGGTTCTAGCTCGCATATGACGTCGGATTCAGGTAAACTCTCGTCTTATTCTAATTTAGGCTTAAATCGTGACATTGTCGTCGGTAGTGGTCAACGTATTCCAATTAAAGGTCAAGGGCATACTACCCTACCCTCTCCCTTCCCTGCCTTACGTCTCAAAAATGTCTTACATGTCCCACATATTGTTAAAAACCTCGTGTCGGTCCGCCGTTTTACCACTGATAACTCCATATCTGTTGAATTTGACCCACTCGGTTTTTCTGTGAAGGACCTCAAGACGGGGAAACCGCTCCTGAGATGTAATAGCAAAGGTGACCTTTATCCCCTTCACCACTCCACTTCGCCAGCACCTCCACACGCCCTCCTCTCTGCCGAACCATCTACATGGCACGACCGCTTAGCTCATCCGGGTTTACCCGTTTTTAATAGCTTATCCAATAAATTGCCATGTACTAGTTTACGTAAACATTTTTTTTTTGTCATGCTTGTGAGATTGGGAAACATGTTAAATTACCTTTTTATCCGTCTTTATCATCCACTACGAGTGCTTTTGATATTATACATAGTGACCTTTGGACCTCACCCATTACTAGCGGCCTAGCCCATCGATACTATGTTCTTTTTCTCGATGACTATTCGAATTTTTTGTGGACCTATCCATTAACGAATAAATCCCAAGTTTACGATATATTTCGCACCTTTCACAAATTAATTCAAACCCAATTCGAGAAAAATATTAAAACATTCCAATGCGATAACGGTCGTGAATTTGACAATTCCTCGTTTCTTGAACATTTCAAAAATACCGGAACCCAATTCCGTTTCTCTTGACCACACACCTCTCCTCAAAACGGCAAAGCTGAGCGAAAAATCCGAACAATCAATAATATGGTCCGGACTCTCTTGCTACATGCTCATATGCCGCCCTCTCTATGGCCTCACGCCTTAGCCACAGCCACGTACATTCACAATATCCTCCCAAGCAAAGTCACCCCAAACTCCACACCTACCTCGGCCCTCTACCACCGACCGCCACTGTACTCTCATTTGCGGACTTTTGGTTGCCTTTGCTATCCCCATCTCCCCCCCATCGAGCATTCATAAGATTTAAGCTCGGTCTATCCCTTGTGTGTTTCTCGGATACCCGTCTAATCATAGAGGTTACAAGTGCCTATACCTTGCCTCTAAAAAGATATACGTGTCCCGCCATGTTACTTTCCACGAACAAATTTTCCCCTACAAACACAACCCCGTGTCTTCCCAGCCGGACTATTCGTTCCTTGAAAGTACATCGCACCCACTTCGCACATACTTAATCCAACAGCAGCTCTCTGCTGCTAATGCTGCCCAACCTTCCCCCGTGGCTAGCCCCGTCCATGCCACACCCAACCAGACCCCACCTGTGTCACCCCCTCCCCGACAGCCCTCCCCTGCTTCCCCTGTTGACACTGTGTCCCCGCCTGGTCCTCCCCCTATCACTGATACGGCGTCCCCTCAAATGGTCACCCGTGCTCAACGGGGTATCTTCAAACCCCGACAGATGATGAACCTCAGTGTCACCACCACCCCTTCACCACTTCCCAAATGTCCCTTACGTTCTCTTAACGACCCGAATTGGAATATGGCCATGAACGATGAGTATAAAGCCCTCATTAGCAATGAGACTTGGGTCCTTGTTCCCCGTCCCGCTAATGCGAACATAACTCGTTGTATGTGGTTATTTAAACATAAATTCAAGTCTAACGGTGAGCTTGAGCGCAACAAGGCTCGACTTGTTGTTAATGGCAGGTCTCAGCAGGTTGGCGTCGACTGTGATGAGACATTTAGTCCTGTGGTGAAGCCGACTACTATCCGGACAGTTCTTAGCATAGCGATCTCTAATAATTGGCCCATCCATCAACTTGATGTCAAGAATGCATTTCTACATGGCACAATTAATGAGACCGTCTATATGCATCAACCTCCGGGATTTCGGGATCCTAAGTACCCGAACCATGTCTGTCTCTTGAAGAAATCTCTATACGGCCTCAAACAGGCCCCTCGGGCATGGTATCACCGTTTCACGACTTTTGTTGCTACTCTTGGTTTTCGTCACAGCACTTGTGATAATTCGTTGTTTATTTATTCCAAGGATAAGTCGACAGCGTACTTATTATTATATGTTGATGACATCGTTATTACCACGTCGTCTATAGCGCTTTTGCAGGACATTATGGCTCGTCTCATGACCGAGTTTGCCATGACTGACCTCGGGCCCCTCATCTATTTCCTCGGGGTGGATGCCTCTCGTGACAAAACCGGCCTCTTCCTCCATCAGTCGAAGTATACAGCTAACATTATTAAGCGTGCCATTATGTCCTCCTGCAAGGTGGCTCAAACGCCCGTGGACACGAAAGCCAAGTTAAGTGCAGCGTCGGGTCCTCCTGTTGCCGATGCCTCCCTCTATCGGAGCCTAGCTGGTGCGCTCCAGTACCTCACTTTCACTCGCCCGGATATTGCCTATGCGGTTCAACAGGTGTGTTTGTTTATGCATGATCCGCGCGAAGAACATTGGAGTGCTTTGAAACGTATTATTCGTTACTTGAAGGGCACTACTTCCCTTGGGCTCCATATCGGCCCCTCGTCCACATCCACTATTACCGCGTATACGGACGCGGATTGGGGGGGGGGGGGCTGTCCTGACTCTCGCCGGTCTACTTCTGGGTATTGCGTTTTCCTTGGTCACAATTTAATTTCTTGGTCTTCGAAACGCCAATCCACGGTTTCCCGTTCTAGTGCTGAGAGCGAGTATAGGGGCGTTGCTAATGTTGTTGCTGAATCGTGTTGGGTCTGTAATTTAATGCTTGAACTCCATCGTCCCATTCGTCGAGCTACAATTGTTTATTGCGACAATGTTAGTGCCATATACTTATCCGGAAATCCCTTTAATCATCAGCGGACGAAGCACATTGAAATGGATATCCATTTCGTCCGTGAAAAAGTCGCTTTAGGCGAAGCTGTTATTCGCCACGTCCCGTCTCGTTATCAATATGCCGATGTGTTCACTAAAGGTCTGCCGAAGGTTCTCTTTGATGATTTTCGGTCCAGTCTCAACATCCGCTCTCCTCCCGTTTCGACTGTAGGGGCGTATTAGAATATGTAAATATTCGTCGTGATTATCTCCTTCCTAAACTAATTATGTACAATCTTTATTGTTACCTTCTTATTAGGATAGTTACCATGTAATTAGGGGATTAGCTAACTATATATACGAATGTATCATGTATGCATTATTCATGGATAATACAATCTTTTAGGTTTAATTGTTAATTGTACTGTAATGTTTTGTGGCCTAAAAGGCTAGTGAAATGAATGTAATGTGCTGATCAAGCCGGAAATTACCTTAAAAAGCTGTCCAGAGTTGATTTTGGATACCCAATTGTAACAAAGATGTCGTGATAGGTAGTAATCCCTCCATCGCAAAATAATCTTCCAAGTATCCTTTTTAAGTCATCCAGAAATAATATTCCTACTTACCTTTTTCGATATAAAAAACTATTAGTTTCCGTGTAAATTTATCCCACTTGTCTCTACCTTTCTTTATTCAATTATAGAAAATTGTTGCGTATTTTACAACCAAAAAGACTATTGTAGAGGGAGCTACATTTTTAAAAAATTATACTTAGTAGTAATTTGTGCATAAGTGTATATAATCAGTCCTAAGAATTTTTTTCTAGAAATGATGAAGCAGCAGCTAACGAAAAGCAAAGCACGAAAAGACTGCAAACGAAGCAAAGTGGGAGATTTAGACGAACATGAAGTATGAGGGAGAAGGCCAGAAGGGAAGGGGAAAAGTTCATAATAAATTAAAAAATTAAGCTAGAAAAAGACGGTGGTATAAGAGTTTCAACTTGGAAAGAGTAGGGGCCTAGTACAAGATAATAAAAATAATTGGGATATTCTCATGTGTACCCCTCACATTTTTCATTTTCTCACTTGTACCCCTCTTTTCTTGAAAAAAAAACATTGACTAGCAATAACTCTTGGTTACGACTTCGGGGAACGGTTTAACCACACTGTCATATGCGGGAGTAGACAGGGCGACAAGGTATTGATCCCTCGAATAACATTGTCTCCTTCCGATTCAAATAAGTTTCCGGTAAGGTTTGAGAGGAGACAATTCCCTTTGTCGGTTTGTTTTGCAATGACTATTAATTAGAGTCAAGGGCAGTCTCTGTCTCATGTTGGTCTTTATCTGCCTAAACCGGTATTCAGCCACAGACAGCTATATGTAGCTCTCTCCCGAGTGACAAGTAAAAAGGGGTTGAAGATCCTTATTATTGACAAAGACCGGGAGACTTCAAACTCTACAACCAACGTCGTCTATAAGAAGGTCTTTAATAATTTGTAAATTACGATAGTTACCATTCTGAAGGTTACTATTTAAGATATTTAATAAAGTTATCATAATACATTTCCTTATAATTCTTTACATTGATACTCATTAATTTATATATATTATTTATATATATGTTTTAAGCTTACTTGAATCCCTACATCAGCAACGAGAATAAAGTAAGCTATTAGAATACATAGTAATGAGAGAAACCACAAAATGAAATAAAAGAAAGAAATTAAAAATTTAACAGTTAAATCAGACCGATATAAGAGGAGCCAATTAACTCAAAGTAACAAAAAAGCCCTTAAAGATAATATTTGGGAAAAATCGTGAAAACCATAGATACTATAGGTGACGGTGTAAACTTTGATGCGCTATTCTCTACTTGTGATTGTTCAACTACTACTCTATATAGATTTATTTCCGGAAAATACGAAGATTACCATGAGATGGAGGGACAACCAGCAGGAAACATTAACAAGTTAAAGTAATCAGAATCAAGATGCAAAATAGAGTTGCTGATCAGAATTAATATGCCATTCAATAAGTCACACCATATAATAAAAAAATCAATAATTTCCTAATCTTACCCTATCCAACATATAACATGCCATCAAAACCACAAATTCAATAAAACATAATCTTAATCTCATGATAATTGAAACTAAAACCGAATCGAACTAACCTGAACACCATCCGTAGCCAATATAGAAACCAATCTCTGCTATTTGATTAGCTTTCAGCATCTAACACAATTCAACAAAATTTAAAGACACCATTAAATTTAAACAATTGCAGCCACATCACATGATTCACATCTCATAAATTGACAAAATTATAATTTTAATGTAAAAAAAATTTCTGATTTCCCCAAAAAATTTAAATAATTTCTATCATGTTGAAAATTATAGACTGACAGCCATTAATATACATTTCTGATTTCCCCAAAAAAATTAAAATACCAAAAATCATTCTAAAATCATCAAACCGAAGATTGAAGGTTGAAATTACCTGATCAACGGATCTATGTTTGTTTGTTCTTCTCAATTAACTTATATACTTGCCCATAATAGTCTTCAATCAAAGATCTGAAAAATATCAAAATAACAACAATAAAAACCAATTATAAAATCCGCAAAATTAAAATCATGCCTAGAATAAATACTTACATTTGCATGCAGTTCTCGAATTGATTCTGATAATTATCCACCTTATCAAAGCACTCTAAAAATCATCCATAGCTGTCGAGGATGGAGATCCGCAAGTGTAGTATTATAAATAGGACTGGTACTTATTAATCCGGCAAAGCTTGCTCAGATTATTATTGAGCAAATCAGATGCGGATTTCGACTCAGATTATCAAATCCCTATTGACGATCGAGAGAAACCTTTGATAACAAGAGCGATCAGAGACGCATTTGACCGAAGTTTTGAGAAGATCAATTGAGATTTTGTTGGGTTGAAGGTTTTTGAGCGATCATAGACGCTTTTGACCGATGTTTTGAGAAGATCAATTAAGATTTTGTTGGGTTGAAGGTTTTTGACAGAAGTTTTGAGAAGATTTCCTGATTTTTGTAGTAAAGAGATAAGGTTGATTGGTGTCTATTTGTTTTTTGTTAGGTAAGGTTGAAAATATGGACAAACTGAGACGTTGGTCCGGGTATGGTACTTGATTAGAAACGAGTTCATACTCGGATTCTAATATGTATTGGTTTCGGTTTGATCTTAATACCAATTACATTTTATAAAAAAAAAAAAAATCGTGTCACACGATGTTACAATGTGAGACTGTTTTCTAAGTATAATGGTACTGTATTAATTATTAAATTAAGTATTGGGTGACATAGGCCCTGTTCTTTCTGGCTTTTTAGAGCTGAATCAATCGAATCAATGGAGCTGAATCGAATCGAATCGAATGAATCGAATCGAATGGAGCTGAATCGAATCAATCAATCAATGGAGTTGAGCTGGACTGAATCTGAATCAATCGAATAGAGCTGAGTGAAATGAATCAATCGAATCAATAAAGTGAATTAATTTGAATCGAATCGAAATAATAATATTAATATTAATAATAATAATAATATTTAATATTATTGTTATTATCAACTGTACTAATAATAATATTCATAGTATAATACTATTTATACTAAAATTAATATTTTTAAGAAAAAAAATTATAATATTATACTCTCTCTGTCCCGGTAATTTGTTGTCCTATTTCATTTTGGGGTGTCTCATTCAATTATTGTCCTTTCTATTTTAAGAATGAACTTGATGAGCAATTTGATCATTCACACTCAATTTGGTCCGCTTGTCATTTATAATTGGCCCCTCCTCTTTCCTTGGTCTTTGTGCCAAAAACCAAAGGACAACAATTGACCGGGATAGAGGGTGGAGTGTATGAATAATCATAAATTATAATAATGAAAAAATAGTAATTTTTTACTAATAATATTCTTAATAACAATAATAAATAATAATGTCAATATTAATAATGATATTAGTAAAAATAATTGTTTCGAATAAAAACACTCAAGTAAGCGTTGCTCGAATCCGGGTCGGGTCAACGCGCTCCTTTCAGACGATGGCACCTCGAACCTATGCTTGCTCTCTCCGGATGGATCTTTCACGCGTAACAAATAGGGCCTCGGAGGGTCCGCAACAGGTCCTTCTCCGATGCCTTTGCAGTCTTGGTGGATAGTTGGGACCTTGCTTGAAGCTAAGGTTTCCGTGCCTTCTCATAGTAGCTCGAGTAGTTTTACTTCTAGAGAGAGGAAGTTGTTGGTGAGAAGTATTTTACCATTGATGGGTGAATAATGAGGTATTTATAGATTTCTATGTGTACCTCAAATGATGGCTGGCAAGCATGGTTACCATATTCGCTATGAATACGCCTTATCGATTCGCGATTCGCTTATAGAAAATGTGTTATATGTATTTTCGATGAATCGTTGATAGAATTCGCTTTTAACAATCCGTGATTCGTAGAGTATCAAGCGAATCCGTAACCATGTTGGCAAGCGTGTTGACTTGTATGACCCCGTATTGGCTATTGGGTCAAGTCGGTTGGGCGTGCCCCATCAATAATATTAATAATAAATGTTATTAATTTTAATAATAATACCAATAATTATAACAACCACAACAACAACAATACTAAAAATAATAATAATAACAATAATAATAATAAATAATAATATTATTAACATTAATAACATTATTATTCATTTTAACAACAACAACAACAACAACAACAACAACAACAACAACAACAACAACAACAACAACAACAACAACAACAACAACAACAACAACAACAACAACAACAACATTATTATTCATTTTAATAATAATATTCATAATAATAATAAATAAATTATTAATAACATTATTATTAAATAAAGAATAATATTAAAAAATAGTATTATTGATAACAAAATTAATAATAACTATTAAATTTAAGATGAGTAAGGCTGAAATGAGCTGAACTTAATGGAGTGAATCAATCGAATCGAATCAATGGAGTCGAAATTTGAGTGAATCGAATCGAATGGAGTGAATCAAGTGAATCGAATCGAATGGAGTGAATCGAATCGAATCGAACTGAATCGAATCGAATCGAAATAATGAACTGAATCAAGTAGGTGAAAATAAGCCAGAAAGAACAGGGCCATAGTCTCATAATTTAAGGCGATCTTAAATAAAAAGAAAAGTATTAATCATGGAAATATTAAAAGGATATAATAGTGTACTTCTTACTTTAAAGTCATACTAAAATGAAACACGATGTGCGCACGATGTTTCTGATTTTAATAGTAGTGTACTTCTTATTTTAAAGTCACTACTAGCTTAATTATAGTGTGACACGATGTTATAACGATGAATTTTTACTCTATTTAAGTAATATAAGGATATAATAGTGTACTTCTTACTTTATAATCCGTTTGTCTCAATCATTCATTTGCCATTTTTATTCTCTAAGAGTTTTATATTCAACGACAAAGAATGACTGGGACAGATGAAGTAATAAGTGTTCGTTTACTATAATATACTAATATAACAATTTGGATATGGAGTAGTTATTACTACTATTAGTTACTCTATTCTTCCATTAATTATGCTGTCTAAATATCATGCTCATGTTTTAAACTCTTGATCGTTTCGTTAAAGTCATATGGCATACGGATTGTACACTTAACCATTCAAGTTATTTCCATTTTATATTTACAAAACGATTTAGCAATTATAACTCAATTTTCAGTGATAACATATATTAGCTGTTCCTATTCAACTTATCAGATAACAGCCCGTGAATTTCACGGGTTATAACCTAGTAACTTTTTTATAGTAGAAATGATTACATAAGCCATAACCTCTTTACCCCTTCCCCTTTGTTTGGATAAAAAAAAGGGAAAAGGAGGAGAGGGGAAAAGAGGGAAGGAAGGGAAGAGGAGCTGGAATGGAGGGAGCGAGATTTCCTCTCCATATCTTTCCTTTGTTTGAGGAGAAATAATCTGGCTTACAGGAGGAAAATGGAGGGATCCATTTTCCCTCCCCTCCAAATACCTCTACCCCATTTCTCTACCTAAACAAAGGAGATTGTCTACCTCCAAATCTCTCCCCTCCCTTCCCCTCCAAATTCCCCTATCCAAACAACGCCTTCATGTAGAGACATGACCATTCTAAGTTAATCAAAAGTCTCATTTCTTTAAGAAATGAATTTACTTAACATCTTAAATGGAAAAACTAGTTGCCATAATGACATTTCACAACTCTCCTTTCTTGGCCTATCAAAAAGTTTTTGATAGGAAAATAATAATATTAATAAAGAAAAATAAGTTTCAGAAGTCCTACCTAACAATACAAACTATCCCAATTCTTTTGAAGAAGGGTAATTGGGGCATTAAGCAAAGAATCCGTGCTTAGCCCAAAAGGAAGCAAGATACTACCCGACCCCTAAGTTATTATACTCCATTCTTTTCTTTGATATATTTTACTTCCAAAATGACACATTACATGAGGAAAATAACAAACAATATAAAAGTCTTGAAAAGAAGAAGTAGGTTGGCCGCTAAGAGAAAGACAAAGAAAAGATAGTGGAAGAATCAAAGAAATGGTCAGATAAGGAAAAATGGAAGAAATCGAAGAAAATGAAGGGAGTATGAAATGATGATCCCCAGAAAAATTTTCAGTATTCTGCTTTGGACACATACACTAAAACACCATAAGAAATGTACAATTCCATAGTAACTTCTCGTTTTACTTCTACCTAACCCCTACAAAGTGGATAATGAATCTGTTATTTTCTTTGACACATCAAATTCTCTCACCGAATAATCATCAGTCACCTAAACAGATTACGCAAAATCACAATGTAGGAACAAATGAGAACCATCCTCACTATTCCTCCAGGATCCAGCACATAAAACAAATGTGTGGGCTTAGAGTTGCATATGACGTCCCTCACTTGAATATAATAAATTTAAGCCATAACAGACCGATATAGAAAATACGTGATATTTGCACCATTGCAAAAAACTCAATTTGAGACTTGACCACATATTAGATTGGTCATAAGTTCATCACGGCCTGATCTCCCCTATTAAGTCATAAGTGCGGCAAAGAACGCCTCAATATGTTATATATGATATGAGTCAAGGAGGTAGGAATTTCTCGAACGGATCACACTCCATTGTATACATCGGGACATGAGTCCATTGATGAGAAGGGGCTGGGAAAGCGGGAAAGCTTGAACCCAATTCCTACAACAACATTACCCTAGTGCCTCAATGGCTCCCGCAAATTGCGAGGTAAGGGGGGTCGGATTTATGCAAATAAATCTCGAATTCCAACCTTCAAAAATTTTCCGACTCGGTTGTGAAGCGGTTGGTTTGAACCATGTTATTAAATCTCGAATTTAAAGTTGATCTTGGAATCGATTCTTGTTGCCTGATTTTGGACTTCGGTTTCTAAATGTGGTTGATACCACTTAGAATGCAGTCTTACCTGTGGGTGAAACTGTGAGAGGCTATTCTGGATGACCCAATATAAAATTGTGTCGTAATATTCATAAACACTGCTACATCAAGATACAACAAGCATAGAGAGTTTTGTGAACCACTTTGCTTTATTTCATCATATTCCCAAGCCAAATAATAGGAAGTCTTTGGCCCCATCGGAAAGGGAAAGAAACTAAAAGCTAGGCTGTGAAATAAATTTTCAAAGGCGTCGCTTAAGGTACCTTCTTGAATATTAAACAAATAGACATCATATTATACCTTCACCCAGAACCAGATGACCACCTCTATTCAATGGTGAATGTGTCAGTTGGCCTTCCATTTTTTATTTCAGAAGGGTAAGATGACTTTTCTTTATTGTTTGACAACGTTTAAGAAACACTTTGTAGAAACACTTATTCTTTGACTAACTTGAAACTCTGAGACAACCATTTAACTTCAATGATTTCCTTTATTCTCACAGCCTCACAGGAACACTGAAATAGCAAAGACAATCAGATTCCACATGTCGACAATCCACATTCTATCAACCTTCTCTTACTGGCAATGAAAACATTTACGACTTCTCGCTGTTGTCACTAAATATAATATAACTCAATACCTCCAAAACAGGCTTTAATCGGTAGATAGTCAGCTCATCAAATAGCCTAGATTTTTGTTAATCCAAGAATTAACAAAAACAAAGAATTAGTATTAGCACTAATTATTTATTTGAAGAAAACATAAATCAATTAGAATTTCTTCATTGACACACACAAGATCACTTTCTAGTCTTTTGAGCGAGATGACGACAAAGACGAAAAGTAAATGGACACTAGATAAAGCCAAATAGGCTCTCCGTATGTCTGATAACAAACTACATTCAACGGGAGGTTTAGTATTTGATGCTGCTAATCTAGAAAGAAAAAAAAATATTGCATAAGAAAATCATACGACTGTTTCTGCAGAAACAAACTAAAATACTAAGAATGACAAACCGGCAAATGAAAACACAGAAGTTCACTATGTAACTCGTAGAAAAAGCCTGAACACCAAGAAAAGCATTTTTTAGTTTAAGGAAGCCCGTCTTAGAGGGTTGATACTACGATTCCAAACTAAATTATACCTTTACTCATCCGAAGACCTCAACTTGAGTTGCTAATGGCATACAAGCAAGAACTACTATGATTCATTGTAACTTGAAAGGTAAGGTATATGTTAACTTATATCTAGTACCATATATAAACCCCTAGTTTCCTCCTAGCCATCACTTATCAAACGTCAGGCTTGAAAACTGCCTCTGGACTACCTGAAAGTAACACTTAAAGAGACAGTAATTTGAGGGCACATATTCTAAGAAGACCTCCCCAAGACTAGGACATCACTGCACTCCCTCTATTTGAAACATTATGATTTAAACTAGAATATAGATAACAATAGTATGGCAATTCCCAGCCTCAATCTGCCAAAAATATCAGCTTATAACAACTTTCCGAGAGGCATAAAAGTCCTAAGATTGTATGTAAAGTTGGTACTCCTTATTAAATATAGGAGAATATTTTCAAACCTTTGCAAGATATCGTAGCTTCCTAATGTAAGAGTACGACTCCCCTTGCCCCCCTTCCTGCACGGAAACAATTAGTCGATACGGAGTACGAATGGATCCCAAGGATAAACAGTTTCTAGAGCTGCACCTCTAATATCCGAATGGAGTCCTTAATTACGACCTCAGAATCGCTGACATTTCCTTGAAGATACATCACCTGTTTATTGCAGACATAAACTGAGATAGAGCACACATAATATATGTACATATACTTGCAATATTTTGTCAAAAGCTACCTTAATTTTACCTGATTCTCAGACACATTGCCTTTTTTCTTTTTTTCAGCTTTTGGCTACCTTAAGTTTTCTTCTGTTTGTTGAACACACTAACACACTACAAATTCCGGCCAAGTTACTCACCGTTCTGGTGTTGACTTGCCGAATTAACAATTTTTCATGGGTAATCTTATTCATTTTATTCCTTTCTCCATCCAAATCCATTTTTCTTCCTTTACACATCGACTAAAAGCTTATACCAATAATTTCCCTCATTTCTCATGATTTCATTTTCCTCTTGTGTTTTTTTCTTTTTGCTTCAAACACTACTTAATAAGCGTTCTTATTGTTGTTTTTCCACATTTTTCCCCAAATTAGATTTTTTTCTCAAGATTCAAACATTCAATGAAAATTTCAAATTATTAACGTACCTGATTCTCCTTTACCTCTTGTTTAATGCCAACATATATATAGTTAATGTTGTATTGTTACCTAGTAAATTATTATCTTTCCCACAAAATCACCTTTTTCAAAAAAATTAGCTCTCCCCTAACTTACCCTCAAATTTCTTTTCCCAAAATGAATTCCCCCATTTAGTTCCATATATTTTGACATTGCTTCCAACTTGAACAAAATTTCCTCAAAGTTCATTAAATTATTCTTTTTTCCACAAATCACCTTTTTAAAAAAATTTAACTCACCCCTAACTTACCCTCAAATTTATTTTCCCAAAATTAATAACCCCATTTTGTTCCATATATTTTGTTTCTTTTCCTTTCTTTCTTTTATCTACCTTTTATATTTTTTATGAACAGGAATCAAGATATTTACAGAAAGACCTAATCAGATAACTGTCCTAAAGATATGCACAAACTGCAGTCTATGAGCTAGAAATCATATGCTAGAGAAATTTGTTTTCATTGCCCCCAAAACTCACCACAGCCAGAAACGATTTTATGTTATTTGTCAGTGAAGAAACTAGACATAACCAGCAAGAACTTCATGGTAAATAGTTCATGGCCTTTTACCACTTGGATAGATGGGACAAACAATTGGTCTCTCTTAAGACGGGTATATCTATCTCAAGATTAAAATGGGGCAAAGAGCAGTATAACACCCCCACTTGGATAGATGGGACAAACATTTTATAGTCCCTAGGCACTATCTTTTGTCTCATCTATCACATTTGATCCGTTTGAAGGATAAAACGGATGTGCAGATCTTAAACAAGAATTTGTGTTTACCTAATAGCGCAATAGTAAAACATAATGTTCAGCTCTTTTAAAAAAAATATATAATGCTCAGTAGTAATGATAGTAGGTCACAAACATCACAAGATACTGAACTATAAGATCACAAAATTTTGATGTCCTACCGTTCCAAGATGAAACATTGTTTCCGCATAATCAGAATGACCGTGCCCCAAAACACGCCCTTTAATCTGGATCATGAGGAAATTACAAACGCAATTAACCTTTCACGCTTTATTTACAAAAGGATAGCACCAATCGTGCCAACAAGACTTGGAACTAAAATTGATAGCAAATCTTACCTTCAAAGCCCGCTGCACTAGTTTCCAAGCATGATCAGGAAAAAAATAAGAATCAAATATCAGCTTCAAATAGTGTGCAAAGAGTTTAAAAGGCGAATCCACATAAAGAAGAGACTAAATGAGAAGAACACAATTATCATATATTTATTATTTGTTGAACAACCAAGGTCTTAAGAGTTATATACTTATATGAATGATCATCCTAGAAGTCCAGAACCCAGGTGCCTTTCTGTTTTACATGATAAAGTGAATAAATCAATCCTCCTGGATTTTTTTTTTTTGAAATAGTTGATTTCAAAATACCCATGGGTTGGTTCTTCACTTCATAGCCTAATCATTTTTTAAAAATGTGAGCTATGAACTGAAAACACGTAGACCTCTAGATTACAATGGACATACAGATTTCATCCAAATTCAGCATTAAGGCTACTGAAATACAAGTACTACCACAAGTGATACTATAAAATTATTTCCTTCCCTAATTACGTACTGTCTCCTAGTCAGCCTATTGTTCCCTCTTTCCTTTTTCATGCTAGACGGGTTTTGTTCTCTCATTCCTTACTTGGAAACCTTTGTGTGGTCCAAATTCAATTCCATGTGGGGTAGGGTGTTTTGTGTGGTCCAAATTCATTTCCTTATTTTTGTGCCAAAAAGAAAGGGTAACAATAGGCAAACTATGAGGGAGTATAATGTATAATTCAAAGGATTTACATCATGTACGCTCACTGTCTTCGGACCCCACCAAATCATCTTACCCCACATAACCACCCTCACTTGACCCATCTGACCAAACCACTAGACACACCCCAGACCCAACTATTCGACCCACTCCACTCCACACCAACCTACCACCAACCCACTTTACTCGGCTAGACTCCGCGAAAAGGGGTGGGGGATGACTAGATTTAGGTCAAGGGGTCTTGTGGGAGTGGATCGAGCTAATTGAGTGGCAAAGGATGATGGCTGGCTCAAATGGGTCGGATGAGTAGTGAAAATGGTGCCAGAAGTGAGTTCCGATAGTAGGCGAGTGGGTAAAACGAGTGGATGGACGAGTATATCTGCTCAAAGTCTCTAAAAAACGAAAAAGACAATCTTTTCCCCTTAGAGTAGAGATGGAAATAATTCATGCCACTTCATAGTCTTAAATGGCGATGCATTGAGCCAAACTATCTTATTGATGACCGCTAATGTACATGGTAAAGCATAACGCAAATTAAGTATCTTCAATTAGGGCTCAAAGGGAAAAAAATGCCAATAGATAAGTAAATCTAACATAGTCGCCAAGCTTTTGAGTTATGAGAGAGTAACATGACACTATCCAAAATTTACTAATGTTCCTCCTCTAAGTACCTGAATTAGTACAAAGCTCATCAAATTGGTTGTATGAACAAGAAGACCAGTAAGTGTATTATAAATATAGTATCAAGCATAGCCCTAAGCCACCAATCACCAACAATCTTTACAAGAAATATACAACTTTTTAGTCTTATTTTAGAAAGCACGGGAAAAAAAAAACTCTTCAGTTTTATTGCTTGGACAATTAAGTATTTCCTTAAGAAGCAATGTCAGACATTTATTTCTATTTCAAACGGAGATAAATATTAATTATACTTTATCTTTGGATTATGATGTAAAATGGAAAAAAGGTAAATCAACTATTTGGGCGGTCAAGCCTACACTAAAACAAACCTCACTTATTCTTTTTATGAAACAAAGACTTATATTATGCTATTTATGATAGAGATGGTGATTGACTCAATGCAGTTTCCATTACGGATCATCACAAAGCGCTTCAACATTAATAAAAAGTTATGTACATCCGAGTGACCTAATTCCCCGGCATCGCTTTGGGTGGGAATCTTTGAGGCATGGTGCAGACAGTTTCATTAGTTCAAATATTTCAAAAATGAAAGGCACGAAAGTGTTTATATACGTTCAAACTATTATTTTCTAAACAATATAATTTATATCAGCTTAATTTTACCTCATAACAATCGAGCTTCTTGAAGTTTTTGTTGCACTATGTAGAATTGGCCAAGGTTATGACAAGCAGCTCCCACACTAGTATTTTAATAATCAGTTAGTAAGACTTTTTTCACATAGTTAGGAAATAAATAAAAAAATAGCAGTGACACACTGACACATAAAAAATATAATTGGCAAGACACTGTCAAGTATAGGAGAACTATTTGACATCCATTTGATAATTAATCAATATAACATTACAACTATTCCACAAGAAAAACTGAGAATGTAGCAGAACAAAGTCTTTCTAATTAACCATACTCTCAAAACTGAAAAGTGAAAACAAGCTTTTAAGCTCCTAAACTAAAAACTTGAAGCGGCATGATTAAATGTCACTACAACAGTATCTTCCTCAAAGAATGGATACCCTCTCGAAAGACCTTCATTAAATTCACACATTACCTAAGTGCCCATAGCCACTTAATCAACAAAGCCACAAGGGCACAAGGGTCGTATGCTCTTGAGAATAATGCAATAACTACTTAACCGGCAAAGCCACATTCTTAAGTGCCAATTGAACAAACCCCGCCCCTCCCAAACACCAAATCCCTCTGTACAGTTAATTTGTCCACTGGGAGGATTGCGTGTGTGAGGATAGAAATGCTAAAACTGAAAGAGAAAGAAGAGAAAGACACATCAGAGAAATATGCACCTAACTCGGTTAATAAGTTGTAGGTCCACGAAGTCAAATGAGAGAGGGAACAGTCAGATTGGAAACTAGAGGTGCACGGGGAGGGAAGGACACTAGGATGTAAACAAAAAACTTGTGTAAACTAAAAAGGATTATTGTACTTGTTGCACTCAGAGCTTATTCAATTTTACTGGCCATAGATTTCACTAAATTGTAATAAGGTGACACATAAAAATAAGGACAAAGTAATTACGTTCCCATGCTATCATGATTAATCTTATCCATAAAAGAAAGAAAAGTCAAGCTTCATCCAAGTTGAGAACTTGACTCTAACAAAACAACTTTAAAAAATTAGTTTGAATTCTTGACACTTGGAATCACTATCATAAAATTTACGGTGATTTTGTTCCATCCCAATGCATCATCAAATTGCCAACAGAATCATCTTCCAAACTTTGGAAATTCATCCCTTCTTGATCCTCGTTTTCCAAAATAAGATTAACATATTTAGCCTTGATAGAATGAAATCAGCTCACACCAAATAAAGATATGGGTACATGCTACAAAGTCAAGACCCAAAAAACAAGAATGTAAAAGACGGTATGTAGATAAGTAGATTCCTCCAAACAAAATTACAAAAGCAGGTCAACAATTGAGATTAACTTGAAATAAGCATTTCATATCCACCACACCATTATCATGAGCAATTAACAGCCTCTACTCTGTCGCATAATACATGTCAAAAGGACTAAAGTGAACAAGCAACTTATGTGCATTGCTGTAATCTTAGAGTGGAACAGAATACCAACATAATTACAATAACATAAGAAATAGCAAAAAGCATATTATGAGAAGAAAGGCAGATCCTAACTTTAACCTTGGTGGATCATGTAATACGCCATATCTTAGAGTTAGTCATATACTTTACCCCAACACCCAGCTTAAACGAATACGTCCTATGTAATTCTCATAGATGTAATTTTATAATCAGGTATCAGAGAAGAGACTCACCAGCAGGCGGAAGCAACATGTGGATCTCTCTCACCAAATCCCTTTTTAGCTTCCTCTAAAGCTGATGAAAACAGTTTCTCTGCTTCATTCAGTTTTCTCTACAGAAACCCGAAAACCCAAACAAAAGTGAGAGTACCATCAACAGTGTACCAATGTGGGGGACAGTGAGAGTATGATGGAATTAAAGCAACATCTGTGAAATGATTGTAAGGTAGTAGAGTTCTTACTTGCATAAAGAACTCTCTACCATTGTCAGTGAAAATTCGCCACTTTGATGTATGCTCGTTGGATATAACAGAAGCATCCTCAACAAGGCGAAACCCAACATCGCTTGATCCTTGATCGTTATTTTCTGAGGCTATTGGTGTTGAAACAATGGGGAACCAAAATTGGAAATTATTAAGAAAAAAAAAGTACATTTGTCGTATGTGGCAACCAACATAAAAACTTAGTCATATTTTATGGACATGAATCGGAATTTGAACATCGTTGGGGTGTCTCCTCAGAAGCGACGCGCTGCACTTCTTAGACCCGGGTGTAGTGAAAAGTATGTGAGGGTTGCTAGGTCGTCACTCGGAAGCGATGCGTCATCTTTACACCTGGGGGTGGTGTCAAATAGGCAAGGGTGCGCTACATCTTCTAGACCCGGGTGTAGTGAAAAATATGTAAGGGTTGTTAGGTCATCGCCCGAAAGTGGCGCGCCACCTCGAAGTATGGTTGTGGTGTCAAATAAGTTTGGATCCAGGAAGCATGGTCAAGAGCGGGTAAAGAAATCAGGGCATGACTTTAGGAAGGGTAGTAGGTTACGTTTTGGTACTTGGAATGTTGGCTCTTTGACAGGGAGGTTAGCGGAGGTTATGAAAAGGAGGAAAATGCATATAATGTGTCTACAAGAGACAAAGTGGGTCAGAGATAAAGCAAGGGTGATAGAGCCTTGGGGTTATAAGCTTTGGTACATGGGTAAAGACAAAAGTCGTAATGGAGTGGGTATTGTCATTGATAAAGATTACATCAAAGATGTGGTAGAAGTATCGAGAAAGAGTGATAGGATTATGAGCATTAAGCTTGTAGTCGGGGATGAGGTGTTGACTGTTATTAGTGCTTACGCACCTCAAGTAGGTTTGGATGCTTCTTTTCGACGAGTCTTCTGGGAAGATCTGGAAGAGGTTGTAGAACGAGTCCCTATTGGAGAGAAATTGATCATTGGTGGTGACCTTAATGGGCATGTGGGTACTAGTCGAGATGGCTTCGAGAGCATTCATGGGGGTTTTGGGTTCGGGGAGAGAAAAGCAGGAAGTGACATATTAGATTTTGCTTTGGCATATGACTTGGGTATAATGAACACTTGGTTCGAGAAAAGACATTCTCATTTGGTGACTTATAGGACTGGAGGAAATGCTAGTCAAATTGACTTCCTTTTGTTAAGGAATGTGTGGAGGAAAGAGTACACCGATTGCAAGGTTATACTCGGGGAAAGTGCCGCAACACAACATAAACTAGTGGTGCTTGATTTTCGGGGTAAGAGAGACTTGAGGAATAGAAAGATAATCGGTGAGGCACAAATCAAGTGATGGAAGCTACAAGGGGAAAACCAACAAGTGTTTTTGGATAAGGTGAAGTAGCGATATTTGGTCGGATTACAAGGAGAAAGATATAGATGCAACGTGAGATAAATTGGACCATGTTGTAAAGGATTTGGCGAGGGAGGTGTTAGGGGGAATCTAAAGGAAATAGACCATCAAGTAAAGACACATCTTGGTGGAACGATGAGGTGAGACAAGCGATAAAGACAAAACGTGAATTCTATAAAGTTTTGGGGAAATGCATGAGTGATGAGAACTTTGAAAAGTACAAGGAGGCTAGACGAGCCGCTAAAAAAGGCAGTGCGTGATGCGAGGGCAAAAGTTAACCAAGAAGTGTATACCAGGTTGGACAAGAGAGAAGGAGAGAAGGATATGTATAAACTGGCTCGCATAAGAGACCGAAAGGCGAGGGATATGGGAGAGTTAGGTGTGTGAAAGATATGAACGACAAGGTTCTGGTTCAGGATAACAAAATAAAGGCTAGATGGAGTTCTTACTTTGATACTTTATTCAATGGACATCAGGAGCAAGGTTTTGGGGATGTAGAAGTAACACCAAGCATGGTTAATCGGGAAGTTGTGCACAGAATACAAAAGAGTGAAGTTAGAAAGGCTTTAAGGAAGATGGGGTCAAAGAAAGCAGAGGGACCAGATGGTATACCCATAGAAGTTTGGAGGTGCTTCGGAGAGAAAGGAATCGAATGAGTAACCATGCTCTTTAACAAGATTTGGAGGAGCAACAAGATGCCATCAGCTTGGAGGAGAAGAACTCTTGTCCCTTTGTAGTGTTCCAATTATCGGGGAATTAAACTTATGAGTCATACGATGAAGTTATGGGAGCGGATAATCGAGCAAAGGCTTAGGAAAGGTGTAGACATCTCGGATAACCAATTTGGATTTATGCTTGGGAGATCGACTATGGATGCGATTTTTATCATGAGACAGTTAATGGAACACCATCGAAACAAGAAGAAAGACTTGCATATGGTTTTTATTGACTTGGAAAAGGCATATGATAGGGTACCGAAAGAAGTACTTTGGTGGGATTTGGCAAGAAAGGGTGTGTCTCGAAAATATATTGACCTCATAAAGGACATGTATGAGGGGGCTAGTGCAAGTGTTCGCACTAATGTTGGGAGAACGGAAGAATTTTCCATTACCATCGGGGTGCATCAAGGTTCTGCACTTAGTCCTTTTCTCTTTGCTATAGTTATGGATGAGTTGACAATGGATATTCAGGACGACATCCCTTGGTGTATGATGTTTGCTGATGATATTATGTTGATTGATGAGAAGAAAGAAGGGGTGGAGAGAAAGTTGGAATTGTGGAGGCATACATTAGAGACTCGTGGGTTTAGGTTGAGCAGGAGTAAGACCGAGTATTTCAGGTGTCAGTTCACTAACGTGGCAGGATCGAGATCGACAGAGGCGGATAGTATTATATTCGATGGGAATGTTGTTAAGGGGTCAGATTTCTTCAGATATCTAGGATTTATTATTAAAAAAGATGGGGAGTTAGACGGAGATGTGGCTCATAGAATTAAAGCGGGATGATTGAAATGGAAGAGTGCTTCAGGGTTTTTATGCGATAAAGATATGCCCCAAGGATTAAAGGAAAAATTTTATCGCACGACAATTAGGCCTGCCTTATTTTACGGTTCCGAGTGTTGGCCGTGAAACATTGTCACATTCAAAAGATGAGTGTGGCGGAGATGCATATGTTGAGGTGGATGTGCGGTCATACAAGGAAAGATCGATTAAGGAATGAGGTGATTAGGGAAAAGTGGCGCCAATAGAGGACAAGATGATGGAAAATCGACTAAGATGGTTTGACATGTGAGAAGGAGACATATGGACGCACCAGTTAGGAGGCTGGAGACTTGGAGAACTGAAAAGGTCCCTAGGGGTAGAGGGAGACCGAGACAGACATGGCTGAGAGTGATAGAGCACGATATGAGATTTCTGGGGCTTGAGGAGAGTATGGTGACGGAGAGGGCACAATGGAGGGAAAGGATACATGTGTATTTTTAGTATTTGATGTTATTTGACAGATTTAGTGTTTAATTTTTTGTGTTTTTATTTAATTTTTAAATTTTTTTTGTTCTTCTCTCCTTTATTACACCTTTTTTTACCAACCACTTTCTTATATATTTTACTTGGTTTACTTTTAAGGTATTCTGGATCCTTACATTTTACTTCCGTTTTCAAAATCGTTTTAATCTTTATTCTCGATTTAAATTTTAAATTTTTATAAAAGAAATCCCGAATTCGATTTTAAAACCTATAAATTTACCTTGACTTTGTATTATGTTTCCCTCTTTTTTTCGCTTTTAGAGGTGTGCGTTCACCCATGGACAGTTCTAAAGGATGATTCATGTCAGCCTACCCCAAATCATTTGGGATTAAGACTCTGATGTTGCTGTTGTTGTTATTTGTGTTGAAACTTGTTCGGAAAAGACAAAAGAGCAGGTTCCTCCAATAAAAAGTGCTGATGATATTGAAACAATAAACTATTTAGCAACTTTATCCAAGACTATAAATAGGGTCCATAGAAGGAATGGAAGGGAAATCAAGTACCTGCTTGGGCCTGTAGTAGCATGGAGAGGACGGTTTTCAAACCCGATTTGTGATAATGGGAGGTAGATTGAGCAGCAAAAATGTTGGTACCTGGAAGATAAAAGACAGTTGGGCATGAATTCAGGTTGGCATGTTGGTTTTGAATAACAACAACAGGCAGCATATACAGCAAAAGCTCTAGACAACAGGCAGCATGAATAAGGGGAATTCGGCAACAACAACAAATGAATGGGCAGCAGCTAAACATGCAAGGTACAAACTGAAATGAATTCAAATGAAAATTGAATACAAATTGCAAGAAATCTTGTCACCTCCAGCGCTGCATGACCGTCCATTAGCTTGCGCTCTATGAGGAACCCTCGCAAATTGAGAATCTCGTTCAAGTTTCTTCACCAAATAATCTTTTTTTTTTGGTGTAAACCGGGGTGTCCACCGTCAACAACGGTGTATAATCCCCTCGCCGCGTGTGCTCTCACGAAGAGGTAAACGGCTGGCCAAATAATCTGATACTCGTCGAACCCACATCACGATACTTGACAAGAATATATACTCCCCAGGGATTTTGCTTAACCACCTCAATTAAGGGTTTTCTTGGGTTTTAACACAAATGAGTTTTTTTTTTTTTTTTTTTCTCTAAATTTGTACTTCACCGGATCCCATCAGAACTCCGCGTGCTTGGCGCGAGAGTAGTACTAGCATGGGTGACCTCCTGGGAAAACCTCGTTTTGGGTTTTGCACCCCTTTTAAAAAATTAAAGTTGGCTGGTGTGAGTGGTAATGGTTCTCATCTCTTAAGGTTCGATTCCTGACTCTTGCGAATGAAAAAGCTAAACTTGGGAGGGGTCAACCCATTAAATTGCCTTCAGTACCCCGAAGGAGATTGCCCCAGCTATCGCTGCGGATAATCCTGGTCAACACCAAAAAAAAAAAAAAACTATTTCATTTTATCATTTATACCATTTTTTTAAAAAAGATTTGACTCACAATAACTCTTGGCTACGACTTTGAAAAACGGTAATTTTTTCGGAAATTTCTCATGGTACCTCTTAATTTTGTCAGATTTTTCATGATACCCCTACTTTTAAGAATATGCCTATGGACTTAGGGGTGTTAATGAGACGAGACAACTCGCGAGTTACTCGAAATCAGCTCGGTCAAAGCTCAACTCATGTGAGCTCGGCTCGGGCTCGCGCTCGGCTTGAGAGCTTAACGAGTCAAGACGAGCAAAGTCTGGCTTGACTCGAAAAAATCGCGAGCGGCCCGAACTTGTGTGATTACATAAGATATTGCTAATATTTTATAAAAATATTTTATCATGATTATATTTTTGTATCACACATATCAAATGTCTCGTTGATTTGCCAAATATTTTCACATATAACCTTCAAGCCTTGTTATTGAAAATATTGAAAGAAAAAAAATAAAAATAAACAATTTTATATAGGCGCGATTTGGGCTCGAGTTTGGCTCGAGCTCGCGTTAAAACTCGCAAGCTTTATAACGAGCACATCTCTTTCAAGCTCGGGTAAGCTCGAGATCGGCTCGAGCTCGAGTTTTGGTACTTGAGCACAAGCCGAGCAAGCCCAAGCTCGGGCTCGACTCGGCTCGTTAACACCCCCTACCTATGGTACCCTTGAGGTTCCATTTTTGTGCCCATGGTACCCCTAAGGAAATGGTCGTTAAATGGACTTTAAGTTTGATGATGTGACAATAAATTAGTAATTACAAATTACGAAAATTTCTCATGGTACCCCTTAATTTTGTTAGATTTCTCATGGTACCCTTGCTTTCCATTTTTATTTTATATTTTTGTTATATTTCTCATGGTACCCTTGCTTTGCATTTTTATTTCATATTTATTAATAATTTTTAGTTATTAATTTATTGCCACGTCATCAAAACTTAACGGGCGTTACATTAGAGGATACCATGGGCACAAAAATAAAACCTTAAGGGTACCATAGGCATATTCTTAAAAGTAGGCGTACCATGGGAAATCTGACAAAATTAAGGGGTACCATGGAAAATTTCCGTAATTTTTTTAATACTATAAAACTTTACAAAATCTTTGGTTTGAAAAAAAATCATTGTTTTTTTGAATTTGGAGTAGGGAAATCTATCGGTCAAAGTCTTTTGAGGGGATAAACTCTGACTGACTAGAACTCTCAGGTACCAGTTCCGAAAAAGGTGATTTTTTTTTTTTCAAATTCACTGTCTTTACGAGATCTTCAATTTTAAAAAAAAATTACTAGTTTCTGACATCATAAACAAGAATTATTGCTAGTCGAAGTTTTTTCTCAAAAAACAAAAACTTGATGTCTTAAATTTATAACCCCGCAAGTGTACGTTATGACAGTTGTAGTATTGCGAAAGTCGAACCCAAAGGACGGTAATTATGGCTCTAGGAATATTTAATGGACTCGAGTTTAATTTTAGCAAGTTGCTTGGTTGATTGGTACACTAAGCTATAATAACTAACGAGAGCTAACGAAGTAGGGTAATTAACGGTTTACTCAAATTGAAGACGAACTATGGTGTTCGGTTTTCCTAATGTAGACAAGAGTCGAATATAAGCCTATATTAGTGGTCATCAAAGAGTAAAGTTAAGGGAAAACCTCCACCCATCGGTGCGAGACGGTCCCAAGATTAAGGCTAGTTGTAATACCCGAGTGTCTTCTGAGTTTTAACCCATCTTCTGTTTAGGTGTCACTCGGCCGAGTGGCTGGTGCACTCGACCGAGTGACTCGGCTCAGACCAAGAAATCGTGAGTTGGTGTGGACACGGGGGCCCCACGGGGTCGCTTAGGAAACAAGAGTTTGCATTTGTGGAGTCGCCAGCAATTTATTGTGGAAAATTGAAAACCGTTCGAATGCTTCGTGTCATGTCAAGACACAAAGTAATGACATAGACACTAAGAACTTGTTATATAACAACCCGACTCACCACGGTCGTAACACAACCCAATAAGATGGGATATGTACCTTTGGGCCGATTACTTGTCCTCACTTAAGCCCAAAAGCACAAGGCCTTGTTGCTAAGTGGTGGGTGGAATCCCTTATAAACATATCACAATCTCCTCAATTCTCCGATGTGGGACAACCTTACTCTCAATAACTGGGGTGTTACAATCTCCCCCACTTAAAGAACACAACGTCCTCGTTGTGCCTCCAACTTGACCGCATCCAAGCCCAGAATCCCCCCCCGCTAGGTGTGTGACCTGGGTACTCCCGACCACGGGCTCACCACACGGTCGCAGGGTCGCTCTGATACCATTTATAACAACCCGACTCACCACGGTCGTAACACAACCCAATAAGATGGGATATGTATCTTTGGGCCCATTACTTGTCCTCACTTAAGCCCAAAAGCACAAGGCCTTGTTACTAAGTGGTGGGTGGAATCCCTTATAAACATATCACAATCTCCTCAATTCCCCGATGTGGGACAACCTTACTCTCAATAACTGGGGTGTTACACGTTACCCTTAGCATTATATGTCTAGAATGACTCTCGTGGATGCCAATTAACAAGGATGTTCACAGAGATCTGGAGTAAGGGGTGAGGGTACGTATTAGGTAGTTCTTTTAATGAACACCTAAACCCGCCCGCCTCGATAGCGACCTCTACTAATGATTAGGGAAATTATTCATACTCGATATGTTGTCAATTATATGCATGCAATGCAACAAACAACGTTTTGATCCTAACATGTGAAAATTAACTAAGTCGGTGAACATGTATTTTAGCACTCAATTAGGTCGGAGTAGGGTTTAAGATTAATTACATGTGAGAACAAGGTAAATAAATCATACAATACAATAAATAAATAACGATAATTAAAATTACAATAATTACAACGGGTTTAATTGATTTACGTCAAAAAATATATTTAAGACGGATAATTTGAGAAAAATAACAAGAGAAAATAAATTACGATAATACGGCCAGATTAGAGGTGATAATACGAATAATAGTTGATTAATGCGTAAACTAACGAATTAGGTCAAAGCAAGAACAGAAGTTCAGAGACAGCGCTCAACCCGGAACAGGCGCAACAATGCTGCGTCTTTTGGAAGAGGCGCAGTGGTCACTGCATCTGTTCCTGAGGTGAGTTCTGGCTGTGAAGTCGGAACTGCGATTTGTTAATGTTCGTTGGTGTGTTTAATGATTGATTATTGATATTTGACTCGGATGAAAGTGATTTAGCATATTATTAACATATGAATTGGTCATAAAAGCGGTAAAACAAATTAAAACGGGTTAGAGCGAATTAAAACTAATTAAGAAATTAATTACAAATTAAGTAGGGTTATTTATGATTGTTTAGGTTAAATTTTTAAGAAAGTCGTGTTAAACAGATGAAAACATATATAAAAGTCGAATTCCAGAGATTTGATATGAACGAATCGAATCTCCAAAATCCGGGTTTGATTTAATGACGAAAACCCGCAAATATTGATTATAAGGGATTTAAGTCGGAATTAAAGCGATAAATTATTAAAAATATGTTATATTTATTATATACGAATGAATAAGAAGAAAAAAACAAGAAATTAAGACAAAAGGGACGAATTAACATAGGACAAAGGAAGAAGAAGAAAAGCAGGAACTGCGGCAGCCTCTGGAAGAGGCGCAACAGATGCTGCGACTCTTCGAAGAGGCGCAGCAGTTGCTGCGTTTCTTCTCGACGTCTGCCTATAGTTTTGACGTAAACCTTACAAAAATAAAATACAATAATAAAATATGGGATTTACACCCTCAGACTTACATGTTTGACGAAACGAGATTAACTAAGTTAACGTGTAGTGATTACTCGACTCGAATGTATGATAAAAGTGCCCTCGCGAGAGGATTTAGATTAAATTGATTGATTAATTGAGGTGGAGTTGGTCAAATTGGTCGGTCATGCAAGGTGACTGGTACTCAGAAGGATCTGAGCTTACGTGGTCGATTGATCAAGCACTTAGACGTCAATAAGCTTAGAGCACGGTCTTAGAATGCAAAGGGAGAAGAGAAGGGCGGACACTCGCGTGAGAAATATGAGGAACGAAGGTCCCTATTTATGCTAATCACACGGAGGAATTATGGTATGACTAAAACTTTGGAAACAAATCTCGAAAAGATCTGAAAATACGCAGAAAAGGGCTGGCGAAGAGGAGCAGTAGCCACTGCGACTCTTGGAAGAGGCGCTACAGGTGCTGCATCCTTTCCCAGAGGTTTCCTCCAGAGGAAGAAAGATTTCCGCGTTTCTTTTATGGAATTGCGGTAGATCTCAACTTCCTTATTCCTTAAAATATGATTTTCGGGATATATTTTACCAAAAGATAAAAATTAACATTTATGGAATAAATATCTGAAATATTCTAGAACATTCCGACTAGGCATTTTAAAACGGTTTATTAGAAAATGAAGCGGTTTTTGACCCGGACTCCAAATGAACTCTAATTACTGTAAAAACAACTGTAATGGCACGTAGATGACGACCAAGGGGCAGACACAGGTATTTGAGCTATCACTTGACAATAAACTTACGAACTATCATAAATCGTTCCGTGTACCAAACATGCGGCCCAATCATCATCAGGTGGTTTGCGGGAGGTGCAGAAATGAGGTATCTACAGAGCCCCCACTTTGACTGAGGCTTTGACAAGGGGAAAGTCAAAGTATAGCCATCAGATCAATCGAATATTACAACCTGACGACTATGGCGACGCGAGGCGGCTCAATGGGTCTAAGCCAAGGACCTGTCGTCGGGATAATTTTAGAGTCTGTCGACTATCGGGGAGGGTCGTTTAAAGTCCATTAGACTACGTAAGGAAGCTCGCCAGCCATAGGAAGAAACCATACCTGAGACTTCCTTCCTGAGACGCTTCCGGGGGTGCGTAGGAGCTGAGGTTAAGCGTAGGAGCTAAGGCTAGGACCTAAAAGATATATAAGGGTTGTGCTAGGGGTATGGGACCCTAAGAGGAAAACATCGGCAAGAAGACGGCCTAAAGGGTGACCATGGTTTGGGCGTATGAACTAGGAAAAAGGCGATCCTAAGGGGTTAGGATCCTATAAGTGAAGGCTAGGTGTGGGAACATGGGTAGGTTGGGAACCTAAAAGAAGGTTGGTAGGAGAACATCCGGGGAACGATACCTTTGCCGAACTCCAAGGGGAAAAAAAACATAATATTGAGGGCAGCAGGACATCGGTAGAAACTGCTGGAGGGGAATCTGCTTGCATCGGTCTCAAGCAAACTCCATCTATCGAGAAGTACAATCGATTGTCATGAACTCTCGCTGGGAAAATAAGGGTATCGATAAGGCGTGTCGAAACACCGTCGAAAATCCGCTCGTTGCTGCAAGCAAAGTCTTGATGAAATATCCTTGTTGGGTTTGATAAAGTACTGCGACGATTCACAGTCTGCTCGAAGATAAAATACTGGTCCGGACAAAAATAAATGCCCAATAGACCAAATATATGACATATGGTGTTGGAGAAGAGGCACACCAAAGATGGGCTCACAAATAACGAACTCATAACGAACTTTTGAAAATTGAGCTAGGGGGAAGCTGGGGAAGAGGCGCAGCAAGAGCTGCGACTCTTGGAAGAGGCGCAACACCTGTTGCGTCCTTTCCTGAGCTCGTCCCTGTCTGAGTAAAAACTCGACAGAAGTCGTGTTTACTTCATTATAACAAAACACAAACTCCTCTTAAACTCTCTTAAAATCCAACCATATTTCGTCAAAATTTGATCAAATCCTTCCATTAATCATGACTAATCGAGGTATGTGTCTTACCCTTGCTTTAATTCTCGTATTTTCTTGATTTTGATCGAAAAAATTAGGGTTTTCAACCCAATTATTTCGAAAATTTGGGGCTTTTCCCCCAAATGGATTTGCCTTGTGAAATTGACATTAGAATTGGGTAATCGGTAGTTTTAGGAACATAATCAAGTATTCTTTTTGAATTTTCGTTGAGTATTGAGCATTTGAGTGAAATTGAGATGGTTTCTCAGCTATTTCGAAAATCGCTTCGAAAATGGCCTTAGGATTGCCCATTTTTGATGAAATTTGTTTTTTGGAATCCTTATGCGATGGGCAAACTTCCTACCATTTCAGATTTTTGATTTGTGACAGTTTTTTCAAGACACTTTCCTAGGGCATAATCGCCATTATAGCGAAATGCTGCCGAAATTTCGACTCAAACCCATGACTAGGCTCGAACTTAGATTTGACTTGACCCAATTTACCACATGAGCATTTGGGTTTTGAAATAAACGGCAAAAGATGGCGAGAAAAGGCCATTTTCGGGGCTTGAAAAGGCTTGAAACCACCTTCACCGAGGCTTGTCGTCATCTGGCACGGCCTAATTTACTCTAATTTTGCAGGTGACATGGCTTCTACGTCGGGGAGGGCTCCCATGGACATGGACACCGACTTCAACCCTTCTCTCACTTTTGAGGAGGTGTTCGAGGAGGTTGTACAGGAGGAGGTTGAGGAGGTCCCGCGACGGGCCAACGTTGGACGAGGTGGTCGCCGGCTAGTGGGGGCACCTGACTGGGCTGAGAAATGGGATGGTCGACATCTCATTTGGGCAGCAGAGAGCCACCTGTCTTATAGGACGGCGAGGAGTATGGTAAGTCTTGAACTTGCTACTTCTTCATCATCTTTCCTTTTTCGTTTGTCGTTTCATTTCTCTTTTGCTTTGAGCTAAAGATTACTTTGCATCGAATGGATACAGGAGGCTGGGAACATGAGGTCCTTTTCCGGCTACACGACGATGATGGAGGCCTACGGATCTTTGACGGAGGAGGAGAGGGCCATCATCGAGCTAGGAGCCTTCAGAGCTTTGGTGGGAGCGTGGAGGACGATCAAGGAAAGGAATCTTCGGGCTAACCTTTGCCTGATTCGAGCCTTCCATGATCGGTACTGGGACACGACCTCGACCTTTCACATGCCTTTTAGGGAGGTCGATGTCACCTTGGAGGAATACAACATGATTTCTGGTCTGCCGTGTGGTGAGGAGGTTGTGGTGTGGCCGTTGACGGCCATGAGAGTGGACTCGGCTAAGGCCAGGAGGCTGATCGGCTGGAACCTGGCAGAAGGTGCTGCCAGCGTTCCCGGGTTGGTGACGAGTACTTACGTTAGGGACTACTTTGCGGGTAGGACCCCGGCGTTGGTGACGATGGATGGGAGGAGGGTGGCTCCTCCTGCTTGTACTGCGGAGCAGAGGGCTCGTCTGCGGCTCTGGTGATTCTTGTCTTCACTTTACCTTGGAGACAAGGGGGAGAGGCTATCAACGAAGCTTCTTCCGTTCCTTTCTGACTTGAGTGACCTAGGTCGGTGAGACTGGGTCACTCCTGGCTTTGCGGTCCTCACTCGCTACATGAGGGCCATGGTTCGTCCGGAGCTGATGGAGAAGGGGACTTCTCCTGCTACAGTCGGTCCCGGACTGCTCTTGGAGGTACGAACCTTCATTACGTATCAATAAAAGATTATTACTTATTCTTTGCTACCGAATTGTGAAAGATCATTATCGATTGTCTTGTTTTGCAGGCGTGGGTGTACTCCTACTTTCTGGGCTTCGCGCCCAAGAGGACGGAGCCAGAGCCGAGGGCGTACCCAGTTGTGAGGGATTGAGTGGTGTGTCGTAGGAAGAGCCAGCACTCTTTTTACGATGTTTGTCGACGGGGCGTGAATGCCCTGAAGTTGAGTGACGTAAGTATCTTCAATCACTTTTCTTTATTTATTTTATTGTTTCTTAGAAGTTTTCATAAGAATGACCCTTTCGTATGCTTGTCTTTAGTGGGTGCCCAGACCTTGGGTGGACTACCCTGGCGCTCCACCTTTCGTGGCTGAGGTCCTTCGACCCAGGAGCTCGAGTCGGTTGCTGCTGAGGATGCCCATGGGGCCAGTGTGGTACTTGGGCGAGCGTTTGACTCGTCAGTGCTCTCGTGACGCTTTCACGGTTCCCATCGACCCTCCACGGGGGATGTTTAGGGAGCCTTCTGATGCTGAGAGGGAGGCTGACTTGGCGGACGTTGGTGGTGACGCTCTTCTTCTTCCTGGTAAGGAGTACTCTCTGTTCGTTCGCCAGAGACTGGCGTACTGGCCGATCGTGGTAATGATTTCACCTTCCTTTTGAATTAACTTGACAAACTGACGAATGATCATCAAATAAAGAATTCATTTGAACTTTGCAGGAGATCGAGGTGGCGGGCGTCGAGCCCCCAACGTACCCCGAGACCCTTGAGTACACTGACGCGGCGGGGATGACGACGATCTACGAGCTCCGCTACTTCGGCGAGGAGGTGACGGACGCTGGCTTGGAGGAATGGCAGCACCTAGTGAGGAGGGTAGGCCCCCTATTGCGGTTGACTTTTGCTATTGTATAAGAATACATTTCTTCATTTCATTGAAAATCTTTTGTTTCTTGAAATGCAGGTGGCGCCGTCACAGCATGTAGCGTTGTGGAGGGTGGCCAACTGACTGCGGGCCACGGCCATCGAGGTACTTGTAGGTGGCCGAGGACGACAGGTATGAACCTCTCATTTTCTTTATTTTGAACTTTATTGTAACTTCTCGCGTTTTTGTTTGAAGTGGTTGAATGAATTTATTGAAATGAGGCATTTCTTTGTCACTTGCAGAGGGAGCGCGACCTGGAGCGTGAGCTGGCGCAGTCCCAGGAGGAGACAGCTCGCCTGTTGAGGGAGTTGGAGGTCAGGCACGCCGAGATTGCTGCCCTCGAGGCGAGGGTAGCCGAGCGAAGTGGCGACCAGGAGTAGTTGCTTGTTGTTTTTGTTGTTGGATGTCTTGTATATACATTTGTACATTTTGGACCTCATTTTGGACTTTTGGACCTGTTTTGGGCGAGAGCCCCCAGTTTGATGTACATATAGCATTTTGGTTGTATATATGATGGCCTGAGTGCCTTTGCTGCTGGGTTGTCTATTTGTTCATGCAGATTAGCTTAGAAACAGGTTTTGGTAGATGACGGTTTATACCGTCATGCTGCCGAAATTTACACAGAATTTGCACATAAAACACATAATATACACGTGACTTAAATTAGCGCAAAATGAGAAAAGCAAAAAAAGTGCCCATAAATGAGCAAAAATGAAAATTCGAAAAATTGCCCAGAAATGAGCGAAAATGATAAAAATGCCAAAAAAATGACCGGATGGTATGTAGGGCTACCCCCTAAAAAAAACATAAAAAGAAATGTATAAGTTTGAAATGAAATTAGAAACGAGGAGTGAAATGATTCCCCTAAAAAATAAAATAAAATAAAAGGGGTAAGTGTGCTCGTTTGGCGAGAATGTCGATGTTGTCTCGAAAAGCGTGCTTGGAAAATTTAGGAAACCTAAATATGGCAATTTGACGGAATTACCCAAAACAATAACCTATAGGAATAGGAAATTATAGTCAAATAAATTAGGAAAGATCCAAACCTGAAAATCACGGAAATCACTCTGGGGAAGAGGCGCAGCAAGAGCCGCAACCCTTCGAAGAGGCGCAGCAGGTGCTGCGCCACTTCCCCAATTGGCCAGTTCTGACGGAAATTAGGAAAAAACTTTTAGTATAAATAGAGACGTCGGGAAAGCTTTTATTCTCATAATTCCTCCAACTTACTTCCGTCTATCTCATAAAAAACTCTCCTATTTTTATAGAAAAATTTTAAAATTATGAATGTCTTTGAAAACCGTCTCAAGGAGTGGACAAATGAGTTTACAAATGTCGAGAAGCATGACATGGGTGCTTTTAATTTGGGATCAATCTTGAGCCTCGAATTGGTGAAGGTTGTGAAACCTTTCTTGGATGCTTGTCTTGAATATTGGGATCCTAATTTCCATGTATTCGCCTTTCCCGGAGGCGATATTTGTCCTTTCCCGGAGGAAATAGCTGCTATTGGAGGATGAGATCCAAAAATGCGCCGCTATATCTTTTAGCTCTCAAGGGTATAAGGGTAAATTTAGGGACTTGCTGGGACTGACTAAGGCTGAGGTTGACCGTCTTGTGACCTCAAAAGGAGTCCGTATGCTTGACTTCATTGACCGATTCATAAGCAGGGAAGACCCTTCTATTTCTTATGTTGCTAGACGCAGGGCGTTTGGATTTTGTCTACTTCACTGTTATGTTTTTCAAGGGCATGTTGACAAGGAGATGAGAGGGGACCTTCGTTTCTTGAGCTTAGTTGAACAAATGGAGCTGCGCAAGAGCCTAGCGTGCCTTTGCTTAGGAGAGATTATGGAGGGGGTGGACAAAAGAAAAGCCAACCGCGAGCTTCCTTATTTGGGAAGTCCTATCATTTTGCAGGTAAGAACCTGTTTTCTCTTTTTATGTAATGCCAACCGTTTTTTCTTCTTCACTTTTTTTTTCTGTTTTTTTTTCGGTTGTGCATATGGACATTAATTCCCGTCTTCATTGTAGGTTTGGCTTATGGAGCGTCTGCGGTTGATCGAGCCCCCAGTTAATGTGCCAGGATACCATGCTCGTTCAGTTGCGATGAGAACCAGGCTCTACATGGTGGACTTCACTCGGGTTTGCAACTATGGGAGAACAAGTTGAAGAATGAAGGAGGTCCTTTGATCTGATAGATTGTGCCATGGTGGCATCTTAGGTCAGTTACCGGAGTTTCATCTTTACATCCTACTCGGTCAGTTCGCATTCCTGTCTTGGAATTCATGATATGCATCTTCCCGGATAGATTGATGAGGCAAGTGGGCCTTAAGCAGAATATCCCTAAGCTTGACACTGTTCCTCAGACTGCATTGGCACATACTACAGAGATTTGTCGAGAGTGGGCCCTCAAGTGGGCTCAGAGGAACATGTGGTTCATACTCTCTCCTGTTGGCTCCTTATGGGTATCAGATTCATACTCGCAATGGAGGAAGGCCGCTACTCCCGAGGAGCGCGAGAAATTGAGGAAGCACGAGCCTGTTGACTACAAGATTCGTGAGGTGGCGAAGCAGAATCATAAATACTTGACTGAAGAGGAGAAGGAGGCCGGATTCCGAGTCGTTCATCCGAAGAAGAAACCGAAGATCGCTCCTGCCACAGAGATGGTGGTGGACCGAAATGGTAAGATTAGACCGCGAGAGAGACCTTGATGATTAGGTCAGAGATAACACAAGAGCGCCCGGCTCGTGGTCGAGACAAAAAGTATGATAAAAATGACAAAGGCAAAGGAAAGATGGAAGAATAGCCTTAGTTGTAGTATTATTTATTTATTATTATTTGTAATAAATGGCGGGGTTTTTAGAATCCTAGCCTAGCATTTATTTTTCAGCATTTTATATTATGTGGCGTATTATTATTATTATTTATGGAAGAAATGAATAAAAGATTAATTAGTTAAGAAACTATTGTGATTTTTCTTTTATTATTCTTGTTGAATTTAAAATGCAAATGCAAATGTCCTTCTATTTACATTTAAAATAATGGGTTGTATCATGTAAAGGATTGCCTACGTATTCATTAGAAAAAATAAAATCAAACTCTTACGCGTAGTTCGAGTAAATGTAGAAGAATAATTGTTCTAAGCAAGAGCTTGTAGTGAACTAGAAAATAAGCATGAGCTTTACTTACTCCTAAAATACAACTCAATTTATTTGATGATATGAGGATGACGAATTGTCAAAATGCAAAAGCAAGGTGACATAAGCTTTACTTCAGCGGGCCAAGGGCCATTTTTATTTCATGTCACATGAGCGGAACGTGGGTGTTACACGAGGCGCGTGTCTTGTCCTACACTAAGCATAATATCGTTTTAGTTGGTCGAGGTTAGTTGGATTAGCAAATTCATTCCCGTCTAGGTCTGTGATCCTAACCGCACCCCCCAAGAGTATGGACTTGACTAAGAATGGTCCGGCCAAGTTGGGTTTAAACTTTCCTCGTGGATCGACAGGTAGAAGAGCTCTAACCGATTTGAGGACTAAGTCTCCTTCTTTGATGTTTCTGGGCTTAACCCGTTTATTGAAGGCTCGTTTGATACGTGCCTGATATGTTTGCACATTATGCAATGCGCGTAATCTTCGTTCATCCAAGAGGATGAGTTCTTCACATCTATCTCTGTTCCAATCAGCTTCTGGAATTTGACTTTCGAGCAAAATGCGTAAGGATGAGATTTCTAGTTTAACTGGTTGTACAACTTCCATACCGTAAGTTAAATAGAAAGGAATAGCCCCAGTGGGCGTCCTAACTGATGTGCGATAACCCCATAATGCTAAATGTATCTTACTGGGCCAATCGCGATAATTGTCGATCATTTTCTTGAGGATAGTGACGACATTCTTGTTAGCTACCTCTACCGCGCCATTAGTTTGAGGTCTGTATGGCGAGGAATGGTGGTGTTTGATCTTGTACTTGGCTAGAAACTGTTCAGTCTCAGCCTGGAAATGTGATCTATTGTCACTGATGATCTCGTGTGGGAAACCATATCGACAGATGATATTGGTTTGTATGAACTTTGCCACGTTTTTGGCTGTGAGACTAGTGTAAGATGCCGCTTCGACCCATTTAGTAAAATAGTCTATAGCTACCAAAATAAAATAGTGGCCTCCTATTCCGGCTCGAGTGATCTTCCCGATGATATCGATTCCCCAAGCAGAAAATGGCCAAGGAGATGTCATGGTGTAGAGTAGTGAAGGAGGGACATGTTGCACATTCCCGAAGATTTGGCAGTTATGGCAATGTCTGACATACTTGATGCAATCTGATTCCATCGTGGTCCAGTAATATCCCAGACGCGTGATTTTCTTTGCCATCATTGGTCCACTCATATGAGGACCACATTCTCCATCATGAACTTCTTCCATCACTTTTTGTGCCTGTGAATGATCAAGGCAACGCAAGACTACACCAGGAGGTGTTCTTTTGTACAACTCTCCTTGCATGAGGAAGTATTGAGAGGCTAGTAGGCGTATGGTACTTTGTCCTCTTTTATCTATATCTGGTGGATATGTACCATTGAGCTTGAAATTTAAAATGGCTTGAAACCAAGGTTCGCCTGGATTTTCGTCCTCATCTGTTACATAGGATGGTTCTGATCGTCGTGCGATGCATAAAGGCATTTCTACCATGTCGTCTGGCATGTTAATCAGAGATGCAAGCTTTGTAAGAGCATCTGCAAACTGATTTTCTTCTTGAGGTAGGTGTAGATAAGTGACTTGATCGAAGAATTGGGCAACTTGATCTATCCTAGCCTGATAGGGTGCTAGACTTTCACTTCGAATTTTCCAAGATCCAGTAATTTGTTTGATGATCAAGAATGAGTCTCCGTGAACTCGAAGATTTTTGATGCCTAAACTTACTGCTGCCTGTAGCCCAATGAGACAGGCCTCATATTCTGCTGCGTTATTTGTCACCTTGAAGTTGAGTTTGACAGAGAGTGGCGTATGCTCATCTTCAGGAGAAATGAGCAATACTCCTATTCCAAATCCTCTTAGATTCGATGCTCCATCAAAATAAAGGTCCCAAGAGTCTGCGCGGCAACGACGCGCCCCTTTATGACCTTTAGAGGTACATACTTGAGATCGAACTCTGAGAGCATTAAGGTCCATCTTGCCAAGCGTCCGTTGAGGACGGGTTTCTCGAAGAGGTATTTAACAGGGTCCATTTTGGAATACACCTTGACAGAGTAACTAAGCATGTAGTGGCGTAGTTTCTTCGTTGTCCACACAAGAGCGAGGCATTTCTTTTCAAGAGATGTGTACTTGCACTCATACTCCAAGAACTTCTTACTAAGGTAGTAGATAACTCTTTCTTCTTTTCCTACAGTTTGTGCTAGCATAGCCCCCATGGCTGTTTCGGTCACTGTAAGATATAAACCAAGCGGTTGATCTTGTTGAGGAGGCATGAGCACTGGTGGCTTGGCTAGTATCTCCTTAATTCTGTCAAATGCTTTTTGGCAATCGTCGTCCCATATGGTATGATCTATTTTCTTGAGCTTTTTGAAAATGGGTTCGCAGATCATAGTAAGCTTCGATATGAATCGGCTTATATATTGCACCTTGCCTAAGAATCCCCTAAGCTCCTCTTCTGTTTGAGGTTGTGGCATTTCAATTAGAGCCTTGATCTTGGATGGATCAATTTCTATTCCTCTTTGACTGACGACGTATCCCAGGAGTTTACCTGATGTTACCCCAAATGCACATTTCTGAGGTTGAGCCTCATGTTGTACTTTCGCAATCTCAGGAAGAATTTACGAAGTTTGTCAATGTGACCTTTCCTATCCTTAGACTTGACAATCATATCATCAACGTACACTTCTACCTCTTTATGCATCATGTCATGTAACAATGTGGTCGCAGTTCGTTTATATGTAGCTCCAGCATTGATTAGCCCGAATGGCATACCAGTATAGCAATAGGTGCCCCATTGAGTGACGAAGGCAGTCTTATGCATGTCTTCTATGGCCATCTTGATCTGATTATATCCTACATATCTGTCCATGAAGGATAACAATGCGTGGTCTGTTGTATTGTCTACCAATATGTCGATGTGTGGTAGAGGGAAATTATCCTTGGGACTTGCTTTGTTTAAGTCTCTGAAATCAACACAAACTCGGATTCGCCCATCCTTTTTGGGTACGGGTACTATGTTAGCCACCTAGTCTAAATACTCGGAAACTTTGATGAACCCGGCTTTGAATTGTTTATCGACTTCTTCTTTGATTTTAAGAGCCCATTCTGTCCTCATTCGATGAAGTTTCTGCTTTACAGGTTTGAAACCTGGTTTGATTGGAATTCTATGTTCTGCAATATCCCTATCGATCCCTGGCATGTCTTTGTAGGGCCAAGCGAAAATGTCGTTGAACTCATGTAGGGGGTCTATGAAATTGGCCCTTTCGGTTGGGTTTAAGGTCGTCCCTATCCTAAGTTCTTGGGGTTCTAGTTCGGTTCCTATGTTGATGGGTTCAGTGTTCTCTATAACTGGTTCCCCTTCCCTCTCTTGTAATATTTCTTTAGCTATGTAGGGAGATAATTCGATTGAATCTGGGTCAGAATCATCCTCATTATCATCGTAAATAGAATTGCATTCAGAATAACACAAAGAGTAAGCATAATCTGATTTATTCATATTAAATTTTGAAAAGAGTTGAAACAAAGAAGCCATCTGTTCGGTAGTCAGTGGCGGTAAAGGGACAGCTGCTGGGACATTTCCCGAGCTACTGTTACTACTCGATGCTATGCTAGGAGAAACAAGGGGATTGGGACTCTCTAGGGACTTCTCTAGACTCAGACTCCAATTCCATCTCTGACTCCGACTCCGACTCGAATTCGCTGTCTTCAGGTTCTCCTTTGAACATCTCTCCTTCTCCAGTGGTGACTTTGAAGAGCTTTCCTTGGTTGTTCGTCCACTTGATTGACTTTCTCCATCCTTTCTGCTGATTTGAGCTGGTTTCGGTGATTAACGCTGTAGGGTTGAAGTGGTCATCCTGAAGTATCATGGTAATGATCTCGTCCTGTGCAGCTCTAAAAAATTGGTCCTCCCCAAACAGAAGACTAACAGCCTGTTCGTCTAAGCAAGGTGCTTGACAAGTTTCAACGGTAGGAACCGTTTCTGAAAGAATGAAATAGCAATCGTGAAAGATCTGGTTTCCAGCTAGTTGCATTCCTTTGTAATGCCAAGGTTCGGGAAACCCGTGAAAGTACTCTTGGCTCCCCTCTCTAACGAAGTATCCATTTAGGGTGGGGAGGTAAGGTCGCATTTGGATTCCCTTATTCTTACGATTTTGAAATTGAGTGAGCATCTCCAAAGCTTCTTCTTTCGTGGGTTTGTATCCCAATCCCAATGGTATCCTTTGAGAGTTTCCTTCTTTGTAAGGTGCAAAGGTATTTTTAAGGCAGGATTGGTGGCATTCCCGGGAAGTATCCCTGAGACTTGAGTATGTGGTTGACCACTAAATTGGAGTATGGATCGAAGTATAGAGGTGCCAGTTCACTTTCTACGACGTTTATGCTATGGAAGCCCCCAAGCTCTGTAACCACTTGGTTGCTTGACATCTTCTCTATCACTGCCTTGATAGGTGACGAAGTGATCGTCACTACTTTGCCATCTAATGGGATCTTGATTTTCAGGTGCAAGGTGGATGTTACTGCTTTGGAAGCGTGAATCCAAGGTGTTCCCAGAAGTATGTTGAATGATGCTTCGATATCCACTATTTGAAAGTTAACCTTTCGCTCAATCGGCCCTGTGGCTATGGTGAGGTTGACTAGTCCTACCACTTTTCGTCGTGTTCTATCGTATGTTCGAACACCTTGGTTAGTAGGAGTCCAATCCGATTCTTTCATGCCTAATTTGTATGCCGTTTTAAATGGTATGACATTGACTGCAGAGCCGTCATCCACCAAAGTCATTGGCACATTCTTCTTTAAGCATATGGCGGTAATGTATAGAGCTAGGTTGTCACTGGCGCCGAAGGGAGGCAAATCCTCATCTGAGAAAGTAACTAGGTTACTTAGCTTAGTTGAATCTTGGAAGACCAAGTTGACTACGTCGTCAGGTGTAGAGTTGTGTGCTACATTAAATTTAGCCAAGGCTTGCAGTAAAGATTGGCGATAAGGAAATGAACTTGCCACTAGTTACTAGACTGAAAGATCAGCCTTTGTCTTCTGTAGTTGTTTTAGCAAGTGGTCAATAGATGTATCTTCGCCATCCGTTGGGGTGATGACATTTTAGTAACTGGACCATTAGCTACAGGACCATTTTGAGAAACATTTTCATATGGACACCCTGAACGAGTAAGGTGGTCTATATCTTGATCCTTGCTAGCTCTGACTATATCCTCGCTAACCTTGACTAGATAGTGTTCAGTGAGGTATTCATCTTCATCGTCATCGGCCCATATTCCGTTGATGGTAGCAAGCTCTCTCAATCTGATGATCTCAGCTTCTAAATTGATTATTTGGTCGACCAGATTGTCAACCACGGCGACTACCTCTTGCATTGTAGAGTTTGGAGACAGATTTAGTGGCACACTCTCCTTGGGTAAGGTGCTTGGATTGCGGAGGGATGCTACTACATCTTCCAGTTCTGAAACTTGTCTCTTCACACTCTTTGCCCATGCAATAAAATCGGTGATGGTAGGAGAAATGGTGGAGTAACTCCTCTCATCTTCTAGTGCATGAATCTCATCTTCGACTAGAGAAATGATGTGTGAACAATCCAAGGTGGATTCTTCATCTGTAATCATCAGAACTCCAAGAGGATTATGAGTATTATTAGGCTTACCTCCAAGAGGTATTGGTAGGCGACCATCTTCGATCATATCCTGAAGGACATGTTTTAGCTTGAAGCATTTCTCTGTATCGTGTCCCTTACCTCTATGATATTCGTAGTATGCATTTTCGTCCCAAAACTTGGACTTCTTTTATGGGTCAGGTGTAGGCCCTATGGGTTGGAGCTTACCTTGTTTCATCAGCCTTTTCAGAGCATTGGAGTATGTATCGCCAATGTTTGTGAACTTCCTTTGTGGATTATTTTTCTTGGATGATTCGAGAAGGTTAACTTTATCAGTCTTGCTAGTAGAGCCATAAGAACGACTCGTTGAGCCTTAATATCCACGACCTACCATTTTGGACAAGAGCCCTTACGGATGTCATCTTCAATTCTTGTCCATAGCACAGTTAGATCTTTGAAGGTCTTTATGTTTTGGTACCTCAAGTGGTTTGCATAAATAGGTCTCAAATTATCCACAAATTTCTCCTAAAGGGTAGCTTCATCTGGACGTTCCAACTAACTATGTGTTAGTCTTCCTCCAACTACTTAGGAAGTCGGTGAAGCCTTCTTTTTCATTTTGGGTAAGAACCTCTAGAGTACGCATGTTGACTTGGATTTCAGCATTATCCGCGTATTGTTTAGCGAACTCAACCACAACATCATCCCAGGTGGCAATCTTCTTGTGCTCCAAAGAGTAGAACCATTGTTTAGGAATGGTGTCGAGAGATGAAGGAAAGATCCTTAAGAACATCTCAGGTTTGATGCCTTTGATAAACATGTAGTCTTTGAAAGCACGAATGTGGTTCAAAGGGTTTTCATATCCCTTGAACTTCGGGATGTCAGTCATGTTGAAGTTGGTTGGAAATTTAGCATCCGCGGCATCATACTTGCAATTATTCTCCCTGTAGATGTCATCTCCCTTAAGGTACATTAGTTGCTCCTCCAAATATTGGAGTCGCTTTTCAGCTTCAGTAAGACTTATTGAAGGGTTGGTTTCTGGTTGTCCAACAAAGGGTGGAAGGTTATCATGCACAGCTTCGCTAGGAATATCATCTTCTGCAGGAGGGAGTCTAGTTTCTACAGCAACAATTCGGCCTTCAATAGTGTTGAGGCGATCATAAACTTGGTCTTGGCTTGTTTGGAGACGAGCGAGCGCAGCTAGGATTTGATCATTACTATTTGGGGGTTGACCGCTGGCTCTTGTGGTACTAGTTTCAGGCATCTTAGAAACTGGATAAGATATCGACGACGAATCAAAACACGATCGACCACTCTAGCACACTTACTCAAAGAAAAGACTCGACTTGTGAAGTGGGAGTGTGACACTTGTGTCAAGTGTGGTTTGAAAGTGACAAATGTTTGAAATGTTGGTCCTAGACAACTGTAGTGTAGTTGTAGGAGTGTTGACTCGAAGTGAGGTTTTGAAATGGGTTTTGAGGCCCGAATTTTGACTGGATATTTGGATAGAGTTTCGACTCATTATGCGCTAATTTGGGCCATTTTTCGAAAAAAAAGGTTTACATTTTTTAAAAGGTTTTTATTTTTAATTTTACAAAATTCGTCATGGTTTTGTTTAGGAAATGGTGATCACATATGATACAAGCATTTATACAAGCATTATAACGGTATGCTGAGTGCATTTATAAGGGTTTTGGCTTAAAAGGGTGGGTTGCCACACCGAGCAATCAAACCCGGGTCTGTGGAGAGGTCCGTGCCAAACATGAGAAAGGTCGGTTCCTAGTCCATTTCCTCGAGTAGTGAAATTCCTTGATACAAACATGAGTAAGCATCATGGTATGGTTGACATCAATCGCTATCCATCCTTAGGCCCAGATAAGAATTTGGACCGTCCAGACGGGACGATTGGTCGAATGGGTTGGGTTGGGCCTAGGAAGGCCGAATAAAACGATCTAAGAAGATCGAGTAACGAAAACCGACAACTGTCTCATATAAACTATTCCCTAACCTTGTTCAAGTTTCACCCTTGGCAACACCGTAAGTGCATTACTCCCCAGCGGAGTCGCCAAACTGTGGACACGGGGGTCGCTTGGTAAACAAGCGTTTGCATTTGTGGAGTCGCCACCAATTTATTGTGGAAAATTGGAAACCGTTCGAATGCTTCGTGTCATGTCAAGACACAAAGTAATGACATAGACACTAAGAACTCGTTACCCTTAGCATTCTATGTCTAGAATGACTCTCGTGGATGCCAATGAACACGGATGTTCACAGAGATCTGGAGTAAGGGGTGAGGGTACGTATTAGGAAGTTCTTTTAATGAACACCTAATCCCGCCCGCCTCGATAGCGGCCTCTAGTAATGATCAGGGAAATTATTCATACTCGATATGTTGTCGATTATATGCATGCAATGCAACAAACAACGTTTTGAACCTAGCATATGAAAATTAACTAAATCGGTGAACATGTATTTTAGCACTCAATTAGGTCAGAGTAGGGTATAAGATTAATTACATGTGAGAACAAGGTAAATAAATCATATAATACAATAAATAAATAACAATAATTAAAATTACAATAATTACAACGAGTTTAATTGATTTGCGTCAAAAAATATATTTAAGACGGATAATTTGAGAAAAAAACAAGAGAAAATAAATTAAGATAATACGGCCAGATTAGAGGTAATAATACGAATAATAGTTGATTAATGCGTAAACTAACGAATTAGGTCAAAGCAAGAACGGAAGTTCAGAGACAGAGCTCAACCCGGAACAGGCGCAGCAATGCCACATCTCTTGGAAGAGGCGTAGTGGTCACTGCGTCTGTTCCTGAGGTGAGTTCTGGCTGTGAAGTCGGAACTGCGATTTGTTAATGTTCGTTGGTGTGTTTAATGATTGATTATTGATATTTGACTCGGATGAAAGTGATTTAGCATATTATTAACATATGAATTGGTCATAAAAGCGGTAAATTGAATTAAAACGGGTTAGAGCGAATTAAAACAAATTAAAACTAATTAAGAAATTAATTATAAATTAACTAGGGTTATTTATGATTGTTTAGGTTAAATTATTAAGAAAGTCGTGTTAAACAGATGAAAACATATACAAAAGTCGAATTCCAGAGATTTGATATGAACGAATCGAATCTCCAAAATCCGGGTTTGATTTAATGACGAAAACCCGCAAATATTGATTATAAGGGATTTAAGTCAGAATTAAAGAGATAAATTATTAAAAATATGTTATAATTATTATATACAAATGAATAAGAAGAAAAAAACAAGAAATTAAGACAAAAGGGACGAATTAACAGAGGACGGAGGAAGAAGAAGAAAAGCAGGAACTGCGGCAGCCTCAAGAAGAAGCGCAGCAGATGCTGCGACTCTTCGAAGAGGCGCAGCAGTTGCTGCGTTTCTTCTCGACGTCTGCCTATAGTTAATCCGTAAAAACAATTTGATAAAAGGGTTTTTAGAAATCATTCTTAAGCATATTTTTGACGTAAACCTTACATTAATTGGTACAAAAATAAAATCCAATAATAAAATATGGGATTTACACCATCAGACTTACATGTTTGCAGACGAAACGAGATTAACTAAGCTAACGTTTAGTGATTGCTCGACTCGAATGTATGATGAAAGTGCCCTCGCGAGAGGATTTAGATTAAATTGACTGATTAATTGAGGTGGAGTTGGTCAAATTGGTCGGTCATGCAACGTGACTGGTACTCAGAAGGATCCGAGCTTACGTGGTCGATTGATCAAGCACGTAGACGTCAATAAGCTTAGAGCACGGTCTTAGAATGCAAAGGGAGAAGAGAAGGGCGGACACTCGCGTGAGAAATATGAGGAACGAAGGTCCCTATTTATATACTAATCACACAGAGGAATTATGGTATGACTAAAACTTTGGAAATAAATCTCGAAAAGATCTGAAAATACGCAGAAAAGGGCCGGGGAAGAGGCACAACAACCACTGTGACTCTTGGAAGAGGCGCAACAGGTGCTGCGTCCTTTCCCTAGAGGTTTCCTCCTGAGAAAGAAAGATTTCCGCGTTTTTTTTATGGAATTGCGATAGATCTCAACTTCCTTATTCCTTAAAATATGATTTTCGGGATATATTTTACCAAAAGATAAAAATTAACTTTTATGGAATAAATATCTCGAATATTCTAGAACATTCTGACTCGGCATTTTAAAACGGTTTATTAGAAAATGAAGCGGTTTATGACCCGGACTCCAAATGAACTCTAATTACTGTCAAAACGATCGTAATGGCGCGTAGATGACGACCAAGGGGTAGATACGGGTATTTGAGCTATCACTTGACGATAAACTTACGAACTGTCATAAATCATTCCGTGTACCAAACATGTAGCCCAATCATCACCGGGTGGTTTGCGGGAGGTGCAGAAATGAGGTATCTACAGTTGGGCTTCGTGTTGTTGGGCCTTACTATTTAACCTTGTACACTGTTTTTCTCTTTCTAAAACACACATAAACCTCTAAGACACACACTCTCTCTCTCACCAAAATTCTCTCTAGAATATTCCCCAAAACCCTAGTTTGTAGATCCACCTTGTTCTTGGGAGATTTATGTAACACCCCCACTTACCCGGCCAAGGTAACCAAGGGTGTTACCGTCTCGGTTTCCAAGGTAGTGAATCAAAACTCCAATAACGAAACATTTTACTACAATAAAAGTTTAAAGTCGTTACAAGACAAGTACATAAAGGGAAATCCCATTACTACAACACATACAACTCGAACGTATCCTATGCCACCTCGATGGAGGTGACTCGCCACTCTCGAGCAAGTCCAACGCACGTGCCATGTCCCACTCACAGTCAAAACCAGACATGCAATCCAACTGCTCCCCATATGATTAGAAATATCATATGGATCATCACACGCCACCCCGGAAATAGGTGACAAGTTACACAGACACACAAACGTCAGTCTCAATAATACACATAATCACCACCAACCACAAGGTTACGACTAAACTCATGACGCACAATAACCCATTGTATCCATATCTGTGTTACCACTAATCTCAGTGATGACATTGCAACACTGCCACCACCCCTGTCGAACCGCAGTCCGAGGTAGCCGCATCGCAACACGGTCTACCTGAGTTCGCATCGCAACACGAACCCGGTAATCTGAACCATTAATGTGCACATCCTCCTTGGGGGTAGGTCCCTCCAATGAGCGATCTCAGATGTAAGGTCGGTGTCCCACAAACACCTCCTCACTAACAACGCCACCCTAACATTTCCAACAACACGAGACCAATAACACTAACACGAAATCCACATAACCAACACAAGATCGACACAAGGCAAAATAATTATATGTAATTAATGAAAACCAAGTAGGGAGAACCCTACTTCATGGCAAGACTTCAAGAGCAACATAAAAAACTGCACCCGACTCAGTAGCTTGTCATTCCCTACATCGATCATACAATACTATTACAAAACATCTCATAATCCTTCCATAAAGGGGGGTAGGATTTGGATATTGTGGAATCCTGCCATGTTTAGAGTGCATTTTATTGAATACAATGCCTAGTTCATTCATTTGGAAGTTACTGATCTCGGGACTGACTATCATTTTTGGGTGACTATGGTATATGCCTTTAATGGGACTTAGGAGAGAAAACCTTTATGGGAGAAACTGTGTGGTTTTAAACAAATAATTAATGGGCCATGGGTCATCTGTGGTGACTTTAACACTGTATTTGCTCCTACTGAGAGACCTGGGGTTCCAGTAAAGCTGAAGAAATTGATGACTTCAAGGCTTGTGTAGATGAGTGTGAAGTAAGTGACTGTCCTGCTAGTGGTTCTCTATACACTTGGTGTAATAAATATGAAGTTGCCTCTAGGGTTTATAGAAGGCTAGATAGAGTGCTTGTTAATCAAGGGTGGTAGAATGATAATCCAAACGCCTATGCTCACTTCTATTGTGAAGGAGTTTATGATCATACCTCTTGTGTTATCCAGGTTAGACAAAATATTGCTAAGAAAAGAAGGAGTTTTAAGTACTACAATACGTGGAGTCAATCTCCTAACTTTAATGAAGTTCAGATCTGGGTTAAATATGACATCCTGCAGATTTCTGGTTTCATTGAAGGATAAATGCCTTTCAAGTACTTGGGTGTGCTCATAACTTGTGGGAGGATGACTAAGGTCGATTGTACTGTATTGGTTGAGAAATTGATAACAAGAATTAGGAGTTTTGGGACAAAAAAGTTATCCTATGCTGGTAGATTGGTGTTGGTGAACTCTGTTCTAATGGCCATTTACAATTATTGGATCAATATCTTCATCATTCCAAAAGGGATCCTGAGTAGGATCAATTCCATTTGTAGAAATTATTTATGGGATGGCAATGTTGATTATATCAAGGTCCCTTTGGTGAGTTGGTAGAAAGTGTGTGCTCTAAAGAATGAAGGAGGGTTGGGAATCAGAGATAGCTTCTCTTGGAATGTGGCAGCAATGGGAAAATTGGTGTGGTGGGTTTATTACTGTCCTTATCGACTTTGGGTAAAATGGATTAACCGGAATGAGTACAATCCTAGTGGTGATTTGAGTCGGGGTTGGAAAAGTATTTGTAGAGTTAAGGATAATTTGGCTCCTGGTTATTTGAATGGGCAGAGGATGTTGGATACTAAAGGTTATACAGTTATCAGTGGCTATGAAATACTAAGGCAAAAGTTCCAAATTGTTACTTGGCATAAATTCATCTAACACACATGGTGTATACCTAAGCACCAGTTTGTTGGATGGTTGATTGCCAGAAAAGTACTACCAAGTCGGTCTCCATGAGTATGAGTGTGAGAGTGTGATATGTAAAGCGTGTGGGCTCAATTGTGTCGTTAAGGTATCCTACCTTCTTGTGTTATGTAGTATGGCCGCTTGATCTAAGTGTGTATGCATGGAGAGTGAAAGTAGTAGGGTGAAAGTTTGGCCTATAAGCGGTAATATAGATGTTATTTGTAAAGTTGCCTCACAATCGTTAGGTGAAACACCCACGGTGTATGTCATGACCTTGTTGTAGTGCCTAATTGAGTGACGAAATAGGGAAGCTTGGAAACAAGTTTGAGAATGAAAACCTCATGCCCAGGTGACATTCGGCCGAGTGAACCATGTACTCGACCGAGTGGCCTCCTATACTCGACCGAGTGGTTTGCCTTGGCCCTTGTTTTGTTGATATTTGACCAAAGATTGAGCATGTACCCTTATTTCGAGGTTTATATTTGTTAACTTGTGCTTGGATGAGCATGTTGAGCTTACATGGGGGATATCTGTGAATTGTTTACATTTGATTATATGGTGTGGTATTTTACAAGTAAATGGATATTGTTTATTCGACATGAGTGGATTAATGATAGAAATGATATGATAATCTTATTTGGTGTGTGTTAATCGGCGTGATTCATTGGTTGTGTACAAGAGATGCGTCGTCGGCTGAGTGGAGTCACTTTTGGGAGTGGCTTCACGCCCTAGTTTTGCCATCTGTGGAACCCGCCACAGAAGGGGATGTGCACATTAATGAACAGGGTTATCGCTCATTGATGAGCGGGGCTTAGGTGAGGATTGGCTGCGGTCCCCCACTGGCGGTGAGGATTACCTGTTGCGATGGGTAATCTGGCAGGGCTACATACTTTAGTGTGTAGTCAGTTACGATGTGAGATCGGGAGTTGGAGGTGGATGATGATCAACCATTTGTCTTTTGTACTTGTCTTATTTTGATTATACAATAACTGACCCCGTTGTTGTTTTATAAAATCCGTGGTGATCCATTCGGGAATGGTGAGCAGATTGTGACAGGTGATGATGTTCACTAGCTATAGGGCCGTCAGGGGGAGTCATCACTCGAGTCTAGCTTTCGCTGTCAAGAGTTTTAGCATTCAGTTTTGGTTGTTAAACATTAGTAACAGTTACTTTGGTTTTTGGATTTCGGAACTTGTAACATTTAACTACTTATAATTTAATAATTGTGTTTTGGATTGGTAACTTTGACATACTAACCTCGGGCAACCGAGATGGTGACGGTCTCTCATGCTAGGGTGGTCGTGGTAAGGCACCTTGGTATGTGGGGGTGTCACAAAGTGGTATCAGAGCGACGATTATAGAACCTAAAACCAATGAACCTAATGAACATAGGGAGTCTAAATAAAATGAACCCCGGGAGAGTTGTTTGGAGCTACCGCAAAGACTTGGGAGACGTCCCAAAGTCGCATTGAGGCCCTTACAATTTCTAGCCGGTCAACATGGGAATGTCTTGGGAGTTATTATGTGTTTAGAGTAACGTGTGTGGTACTTGTAGTTGTGGTTTTGTGAAGTTTGGATGAAATGAGAAGATGAATGGTATAGTTGAACATGATAGATTTTGAGCATGATATGTGATTTATTACTTGGCTTTCGAAAGGGTAGCGAAGTATAGTATATAGAATTTCATGTTTAAGTATGTTATCGTAATTTTATGTTGTGTTTAATGTACATGTAGATATGATAAAAGTTCACCTATGTATTGGTTTTTAGAAGTATTGAGTTGTTATTGTTTGCCTTATTCATGTTCAAGTTGTTTTGTTAAGAAACATTTGATTTGTATGAAGACCGATTATGGTAGGGCTTTATTAAAACTGTCATAAGTCAAGTTCTAGAAATGATATTGCTGTAATTCTAATTGGAGGTGATACCTTGTCCTCTTACGAGTCTAAAGATAGGTCACACGCCCAAAATGACCAAGTAACGAGTAAGATATGACTGTTTTACGAAAACTGGATGTTGCTAAGAACTGTGTCGGTACTCGGCCGAGTAAGGTAATACTCGACCGAGTAAGGACTACTCGGCCGAGTATTCCCAATACTCGGCCGAGTAATCCTTCTGTGACAATTGGGTCAGCTTCTGGAGTCGAAAACTCAGCCGAGTAATATAGTTACTCGACCGTGTATCCTGTACTCGACCGAGTATGCCATGTACTCGACCGAGTACCTCTTTGGGCGGTCATTTTGAGTCGGTGGCTATGTTCTTACATTTTTTTTGAGTCGTAGGGTATGTGCAAACGTATGTTTTGGGTCTTAAAGTATTCTTTATGTATGTGACGGTCTTGATACGTAAGTTACCAGATACTATGATGTGGAGAATTCCGGCTTATGAAGTATATGTGTTGGGTAGAGAAGACATGAGTATACGGGATTGTGATGGATAGTGGAAATAATAAGTGAAGTTGACGAGTTATTGAGATAAGGAGCACATTATGTGAGCTATGGTGAGTGAATTTGGTCGTTGACTTAAGTGGTGCAGTGATGATCATATATGGTCAAGTGAAGATAGAGCGGTAATGTAAATTTGAGGAATGTTAGAAACAAAAGTTGAAATCAGGGATGTGAAAATTATGGTAATTTGGGATATATAGTGATTTCTGGAGAGAGACGATTATGACGATGTTGGGTAAGGAGATGAAAATGGTGTCTAGAGAGCTTAGATCGAGGGATGCCGCAATAAGGATATATAGGTAGTAGTTGTTATGGAGATTTATATTACTAGAAGGTGAGCCTAGTGTATAATCATTTGGGAGGTCACGGGATGAAGTGAAGCATGGTTATCTAGGATTATTAGAAGAAGATGTAATGAATTAAGGAGAAATCATTGAGTGGGTGGATCATCGGTGGAGAGTATGAGTGAAAAGTGTGATGAGAAGGATTGTTGATAAGAAATGAATGAGAAGTAATGACATAGGCTAATAGAATTTGATTTGTTTTGGAAGTAATGGAAAGAGAAGGATGAGGGTAAGTTGATTGAAATTAACAAGAATTAGGGGATATGAAAGTCAGGCATCATAGAATTGTGTGATGCTACCATGAGGGCATGAGTTAAAAGAGTATATATAATGTTGAACCATATAATATATATGTTTATATTTTGATGATATCAAGGTGCTTTATAATTTATATGCTCGTTGCGCGTAATCTTTTGTTTAAGTCTTTTAGATTAGACTTATTTATTACAAGCAATAAAGAAGAATTGTAATGGAAGTATATCGTGATCAAGCCTCAATTGAAGATCAAAGTTATCTGAGATTCATTCAAGTATTATGAGAAGACGAAGTCCGTCTAAAGATTAATCAAGCTTGGATGATAAGTAGCCTATGCTCGAAGATCTCCTATGAAGATTAGAATAGTATAGGTGATTATCTCGTAATGGTAACTAAGAGTGAATTTCTTGTATTGGTAAAGTTATAGCTTTGCAGCTATAACATTACTAGTAAAAGAGCTCAATGTTATAGCTCTTCTACTATAACATTAAGATGCTGAGTTTTTATTACACGACTTGAATTGTTTCAAAATTGTTTTTGAAAAACGTTTTTGTTTATTTTAAATGTTTTAGTAAAAATATTTATTAAATGAAGCCCGGTTTAGTGCGGAGTTCGGTTTTATGTTGAACGTTAATTAGTAATCGTTTTGGGTCAACTTATGAATTGGACCATATTACTAATTAGGGTTTTAATATAGCTACTCTTAAAACCTAAATTCTAACCTAATATTAAGTTAGGGTTTGCACGAATCACGAGGCTTATGAGCCGTGATATTTCGTGTGACCTAAGATATAACAAGGTCTTTTTGTAAAGATTTTATTCTCTAGGAATATCTTTACATATCTTTTATATCTTACTTGATATGGTTATTTATGATAAAGATATTATTTTTGGGAAAATCTTATCATATCTTAGAATTTATGGAAAAGATAATAGTAGGATAATTTATATTCTATCTTTTGGAATATTCTTTAATATCATTAAGGCTTTAAGGAAAGAAATAATAGAAGATATGATTGTTTACGTATCTCTATTTCGGTTATTAGGGTTTCGTGAAACCGATTAGCCTTGCTCCTTACTATCCTATAAATACTTTGCTTTTGCAACATTTAAAATTAGAGACCTTAAGCATAAAATTGATTTAATCCTTCAAAGCAAAACCGTGTGTTTCAAGCAAGAAAACCGATTTGCTATTTTCAAAAGGTCGTGTGTTTAAACTCGTATGTTCATTTGTTAAGTTATCGTTATAAGATAATAGTGCTCAATAGATTTATTACTTGTTCATTAACGTGAACCTTTGTAAGAATCATTAGTGCTTTCTTATTAGCGTAAGTTAGTCACTCGAGTATTTAACGGTACTCATTGAGTTACAGCTAGAGTTAGTTGTACGAGTTGGGTTAGTAAATTTATAATCCGTACAAAGGTACTAAATTTATTAATCGAGAATAGTGGACGTAGGTTTCGATTTGTGAAACTGAACCACTTCAAAAATCGTGTGTCTCCTTCTCTTTCATTCGTTTGTTTATTTTGTTCATACTTGATCATTAGTTAATTAGTTAAACTTTAATCAATAAACTTTAAATAATTAATTATCTTTATACAATCGAAAAAGCTTTAAAAGTTTTAAATCCTCAATTCACCCCCCCTCTTGAGTATTTTGGATCGATAGACTCTTCAATTGGTATCAGAGCCTCGTGCTCTTGATTGCCTAACCGCAAAGAGGCTGATCTATCTTTTTCTTTTTTATCTTATCGTTTTATATTCCGCTGCCGACCACGTGATAAATGGATTTCAAATACCTCAAGTGTCCCGTCTTTGATTGAATGAATTATGGGTTATGGAAAAACATGATGACTCACTATGTGAAAGGTCATGATTGAGAGTGTTGGAGGATTATTCAAAACGGACCGCGCAAAATTCTAGTCGCATCCGAAGAAGGCACTACCTCTAAGAAGAATGAAGACGACTATATCGAGGCCGACTACAAGAAAGACGAAAAGAACTCTAAAGCAATAAGTCTATTGCAAAACGGCATGACCTCTACAGAGTTTGATCGGTTCTCTTCGTGTTCAACGGCCAAAGAGATATGGGATGGGCTTGAACTAGCTTATGAAGGTACTTCCATTGTTAGGAAGCACCGTATAGATTTGCTAATGCAAAAATATGAGCTTTTCATAATGGAGCCTAATGAGTCGTTAGATAGTATGTGCGCAAGGTTTTCAAGCATTATAAACGTACTGAAAAACCTAGGTAGGAAGTTCAATATCGAGGACATTGCAAGGAAGGTACTTAGGAGGCCGACTAAAAAGTGGCGTGCTAAAGTCACAGCAATGGAGGAATCACGAGATCTTAAAAAACTATCCTACCAAGAACTCATTGGTGCTCTCATGGCCCATGAAATTACTCTTAATAAAGATGACGCTGAACCAAGCATAAATAAGAGTATGGCCTTAAAAAGCGAAGATGTTGACTCCGATATAGAGGATGAAACCGTCTTGTTTGCACGCCGTTTCAAAAATAGAATCTTTCAAAACAAACAAGCAAAATCATCCTACAACAACAACAACACCAAGTCGTCCAACAAGAAAGTTACAGAATCAAAGTGTGGAGAATCCAATCACATGATCAAGGATTGTCCAACATGGGAGAAGATCAAAGACAAGGCAAAACGCGAGAAGACAAAGAAAGAGTTCAAACAAGTAATGATGGCTTTGTGTTAGGGAGATCTTGACTCAGAAGATGACGAGGGATCTGAAGATGACGAAGTAGCCAACCTTTGTCTCAGTTGTGTTAGTCTTGACCTAATCTCCGACAGCGACGATGAAAGCACCAACTCTCATTCAGACTATTGCCTTCTTGGAGAATCAGACGAAGATGACGATGAAGATGAAGAGGTAAGTTATCTTGAACTCAAAAAACGTGTTAAGAAATTGTCTAAAAGTGACTTGATAGAATTTTTTAAGCATTCCCTCGATAAATGTCACGAACAGGACTTGGAATTGAAAGATATGAAGGAACAGATTCTTGATATTGCAGAGGACAATCATACTTTAAAGGCCAAAGCTAAGAAGTTGAAATCTAAAGTTATAGCTGATAAAGCTACAACATTAGATTCTACAATGGTTGAAAAGAAGGAATTAGAGTCCAAGGTTATAGCTAATGAAGCTATAACTTCAGACCTAAAGTTTAATATTACCCACCTTCAAGCCAAAGTTATAGCTAATGAAGCTATAACTTTAGAACTTAGAAAAGCCAAAGAACTTTTAGAGACTAAGGTCACATCTAATGAAGCAGTGATCTTAGACCAAAAGAAAGAGAGAGATTCCCTCACAAAACAATTAAAGGAATCTAAAACCGACATGATCAATCTTAAAAAACAACATTCAGACGTTGTACTCATTCTTAACAAAAGATTCCAAGACTTTCATGATAATTTTAAGAAGGATAATGATGTAGATCACACGAAATGTCAAGAAGAAATCAAAACCCTAAAAGAATTACTCTTACATGCTAGGAAAGTCCATGATAAGTGGGAAGGTAGCACAAAAGTCCTAAACTTCCTAACCGAACAATCTGACAATAATATGAAGATGAGGTTAGGACATGAGTGCTACAGCCGTAGACAATGTTGTCAGGATCGAGATCCTACTTTGGATCGAAGAGGGGTGGTAGGATCGGATCGAATGATCGAATCCTAGGATCATGAGATCCTACAAATAGCTTAGATAAACAAGTTTATGTAAACTATTTGGTATAATTTGTGATGTATAATGTTAAAAAATTTATTTAATGACATGAAAGTCTTAATAATCATATTAATATATTAAATATACCTTTAATTTAGAGTTGTAAGTATAGAAGAACAACCAACTCACAAATTTGTTGCACAAATAAGCATTTTACGATCCTGAACGATCCTACCATCGATCCTACACGATCTTGTATAATCCTATCCGATCCTACCTGATCCTGACCGATCCTATACCGATCCTACCACCAAGACGATCCTACGATAATTTGAATCGTTTTATACTTTTTGGATCGTAGGATCGTACGATCCTATGATCCTACGATCCGGATCGCAATTTTAACAACAATGGCCGCAGAGATCACTCTAAATACAAATCAACACCTTCGAATTTTAATTTCAGAACAAGAAAATATGCTGATCTTCCTGAATATTTGATTTGCAATTACTGCGGTTATACTGGTCACATCCAAAACAATTGTGTCAAAAAGGCTCATGATATACGGACAAATACCGACCATGTTAAAACGGCTGACACAACTGTCGAGGATAATGAGTCCCCCAAAGATGAACCGAATGAAGAAAGAAACAATAACTTTCGTTGGTTCTACGACATGGCCTTTGACTACACCAAGAAACCTAGCACTTCTCAAACTCCTTGTCGACCTAAACCAAGCAAACCTATTCACAAGGAAAACAGTCATAGTAGACCTAGAGAAATTCCTAGACCCAGGGAAACCCCTAGACAAAGAGAAAACCTTAAACCTCTAACTCCTTCTAAACAAAGTTACCTAAGGTTTAGAAAAACAATCATTAGACAAGTTTGGGTACGAAAGGATTTGGTATATAGAGTAACTAATCATAAGGGACCCAACCTAGCTTGGGTACCTAAAAATTGTATCTAATCCTTTCTGCAGGTAATGGTGAAAGAAAACAATCAATGGTATCTTGACAGTGGATGCTCAAGACACATGACCGGAGATAAGAATCTGTTTCTTTCACTCAAGCCGTTCAACGGAGGAAAAGTGACGTTCGGAGACAATAAAAAGGGAAAAGTGATTGGCGTTGGCAAAATTGGAATTTCTAAGTCACACGCAATCAGTGATGTCTATCTAGTGGATGGTCTCAAGCACAATTTGCTAAGCATATCTCAACTATGCGACAAAGATAACAAAGTTGTTTTTCATACTGATGGTTGTCGCATTATAATTGAAGGAACAAGCAATGTTATTCTTGAAGGCCATAGGAAAAGGAATGTGTATATGGTTGATTTAAATGCCGTGCCTACTAACTCTTTTACATGTATGAAAGTTACTCTTGATGATCCTTATTTGTGGCACAAACTGTCCGGTCACATTAGCTCACTAACCTTGAACAAACTCAAGAAGTGGGACTTGGTTGAGGGGTTACCTAAGATCAAGTTCGACCAAGAAAAGATGTGTGACACGTGTGCTAGGTGCAAACAAGTTAGATCATCGTTCAAACCTAAAAGAGTAGTAAGCACAAATCAAGCCTTGGAACTAGTACACATGGATCTATGTGGTCCTATGAAGGTAAGGAGTAGAGGAGGATACATGTACGTCTTTGTTCCTGTAGATGATTACTCAAGGTATAAATGGCCTATCTTTCTTCATTCAAAAGAAGAAACGTTTGATGAATTTGATTGTCTTATAAAGCGTGTTCAAAATAAGTATAAGACTAATCTTGTATCTATTCGTACGGATCATGGCACCGAGTTTGACAATCAAGTTTTTATAGAATATTGTAAAGTTAACGGTGTAGGATATTACTTTTCTGCACCAAGAACTCCTCAACAAAATGGTGTCGTTGAACGTATGAATAGAACACTGGAAGATATGGCTCGTACAATGCTTTTATGTAGTGGTCTACCTCGTAACTTTTGGGCTGAAGCCATTAGTACTTCTTGTTATATCCATAATCGTGCTATAATTAGACCTATTCTTAAGAAAACCCCCTATGAACTCCTTAGAGGTCGCAAACCTAATATCTCCCATCTTCGTTGCTTTGGGAGTAAATGTTTTGTTCACAATAATGGTAAAAATAGGTTAAGCAAATTCGACCCTAGGAGTGATGAGGCGATTTTCATAGGATACTCGGATCATAGCAAGGCTTACAAAGTCTTCAACAAGAGAACTCAGTGTATTGAAGAAATTGTTCACATTATTTTTGATGAAGATAACGTGTTTGATAAGCCCTTACAGAATGAGGAAGAAGACTTGGACGAACCTGACTTTCGTCTTTCTAGAGACGATCCCCCGGAATTAGAATTGGAGGACAATGAGATTGAAGGAACAAGTGATGAACTTGATCGTTCCTCAAAAGATAAAAAGGAGAAAACCAAAGTTATAGTTGATGATACTATAACATTGACTCAAAATAAGAACTCCCAACCTAATGTTATAGGTGATGTTACTATAACATTGAATCCAAATCAAGGTACAGAGTCTGAAGTTATAAATGGCTCTACTACAACACCTGGATTAGATTCAGGGGGAACTTCTTCCAATTCTGAGCCAAATGAAGTTGGGTCAAGCTCAATAATGATGAAGAACCAAGTACCTCTACCAAATGGAAATACAAGAGTTTACACCCAATGGACAATATTCTTGGAAATATTAAGAAGGGTGTTCAAACAAGACAATCCTTGAATAAATTATGCTCATTCTACTCGCTCCTATCCATGATTGAACCAACAAATATCAATGAAGCTCTTGCAGAATCAGATTGGATTATAGCCATGCAAGAAAAACTTCAACAGTTCGAACAAAATAAGGTTTGGCACTTAGTTCCTAGACCTAAGGATTGATCTGTCATTGGAATAAAATGGGTTTTTAGGAACAAACTAGACGATGCCGGAGTCATTATTAGAAACAAAGCAAGATTGGTGGTCAAAGGTTATAATCAACAAGAAGGGATAGATTATGACGAGACTTTCACACCTGTTGCTCGTTTTGAAGCTATTAGACTTCTAATAGAATTCGCAGCTCATAAAGGAATAAAACTCTTCCAGATGGACGTCAAGACAGCATTTCTAAATGGGTATCTACAGGAAGAAGTCTTCGTAGAGCAACCCCCTCGATTTAAAAATAGCAAATTTGAAGACCATGTCTTTAAATTAGACAAAGCCCTATATGGATTAAAACAAGCACCAAGGGCTAGGTATGACAGATTATCAAAATTTCTACTTGACAGTGGATTCAATAGAGGATCTGTTGATAAAACCTTATTTCTAAAATCCGAGGGCTCGGACCTTTTGGTTGTCCAAATCTACGTTGATGATATTATCTTTGGATCAACCAACCGAGGCTTGTGCAAGTATTTCTCTGAGTTGATGACTTCCGAGTTCGAGATGAGTATGATGGGAGAATTGAAATTCTTCTTGGGTTTGCAAATTCAACAAACTGATGAAGGCATTAAAATCCATCAACAAAAATACATCAAGGAATTGATTCACAAGTTTGGTATGGAAAATTCTCATGCTATGCCTACTCTGATGGTTGCAGATAAGAAGTTAACTTTAGATAAAAACGGTAAACCTGTTGATGAAATAACTTACCGTAAGATGATAGGGTCGTTACTATATTTAATTGCAAGTCGACCAGATATCATGTTTAGCGTATGTGTCTGTGCGAGATACCAGTCATCTCCCAAAGAGTCGCATATGACAGCCGTCAAAAGAATCTTACGATATTTAATTGGAACGGCTAAGCTATATTTGTGGTATCCAATGGAGTCTAATTTCGACCTAGTTGGTTATTCTGATGCCGACTACGCTGGATGTTCTCTAGACAGAAAAAGCACGTCAGGTGTTGCCACGTTCGTTGGACCTTGCATTATTACGTGGGGTTTAAAGAAGCAGAATTCGGTTGCCCTCTCAACTGCTGAAGCCGAGTATATCGCTGCAGGACTGGTATGTACTCAATTATTATGGCTTAAGCAACAATTACATGATTATGGTGTTGACGTAGGATGCATTCCAATTTTATGTGATAATACGAGTGCGATAATTATTTCTAAAAACCTCGCACAACATTCACGTACCAAACACATTGAAATAAGACACCATTTTATTCGAGACCATGTTGAGAAAGGCAATATAAAACTTGAGTTTTGTAGTACTGAAAAACAATGGGCAGACATTTTAATTGACAAAATCATTAGCTAGAGAACGATTTAAGACTTTACGGTTGAAAATTGGTTTAATTAGTGGTACCTAAGCTTCCATATGTGTTTAATTTCTTAATGACTGACTAATAAAGATTAAGATTGTATGACTGTGTCCGTATATTGCGTTACATGAATAATTTTGTTTATAAAAGTATATTTATCGTATATATTCTATTTGTATTTTAGAATTTTATTGACATACAAACTTTATCTTATTTCTTAAAAATTAAGATACACCATATTTATTTTCCAAATTTTATAAAAATCTTTCCTAAATTGCTTAAATAAATCACGTCTAACATCTCCTATTCCTACTTCAATATATATCACTTACCATATTCAATGCCACTTACCAAAATTTAATTACCATTTGCCTAAACCTAGACTTTGACTAACCTAAACTCTATGCTATAATTACCCCTTTGCTGTGTAACCCTCACCCTCACATCCACTTGATCACTTTTTCTCTTTTCTAAAAATCTTGTAAAATCTTTTACCATCTCCATCATCATCACAGTCAACCATCACCATCACCATGAATACTAACCATGCAAAACCTCGTTCTTCTATCCGGAATTAACACCACCGAAACTCCAACAATACTCCATCATCACAACCATCCAAAAATCATAATTTCTCTACTTTTCCTTCACCACACCCACAACCGTCTCTTCCTCTGTTTCACGGTCGAGATGATGCGATGTCCGAGGGAAAAAGGCGCCGTCTTTTTAAGGGAAAGAACAAGGTTGTTATCGATGAGGGGAATGATGTTGATGAACCCGAAGTTGTTATTAGGAATGGTGTTTCGAGAACCCTACTTCGAGAAGTCTCGAAAAATGCAACAAGGGAAGGTTTAAACCGAGTCCGATTAACAAAAGATGAGAGTACTCTTGTGTCTCGCGTCTTGCCTTATTCAATCCATGGTGGAAGGTAATATCCTAAATCTTGGTTGACTACTATTCCGGCTCTTAAAGTTTTTATCGATTTTCTTGATTTTCAAGAATAGAGTCATGTTAGTCAATTTTCGGGTCCAATTTTCTTGTGGAGGTTGTCCAATTTTTCGCTACTGTGAAAATTAAGAAGGGAGTGTTGCATGCGACTGTCAATGGTGTAGATGTGACGGTCTCTGTTTTGGATTTTTGCTCTGCTTTTTTGGTTCCTAATGACAGAATTGATATAAATCCGAGTCTTGAGTGGTCTAATGTTGTTGGTGAAAAAGAATTGGCTATTAAGCAATATTTTGAGGAGGTTGAGTCGGAGGGTGGAAAAATAATTGTCCGTCCTCTTTCGGCAAAAATTAAATTTCTTCTAAATTTCCTTTGGAATACAATTGTGCCGAGAAGGGGAGGAAGGGACAAAGTGTCGAGCTATGAGGCTATCATTGTCTACTCATGGTTGGAAGGTCAAAAGGTCAACTTGGCAAGTCTAGTGCTAAATCGAATTGTCCAAATGAGCCTCATGGTTACAAAAAAAAAGTTTTGTACAACTATCGATATTCCATATGGGATGTGGGTGTCTCGGTTGTTAGAAATTAAACAAGTTGTGGGACGGGATAGTTATGGAGTTAGTGCTAAAGATTGCATGTGTGACCGTTTAATTAAGCTCATGGGTCTTGGGTTTGATGGACCAGAATTAGTTCTCTTGAGAGATGTTGAGAAAGTGGTTAATGACACGGGTTTGGGAGCTATGGGTGCAAAGATAGAGAGTTTCTTGGCACTTTAATGGAAAAATTCGAGGAAAAGTCCACTACCTTGGCCACGGTCCTATCACAAGTTGGGCCATCTCGGTCCTCGGATTCGGGTTTGGATTGTGCTCGGGTATATGCTTGGATGGACGGGGTTGAACAAAGGTTAGCGGGTTTTGAGAGGGAGTTGAAGGCCATCCGTGGGGAAGTGTTCCCACATGGAGATCGTCTCTCCTTCCTTACCAGTCAAGGAGGTGCGTTGGTGATGCACGGGAAGGCTATGGCGGCCGATCAGTCACTCACGTTGGAGACCACGAAGGCATTGTCCTTGAAGGTTCTTAATTTTGAGCGAAGCCTTCAAAGTCTCGCTACTCTTGTGAGGAGTTTGTTTGACCGCCTTGATGCCTTGGAACATCGCACTTGTCCCGACTATGTGAACCCGTACAAAACCCGTAACATATGACCTTTTCTTGCCCCTTGCCTAATTTAGCACCTACTTTTTTAGTATTTTCTTTGTCTTAGTGGTGTATTTTGCTAAACTCTATTCGGCCCATTTTGGCATATTGCTTATGGTTATGGCCCAAGTAATTCTCAAACATGTTCTCATTCGACCCATTGGCATTAAACATGTTTTTTTTTTCAATTTGTATGTTACATAAATTCCAAGATGCTTATGTTTATATGTGGTTTATTTGCTTTTTATATCGTTCTTATCTCTTGTCTCGTCTTATATTATTCTAGTCATTTCATGTTTAGTCTGATCTTTTTGATGATGTCAAGAGGGGGGAAGATCATCTATGGTAAGCATCTACCTAAGCTTGCTCCTTGTCAAGACCAATTGTCTCTTAAAGTTACTTTAAGTTTCGATTTTATGTTAATCGTCTTGATCTTGCGTTGATCTTTATTATTAAGATGACGGTATTATATTGAGGGGGAACTTTATACTTAGTCACAATTTTAGGAGACTTGCCATCATCAAAAAGGGGGAATTTGTTGAACCATATAATATATATGTTTATGTTTTGATGATGTCAAGATGCTTTATAATTTATATGCTCGTTGCGCGTAATCGTTTGTTTAAGTCTTTTAGATTAATCTTATTTATTACAAGCAATAAAGAATAATTGTGATGGAAGTATATCGTGATCAAGCCTCAATTGAAGATCAAAGTTATCTGAGATTCATTCAAGTATTTTGAGAAGAAGAAGTCCGTCTAAAGATTAATCAAGCTTGGATGATGAAGTAGCCTATGCTCGAAGATCTCATATGAAGATTATAATAGTATAGGTGATTATCTCGTAATGGTAACTAAGAGTGAATTTCTTATATTGGTAAAGTTATAGCTTTGCAGCTATAACATTACTAGTAAAAGAGCTCAATGTTATAACTCTTCTACTATAACATTGAGATGCTGAGTTTTTATTACACGACTTGAATTGTTTCAAAATTGTTTTTGAAAAACGTTTTGTTTATTTTAAATGTTTTAGTAAAAATATTTATTAAATAAAGCCCGGTTTAGTGCGGAGTTCTGTTTTATGTTGAACGTTAATTAGTAATCGTTTTGGGTCAACTTATGAATTGAACCATATTACTAATTAGGGTTTTAATATAGCTACTCTTAAAACCTAAATTCTAACCTAATATTAAGTTAGGGTTTGCACGAATCACGAGGCTTATGAGCCGTGATATTTCGTGTGACCTAAGATATAACAAGATCTTATTGTAAAGATTTTATTATCTAGGAATATCTTTACATATCTTTTATATCTTACTTGATATGGTTATTTATGATAAAGATATTCTTTTTGGGAAAATCTTATCATATCTTAGAATTTATGGAAAAGATAATAGTACGATAATTTATATTCTATCTTTTGGAATATTCTTTATTATCTTTAAGGCTTTAAGGAAAGAAATAATAGAAGATATGATTTGTTTACATATCTCTATTTCGGCTATTAGGGTTTCGTGAAAACCGATTAGCCTTGCTCCTTCCTATCCTATAAATACTTTGCTTTTGCAACATTTAAAATTAGAGACCTTAAGCATAAAATTGATTTAATCCTTCAAAGCAAAACCGTGTGTTTCAAGTAAGAAAACCGATTTGCTATTTTCAAAAGGTCGTATGTTTAAACTCGTATGTTCATTTGTTAAGTTATCGTTATAAGATAATAGTGCTCAATAAATTTCTTACTTGTTCATTAACGTGAACCTTTGCAAGAATTATTAGTGCTTTCTTATTAGTGTAAATTAGTCACTCGAGTATTTAACGGTACTCATTGAGTTATAGCTAAAGTTAGTTGTACGAGTTGGGTTAGTAAATTTGTAAGCCGTAGAAAAGTACTAAATTTATTAATCGAGAATAGTGGACGCAGGTTTCGATTTGTGAAACTGAACCACTTCAAAAACCGTGTGTCTCTTTCTCTTTCGTTTGTTTGTTTGTTTTGTTCATACTTGATCATTAGTTAATTAGTTAAAGTTTAATCAATAAACTTTAAATAATTAATTATATTCATACAATCGAAAAAGCTTTAAAAGTTTTAAATCCTCAATTCACCCCCCTCTTGAGTATTTTGGATCGATAGACTCTTCATATAAATTGCTGGACGACTTGTCAGGCCTGAGTTTGAGGGTTTAAAGGAATAGGAAGTTGGTAGGGTGTTTGTACGGTAGGAGACTATGGTGGTGAGCTAGGTGAGTATATAATCAAGGATAATGGTTGGATAGTTGTTGAGGTAAATGTTGTGATGGATTTGATATTCGTTATTTGGGATGATAACCAAAGAAAGGAAACTGATTGTTATATTAAGAAGAGATAGTAAGAGAGTAGTCGCATGAAGGATGGTGGTCTCATAGTATTTTCTAGTGGTTAAGGATGATGTTAAATAGGGAAGTTAGTCGTTCTAAAAAGGTTGATTTTGTGAAGGCCTGATTGGTATGTATGTATGTGAGGGAGTGTAAGGTGTGGATATAGGAGGTGTTCGTTGGTAGTTGGGTACTGATGATATGGTTAAGTTCGCCGGGTGGTGATAATTGTGTGGATGGGAGGATATGTTATGAAGGGCATCTGAGTTAAGTTCGGATGAGAGATATTCATTATCAAGTGGTAACTTACGTGATCAGAATTTGCTAGTTAGATTTGTTTATGGGTCCATGATATGTGTAAATGTTTGTGTGAGGTTCTGACCTCACGATTAATGGTATGATGTGATAGTTATAAGTCGTTATATGTTATTCCGTGTACTATGTTGCGTTGTGATTTAGCAAAGCGATTTTAAGAAAGTCTTCTGGTCAAGGAAGTTGTATTGATTCAGTGTTATGGGATTGTAAAAGTTGCGATGACTATCGATATGGTTGTCGTGCCTCGAGTGGCGATCTGGGCACTGTTATATATATATTGTTGTTTATTTACTGATAAGACGAACTTTCGAAAGTATATATCTGTTATATAGATTGTTGTTTGTTTACTGCTGTTTGTTGTCATTGTCGGTCTGGGCATATAGAGTGTTGTTTTGTTTATTAATATTTCTTACCAGTTTCGGCTTGTGAGTTAGAGTAGAATAGGATATAGAAGAAAGTTACGTATTTTTCTGTTGTTGTCATGGTATAGTGATATTCTGTTATTGGGACATAGTTGTGGCAAGAGTTTTGTGGAATGGGTGTGCGCTGAGCTGGAAGCGGCAAGTGGTTCACGATCTTTACTGGGACAATGCGTATAGGGCATTGGGAACTAGTATTATATGTAGTTATGAATGAGTTTTACGGCAATAAATAGGAGAACTTGAGGATCTAGTGTGAGTGTGTATAACAATCGTGGATCGTGAGTTATGATTGTGGAAATAAGTGCATGTATAAAGAAGTATGTCATTTGGTGGTAATGTTGAAGAGATGGAGTAGTGGTTATACTGAGGATTTTATGATATAGGTTAGATGGAGTGCAGAATAATTGGAGGCACGAAAACTGTTAGAGAAAGAGAGCCCTTGATATAGGAATGGTTGTAGGTGTTGAGGTTATAGTAGGTTATCGTTGGCATGCAGTGGTAATGAGGATTATGGGAGGTATAGCAAGAACCTAGTATTAGTGAGTTACGAGGACGTAACATTTATCTTAAGAGGAGTAGAATGTGACAAGAGAGTTTGATGGTCATACAGGTTGCAATTGGAAGTTTGAGTGTTGGTGTAGAATAAGGATGGATTTGTGTGATGGTCGATTATATTACGGGTAATGGCAGTGCTTGTAGTAGTATGATGTTTAGGAGTGTGAGTAAAATTCGATAGTGTTAATGGATTGGGTGATGATGTTTATGTGTGTGAGTAAACTTCGAGGACGAAGTTCGTTTTAAGGGTGGTAGAATGTAACATTCCATTTTGGTTCTTGGTAGTCGTTCTCGCTCGCTTGACGGATTGTGTTGGTATTAGAATTGTTAGTGAGTTGGTGGCTGTTGCGTTGTTGGCATTCGATGTTATTATGAAGTTAGAGAGGCTATTCTACGGTTGATGCTAGGTTGAGTGGCATTGTTGAGGTAGGCCTTGTTGGGTGAGTTAGTGTCAAGATTGGAGGATGAGTCCTGAGTGGTGTTGGTTGGTAAAGTGGTATGTGTGCATGCTATGTAGGTATGGGTGTGAACTTCGGGGAAGAAGTTCATTTTTAAGGAGGGAAGACTGTAATACCACAGGTTTCGGTATTACTCGACCGAGTGGGTCTTACTCGGTCGAGTAAGGTGTTGGGTGTTATAAGTTTGGGTTCTGGTGAGTCAGTTGTCGGTCGAGTTGGGCGTACACGATCGAGTACTCCCTGTACTCGATCGAGTACCCGGTCAGTTACGGGTAATTTCCGGAGATTCGATTAAAAGAGTTGAGGGGTATTTATTATATTTCGTCAATTTCTAAATCATTTTACAATCCCTAAAAGTTTACTACGACTCTCTCTTAACTCTCTTAATCATTTTCCAAGTAAGGATCAAGCCTTTGTGATTCCGGATTCATCTAGCGTTGCATCTATCGTTGTTGTAAGTCTCTAGTTCTTCTAGTTTGGATTAGATTGAGTTATGGTAAACCCTAGTTTGGGTTAATTTGGGGGTTTAGGGTTTGGTCATCATATGTGTGTTGATTGTTGATTATCGTTGTTGTAGGTGGCGATGTGGTATTCTTTATGCATTTGTATGATTGATTGCAGCGTAGCGAATTGCGAAAAGGTAGGGTTTCCCTACTCGGTTTACTGTTTAATTATTATAATATTATGTTTGTATTGTTGTACAATTGATTATCTACTGATTGTTGTGGTGTATTGGAGTTGGTGTTGGTGTTGTGATGATTGTTGATGATGTTCACGAGGTGCGTTCTGGGCTGAGTGGAGTCACTTGAAGGAGTGGCTTCACGCCCTAGTTTCGCCCTCTGTGGAACCCGCCACAGAAGGGGATGTGCACATTACTGAACAGGGTTATCGCTCATTGATGAGTGGGGCTTAGGTGGGGATTGGCTGCGGTCCCCCACTGGCGGTGAGGATTACCTGTTGCGATGGGTAATCTGGCAGGGCTACACACTTTAGTGTGTAGTCAGTTACGATGTGAGATCGGGAGTTGGAGGTGGATGATGATCAACAGTTTGTCTTTTGTACTTGTCTTATTTTGATTATACAGTAATTGACTCCGTTGTTGTTTTATAAAATCTATGGGGATCCATTCGGGGATGGTGAGCAGATTGTGACAGGTGATGATGTTCACTAGCTATGGGGCCGTCAGGGGGAGTCATCACTCGAGTCTAGCTTTCGCTGTCAAGAGTTTTAGCATTCAGTTTTGGTTGTTAAACATTAGTAACACTTACTTTGGTTTTTGGATTTTGGATTTTGGAACTTGTAACATTTAACTATTTATACTTTAATAATTGTGTTTTGGATTTGTAACTTTGATATACTAACCTCGGGCAACCGAGATGGTGACGGTCTCTCATGCTAGGGTGGTCCTGGTAAGACACCTTGGTATGTGGGGGTGTCACAATATTAGTGGTCATCAAAGGGTAAAGTCAAGGGAAAACCCCCACCCATCGGTGCGAGACGGTCCCAAGTTAAGGCTAGTTGTAATACACGAGTGTCTTCTGAGTTTTAACCCATCTTCTGTTTAGGTGTCACTCGGCTGAGTGGCTGGTGCACTCGACCGAGTGACTCGGCTCAGACCAAGAAATCGCGAGTTGGGCTTCGTGTTGTTGGGCCTTACTATATAAACCTTGTATACACTGTTTTTCTCTTTCTAAAACACACATAAACCTCTAAGACACACACTCTCTCTCTCACCAAAATTCTCTTAAGAATATTCCCCAAACCCTAGTTTTTAGATCTACCTTGTTCTTGGGAGATTTGTGTAACCCCCACTTACCCGGCTAAGGTAACCAAGGGTGTTACCGTCTCGGTTTCCAAGGTAGTGAATCAAAACTCCAATAACGAAACATTTAACTACAATACAAGTTTAAACTCGTTTCACAATACAAGTTTAAACTCGTTACAAGACAAGTACATAAAGGGAAATCCCATTACTACAACACATACAACTCTAACGTATCCTATGCCACCTCGATGGAGGTGACTTGCCACTCTCGAGCAAGTCCAACGCACATGCCATGTCCCGCTCACAGTCAAAACCAGACATGCAATCCAACTGCTCCCCATATGATCGGAAATATCATATGGATCAACACAGGCCACCCCGAAAATAGGTGACAAGTTACACAAACACACAAACGTCAGTCTCAATAATACACATAATTACCACCAACCAACAGGTTACGACTAAACGCATGACGCACAATAACCCATTGTATCCATCTCTATCTTACCACTAATCTCGGTGACGACATCGCAATATTACCACCACCTCTGTCGAACCGCAGTCCGAGGTAGCCGCATCGTAACACGGTCTACCTGAGTTCGCATCGCAACACGAACCCAGTAATCTAAACCATTAATATACACATCCTCCTTGGGGGTGGGTCCCTCCAATGAGCGATCTCAGACGCAAGGTCGGTGTCCCACAAACACCTCCTCACTAACAACGCCACCCTAACACTTCCAACAACACGAGACCAATAACACTAACACGAAACCCATACAACCAACACAAGATCGACACAAGGCACAACAATTATATGTAATTAATGAAAACCAAGTAGGGAGAACCCTACTTCATGGCAAGACTTCAAGAGCAACATGAAAAACCACACCTGACTCAGTAGCTCGTCATTCTCTACATCGGTCATACAATACTATTACAAAACATCTCATAATCCTGCCATAAAGAGGGTAGGATTTGGATATTGTGGAATTCTGCCAAGTTTAGAGTGCATTTTATTGAATACAATGCCTAGTTCATTCATTTGGAAGTTACTGATCTGGGGACTGACTATCATTTTTGGGTGACTATTGTATATGCCTTTAATGGGACTTAGGAGGGAAACCTTTATGGGAGAAACTGTGTGGTTTTAAACAAATAATTAATGGGCCATGGGTCATCTATGGTGACTTTAACACTGTATTTGCTCCTGTTGAGAGACTTGGGGTTCCAGTACAGCTGAAGAAATGGATGACTTCAAGGCTTGTGTAGATGAGTGTGAAGTAAGTGACTGTCCTGCTAGTGGTTCTCTATACACTTGGTGTAATAAATATGAAGTTGCCTCTAGGGTTTATAGCAAGCTAGATAGAGTGCTTGTTAATAAAGGGTGGTTGAATGATAATCTAAATGCCTATGCTCACTTCTATTGTGAAGGAGTTTAGATCATACCCCTTGTGTTATCCAGGTTAAACAAAATATTGCTAAGAAAAGAAGGAGTTTTAAGTACTACAATATGTGGAGTCAATCTCCTAATTTTAAGCAGGGTGTTCAGCAATGGTGGGATACAGAATGGAATGGTACAAGGATGTTTAGTATGGTTAATAAACTTAAGAGTCTGAAATGACCACTTAAGAACCTGAATAGGGAGGATTTTAATGATGTTGAAAATAATGCTACTAGAGCAAGGATGTATCTAGAGTATCTTCAAGATAAACTCAGGGGGGATCCTCAGAACCCCGAGCTTATGCAGCTAGAACTTAAGGCTGCTAGTAGTGTTAGATATTTGTAGAAAGCATGTCATGAGTTTCTAGTCCAAAAATCTAAAGCTATTTGGGTTGAGAAGGGTGATAACAACACCAAATACTTTCACAGCATAATTAAAGACTGTGGTGCAAATGAGGAAGTCTGTACTAGTGATCATCATACTATGCTGATGGCTCCAGTAAGCAATGACGAGATCAAGCAGGTTATGTTTTCAATCCCCAACCATAAAGCAGCAGGACCTGATGGATATTCTAGTGCTTTCTTCAAGGATGCATGGGACATTGTGGGAAGTACAGTGACTGATGCCATTAAGGATTTCTTCCAGAATGGTAAGCTTCTTAAGCAAATTAATCATACACTCATCACTCTGATCGCTAAATATGATATGCCTAATAATGTTACACAATTCAGACCCATCTCCTGTTGTAATGTGATCTATAAGTGTATCTTAAAGCTTTTGTGTAATAGGCTGTCCTCTATCTTACCAAGTATTATCAGTGAAAATTAAGGTGGTTTTATTCAAGGGAGAAGTATAGTGGAAAACATTCTTATTTATCAAGATGTGGTTAGGTGCTATAATAGGAAGTCAGTGTCTCCTAGGTTTATGCTGAAAGTGGACCTTAAAAATGCATTTGACTCAGTTATCTGGGAGTTCCTTAAGCAGATGTGATGTGACTCATATTTGCGCACATTTAGTCCCCTACTTGAACCTATTTTGCATATTATTATAGCGTCTCATAGCTATTTTACCCGTCAAATGCTTCCTATTTTGTTTTCCTATTGCTTTGTGTTTGATTTGTAGGAAAGGAGACAATTAGGCGGAAAATTTCCGTCTCTTGAGCCTATTTGGAAGGACATTGACGATCTTAGTTGAACGGGTATTGAAGGAAGGGCAAGAACTAAAGACCAACATTGCAAGAATAAGAAGTATGCGAAGGGAATGTTAGAAATCTATATCTCATTACTTGACATATTCTTATATGTGATGATTTAATTTAGTCATAAAATTAAACAATGATCTTATGCATGCAAACAATAAAATAATTAAAGAAGAAATCATCATCTCACATTGAAGATTTCGGTTTATATGGGCACAAGTGAGTTCTCCTACTCACTTGTTCTTGAGCTTCCTTAAGTGGATGAATAAGGATTCAAGTAGAGAATCCCTCCCAAGGTATTATACCAAAAGTAACAACTTAATAAAATTAATATTATTATTACTAGAACAATATTAATTTTGTGTAAAAATTGACCCAAAATATTATTTGATCTCTCAATAATTTCGGTTAAGAGAGAGGGAGGAGGAGGAAGATTTTATCTCACTAAAACTCTTATTTTAGATGATGAATAATGAATAATGATCAATTAAGAGTGTTACCTTTTAGGTATGACCTAAGGGGATCAACTAGTCACCACCGTCGCATGACAGTAATGTCAAACTCTAGTCAGCCAATCATTACCGATATGTGCGGACCAGTTGAGAGTAAAATATTACTTTCCAATTGTATTCTTTAAAATGAGACTTAAACATGTGATCATCATGATCAACAGTTGTGATCGCATTATTGTCGGAGGACACATATTCCAACAATCTCCCACTTGTCCTCGACAAGTGTGCGTCACTAATTTCTTGTCCTATTACTATCTCCCACTAAATGCAAGGTGTCTTTCAGGTCGTACTTGCAAGTGATCATATCGAGAGTGGTTTCCTCGATCTGGAGAATAACTGATTGACCGGATTTATCTACCATAGATATCTTCCGAGCGTGGCCACGCATTTCCAGTTCATTACTCCTTGAGTGGCTCTGAGATATTGTTATAACCCTGACTAGGGGTGGACAATTCCTATCGCACTCATTCCATTTGACTAGCCACAACCATCATAACCCAAAATATGCCCATTTGACCCCATTTATGAAGGTCGTAGTAACACAAATCAAAGTTAATCTGAAACTGTGCCATCTTAGGTGAATAGTCTTTAGTCAAAAGAATCGACTCATTAGAATACTATAGTAGCTCTCGCCACGACCAGGCTATATAAATTTGCCAGAACTCTATAAGCGGTCATAAGGCCCGACAAAATGTTCCTAACAGTCTGCCTATGTGATCGACTAGTCATTCTCATATGACTCCATGGCACTTGAACTTGCCATCAATCGCATCATATTCTAGTCACTTCGAGATGTCACCTCATGTAAGTAACTATGGGCAAATACAATGCTAATCCGTGTTCACTTAAACGGGGTTCAATTGTCTCTACAACCCGTTGGATGTAACAAAGTATAAGGTGAGTTAATAATAACTCAAACGACAAATGTCGACATCACATTCGGGTAGTCAATACCATATTACAACCTTGTGATGCATATCATAAGTGTGTAAACACTTGTTGATTGCAATAGAAGTTTAACATACCATGTGTCCATGTGTTCAAACTTCTTATAATCACATTTTCCTTTACGTTCATGTTATCTATCATAGCATGAACCTTACCAAGTACACATATAGGTTTCCAATCTTGGTTTGGGTTCTTTATCTTGAAAGAACTTCTCTGTCGATTATCACATAACCAATGAATTTGTGGTGAATGATATAACTTGAACTGATCAAGTACTCCACCCACTCATAATGCACTAGGTAAATGTTTTGCAGATTCTTGCAACAATTGTCAAGATGATTAGCCTAGCACTTCTCACAAGTCCTAGCATATTAGGAAATATTAGTTTTTGAGTAACTTCTTACTTCAACTAAGTACATTTCCAAACCTTTTATTTCTCTTTTTAGCTTGAAAGGGTTAGGATTTTCATAAATCCTTACGTGTTGTTCGAACTTTAATATGTGAAACCTCTTGACACATAACAGAGTGTTCTGTCCAACACTGAAATCGCTCATCGGATTCTCCTCGAGAATTCATGACGTTTCTTCTATGGCTTGCCACTTATGCATATGATTCATTAATGGACATGTGCATAATTATTCTAATGGCGGAAACATGTTGGAGTAGTGTCCTCCACAATGAGTGCGATTACATATTAAATCTCGTAAAAGGAATATCAGGGATTTATTTATTTATTTGTCAGCTGGTCATCGTTAATCGGTAATGATTGGCTGACTAGAGTTTGACACATTCTTTGTCGTGTGACGGCGGTGATCGGTGATCCCTTTAGGTCACACCTATAGGATGACACCCAAATAGAATAAATTAATTGTTTGTATGAGATACGAAATAATTAATTCCTTGTATTATTTGACTCTTAGTTAGTCATATAAATGTATTATTTGATGACGGGTTACGAACTCGGGATAAAAAGATTTATTATTTAATTATGAGATATTTAAATAATAAATGATTATAATTTATTAATTAATTGTTAATTAATTAATGCGATATGTGTATATGTTTTGAGGTGGAATTAATTAGCTATTTATATTTTACAAGAGGTTGTAAAATTAGCTAAATGGGGTAATATTAACACATTGTATGTTGATAAAATAGTCTTATGATCACTTAATAGTTAAATGGTCATTAGTAGTTAATTTGTATTATTTATGTGTTAAATAATTAAATTAATATTTAATTATGTAAGATAATTAAATATAAGACTTATAAGCATTTGTGGGGCAAATGTCGAAAACCAAAATGGACACATTTTAGGCCTAACATTCCGTTTTTTTGTGAAGGCTTAACAAGTGTCATTTTTGTGTTTTTCTATCATTCCTTTTGTCTCCTATTTTGCCTATATATATGCCCATAACATTCCATTTATTAAGGGTTGAAAATCAAAAAAGAAAATTTGGTCTTTGGAGCTTCTAATGGCCGGTTTATACACTCTTCATTAGACCAATTTTTTCTTCTTAGTTTTCTTCATCTTTTATTACATAAACACACATATATTAACTAATAATATTATCAATGTAATAATATTATATTAGTACATCAAATTTATATTTAAACAAGGTTATTACTTTTATTACCTAGTTAGTAATTCTAGTAATCTTTTGGGTTAATCTTGGGTGCCACCAAAGGAGATTACCTATATTGGTAATTGGTATTCTTGGAGGATCTTCCAAAGTAGAAAAGCTCAAGAACTATAAAGGTAGGAGACCTTTGTAGTGCCCATATTTGCCTTATAGCAATGTAAGGAACTTTTGTCTTAGGATGGTTTTATATCATCTTTTATTCATTTCTTTTGCATGCATGTAGATTTAGACCATTTATATTTATTTTGTAATTTTAATATCATAAGATGAATATTAATATGGTCTAAATAACTAACAAGTGGTATCAGAGCATTGTTAAATACATGCATGTTGTCTTAAGACGATTTTAGCAATTTATGAGATAAATTAATAAAATTGATATTATGTTACTAAAATTCGTTTTTATGACATAATATAGTCTTGCATGTAAATAATCTGGTCTTAGGAGGATATGGGACGAAAATTTGATTTTTGTTAAATTTTTCCTTTTTTTATTACTTAAATTGGCATAAAATTGAGTAAAAATGCATTAAAATTAATTAAGAGTTAATTAAATTGGGTTGCATGTTAATTTTATGCATGTTTATTTATAAATAACTACATGCATGTTATATTTATGAGATAAGTAGATACTATAAATTAATTTGATTAATTTAGGTTGTTTATTAATTTTTATTTGATAAAAATGGGTAAATAGTGGTTATTTTGTAAATAAATATTGATTTAACTTAAGGGCTCGAAATTTCTGATTTTTTAGGTCCTGGAAATTGTTCCAAAATGTACAAAAATTTTATTTTAAGTTGTTTCATTTTTTATGGTTTGATTTAGAATTAAATCGTTAAATTTATCGCTTTACCGATAAAATTGTGAAATCATTTTAAATAAATTTTAAAACCATCAATTTTCACTTGCATGGCATTTTGGGTGTAAGACCAGAATGTTCATGGTTTTGAAATTTATTTTTCCATAAATTTTTATATTAAATGGAATTTTATATGATAATTGTGAATTATTATATCTTTTTTTTGTCACAATTGTGTTTTAATTCCCATATAAATTCAAGATAATTGTTGAGAATGATTATTTTGATAGTAGACCAGATTAGTATGATGAGTAAGTCTTAAAATTGTTTTAAGAATTAATTATGAATTTTTATTGGTAAAAATTCCGTCAAGGCAAGCTCAAATGATCGTTGTTGGTAAGTTAGACGATTTGGCATGTCATTTTCCATAATGCATTTTATTATTCATTTAGATGAATGGTTTTTAGAATTATAATTATGTAATTTTTCCTAATATGGTCATAGGTAGAAGTTGGTATTTTCCGAAATGTAAGGGAATATCGACTTGTTTTGTAATTAATTGCGATTTCGTATCGCCTAATTTGTAATTAATTAATCAATAGTTTTATTTTAATTTTATTACAAATTGTATAATAGGGTATTGTTATGTAATTTAATTATTAGTAATTAGATGAAGCTACTAAAGACGGAGTTTTCATGAAGACGGTGTTTTTCGGAAAGGCGTTAGAAATCCTAAAGAAGGAGGCCTATTTATGAAGACTCAAGGGACCAAGGAGTTGGTTTCCGAAGTTTAATAATTTTAGTTAATTAGATTAACTAGGTGGCCATATTAGGACTTGTTTGCTTTAATTCTTTTTTGCATGCATGCCAAATCGTCACTACATGTTTTATTTTTGTTGTTATCGATTTAATCGTCTAGCATTCACTAATTTTGTTCACTTAAAAGTGATAGACAATTAAATTGATAAGATCTCTCACATTTGTTTAAAATTGAGATTAAGCCTTACCAAATAATAGCACCTATGAATCCCTTCTTCATTAGAGGTAGGTTCGGATCACCGAGGTACACTCTTTTTACGTTGGGTAAGTAGGGTAATAAAAGTTGTTACACGTGAAAATTGGTTGGACTCAACGGGATAAATATGGGTTGAATCGGTCCACCGGGCCCATATTTATTCTGGGGCTAAAAGATAGATTTTTAGAAAATCCGTCAACCAAGAGTTCTAGTAGTAGAATCAGTCAAAGTTGTTGACTCACCAAATTTATATAAATATGGGTTGAATCGGTCCACCGTGCCCGTGTTTATATAAAATTGGATCTTGGAATCATTTATATAATTCAGTGGGAGATCATTATATAAATGGGGACTTGTTAAATAGTTTCGCAAGTTATATATTTCTAGACGATAAATGTTAATCTTTCCTTTATTACCTTTGTAGTAATCACGATGGCTTCTACTAGTCAAACCGCCACCATAGCTAGAGAATCATGGCTGCGTTCTTTTATGGACAAATATGTTTTAAAAGACGACGGTAGTAATTTTAAAGATTGGGAAGAACAACTTCGATTAGCTGCCGCAGGTGATGGCAAATTACGCTACCTTGTCGAACCCTCTCCCCCTTCGCCTAGTACTAGGGCCACTGCCGATGTAAGGGAGGCTTTTTCAAATTATCAAAAGGATTCCGCTGCGATAAAAAATGTTTTGATTTTTTCAATGGATCCTGCTTTACAAAGGCAATGTGTCAAGTTTCGCGATGCACATGAAGTATTTTCGAGGCTTTCAACTATGTTTTCTCAAGCCCCGAGAATAATTCAGTATGACACCGCTGTTCGTTTCTTTGAGGCTAACCTCAAAGATGGTCAACCTGTAAGTTCACACGTACTTAAAATGATTGAGTACGTGGAAACTTTAGAGGGGTTGGGATGCAAGATCCCTGACGAACTTGTGGTGGACCGAGTACTCCACTCTCTCTCGCATGTCAAGGGATTTACCCAATTTAGGGTAAATTACAATATGACAAACATGAGAAAGAGTTTACATGAGCTCCATTCTCTGCTTGTCCAAGCAGAGAAGGACATGGGATTGAGTGGGAGTACAAGGAAGGATGTGCTTGCGATTAACGTGAAGGGGAAGAAGCGATTTAAGAGGAACGGTAAGAAGCCCGTTCAGGTGGAGGGCAAAGGTAAAGCAATTGCGAATTGCTCTACCAAGCCAAAATCCATAAAGGGTAATCCTCTTAAAGATACTTGTAATTATTGTAATAACAAGGGACATTGGAGACGTAATTGCACAAAGTACCTGGATGACATAAAAGCTGGCATTGTGAAGCCGACATGTAATTTCTTAACTGAATCTTTTATGATAGACATAAATTATGCTTCAAATACAACCTGGGTATTAGATACTGGTTGTGGTTCTCACTTGTGCAATCATTTGCAGGGCCTAAAAAGCATAAGAAAGCTAAACAAAGGTGATGTCGATCTCCGAATGGGAAACGGGTCTAAAGTAGCTGCCGTCTCTGTAGGAACTTATGTACTTAGTTTAGCTTCGGGTTTGGATTTGCATCTTAATAACTGTTATTTTGTACCAACGCTATCTAGGAATATAATATCCGTATCTGTGTTAGACACGAGAAGGGTTTTCTTTTGTAATTAAAGGCAAGTGTTGTACTTTTTCCCTTAATGGGATTGTATATAGCCAAGCTATTTCAATCAATGGTATTTATATTCTAGATACTTGCAACGATGTTTATCATTTAGATAATAAAAGACTCAAAACAGGTGACCCTGATCTATCTTATTTATGGCATTGTCGATTAGGACACATCAACGAGAAGCGCATTAAAAGACTAGTGTCGACTGGTATAATTAAACCTTTTGATTTCGAATCATTTGGTACATGCGAATCTTGTCTTCTTGGCAAGATGACTCGTTCACCTTTTCTAGGAAAAGGATCTCGAGCTAGTGAGTTATTGGTTTTAATACACACTGATGTGTGTGGTCCAATGACAGTCACTGCTAGAGGTAATTATGACTATTTCATTACTTTTACCGATGACATGAGTAGATATGGGTATATCTACTTAATGAGGTATAAAAGTGAAGCTTTTGATAAATTCAAAGAGTTTCAGAATGAAGTAGAAAACCAATTAAATAAGAAGATTAAAACATTACGATCGGATCGTGGTGGGGAATATTTAAGCAATGATTTTAGAGATCACCTTAAAGACTGTGGTATTGTATCTCGATTAACTCCTCCGGCACACCTCAATTAAATGGTGTGGTGAAAGGAGGAATCGAACTTTATTAGATATGGTTCGATCGATGATGAGTCAAACAGAATTACCTAAGTCATTCTGGGGTTTTGCCATTTTATCTCATTTGTACAATCACTTAATAAAAGTCCCACTAAAGCAACTGACAAAACTCCATATGAGATATGGAAAGGGAAAGTCCCGAATCTGCGATACACAAAAGTATGGGGTTGTGATGCTTATGTCAAGAGTAAGTCTGACGATAAGCTTGCACCTCGCTCTGAAAAGTGTATTTTTGTAGGCTACCCTAAGGAAACTTGTGGATATTACTTCTACAATAGTAACGAGAACAAAGTGTTCGTGGCTCGTGAAGCTGTCTTTCTAGAAAAAGAGTTTATTTCTAGAAGACAGAGTGGGAGAAAATTTGAACTTGACGAAGTTCAAGAGCCACAAACTGATATGACAATACAGGAAGATGTTCCTTCTACGTCTGAATCGGTTATTGTTCCTTCTGAACCTAGGAGGTCAGAAAGGGTTAGTCGCCAACCTGATAGATATCTTGGTATTATCGAGGAAGATGGTGACTATGAAGTTTTACTTTTAGAAAGTGATGAACCCAAGACCTATAAAGCGGCGATTATGAGTTCGACTCTATGCTATGGCTCGAGGCCATGCAATCCGAAATGGATTCCATGTACGATAATCGGTATGGGACTGGTTGACTTACCTAAAGATGTTCGACCTCTTCGGTGTAAGTGGATATTCAAGATTAAAATCGGCATGGATGGACATAAAGATGTCTACAAAGCTAGATTGGTTGCAAAAGGTTTCACTCAGGTTCATGGTTTACACTATGATGAAACTTTTGCACCAGTTGCTATGCTTAGATCTGTTCGGATAATGTTAGCGATTGCTGCATTTCATGATTATGAGATATGGCAAATGGATGTCAAAACCGCCTTCCGAACGGGTTTCGGAAGAGGAAGTGTTCATGACACAACTCGAGGGTTTTGTGGATCCTAAAAATCCTAACAAAGTATGCAAACTTAAGAGATCCATTTATGGTCTTAAGCAAGCGTCAAGGAGTTGGAATCATCGTTTTGATCATGTTATTAAAGAAAATGGTTTTACTCGAAGTGTTGAGGAACCATGTTTATACATGAAGTTTAGTGGGAGTAAAGTTGTTTTCTTACTTCTTTATGTGGACGATATATTACTCATTGGGAATGATGTTGATATGCTTGCTTCTGTTAAGAAGTGGTTGGGAAATCACTTCCAAATGAAAGATTTGGGAGAAGCTCAGCGCATCTTGGGTATCCGGATCTATAGAGATAGAACCAAAAGGATATTAGCATTGAGTCAAGAAGCATATATTGATAAGATTCTTGACCGATTCAATATGAAAAACTCCAAGAGAGGTTTTTTACCTATGGGTAGTGGGATCACTTTGAGTAAGTCACAGTGTCCTACTGAGCCTAAGGATATTGAACGCATGAAATCGATTCCCTATGCTTCCGTTGTTGGATCGATCATGTATGTTATGATGTGTTCTCGTCCTGACGTCTCGTATGCTTTAAGTATGACGAGTCGTTTTCAGAAAACTCCAGGTGAGAGTCACTGGATAGCCGTCAAGAATATTCTGAAGTACTTGAGAAGGACTAAAGATTCATTCTTAGTGTTTGGAGGAGAATCTGAATTACGTATAAGAGGTTATACGGATGCCAGTTTCCAAACTGATAGGGATGATTTGAAATCCCAGGCTGGTTTTGTTTTTTTGTTGAACGGAGGAGCGGTTTGCTGGAGAAGTTTCAAAGAGAGTCGTGATTCCGATTCTACAACGGAAGTCGAGTACATTGCGACCTACGAAGCCGCAAAAGAGGCTGTTTGGATTAGGCAATTTTTAGAGGGACTGAGAGTAGTTCCGACTGCCGAGGATCCTATCACATTGTATTGTGATAACAGTGGGGCTATTTTTCAAGCAAAAGAGCCCAAGTCTAGTAACAAGTCTAGACATGTACTTAGGAAATTTCATGTAATTAGAGATTTAATTGAAAGGAAAGAAATTACAGTTTGTAAGGTTGGGACGGTGACAACATCGCCGATCCTTTAACCAAGCCATTGTCTCAAGCTAAACATGATAGTCATGTAGTTTCGATGGGGTTGAGACGAATGCCAGAACTGTTGTAAATTATTTGATATGTAATAATCAAATATTGTATTTATTATTTCATATGTGATAAGTTGCATTTATCGTTATATTCAGTTTTATGTCTGAATTTATATACTTTGTTTTCTCCAAATAGGTTGTAAAGACAATGTCGAACCCTATTAAGTGAACTGGATTAACAATGTATTTTGTCCCTAGTTACTTAATGAGGTGACGTCTCGGAGTGACTAGATTGTAAGGCGATAGATGACAGTTCGATTGTCATATGGTCATAGTGATGATTTGGTCGATTACATAGGCATATTGTGAGACAATTTGTCGGACAGTGACCATTTATAGAGTCCTTTTGTTGCTAGGTCGTGGCGAGGACTTCTAATTATTCCTTCGAGTCAATTCTTTAGACTGGTGACTATTTGTCTGAGTTGGTACAGTTTTCCGGTGACTTTGGTTTTTGTTCTAGGTCGCACCGTAAAAGGAGGCCGATGAGCATTTATCGGGTCATTGTGATCTCAGATCGAACGAAGAAAATAGGTCAACGGGATTGTCCTTATAAGTCATATTTTATCTCAAGGCCACTCGAGGAGAGATGATTGTGAATGCGTGGCCACGCTCGGATGAGATCTATAGTAGATTATCCGGTCGATAGTCATTCTCCGATCGAGGAAACCACTTTATGATATGATCACGTGCAAGAACGACCTGGAAGACATCTTGCATTGAGTGGGAGATATTATTGGACAAGAGAATTGGTAACGCACACTTGTTTCAGACAAGTGGGAGATTGTTGGAGTAGTGTCCTCCACAATGAGTGCGTTTACATATTAAATCTCGTAAAAGGAATATCAGGGATTTATTTATTTATTTGTCAGCTGGTCATCGTTAATCGGTAATGATTGGTGACTAGAGTTTGACATTCTTGTCGTGTGACGGCGGTGATCGGTGATCCCTTTAGGTCACACCTATAGGATGACACCCAAATAGAATAAATTAATTGTTTGTATGAGATACGAAATAATTAATTCCTTGTATTATTTGACTCTTAGTTAGTCATATAAATGTATTATTTGATGACGGGTTACGAACTCGGGATAAAAAGATTTATTATTTAATTATGAGATATTTAAATAATAAATGATTATAATTTATTAATTAATTGTTAATTAATTAATGCGATATGTGTATATGTTTTGAGGTGGAATTAATTAGCTATTTATATTTTACAAGAGGTTGTAAAATTAGCTAAATGGGGTAATATTAACACATTGTATGTTGATAAAATAGTCTTATGATCACTTAATAGTTAAATGGTCATTAGTAGTTAATTTGTATTATTTATGTGTTAAATAATTAAATTAATATTTAATTATGTAAGATAATTAAATATAAGACTTATAAGCATTTGTGGGGCAAATGTCGAAAACCAAAATGGACACATTTTAGGCCTAACATTCCGTTTTTTTGTGAAGGCTTAACAAGTGTCATTTTTGTGTTTTTCTATCATTCCTTTTGTCTCCTATTTTGCCTATATATATGCCCATAACATTCCATTTATTAAGGGTTGAAAATCAAAAAAGAAAATTTGGTCTTTGGAGCTTCTAATGGCCGGTTTATACACTCTTCATTAGACCAATTTTTTCTTCTTAGTTTTCTTCATCTTTTATTACATAAACACACATATATTAACTAATAATATTATCAATGTAATAATATTATATTAGTACATCAAATTTATATTTAAACAAGGTTATTACTTTTATTACCTAGTTAGTAATTCTAGTAATCTTTTGGGTTAATCTTGGGTGCCACCAAAGGAGATTACCTATATTGGTAATTGGTATTCTTGGAGGATCTTCCAAAGTAGAAAAGCTCAAGAACTATAAAGGTAGGAGACCTTTGTAGTGCCCATATTTGCCTTATAGCAATGTAAGGAACTTTTGTCTTAGGATGGTTTTATATCATCTTTTATTCATTTCTTTTGCATGCATGTAGATTTAGACCATTTATATTTATTTTGTAATTTTAATATCATAAGATGAATATTAATATGGTCTAAATAACTAACAAAACATTAGTAACTAATAGTCATGAGTTCAACCATTCTTAGGTTCAATGAACGACCATGACTGCTAATGGCAATTCCATTTTCATTGACATGAATAACCTATGTTTCTCGTTGATTCGATGTGTATATCTCAATACTTATCCAACATCTCGTGATGTGATTGGATTCATCATAGTCCATTTTCATCCAGAATTGAAAACTCAAATACTTCTTTGTGAAAGAAAGTATTAGCTCGTCATTCTCAATGAGTAATGAGTTATAAACTTTTACAAGATGATTGCTCCCACTAAATTCCATGTCTTCACATGATAATTTCCAACTCCCACTTAATTCCACATGTTTCGTAATCGACTACTCAATTGAAACATTTCAAGAATTGAAATATATATATTGCTTTGCTAAGTTATTAAGATAAAACCATATATGTTCCCATCATATCCTTTCAAAATACCTATTTTGAAGAGGTTTCATCTTAACCTTATGAAAAGAGATTATAATCTCTTAACTCATTCATATTGTGATGATGCGTAGCAATGTCATTATTCAAATGTGAATTATATCTAATACATGTCCTTCAAGATACCCTTTCGGAAGGAGGTTTAACCATTTAATTTTCATAATGAGGTTAAGTAATGACATTAGCGAGGTTAATACTTAACTCAGCTTTTGTGGATATCGGCATATCAACATTTGCAACCTTTTGGTCATAAATCTCACTTATTTTCGAGGATGCAACTTTGTTTCATTTAGGCTCTTAAGTAAATATCAATATTGAAACTATTGGTCAAAAGTTGTTCATAAACTTAGTCATAACTTATGGTTAAGACTTTAAATTAGTCATTCTCATTCCAAAATTTTCTTTTGGTCTCCTCGTGTAGTTATCTTGAGAACATATTCTTTTGATTACTTCACTTGGTCTCTATTGTCATGTAGATTTATTCGAGACCATAGATCTCATCTATTCGTGTATACTATATAAATAGATATACCTTTATTCAAATCATTCTTCCTTGCGTAGATCTCATTTACATAAATTTTCTTGATGTTCTTTGTGTCTTCATTTTTCTCCCACTCTATCTTTTGAATGAATACACTAGAAATTCAAAGATAGCTTATGAGACACAAATAATGATTTTGAAGTATAAGGAGCACTATCTCATAGGTTGACTAATTGTTTTAAATTTGATAAGTGAACTTGGTGATTGACATTCCTTCAAGAGAGTTCATCAACTCAATATGAGTTTATAATTGATCATATACAAGCCTTAAGCTTGTGGACATATAATGAATCCCATCATTATAGTTGTCGATTAGATCACTTTTAAGTGAATGATCATATGTTTCTAAGAGCAAGTGGATAAAGACGAATTTTAGAACAAGGATAAAATACGATAAAACGGGTGACTTGGGTTGCAAACCAAGCCACCATTATCCAAAATACAACCAATATCCAAAATACATTTCCATGTCAAACACGGAAATCAAAAGGTTCTAAAATCCGAAACATAAATTAAAATAAGACAATAAAAAGACAAGCTTCATGGAAGCTACTCCTAGCTTCTCGATGGTTTCTCAAGCTTGCTTTTCTTTTCCCTTGTCCTTGCTTGGTGGAGGCCCTATTTACAATAAAAAGGGATACATTATCACAACTTTGTATCACAATACCATAGTTGAATTAGAAACATAAAAGAAAGGATAGTCATTTACCTACTGGAGTGATCTTTCCAGCCTTAATGTCACCAAGGTATTTGGAACAATTTGTTTTCCAATGTCCAACACCATTACAATAATGGCATTTATCAAGAGGACCCTTCTTGATCTTGGAAGTGCTAGCTTCATAAGTCTTAGCTTTGGTGAAAGTGGGAGCTTACTTCTTACCTTTCTTCCCATTCTTTTTGAACTTCCCCTTACTCTTGGTGCTTATGTTAAGCACATCCTTGGGTGGGTTGACATTTAACCCCATGTCTCTTTCGGCTTGCACAAGTAACTTGTGAAATTCTTCAAGAGACACGTCCTTGTCTTGCATGTTAAAATTCACCCGGAATTGAACATATGCCTTGACTTTGGATAAGGAGTGTAGAATCCTATCTACAATGAGTTCTTTGGGGATTTCAACTTTTTGAATCTTCAAAGTCTCGACTAGCTCCATTAATTTGAGCACATGAGGGCTAACCTTTTGGCCCTCTTTGAAGTCGAGATCAAAGAATGCCGCGGCCGCCTCATATTGGACGATCCGCGGAGTTTGTGAAAACATTGTCACAAGCTTGGAGTAGATTTCATTAGCGGTGCCCATCTTAAAGGCTCTCCTTTGGAGATCCTCCTCTATCGCAAAGATCAACACATTTTTCATTGCGGCAGACTCCTTATGGTAAGCCTCATATGCTTCCCTAGTAGCGGCGGTTGACCTAGTATTAGGTTCGGGTGAAGAGGCCTCGGTAAGGTAACGAAGCTTGTCGTCACCTTGGGTGGCTAATTTGAGTTGGGCATCCCAATCGGAGAAATTTGACCCATTCTTTTCAAGTTTACATCGATCCATGAAGGATCGGAGCGATGAAGTATTAGTGAGAGGCGTGGCGTTGGTGTTTGGATTGGCCATTTGTTATGAGAAATAAAAGCGGTCTACAAAACAAAATAGAAGGAATAAAACATATGTCGTTTTGAAAATAATAATAATACTCGTAAAAATTAATTTAAACATGTTTTATTGCATTTATCTAGTGACCTCTACCCAACTTAGATAAATTATTCCAAGATCCAAATTCATATTAACTTGGGCACGGTAGGGCCGATTCATCCCTTATCAATATAACTCGGTGGATTAACACTTTAATCGATTCTACTTTTAGAACTCTTGGTCGATAAAATTACATTAACATTTATCTTTAGCCCGGAACACATGCGACTACGGTCACGAATACTTCCGTTGAGCTCAATCCAAATTTCGAATAAATGCGTCCATGATCCAAATCCACATCAACTTGGGCACGGTAGGGCCGATTCATCCCTTATCAACATGAATTCGGTGGGTAGACATTTATCACCCACTTCCCCTACGTAACAAGGTTTGTACCCCGGTAGGGCCGAGTGCACTCACTCGCGAAATAGGTTTTCATGGTTTCTACTTTTTGGTAAGGCTATGTCTCAATTGATTATTTTAGCGAGAGGTCATGTCAATTTATTATCTATCACGTGTTAAGTGAACTAAAGCGGTGAACTACGATAATTCTAATTGACACGGTCGATAAACTCGATTAAGAGATGATGCATGTTTTAGTTATGGCGATTTAGCGATGCATGTAACATATAAATAAAAATGCAAAGCATAAATTAAATCCTAGTATGGCCTTCCTAAAATAGAAAATCTAATTAACTATTACATATTCGGAAACCAACTCCATTGGTCCCTTGAACTTCGGTTTTGTGACGCATCTCGAGGTAACACCGTCTTTATGTATCGTCTTCCTTGAGTGACATCGTCTTCAAGGAACTCCGGAATAAATAAATTACATAACAAATTACATAATTTCCTATTATACATTTGTAATTAAAATAAAATAAATCTATTAAATTACAAAACGGTGATACGAGATCACAATAAATTACAACCGAATCGATATTCCCATACATTTCGGGTAATACCAATTAAAAACTAAGGCCATACTAAGTAAAATTACATAATTCAAAAATTACATAAAATAAAATTATGACAATCATAAATAAAATGCAGCATTATAATATGTATGAACATGACCAATTTTATGCTAAATCGCCTTTAAGGAGCCAATATCGTATATTTAACGGTTTTTACGGATTTGCGTGATTCAACCTTTTAAAATCACAATAAATGACATAAATTCATATTTATGCACAAGTTAATTATCCTAACCACTTAGGACTCAAAATTTAGTCTCCACTAACTATTTGACCATAATTAACTTATATTTCTTAAAATTGTTCATAAATGGACCCAAAATAACAATAAAATGGTATAAACTTCAAATAAATCACCAAAAAATCAAATAAATTCAAAATTTGAAATTTAAACTCTTGAACATTCTGGAAAAATATTATGACACTCATAATGTTAAAAAAATTTTAGGTTATAATTTCGAAATATTTATCGGAAAAACTATGTTGCGGTTTATCGGATTTATCAATTATAATCATAAAAACATGAGAAAAATTATATTCATCAATTTTTCAATTTTAGATCTGAAATAGGTAATAAAATGCAACATTTGACGTTTTTTCTTAGTCATGGAATATGTTTTAGCAATAATTCACTAATTAAGTCACTATTTATGCTATTTTTCATCAAAAATTCATAAATCATGCACAAAGACTTCAATATAGACTATTATTTTACACACATCTTGTAAAATTGCATGTGACAACTTATTAAATTCCTATGACCAGATTCGAAATTTATCTCATATTAACCTATTTTTTATTTAAATTCGATTTTTATCATGAAAAATCCATATTTTGAGCATAAAAACTCCAAAAATTCTGAAAATTTACAGGTCCTCTAAAAATAAAATATGTGAAAACATATTCAAAAATCACTGGAAAATTCAAAGTTTAGCTAATTTTAGTCCGAAAATGACATTTTAATCATAAAATCACATTTTTAATGTCATTATTATATAAGATGAACAATAAAAAACCATAAATTAACCAAAATATCCTAAATACATTTTAGGATCAGAAACATTAACATGCATAATTTATTTAGTGATATATCATAATAACACAAATTTACAAGTTTTATATGTTAATTGTATAACTCGGAAAAACTATAACCGATTTGCATGCAAACAACCAATACCTGTCAAAAATAACCAACTGGCCAACTAACTAATATAGCTAGGGAAGTCGGGTCGAATCCACAGAGAGGTAGGAATTTGCCAGCTAGAACTAGGTTCGTCTAAGTAACCAAAATTGGGGGGTTGTAAAATGTGGTTTCTAAACTAAGAGAGTAAGAGAAAGAGAAATAAAGGAAGAGGGTTTAACAGATAAAAGAGAATAGCTAAGACAAGCGGTTCACCACAATCGTCCGGTCGAGTAATCTAGGTCCCAGATCAATGCAGTACAGTCTAAGGGGTAGCGAACGTCACCTTTCGGTCCTTAATTCACCCTAAAGTGTAAACAGTTTAACTTTCGTCCTCATTTGCAATACTCTATTGCTCGCTACTAGTCTCCCCCTTCCAACCTTTCGGTCCAGGTCAAGGTCCACTAAGAATAAGGGTCTAATTGCGTCGACTCAATTAGGCAATTACAATTATATGCGACATTTTAACAACATGGATGATACTAGCATTAACTTGAAGTCGATTACTCTCCTTCAAATCATGGATCCCCTATAGTCTTAGCATAGGGAACTAGCTACTCATAACTATCAGATTAACAATTACGATAACCAAACAATTCAAACTAAACATGGTGAATGATCTAATTGATTGAACAAGTAAGAAGAAAAGAAAGAAAAGGGATTAAAGCAATAAAAACGATTAAGGAATAAAATAGATTGATAATACCGAATTCGAGTAGCAAAGTAGTGAACAAAGATCAGAAGAACTGTCCCAAATGTAATGAGAAATGTACGTAGTAAAGGTGATAGGAGTCACGAAAATGCTCCCCTCGGTCTTATCTTTGTAAAAACATCTAAAACCTAATCTATGGACTGATTCAAAGCCCATAAAAGATTAGGCGGAAATAAACCAAAAACACACGAAATTTCTCGATCGAGCGAGAGAGATTACTCGATCGAACTCCAAGACACTCGATCGAGCTAGGGCAACCTCTCGATCGAAATCGCTCACTTGGACCTCCTCGATCGACTCCTTGGTGAGTCGATCGAAAGCGACTTTGAGTATGTAAAGCATTCGATCGAGCACAAAGGCACACGATCGAGCTATATAAGCGCATCAGGACTTGAATTCCTTCCTTGACTCAGCTCATACGTCCTCCAAGTGTAAGATTCCTAAACTCCGGCTCCTTATTTCCCATGAATGCATGCAAATGGGACAATTAAGGCTCGATTTAGCTCCTCCTCGGTCAATTCTGCAAAAAAATACAATAAACGGACCAAAGTAGAACATTCGGGGGTATTTGTAGCCGGATGCTACATAAAAAGCACAGAAATGCGTGTAAAAATGAGGTGAAAACCTTATATAAAAGACACGCATCAAATCTCCCCAAACCAAACCTTTGCTTGTCCCCAAGCAAATATGAATGCAACTAAGGGTGAACAATAGAACGGGACCGACGCATCAGCTACAAATCATCCATCAGAACCAATTTAATGCAACAAAATGACAAAGTGACGGTACATTACCAAATTTGGATCCGTGGAACTTGAAGATTAGAGACCCCAGATTCAAGGTGAATGGCCAATATGTGAAGCATTACCATGAGGCGAATGAAGCGGACAACCGCGTTGAAGTCTTGCGCTTGACGAACTCGATCGCCGATTTGATACCGAGAAAGGTCGTGCGGGACCTATTAAACCAGCGCTCTCGGGGAGCGGCCGGGGTGATTTTTTTATGCTTTTGTTGAACTATTTGTTTTAATTGTTTTATTTGTTTTCCTTAGCTTTACGTCGAACTTTAGACGCTACTTTATGAACAATTTTTGTGCCTTCCTTGCCTTTATCGTCTTTTACGAGGCGAAGTCACTCGATCGAAGGGTTTTGGTGTTCGATCGAGCACTTTGACGCGGCGCTACTCGATCGGTGATGTCCTCGATCGACCAGTCCCTACCCATGCTAACTCGATCGAGTGATGTGCTCGATCGAGTCCACTCATCTTTGTGAAACATTCGATCGAATTTTGTTCAGTGCTCGATCGAAAGTCTTGACCTCCGGTAGCCGTTTTGCGTCTACAAAGCCTTTGTTTGACTTTCTTTGACCTCCCATGTTCATGGTCGGTTTGGGGAGGTCCCGCTACATGACGTTTTGTAAGTTTTCCAACTCTACTTCTCCTTTCCTTTCAGTTTGCATTTCCTTCCCTATTTTTGGTACAATGAGGGCATTGTACGGTTTGGTTTGGGGAGGTATGCATCCATATCTGTGTCTGCATGTTTCTTGCATTTTTGCTTGCACGTTTATCAAGAAACATGCATACACAGATATGGATGCATACCTCCCCAAACCAAACCGTACAATGCCCTCATTGTACCAAAAATAGGGAAGGAAATGCAAACTGAAAGGAAAGGAGAAGTAGAGTTGGAAAACTTACAAAACGTCATGTAGCGGGACCTCCCCAAACCGACCATGAACATGGGAGGTCAAAGAAAGTCAAACAGTGGCTTTGTAGACGCAAAACGGCGGCTGGAGGTCAAGATCTTTCGATCGAGCACGAAATGTACTCGATCGAATGTTTCACAAAGATGAGTGGACTCGATCGAGCACAAGATCACTCGATCGAGTTAGCATGGGTAGGGACTGGTCGATCGAGGACATCACCCTCGATCGAGTAGCAGCCCGTCAGAAAGTGCTCGATCAACACCAAAACCCTTCGATCGAGTGACTTCACTCGTAAAAGACGATAAAGGCAAGGAAGGCACAAAAATTGTTCATAAAGTAGCGTCTAAAGTTCGACGTAAAGCTAAGGAAAACAAATAAAACAATTAAAACAAATAGTTCAACAAAAGCATAAACAAAATCGTCCGGCCGCTTCCCTGAGAGCGGGTTTAATAGGTCCCGCACGACCTTTTCGGTATCAAGTAATCGGCGCGATCGAGTTCGTCGAAGCGCAAGACTTCAACGCGGTTGTCCGCTTCATTCGCCTCATGGTAATGCTTCACATATTGGCCATTCACCTTGAATCTGTGGCCCTCGGAATCTTCAAGTTCCACGGATCCAAATTTGGTAACAGCTGTCACTGTGTCATTTTGTTGCATTAAATTGGTTCTGATGGATGATTTGTAGCTGATGCGTCGGTCCCGTTCTATTGTTCACCCTTAGTTGCATTCATATTTGCTTGGGGACAAGCAAAGGTTTGGTTTGGGGAGATTTGATGCGTGTCTTTTATATAAGGTTTTCACCTCATTTTTACACGCATTTCTGTGCTTTTTATGTAGCATCTGGCTACAAATACCCTCGAATGTTCTACTTTGGTCCGTTTATTGTATTTTGCAGGAATTGACCGAGGAGGAGCTAAATCGAGCCTTAATTGTCCCATTTGCATGCATTCATGGGAAATAAGGAGCCGGAGTTTAGGAATCTTACACTTGGAGGACGTATGAGCTGAGTCAAGGAAGGAATTCAAGTCCTGATGCGCTTATATAGCTCGATCGTGTGCCTTTGTGCTCGATCGAATGCTTTACATACTCAAAGTCGCTCGATCGACCACCAAGGAGTCGATCGAGGAGGTCCAGTGAGCACTCGATCGAGAGGTTGCCCTAGCTCGATCGAGTGTCTTGGAGTTCGATCGAGTAATCTCTCTGCTCGATCGAGAGAATTTCGTGTGTTTTTGGTTTATTTCCGCCTAATCTTTTATTGGCTTTGTAATCAGTCCATAGATTAGGTTTTAGATGTTTTTACAGTATAAGACTGAGGGGAGCATTTTCGTGACTCCTATCACCTTTACTACGTACATTTCTACTGTTACTTTGGACAGTTCTTCGGATCTTTGTTCACTACTTTGCTACTCGAATTCGGTATTATCAATCTATTTTATTCCTTAATCGTTTTTATTGCTTTAATCCCTTTTCTTTCTTTTCTTCTTACTTGTTCAATCAATTAGATCATTCACCATGTTTAGTTTGAATTGTTTGGTTATCGTAATTGTTAATCTGATAGTTATGAGTAGCTAGTTCCCTATGCTAAGACTATAGGGGATCCATGATTTGAAGGGAGAGTAATCGAATTACTGGGTTAATGCTAGTATCATCCATGTTGTTAAAATGCTGCATATAATTGTAATTGCCTAATTGAGTCGACGCAATTAGACCCTTATTCTTAGTGGACCTTGACCTGGACCGAAAGGTTGGAAGGGGGAGACTAGTAGCGAGCAATAGAGTATTGCAGCGAGGACGAAAGTTAAACTGTTTACACTTTAGGGTGAATTAAGGACCGAAAGGTGACGTTCGCTACCCCTTAGATCGCATCGCATTGATCCTGGGACCTAGATTACTCGACCGACGATTGTGGTGAACCGCTTGTCTTAGCTATTCTCTTTATCTGTTAAACCCTCTTCCTTTATTTCTCTTTCTCTTACTCTCTTAGTTTAGAAACCACATTTTACAACCCCCCAATTTTGGTTACTTAGACGAACCTAGTTCTAGCTGGCAAATTCCTACCTCTCTGTGGATTCGACCCGACTTCCCTAGCTATATTAGTTAGTTGGCCGTTGGTTATTTTTGACAGTACGCGACAACAGTGTCAAATTTTGACAGTCCGTCGCGCACTGTCAAAAATAAAACCTAACGGTCTCAACTAAAATGTAGTAGAGGCAATCGAGTATCGAATCCTCGGGAGGTAATGCAATCACAAATTGCCTAATTCTAATCCTATGGTAACAATGGGGTTGATTGAATTTTTGGTTCTAAACTACGGGGAAAAGGAAGAGAGATAAAGAAGAGAGCAAAAAGGTGAAAAGATTTAAAACTATCAATAAGAGGGGGACATGTCGGGAACTCGGTTCACTACGGTAGTACAACAACTTAGCAAGAAATGACTCGGATTTAACTATTTGTGAGACGGATATTAGAAGGTCCTTTCGGTCCACTTCCCACCCTAAAATACCTCTAACTTAACTTTCGTCCTCATTAGAGTAGTCTACTGTTTATAGCAGGCCTATTTAGTCCAATCTTTCGATCCAGGATTAATTGTAGCCAGATTAATGGGTGACATAGAAGCGTGCACTCAACTAGGTCGGTGATTACAGTTATATTGCTATAGTGACAGAGTCTCTTAAATCAATTCGTCTAATTCATTCACTACGTCGTCATTATTCTACCGCAGATCCCCTAATCCCAACATGAAAGGGTTTAGCTACTCATATTCATAACTAATCTAACAGCAGACAAATTTCCAGCAGAAGACATAATGAAATAATAAATATAAAGCGCAATAACAGAAATTAGGGCAAGGAAGAACAAATGCAAAAACAATAATTAAGGCAACAAGAAAGGTTAATTATTATTAAGAGAAGGAAGAGATTACAATCTAAGCAATCCGGCGTAAAGAACAACGAAATCCGAGTGAAATAATCCCAAAGTGAAAGCAACGTAAGAGTAACAGTAGGTTTTTTTAATATGAATGATAGTAAAAGAGATAGTAAAGAATGATTCAGTAAAGAGTCAATGCTAATAACCTAGTAAAACATAGGTTAAATAGCCAAAACCCCTAAGTGTTTATGCGGAAAATAAAACATGGACTAATTAAGCCCACGGAGTCAAAATCCTCTCGATCGAGTAGGCAAAACCACTCGATCGACCAATGTCTCAACAGAAGGCCCTCGATCGACCAACAGGTCACTCGATCGAGGCCTGGATCATGTGCATCTTACTCGATCGAGTAAGGAATAGCTCGATCGAGTCTTGGGAAGCTTAGGGGCCATTCGATAGACCACAAAACAACTCGATAGACCACTTGACAGCTCGATAGACCACCTGGGTCTTCAATTCAGCTCGCGTCTTCACCAAAATACCTCGTAATGCGTGCAACAACACTTCTAAGTGCAACATCTCACTCTGGGACAATCCCGTCTCCTCTAAATGCATGCAAAAAGGGTGGAAAAGAGTATGGTTCCGCTACTTTCGCGATCATTCCTACAAAAAGGACAAAATACACCAAAGTAGCCAATTCGGGGCAAAATACTATAAAAACAGTATAGATAAGCATAGAAATACGTGCTGAAATAGGCTAAAAAGACTATACATTAGGCACGTATCAGCTCTTGATACCGCTTGTTAGAAATATATATCTCATTACTTGACATATTCTTAGATGTGATGATTTAATTTAGTCATAAAATTAAACAATGATCTTATGCATGCAAACAATAAAATAATTAAAGAAGAAATCATCATCTCACATTGAAAATTTCGGTTTATATGGGCACAAGTGAGTTCTCCTACTCACTTGTTCTTGAGCTTCCTTAAGTGGATGAACAAGGATTCAAGTAGAGAATCCCTCCCAAGGTATTATACCCAAAGTAACAACTTAATAAAATTTATATTATTATTACTAGAACAATATTAATTTTGCGTAAAAATTGACCCAAAATATTATTTGATCTCTCACTAATTTTGGTTAAGAGAGAGGGAGGAGGAGGAAGATTTTATCTCACTAAAACTCTTATTTTAGATGATGAATAATGAATAATGATCAATTAAGAGTGTTACCCTTTAGGTATGACCTAAGGGGATCAACTGGTCACCACCGTCGCACGACAGTAATGTCAAACTCTAGTCAGCCAATCATTACCGATATGTGTGGACCAGTTGACAGTAAAATATTACTTCCTAATTGTATTCTTTAAAATGAGACTTAAATATGTGATCATCATGATCAACAGTTGTGATCGCATTATTGTCGGAGGACACATATTCCAACAGGGAAGCATTCTGAAGAGGAATTCGAGCGTCCAAGGAGCTAAGATGCTCGTCCAAGGATCCCACAATCCGAGCATCCCGAATCCTCAGCCGCTCGTCCCTCCATGCAACAATCCGAGCGTCTTACCTCTTGGACGAGCGGACCATGGCGTCTTCAGCAAAGATGCCCATCTCTCCGAAATACTTGCGATTCCCTGATTAGAATTTAGAATAGTTAATTACTAATTTAGCCTTAGTTAACCTAATGAAGCTCCACTATTTATACCCCATTTTTGTATTACTTATGGATATATGTTTTGGAGAGTAAAAAAAGCTTCCACATTAGAAATTCCTCTTACATTAGATTAGGAGTAGATTAGGATAGATTAATCTTTAATCTTTCCACAAATTTTACATTAATCTCTCCTTAATTATTGTTCAAGTTTATTACTTTTGGGTAATTGAAGATTATTGGCTTATTATTGGAGAATTAACAACTCTTCATCAATCAATCAAGTTCTCTTCTTTTATTCTTTGCTTTATTATTTGGATCATCTCAAGTTTGGTATAATTCCTTTACTCTTTACTCTTTATTGTTTATTTCCTTAAGCTCTTATCATGCTCATACTTGTTGTAATGATTGACACCATTAATGACATGTTTTCCATAATAATGAGTGAGTAGTTACTTAGCTAGGGTTAATGGGTAATTAGGGGAAACCAACATGGGGATTGATTCATGCTTAATCTAATATGTTTCCATAATTAAATTTGCTTGCTTGTTGTGATGTCAACCTATGCACATGTTATGTTTGATGAAATGCTAAGCCTATGAATCCTTGCATTTACAACCATCTCTTATCTATTCGTCTTGAGTCGTAAGATATAAACCAACTCGAGTTTTGTTAGACCATGCATAGAAGTGATTAGGAGGAAAGTAAGTCGACTTGTAGGTGTTGTACAATCTAATCGATTCGGCTCCGGGACCCAACTCTTCCTAAGAACCGTAATATATAAACCAACTCGGTTCCTTTACAACATTAATTGTTTGCAACTTGGTGAACATGTTTGTATGATCAACTCCCATGAATCCCCTATGAACCCTGATATCCTAGCACCTTTAATTACTTGTTTTCACCCTTATTTGCTTTATTGCTTGTTTTACTTTATCGCTTGCATTAGTTTAGACACAACTACAAACCCAAACAAATTGTGACACTAGCATAAATTGAGATAGATAGACTTAGAACCCAAAGCACACCGTCCCATGGATCGACCTCGACTTACCACTAACTAGTTGTTTGTTGAGTATTATAAATGTGTTTTGATTGGGAGACTCGACGACATCACCCATCAAAAATGGCGCCGTTGCCGGGGATGGTGCTATGTGATTAAGTTCTTACTTGTTGGTCTATTCTTAATTGTGATTTAACCTTGAGGAACTTGTTCCTTAAGGATTGTTCTTACCGTTTTTGTGTAGTTTCCATGCTTGTAGTTGTTTCCTTGTCTTAGCTATGATGGCTCAAGACTTGACATATGGAGTATGTGGTGGATCTTTTGACTATAACTATGGGTATGGGGAGTTTGAGAAGCAAGTCAACACAAGCCTACCTTACTATTTGTACAATGAAAATCCTAACTACTACCCCAATTTTTCCCACCAAAATCACCACATCCATTATCCACAATAACCTCCTACCCAAAACTCACTTTACAATCAATTCCAAATGCCACAATATGAGCACTTTCACACATACCCACAACAAGATGATGAACCCATTCAAAATGTGATTCTCCAAATGATGGGAGATCAACAAAATTTCTTCAAACAAATGCTAGAGGAAAGTCAAAAGAGGGAAAATGTTCTTCAAGGCATTGTTACCCAAGGAGAGGAGTTGGAGATTCAAATTGCCCAAATAAAGGCAACCCAAACAATCACTCCCCACCATTCCTTGGACATTGATCGTGAGTGCGAGTTTGAAGGATTTACCTTTTATGAGAATTGGGAAGAGCCAATCTCTCTAAGCTCTTGTGAGTATGAAAGTGTGGTATTTGATGAGGAAGATATGAGGTTGAGTAAGCCAAGTACTCTTAGCCTTTGTGAGTATGAGGGTATGTCTTTTGATGTGAAATTTGAGATGTTGGAGAAAGAGTTGAATGAAGCCCCCATCTATGATTCTTATGAAGATAGCTACGATGATAAAATCATTTTTTGCAAGAACTCATGGGATAAGGAAGCGGAAGTTTGTGAGGTTGCTCTCCTTGAGGAGCCTATCCTTGAGAAATTTGAGATATCTTATCATGAAGAAGAATGTCCCTTCCCTATGTCCTATGAAGACTACTTTACACCCACTATGGAACCTATGATTCTTAAAGACGACATGGTGGATCTCCTCCAAAAAGTCAAGATATCATACAAAGGGTACTTGGTGGAATAGCTCAAAAAGAAACTTGCACATGAAGCTACTTGTGGAAATTTGGCAACCACAACGTCAACTTCTAAGGAACTCGATCATCAAGGTCATGAAGATTCTCCTTCTAGTCTTGGGGGATTGAATAATCAAAACACTATCATCACCAAAATTGAAGAAAAAGGTGGTGAGTGGAAGTTTCCGGACAACCATGAACCATACTTCTTACCTTATAATGACAAGAATCATGGGCGGCTAATTGGTTTGAAGCATCATGAATATTCAAGTGCCAAGAAAAGGAAGAAAACAAGAATGAATGACAAATTCCCTTGGCCAAGCTTCGTCTTGAAGTTAAGCAAACCATACTTATGCTTATTTGGAGCTTGCTCACAAGCTTTTGATCTTCTATTAAGAGCCTTGAACTCTATGGACAAGAATTTCTACAATTTGAACTAGTTTGGTGGAGTCCTATATCAAACCACCATTTGTAAGATATTTCTAGGACCTTTACCTTGTATAATATTGTACATTTTCGCATTTTTATTTACAATTTCTTACATGAGAGTAGTGAGAGAGAGTTTTCTTACGTTCTTATTGAGCAAAATTTCAGAGAAAGATAAGGAGGAATAACAAAAGGCTGCAAGGGTACGATCTTGTAAAAGAAAAGAAAGAAAAGTCTGAAGAGCAGCGGAAGACGCTTGTCCCGAGGCCTGGACGCTCGTCCTCAGTTTCCCTTCAGGTGGTGTTCAGTTCTAACACGAAATCCGAGCCGATTGTTGCCCAAAACGCGCGTCTAGAGAAAGACGCCCGTATTCCAAGTTGGACGCTCGTCCTGTAGGATACCCGAAGAAAAATTTAGGGACTGAACTAGAATCCGAGCGGATTCAAAAGAAGACGCCCGTCCAATTTTAGCCGTTCGTCCCAAAGCTCGGACGCTCGTCTTTTGTTCCTCCCAGAAGACGCAGGATCCCTATAACGAAATCCGAGCGGATTTTTCTTTCGACGCTCGTACCACCTGAAGAAGACGCTCATCCCGTCCATGAAGACGCTCGGATAACTGCGTTTTCCTCGGATTATCCGCTCAGGCCCGACCCTCAGCCGCTCGTCCCACCCCTCTTTTCTATAAAAATACCCCCATCATCCCTCATTTCCTCATCTTATCTAAACAAAATCCACTCATCTTCATCTTCAAACACTCCCTTCTCAACAAAAACCAACCAAACCCTAACTTTCCCAAATCAAAAATGATGAACCTCAAGGGAAAAGCCAAGAAGCTTGTTGAAGCCGCTACCAAGAAATGCAAGGCCTCATCTTCTTCATCCCCTCAATAAATGATGGTACCAAGAAACTTTCATCCCGTGATAAGAGGAGGGGTGGAGCAACTTGAGTACTTTCCGGAGGTACTCTTCACATCCGATGGCCACCGTACTAAGTTCGTCAAGTTGCTAGGTAAGCATTATGAACCGACTCAGTTTATTGACACTAGGGTGTTAGAAATCCTAGGTATAAGGTACCAAACCGAAATGTTCTTTGACGGTTTGGGGATTAGGAAATTATTCCATGCCCATGAAGAGACATACCTTAGCCTTACCTTGGATTTTTTTAGTAGCCTTCGTATTGTTTCGAACACAAGGAACATTGTTGGTATGGAGTTTCGGTTGTGCAACCTTGACCATAGCCTATCACTTGACCAATTTGCTCAAATGTTTGGTCTTATTGTACCAACAAACAACATCAACGAACCCTCCGACTTTGATGTGGACCTAGTATGGAAGGCTATTTCAAGGAGGGATTTCATTCACCAAAAACAATGCTACACCTTTTCTATTCAAGACCCGGTGATTCGGATCACCGAACGTTTCGTAGCCAACACCATTAATGGGAGATACGAGCAAGATAGGTGCACTCTCCTTGATTTGACATTCCTTGAGTCCTATCTAAATGTCCGGGGGACAAGGAGGTACAACTTCAATACCCCCCTTGATATGCTTACGAGATTCTATGATTTCTCTCAAGGGAACTCCCAACTTAAGACCTTCGTGATAGGAGTCTAATTACTATCTTGGCAAACTACCTTTGTCCCGGGTTCTACACCCATTGGACTTATACACCTCTTGAGGGTAGTACTTTGATTGATGAGGCGCCGTCTTCAACCACCACCGGTGTTGTGCCTACACTCAAAATGGGAGTGTAGAATGGTTCACAAAAGGGTGTTCCTCTATTGTTCTTTCGGGGTGGAATATACCCGGTACCGATCCAAGGTTGAGCCCGTATTCGCCTAGGCCGAGCTACCTTCTCGACATCCAAATCCTCGCCAACCCCCCTTAAAGAGAAGAAGTGCCCCGCCATCCTATGTGTCTATCCCACCATACCCTACTCCTCATACGCCATTCACACCACAAATCCCCGATGCTCCGGATATGCATGACTTGATGAAACCTATGAAGAAGGTTGATCTCGGAGTACACGATGGGCGGGTCGATAACTACATGGCCCTTTATCCTCAGTACTACCAAATGGCACAACAAGGGTATATTGACCCTAATGGCCCTCGACCATCTTGGGCTCAACCACATCTTTTGTTCCCTAATCAAGGGAACCAAGTCGGGAACTTTGATGGTCAAGGTGGAGGATACTCTGGTCAAGGAGGAGGGTATGACCAAGGAGGAAGCTCTAGTAGGTATGGCTACCACCAAGATGATGATGACGAGTGAGAGATGCCTACCTCACCACCTCCATTTGTATGATACTTTTCTCTCCCTCTCTCTTTTGTATAGTGCGTTGCATTTAGTTTAGCCTTCAACTGCATTTGTATTATATTTCATATTACATTTACATTAGTTAGTTCATATAGTATAGTTGCATTGTAATATATCTCACATGATTCATGTAGTTAGTTGCATATAGACTAGAATTAATGCATAGTCACTAATGACCAATCCTATTCTTTTCTATACTAGAAATAGTGTTTAAATCGGTTTGGGGAGGTTTGATCATAAGTGACCATAGTTTAAAACATGCATCATATAATATAGTTTAGATTGCATTCATTTTTTATATATGTCATATAGAATTGCATTTAGTTAGAGCATTCATTCATATCATATCATTGCATTTGTACTTTAATTTCCATAAAATCAAAAATCCAAAAACATGTCTCCTTTTCATTCCTACTCCTACATGTACATTGAGGTCCAAAATAAGGTGGGGGATGGGAATTTATATTCCAAAAACACATAAAAATTGATTTTTTTTGAAAAATACAAAAATATTTCTTTTTGTTTCATAAACATAAAAACCATAAAAATTTGAAAAATTGAAAAACCCAAAAACATGTTCATTTCCTTTATAGTGTAGTCTTGTATATATTGTGTTTGTTCATCCTTTTTCACATTTATCAACTATGCCACATCCGAGACATGAGGATATAGAAGACCGCATGGTATGATCTTTCCAATCTCCTTTTTCCTCTTTATGTTAATGACTATGTGGCTTTATTTTGATTGATGCGGTATAAAAAATGTGAATTTAGGACTTGCATTTAGATTACTTGGCATACTAGTTGGTAGAAGCACATGCATTAGGATGTACAAATGTTAGTTGCATCATGGCATGTAGTTTGCATGTTAGAAAAATTTTGTGAAACCGTCTACTTGGGAAGCTTGATAAGTGTATATAGGCCCTAGTAGATGCTTTTTCTTCTTAAGACTTTGCTTGTTAGAATACTTGTAAAACACCCTAGGATGTGTCATGCTAGTATCCTTTGACCCATGGATTAAGGCCTAGTCAAGAGTACCTTGTGGTGTGATAACTCCTTGGCTACCGTTTATTCCAAGGTGACCCTTGAAACCATGCAACCATCATTCATCCATGTTCTACCATATATTTTGTCATCAAAAAGGGAATGGGCACAAAAAAAAATTGTTCAAAAATTTGAGTTCAAAAATTGAAATGAAAAGTGAAAAAGTTTGCATTTGCATCAAATGAAAAGAGGAGCAAAAATAGACTCCTAAAGCTTCAAATATAAATACCTTCCCTACAAATGGAGTGACTTTGAAAATGTTCAAAAAGAAATGCAAAAAGTTGAAAAATTGTCAAGTGTTGAAAATGCCAAACATCAAAAGAAATGGCAAAAAGAAATGTTAGTGCCACAAGAAATTGGGGGGGGGGGGGGGGAAAAAAAACAAACAAACTCCCACATGAAACTCAAATTCTGCCGAGTACCAGTTTCTGGGATGTGAATCTCTCAAAAATTGTGTTATTACCTTATTTTTTGTATTCTCTTCATCATTCCTCGCAAAAAAAGTACCCAAATTAATTTTAAAATTTTTCCAAGGCTCCATTGTTGATGTTATTGTGTGGAATTAAATTTTCTACCCCATCTTATTCTCTTAATTCTTTTTAATTAAACAACTTGAGTGGTTTTCTTATTGTCCTTAATTTTTCCCAATTTGGTTTCGTTTAAATCCACGCTATTCCCTTCAAATTTGTTAATTAATTTCATGTTTTGTTAATCCATGACATTAATCACCTTTTTCGTCATTTATGATGTGAAATATGAAGTTTTCATGTTGAATTTTACCCAAATTTTTTTTATGAACTCGAAAGTATATTTTCTTGAGTCGATAATTTGATTTTGCATTTACTGCTTGGTTAATGGTTTAGCAAGGACCAAAATTTAGCTGTTATTGCTAATTTTGTCGTACATTTCAAATTTTATCTTGAAAATTTTGAAACTTTAATATTCATTCTTAAACTTTCATTTGTTTGCGTTTGAAACTTAGTTTAATTAACCAACGAGGCTACCATCCTTGGTAGTAACGACATATATCATTTTCAATCAAGATTTCATTTTCAAAATGTTTCCCAAAATCTTTTGAAATTTCACCTCAAAATGAATGATTTTGATTTTGCTCTCAAATGCGGCTTAATTATCTCTTGGTGCTTAGTCCTTGTTAATATAGTATTGTGTTGCAATAACCTAGGAGTCTTGCATTTTGTACCCTATTCCTTATCTAGTTGTGTCATAAAGATTCACACGTTGTTAATGATGTTAGGCATGACCTTAAAATTTTACGACTTTGTTTTAAAGTTTTCTTGACTTGAATAAGTAATAAGACTTCAATTTGTTAATAATAGTATGTGTTATCTTATATCGATAATTTTGTCTTAAAATTTCGTCAAAACGTTGGGTTTTTCATGTGTAAAGCTTGATTTAATGGCGTTAAAAGATCCTAATCTTTGTTAGTAAATGTTAAATCTTACTTTACATCTGAGACCTTGTATTAAAATTTCACCCCAAAATTTCGAAATTCTTACGTACATGTCGAAATTTGCATTCTTTTATTTAAAACATGACTTAATTGTCTCATAGTGCATCAATATTTGTTAATGGTGCTATGTGTGGTCTTAAATTAGAAATCTTGTCTCAAATTTTCGAAATTTATAGTGTTGATGCCCAAATTTTGATTTTGTGCTTAATACGCGGTTTTATTGTGCCGCAAACTTACAATTTTGTCAATAATGTGTTGTTTTACTTATGTATGGGTCAATACTTAGTTTACCTTGCAGATTGTATGGTTTTGATGAGTATATACGCGCTTATTAGGATAAAGAGCAAAGTGTTAATGATGTGTGATGAGCGAATATGGTATCTTGAGAGTTAGGAACAGGAGACATGGGTTATGGTAAGTTGTTCAATTGATGTGAAATTAGGTATAGTCATCAAGTTTGAAATTTGGGAACACTAGGAAGATAGGTGGCCATTGCAAAGTTTGAGTGGGGTGAGTTGATCATGAGAGACAACCTATGAATAGTGGGTGGAGTGCGACCAAGATTGGATATTTAGCGGTTGTTCGAATTCATAATTAGAGAACGACATTTAAAGGACATGTGAGAGTGACCTTATTGAGCATGACTCAAGGATTTTGTTTAGCCTACAGTTGAGTTGAGATTATGGAAAAATGACGGAATATTTGAGGTAACAAGAGAAAAAGGAGAGTGATGACATGAATTGATAAAAGGTTTGGAAGGTATTAGATAGAATTTGAGGTGATCAATGAGATTTGAGGGTACGAGATGTCTAGTAGAAGTTGTAGTAATGTCTAGTGGTGAAAGTACTTGAGAGTTGTCGTACACGTGTGATATGGTAAACGATGGTTACATTATTATGCCAACGTCGATCCTTCGGAGAAAGTTAATTTGTGAAATAAAGTTATAGATGTAGTACTAACAAGTCGGTCTCCATGAGTATGAGTGTGAGAGTGTGATATGTAAAGCGTGTGAGCTCAATTGTGTCGTTAAGGTATCCTACCTTCTTGTGTTATGTAGTATGGCCGCTTGAGCTATGCATGGAGTGTGAAAGTAGTAGGGTGAAATTTTGGCCTATGAGCGATAATATAGATGTTTTTTTATAAATTTGCCTCCCAATTGTCAGGTGAAACACCCGCGGTGTACGTCATGACCTTGTTGTAGTGCATAATTGAGTGACGAAATAGGGAAGCTTGGAAACAAGTTTGAGAATGAAAACCTCATGCCCAGGTGACACTCGGCCGAGTGAACCATGTACTGGACCGAGTGGCCTCCTCTACTCGACCGAGTGGTCTGCCTTGATTCTTGTTTTGTTGATATTTGACCAAAGATTGAGCATGTACCCTTATTTCGCGGTTTATATTAGTTAACTTGTGCTTGGATGAGCATGTTGACCTTACATGGGGGATATCTGTGAATTATTTACCTTTGATTACATGGTGTGGTATTTTACAAGTAAATGGATATTGTTGATTCGACATGAGTGAATTAATGATAGAAATGATATGATAGTGAGTGTTAATCGGCGTGATTGATTGGTTATGTACAAGAGATGAAATATGCAAGGTAGGTGTCGCGTAGTGGTCATTTGCATGATTGTGTATTATGGTTTTCTGTATGAGCGGAAGTGTTGATGATGGATGGGAACGAATATGGAAACACATGTATGATCATGTGGTGAATTTGACGCGGTATATGCGTGGTGTGATGTCCGAAAATGTTAATGTTGATCATGGTTGAGCCACATTACAAGTAGTTTTTGTATTAATTGATTGTTTCATGGAGTCGGATATTCGTGATTGTTGTGCATACATGTTAGTGTATGAGATTTGATGTGTGTAGATACATAGTAATAATTGAGTTATACTCCGCGATAGATAAGTATACATAACCAACATGAATTGGAAGTGGTAGATGGGGGGGGGTTCATATCGATGGAATTTTAACTATATGAGATTTGATTACGGATCTTCAATGAGTAAGAGAGAGTGTTGAACCTGGAACATAATCATTTGTGGAATTCAGTAATGATAATGTGAGAGCACATTATAAGGTTTGATAGTTGAACTTCGGGACGAAGTTCTGTTTTAAGGGGAGTGAATGTAACAATTCAGAAATTAAGGAACGAGAAAGTACGAAATGCGAGGAAGTATGAGAGTTGAACAAAGAACCTTGGGATGATTTTGACATTTATAAAGGAACATATACGGTAAACGAGCATGTGAGACGAGAGAGAGTGCATGAGATTCAGTGTGAGATTTGAGGAAAAGAGAGAGTGAGGTGAACTTCGGGGACGAAGTGTTAGGTTCATATACCTATTATTAGACATCTCTAATAGTGATTACCATTTTAATTATGAGTTCTTTAGATCTAGTGCATGCATAACTAAATAAGAAATAAAATGCGAAAAACAATGGTCCTTACATTGTTGATGGTTCGAAAATTTGGGCACAAATAAGGACACCTTCCTTATTTGTTCTTGAGCTCAAATGTAATGGATGATCCTCCTTAATCCCAAGTATTGAGATCCTCCTCTTGTTGCACCCAAAACAAAACCCTTAAACTAATATATTAACTAATTAGATTAATATACTAATATCCTTAAAATGATTCTAATAATATTCTTATTACTACACTAGTAATCTAATATTAAAATTAGAATTTTAGATGAACAATCTTTAAAGTTTCTAAAACTAATTTTAGAGAGAGTTGACAGAGAAGGACAAGAATGTAAGCTTTTTATAATGTAAAGAAGTGAAAAAATGAGAAAAAATTTCTCATCATAAAGAGGAGAGGCCAGGTGGGGTGAAGGCCACAACCAATGCATGGCCTCCTCTTTATCCTTTTTCTCTTCTCTAAATAGTAGGCATGTAAGGCTAGTATAGAATAGGTATGATTATGTCCATTTTATCACATAAAATAAATCATCCACTAACTCCTTCCACCCTCCAATTTTCGGTCCATAAGTAAAATGGACTTCCATTTTATTTTGTCAAATTTGTCACTTATCACACAATATGTCACATGTAGCATATAACATGTTATTAATTAATTTATTGCATATTTATCAAATAAATATCATTATGTACATTAATTAGATTATATATAACAAATTGTCTAGTGATTCTTGATCACATAAATAAAATGGGTCATATAATTATAATTCACAACATATTGTAATTATAATTAACCATTCATTTTTATCTCAATTGTTTCATAAACAATAATCAATTTTAGTAATAAAATCTTTTAATTACTAAAATAAATCTTATTTAATCAAATTACAATAAGATATAAATATTCTCACTAACAAAACAATTGTTCAATTTTAAGGGATTGATCAACTTGTATCGACATACAATTAATCAACTTGTCTATTAAGAGAATTGTCCTATAGGTGTGACCTTAAGGGATCAAATGGTCACCATTGTCAAACGACAGTAATGTCAAATTCTAGTTAGTCAATCATTACTGATTAATGTTGATCAGTTGACTATATAAATGAATCATCCCTTACGTATTCTTAATTTGAGATTTAAACATGTGATCGAACTACTGTTGAGGACACATACTCCAACAATCTCCCACTTGTCCTAGACAAGTGTGCGTCACCAATTCTCTTGTCCTATTACAATCTCCCACTCAATGCAAGGTGTTTTGTAGGTCGTACTTGCATTTGATCATATCTTGAGTGGTTTCCTTGATCTGGAGAGTAACTGTTTGACCGGAATTATCTACCGTAGATACCTTCCGAGCGTGGCCACGCATTTTCAGTTCACTACTCCTCAAGTGGCCCTGAGATTTTAAACAACCCTGACAAGGGGGTGGACAATTCCTATCGCACTATTCCCTTTGTATAGCCACAGTTCATCATGACCAAAAATATACTGATTTAACTTCAGTTACGACAGTCGTAGAGTATAAGTCAAAGCCAATCAGAAAGTTGTGCCAACTTGGGCGAATAGTCTCTAGTCAAAAGAATCGACTCATAAGAATACTATAGTATAACTCTTGCTACGACAAGGCTTTATGAATTTCCAGAACTCTATAAGCGGTCACTGCCCGACACAGTGTCCCATACAGTCTGTCTATGTGATCGACTAGTCATCCCATATGACCTTATGGCCCTTGAACTTGCCATCAATCGCATCACACTCTAGTCACTTCGAGACGTCACCTCCTATAAGTAACTAGGGGCGAATACTATGTTAATCCAGTTCACTTTAATAAGTTTCAAAATTGTCTCAACAACCTATTTGGATATAACAAAGTAATAAATAAATGAGTTTGCATAAAGAAATTCAAACGATAAATGCGATTATCTTATATAAACCAAAAACAAAGTTTTTCATTTCATATCTCATAATCTAGTACAAACTTGGCATGCGTTTCAGACCCATGGAAATAACATGTTGGTCATGCTTAGCCTGCGATAAAGGCTTGGTTAAAGGATCAGCAATGTTATCATCCGTCCCAACCTTACAAATCGTTATTTCCTTCCTTTCAATGAAATCTCTAATTACATGAAATTTTCTAAGTACGTGTCTAGACTTGTTACTAGACTTGGGCTTTTTAGCTTGAAAGACCGCCCCACTATTATCACAGAAGATCGTGATAGGATCTTTGGCGGTAGGAACTATCCTTAGCCCCTCCAAAAATTGCCTAATAAACACGGCTTCCTTGGCAGCTTCAGACGCTGCAATGTACTCAGCCTCCGTAGTAGAATCAGCAATGACCGACTCTTTGAAGCTCCTCCAGCTAACCGTCCCACCATTAAACATGAAAACAAAGCCAGCCTTGGATTTCAAATCATCCCTATCAGTTTGAAAGCTCGAGTCAGTGTAACCCTTCACACTTAGCTCGGAATCTCCTCCAAACACCAAGAATGAATCCTTAGTTCTTCTCATGTACTTAAGGATATTCTTGACGGCTATCCAGTGACTCTCACCTGGTTTGTCTTGATGTCTACTTGTCATGCTCAAAGCATATGATACATCGGGACGAGTGCATATCATGGCATACATGATTGATCCCACGTCGGAAGCATAAGGGGTCAATTTCATGCGTTCAACATCTTTAGGTTCTGTGGGTGACTGAGACTTGCTCAATGTGACCCCACTACCCATTGGAATAAAACCTCTCTTGGATTTTTCCATGTTGAAACGTCGAAGAACCTTATCAATATAAGACTCTTGACTTAGTGCCAATATCCTCTTAGATCTATCTCTATAGATCCGGATACCCAATATGTGTTATGCCTCTCCTAAATCTTTCATTTGGAAATGATTCCCTAGCCACCCCTTAACAGAGGTAAGCATTAGTATATCATTGCCAATGAGAAGTATGTTGTCTACATACAAGATTACAAAGATGACTTTGCTCCCACTAAACTTCATGTATAAACATGGTTCCTCAACACTTCGAGTGAAACCATTCTCTTTTATAACATGATCAAAACGATGATTCCAACTTCTTGATGCTTGCTTAAGACCATAGATGGATCTCTTAAGTTTGCATAACATGTTAGGATTTTTAGGATGTACAAAACCCTCAGGTTGTACCATGTAAACTTCCTCCTCTAAATACCCATTTAGAAAGGCGGTTTTGACATCCATTTGCCATATTTCATAATCATGAAATGCGGCAATCGCTAACATAATCTGAATTTATCTAAGCATGGCTACGGGGGCAAAGGTTTCGTCGTAGTGTAAACCATGAACTTGGGTGAAACCCTTTGCAACTAGCCTCGCTTTGTAGACATCATCATGCCCTTCTATACCATTCTTTACCTTAAAGATCCATTTTCATTGAAGGGGTCTCACACCTTTAGGCAAATCAACCAAGTCCCACACTTGGTTCTCTTGCATAGATTTTAGTTCGGAGTGCATGGCCTCTTGCCATAAAGTTGAATTTGGACTAGAAATTGCAGCTTTGTAGGTTGCGGGTTCGTCACTTTCCAAAAGTAAGACGTCCAATTAGTCATCCAACTCGATGATGCCTACGTATCGATCGGGTTGGCGACTAATCCTACCTGACCTCCTAGGTTCAGAAGGAACAATAACTTGATCAGACGATGAAGGAACATCTTCTTTCACCTATTCTCGAGTTTGTGGTTCTTGAACTTCATCAAGTTCAAATTTTCTCCCACTCTGTCTTCTAGAAATGTAATCGAATTCTAGAAAGACAGCCTCATAAGCCACAAACACTTTGTTCTCATGATGGTTGTAGAAGTTGTTGGAATGATTTAATCTCATTAATATACATATTCATATATGTTCAAATTTATTTAGTCATAAAATAAATTGTTGATCTTATGCATGCAAAAGAAATACAAGAGTGAAGAAAAATTGGTTCCTTACAATTGTATTTTCGGCTATATGGGCACAAGTAAGGTCTCTTACCTTCACTTTTTCTTGAGCTATGATGAGTATTAGGATGATCCTCCAAAGACCTCAAGTATAGAAGCCACTCCTCTTTATTGCACCCAAGATTATCCCTTATCTCCACTAAATAATATTTGCAAGATATTTGTTTAGTAGTTTACCTTAAAATTGATTACTAATACTCATATATTACACTAATAATATTAGTAATCTCATTTGAACAATTTGGATCATGATTTCTCTAATTTTGGAGAAAGATGAAAGAGTAGAGAGAAAAATGCATGTAAATGAATGAACATGCATGAGTTGAATGAGTAGAGAACAACAGTTCTCTAATGTGGAGAGGGGGCACGGTTATGGGGAGGTGGAGGACCAATATATGGTCCTTCCCTTTTTACTTTTGTTCTTATCTAAACTTTAGGCATGTAAGGCTAGGTAAGTAGTGTCATGATGGTGTTATTTTAGCTTATTAAAATAAACTACCACCATCCACTAAACCCTCTTTATTTCGGTCCATATTCATAAAATGGACTACCATTTTATTTTGTCAATTTGTCATTTGTCACACAATATGTCACATGTAGTATGTTACATGTTATTAATTAATTTGATGCATATTTATCACATAAATATCATTTCATGAATTAATTAAATTACATACAACAAATTGACTAGTGATACTTTATCACATAAATAAAATGGGTCATATAATTATAATTCACAACATTTTGTAATTATAATTAACCATTCATTCTTATCTCTATTGTTTCTCAAACAATAAACAATTTTAGTAACAAAGCATTTTATTACTAAAATAAATCTTATTTAATCCCATTACAATAAGATGATTATTCTCTCTCACAAAATGAATTGTTCAATTTTAAGGAACTGATCAACTTGCATCATCATACAATTAATCAACTTTACAGATAAGGGCATCATCCTTTAGGTGTGACCTTAAGGGATCAACTGATCACCAGCGTCCCACGACAGTAACGTCAAACTCTAGCAAGCCAATCGTTACCGATTAATGTTGGTCAGTTGACTATATAATTGAATCATCTCTTACGTATTCTTAAAATGAGATTTAAACATGTGATCATCATGATTGACAATTGTGATCGCATTATTGTTGGGGACACTCCAACAATCTCCCACTTGTCCTCGACAAGTGTGCGTCACCAATTCTCTTGTCCTATTACTATCTCCCACTCAATGCAAGGTGTCTTTCAGGTCGTACTTGCAAGTGATCACATCGAGAGTGGTTTCCTCGATCTGTAGAATAACTGATTGACTGGAATTATCTACCATAGATACCTTCCGAGCGTGGCCACGGATTTCCAGTTCATTACTCCTCGAGTGGCCCTGAGATATTGTTTTAACCCTGACTAGGGGGTGGACAATTCCTATCGCACTATTCCCTTCGACTAGCCACAACCATCATAACCCAAAATATGCCCATTTGACCCCATTTACGAAGGTCGTAGTAACATAAATCAAAGTTAATCTGAAACCATGCCACCTTAGGCGAAGAGTCTTTAGTCAAAAGAATCGACTCATTAGAATACTATAGTAGCTCTCGCCACGACTAGGCTTTATAAATTTGTCAGAACTCTATAAGCGGTCACTCACCGACAAGGTGTTCCTAACAGTCTGCCTATGTGATCGACTAGTCATCTCACATGACTCTATGGCACTTGAACTTGCCATAAATCGCATCACACTCTAGTCACTTCGAGACGTCACCTCATACAAGTGAATATGGGCAAATACCATGTTAATCCGGGTTCACTTTAACGGGGTTCAATATTGTCATACAACCCGTTTGGATGTAACAAAGTACAAGAAAAGAGTTTTTAAAGTAAAAACTCGAACGACAAATGCGATTATCACATATGAATAGTCAATGCCTGATTACAATTTCATATTCTATAATCTATTTTGATCTTGTATGAAGTTGTTCATATCAATTCAATTGAAATGACATGACTCATCAAGTTTAGCCTATGAGAAGGCTTTGGTTAGTAGGTTTTATCAACTTCTTGTACCTTACTCAACCTTACTACATACTCGTTTTCCTTTGTAATGTATACATTTGCATTACAAAACTTTCTAAGTACGTGTCTAGATCCAATCTAGTCATAGGCCCTCTAGCCTTAGAATAGCTCCCACTGTTTTCACAGTGTGCGGGACTCATCCTTCTTGCACATCTCATGATTGCAAGTGTACTTAATTTCCGTTGTAAATATCTCTCATTGTTCTTTATTGCCTAGAACGATTCTAGCAAATCTATTTCTTAAATAACATAGCCACAATGGTTCCTTAACCATCTTCACGTGTTTTGATTATGGTTTTGTCTGAAACCTTTCGCAATCTCAAATGTCATTCGTGTAACACCCTTACACAAACTAGTTAATTGCATCAAAAACACTTAACTTTCCATCCCTAATGCTTCCTCAAGCACTTAAGAACAATCTATATGGCTACTTGGTAACTATTACTTAAATTCGATTTTGAAACAATTCATCATACTCAAAGTATATGAAGTGTTATACATAATTACTTATTTAATTGATTCGGCAGCGGAAGCAAATGGAATCAATCAAATATGTTCAACTTGATTGAACTAGTCATGAATCTTATTAACATAAGACTTCTTATTTGACGCTAATATCATGTAGATTTATCTCCATAAATCCAGATATTAAAAATGTATTATATTTCTCCAAGTCTTAAATCATTCCCAATGATCAATATGTCATCCACATATAAGACTAATTAAAATTTCCGTAACTCCCACTAAATTCTATGTATAAACACAACTTCTCGACCTATCGAGAAAAGTTTTATAACATGATCAAAACATTGATTCCAACTCATTGATGTCCTACTTAAGACAATATCTTAAGTTTCACATTATCTTAGGATTGTAAGAATCTATAAAACTCATGACATGTATTGAATACATTCCTTCTAATTGAAGAAGTGGGTTTTAGATTCATTCGTTATATGTATATCATCATAATGAAATACAATCCCTAAGAAGATCCGAATAGTGCAAAACACTTTGCAACTAATCAAGCTTTGATATCTCTCTTTGATATCCAACAATTCCACTCGGAATTTATTTCAAATTTTCATGGCTCTAAGCCTTGTATTGAGTTGTGACTTAAACACTCTCATGTAAGTCATATATTCATTACTTTCCATAAGTAACTTGAATCAAATAATTTCATTGTAAGTTGTAAGCTCTTTACTTTAAGCTCTTTACTTTCTTAAAAGTAACACTAATTCATCATCTTCAACAAGTGATGGCTTTAACCTCCTAGGTTTTGAAGAAACAACGTCTAACACAAAACGTCTCATGTAGCTAAGAAAGACCAGTTTCTTGCGACATAATCATTCTTTGTGGCTCTTGAAAAATTTCTCCCACTCTGTCTTCTAGAAATAAACTTCTGTTCTAGAAAGTCAGCTTCAGAAGCCACAAACCCGTTGTACTCGTGATTATAGTAAGGAAAAATGAGCAATTGTTTCTTTTGAAAACTTACAAACATAGTACCCTACCATTTCATATCTCATATGATTCGTTTTAGATTTAGTAGAAAAATAATTGACAAAATGATAAAATCCCCAAAATAAGATCAAGTAACTTAAAGTAACTTGATTAAAGTCCAAACTATATCGAATAGCGTTTGATTTCTTATCCAAACCACACATTATCCAATAATGTGTATTAAGAGAGATTAACTTGTGATACTATATCACATTTTATTTGGCTTATATCAAAGTCTTCACTTTGATAATCCCATCACGACTAAATCGTGATTCCTTGAACTCTTTGAACTTCTTCAAAGATTTCTCTATTTACCTTGTTAAGTGAACACGTTAGTGTCAACTCAAATCGTTGGTAAACGAAAATGATCTACCTATTTTGGATCAATGATTTACATTCTCGATCTCCTTTTCAACCAAAGGCACAAGACATCTTGCTTTGAATACAAGATACGCATATACCATAAGATTAACAATCTAATGGTTCCAAGAGTACTCGATAACTCTTTGCGTTCATCATTCCAGAATTTATAGTTTAATCTTGGGTTACCAATTTGAGTCTTGCATCATCTACATGATATATCATTCTATTTTGGTTTAGAATATAATCACCTTGATAATGGGCTAGCCATACATCAAATCATGGTGTATAGGGTCACAAAAGTGAAACCTCATTTGTATCTTAACAAGTTTATATTCTTATTTAGAGTTTATGCACTTAATAGTCACAATTAAGTACAACTCTAAACCCAAAAACTAGATTGAGTACACAATGACTCTATCTCTCAACATCATTGTTGCTAGTCGTCATATTCTAATCATCCTATGTATCAAATACAATGATGAAAACCACCACCGGTTTCTAATATTGACGAAGTAGTACTAGCAAAATTTATGTCAATCAAATAAACATTTAAAGAAGAAGGTCCCATTAGATGTCCCACAAATAACTTGTTGATTCTTCAATAATTTGGGGAAGTTTCCTTTCTAGCGTCCAACAATTAAGACAATGGAAACTTTATCGGTCGGGATCGATATGTTTAGTATTGTTATTCTCAATAACGTTACTTTTAACATTACCTTGTATCAATTCCATTCTAATTTTACTTCTTTGAACCTCGTCCTTTTCTTAACGGTTTAAGAGAATGCTCCCACTCATTTCAATGAGTCTTTGCTAAGAGAAGCAAAATTGAGTTTCATGAAGACTACTCTTCAATTCATCCGTTTAGTCTTAAAACTTTCAATGAAGTGGTTGCGGTATTTTGGTCAATTTTGATTTCCTACAAATCTAGTTACCAAAATGATTTAACATTTCAAAGTACTTAATTAATTTAAGCATATGAGAAACAATTCATTGTAAGTAGATATGTTAGTCAAGAATCAAAAACCCTTTTGATCCTGAATAACTTTTATCTATACTTTTCACAAAAGATCTTTAGCAATGGTTCATATGAGGTTTTAGAAGCAAATTCATATTTGTCTTTAGTTACGATGTTTTAATGGAGATTTGAATCAAAAATCGAAATGATATCGTATATGAATTGTGGTAAAGAAATAGAACAATATGATAACGGAATAGTGGAAAACTTAACATTTATCGTTTTATTAATACTTGTAAATAACAAGTAAAGCATTTACATAGTGACCGCTCCCCAACTATGATAAATGATTCCAAGATCCAAATTCATATTAACTTGGGGCATGATGTGCCGAAATACCCTTTATTAACATACCTCGGTGGATTAACTCTTTAAACGATTCTACTTTTAGAACTCTTGGTCGATAAAATTACATTAATATTTATCTCTAGCCCGAAACACATCCGGAAATCGTCGTGAATACTTTCGTTGAGTTCAATCCAAATTTCGAATATATGTGTCCATGATCCAAATTCATATTAACTTAGGGCACGGTGTGCCGAAATACCCTTTCTTAACATAAATTCGGTGGATAGACATTTATCACCCACTTCCCCTACGTAACAAGGTTTGTACCCCGGTAAGGCCGAGTGCACTCCCTCGCGAAATAGGTTTTCATGGTTTCTACTTTTTGGTAAGGCTAAGTCTCAATTGTTTATTTAAGCGAGAGGTCATGTCAATTTATTATCTATCACGTTTTAAGTGAACTAAAGCGGTGAACTACGATAATTGTAATTGACACGGTCGATATACACGATTTAATGATAATGCATGTTTTAGTTATGGCGATTTAGTGATGCATGCAACATATAAATAAAATGCAAAGCATAAATAAAATCCTAGTATGGCCTTCCTAAAATAGTAAATATAATAAACTATTACAAATTCGGAGACCAACTCCTTTGGTCCCTTGAACTTCGGTCTTAGCACGCATTTCAAGGCAATACTTTCTTTGATGGATCGCCTTCTCGAGTGGCACCGTCTTCAAGGTACTCCAGAATAAATAAATTACATAATAAATTACATAATTTCATATTATACATTTGTAATTAAAAATGAAAATAAATCTATTAAATTACAAAACGGTGATACGAGATCACAATAAATTACAACCGAATCGATATTCCCATACATTTCGGGTAATACCAATTAAAACTAAGGCCATACTAAGTAAAATTACATAATTCAAAAATTACATAAAATTAAAATATGACAATCATAAATAAAATGCAGCATTATAATATGTATGAACATGCCCAATTTTATGCTAAATCGCCTTTAAGGAGCCAATATCGTATATTAATCGGTTTTTACGGATTTGCGTGATTTAACCTTTTAAAAATCACAATAATTACATAAAATCATATTTATGTACAAGTTAATTACCCTAACCATCTTAGGACTCAAAATTAGTCTCCACTAACATTTTACAATAATTAACCTAGATTTCTTAATATTGTTCATAAATGGACCTAAAATACAAATTATGTCATAAACTTCAAATTAAATCATAAAAATTTCAAATAAATTTGAAATTTGAAATTTGAAATTTAAACTCATGAACATTCTCTAAAAATACCATGACACTCATAATGTTCAAAAACTTAGGTTAAAAATTTCGAAAAATTTATCGAGAAAAACAATGTTGCGGTTTATCGATTTTAACAATTATCAACATAAAAATATGAGAAAAATTATTTTTATCAACTTTTCACTTTTAGATCTGAAATTTATGATAAAATGCAACATGTGACGTTTTTGCTAAGTCATGAAGTATGTTTTAGCATTTTTACTAATTAAAGTCACTATTTATGTGATTTTTCATCAAAAATTCATAAATCATGCATAAAGACTTTATTATAGCCAAATAGTTTACACACATCTTGTAAAATTGCATGTAACAACATACTAAATTTATATGACCAGATTCGAAATATAACTCATATTAACCTATTTTCCCATTTAAATACGATTTTAACTTGAAACATCCATATTTCGAGCATAACAACTCATTTTATCATGAACATTTTCAGGCCATCAGTAGATAATATATGTGAAAACATATCCAAAAACCACTGAAAAAATCGAAGTTTAGCTATTTTTAGTCCAAAAATGACATTTTTATCATAAAAATCACATTTTAATGCCATTATTATATGAAATGAACAATAAAACCCATAAATAAACCAAAATGTCCTAAAAATCACTTAGGACCAGAAACTTTTAACATGCAAGGTTATTTTTAGGTTTATCTTCATAAAACCAAATTAATTAGTTTTGTATGTTAATCATATAACTCGGAAAAACTATAAACCGATTTGCATGCAAACAACCTAAGGCTCATGATACCGCTTGTTGGAATGATTTAATCTCATTAATATACATATTCATATATGTTCAAATTTATTTAGTCATAAAATAAATTGTTGATCTTATGCATGCAAAACAAATACAAGAGTGAAGAAAAACCGGTTCCTTACAATTGTATTTTCGGCTATATGGGCACAGGTAGGGTCTCCTACCTTCACTTGTTCTTGAGCTATGATGAGTATTAGGATGATCCTCCAAAGAGCTCAAGTATAGAAGCCACTCCTCTTGATTGCACCCAAGATTATCCCTTATCTCCACTAAATAATATTTGCTAGATATTTGTTTAGTAGTTTATCTTAAAATTGATTACTAATACTCATATATTACACTAATAATATTAGTAATCTCATTTGAACAATTTGGATCATGATTTCTCTAATTTTGGAGAAAGATGAAAGAGTAGAGAGAAAAATGCATGTAAATGAATGAACATGCATGAGTTGAATGAGTAGAGAACAAAAGTTCTCTAATGTTGAGAGGGGGCACGGTTATGGGGAGGTGGAGGACCAATATATGGTCCTTCCCTTTTTTACTTTTGTTCTTATCTAAACGTTAGGCATGTAAGGCTAGGTAAGTAGTGTCATGATGGTGTTATTTTAGCTTATTAAAATAAACTACCACCATCCACTAAACCCTCTTTATTTCGGTCCATATTCATAAATGGACTACAATTTTATTTTGTCAATTTGTCATTTATCACACAATATGTCACATGTAGTATGTTACATGTTATTAATTAATTTGATGCATATTTATCACATAAATATCATTTCATGAATTAATTAAATTACATACAACAAATTGACTAGTGATACTTGATCACATAAATAACATGGGTCATATAATTATAATTCACAACATTTTGTAATTATAATTAACCATTCATTCTTTTCTCTATTGTTTCTCAAACAATAAACAATTTTAGTAACAACGCATTTTATTACTAAAATAAATCTTATTTAATCCCATTACAATAAGATGATTATTCTCTCTCACAAAATGAATTGTTCAATTTTATGGAATTGATCAACTTGCATCGTCATACAATTAATCAACTTTACAGATAAGGGCATCATCCTTTAGGTGTGACCTTAAGGGTTCAACTGATCACCACCGTCCCACGACAGTAACGTCAAACTCTAGCAAGCCAATCGTTACCGATTAATGTTGGTCAGTTGACTATATAATTGAATCATCCCTTACGTATTCTTAAAATGAGATTTAAACATGTGATCATCATGATCGACAATTGTGATCGCATTATTGTCGGGGACACTCCAACAGAAGTAATAGCCATAAGTGTTCTTTGGATAACCTACAAAGTAACACTTGTCAGATTTAGGTGCTAGCTTGTCGGTAGACTTGTTCTTTACATAAGCTTCACAACCCCAAATTTTCATATATGACAAGTTTGGGACTTTTACCTTCCATATCTCATATGGAGTCTTATCTGCAGCTTTGGTTGGACATTGGCTTAATGATTTCATGGCCGTTAGAATTGCAAAACCCCAAAACGAATCCGGTAGATCCGTTTGACTCATCATAGATCGAACCATATCCAGTAGGGTTCGATTCCTCCTTTCGACAACACCATTGAGTTAAGGTATGCCTGGTGGAGTGAGTTGTTATACAATACCACAATCTTTTAAGTGAGAATCGAATTCATTGCTAAGATATTCTCCACCACGATCGGATCATAGTGCCTTAATCTTTTTGCTCAATTGGTTCTCTACTTCCTTTTGAAATTCTTTAAATTTCTCAAATGCTTCACTTTTATATTTGATTAAGTAAATATACCCATATCTACTTAAATCATAGGTAAAAGTGATGAAGTAGTCATAATTTTCCCTTGCGGTGATACTCATTTGACCACATACATCGGTATGTATTAGCTCCAACAACTCACTAACTCGTGTCCCTTTACCACTAAAGGGATCACGAATCATTTTGCCAAGGAGACAAGATTCGCATATTCCATATGATCGAAAATCAAAGGTTCCAATAATTCTAGTCGACACTAGCCTTTAGACGTGTTTCTCATTATGTGACCTAATCGACAATGCCAAATGTATGATTCATTTGGTTCACTTGTTTTGAGTCTTTTGGATTGTATGTTATAGATATCTTTGCTCGAGTCAAAAATCTCAAGAACATAAATGCCATTAATTGAAGTTCCTTGGCCTATGGCCAAGTTATTCCTTGAGATTTTACAACAATTATTCTTAATAGCAAAAGAAAATCCATCCATGTCTAACATGGCAACGGAAACGATGTTCTTAGATAAAGAAGGTACAAAATAACAATTATGTAAGTACAACTCAAAGCCATTAGCTAAAACAAGTACATAAGGTCCTTTTGAAGTGGCAGCTACCCTAGCTCCATTTCCTAGTCGGAGATCTACATCACCCTTGTTTAGCTTTTCCACGTTTCTAAGCCCCTGTATATGATTACAAAGGTGAGAATCACAACCGGTATCCAATACCCACGTTGAGGTGGAAGTATAATTTACATCAATAACAAAGATTTCGGAAGAAATATTACCAAGTGGATCGTCAAGTCCATCATTGATATCTCCCAAAAAGATGGGGCAATTCCTCACCCAATGGCCCATGCCATGACAATAAAGGCATACATTATTGGTAGTCCCACTAGCCAATAAATCCCTATGGTATAAATTAGACCTCTTACTTCTCTTCATCTTCTTGAACTTTTTCTTCTTGATGGCAAGCCTTTTGCGAAAACTCCCACTAGCTTTCTCATTTCTCCTTGCTTCCAAAGACAAGGATCCCATGGTGTTAGTGAGGTTGCCTTCACAAGACTTATTCACCAAGTTGCTAGTTGTGATAGGAGGTGAGGAAGTGGTAATGAAGTTAAGAGTACCATCAGAACCAATGCCAAAATGAATTTCTCTAGTCGTATCAAGGTTGTTTTGAGAGCAAATTTCGTCGAACGATTTATGTCATGATTCAATAGTGATCGGTGTTAATGAGTTGGATGAGTCCATTGCGAAAAAGATAACTACAAAAAGGATTTGAAGGAAATTAATTAACATTTATCGTTATAATACTTGCAAATTTTAATACAAGTATAACATTTATATAGTGACCTATACCCAACTATAATAAATGATTCCGAGATCCAAAATTCATATTAACTTATATGTGAGCCTACGGGCCCTTGATATATGATTTATTTACACCTAATTTCCCTCTTTCTTTTATGCATTCCGGCTCATATCGAGTCGGTTTCGTGTGCCTTTCCTTGCATTTTGTGCCCAATCCCCGTACTTGTTATTTTGTGTATCCTTTTGCAGGAACCGAGTCGAGTATAGAGGAATTGGGGCAAGAAAGGCATTCCAATGCCTTTACATGAAGAAGAGGTGAAAAATGGTGAATGTTGTGTTCTGCCGGCAGACCGGCAGCCGGTCCACTGGCAGAACACACTTAACAGCTATAATATCAAAGTTGTAGTCATTTTTGACCGTCCTGCCGGTAGGAGTGCCGGCAGCCGGTCCACCGGCAGAACGCAGCAGCAGGCGAATTGGGCTTTTCTCTTCTTTTCTTCTTAATCTTGGGCAAGCCTATAAATACCCCCTCCTTAAACCCTTTGTACACACAACCCTAGATCTGAGAATTTTCTATAAATATTTGTAATCTTTCCTTAATCAAGCTTTAATCTTTCCTTAATAATTAGTAATTACTTAGTAAAATTAGTTAGTATTAGTAAGAATCAATTGTTTACACTTGGTTTTTGAAGATTGTATTGGGAGATTTTGGAGGTTTTCCTTCTTATTATTCAATCAAGCAATCACTTTTACTTGTGTTGGTATATCTCCTCTCTTATTTACTTGTTAATCATTTGTTTACATTTTGTTTTTTGTCTCTTATAATTGCTATAATCATCTCCATGTTTTCTCTTTATGTTGTTTGTTCTTCTCCTCTTATTATCATGATTAACTCCAACATGAGTGAGTAGTTACCCTTCTAGGGTTTAGGGGGAGCCTAAATAGGATTAGTGGGCATGATTAGTTGATAAGTTTTGAGTCTTTGGTGTAGGAATTTGTCTTTCTTAGCATTGCATACAAGGTGTTTGACGAATTGAGTGAGTGAAAGCTTGTGTCTTTTTGTCTTACTAACTTAATTCCTCCTTTGAATGAAAATTTGTTGGTGGTCTTGTTGCATGTTTTGAATTAGTTGTTGCTCAACGAAAGTTGGTAACCGCCTCTAGGACGAACCCTCACCTTAGACTATTTTATCGACTTGTCGCCCCTAGTTCATTTAGGTGACCCCGAAGACCCTAGTCTTTTAATCAATCGTATTCATCTTCATTCAATCGTTTATTTAGTTGCTCTAGTAGTTAAAATCAAAACCCTTTTCCTTCATTTTTGACTAGACTTGACTCTTAGTTAGGCTAAGTGGAAACCCCCGCCGTCTTCGTGTTCGACCCCGATTTACAACTAAATTGGGTTATTATTGTTGGTGGTAAGTGTGTTGACCCCACCGTTGAAAACTTAACCATCAACCCTCTACACCTTTACTAATATAACTTGGTGGGTTAACCCTCTTAACCGATTCTACAATTAGAACTCTCGGTCGATGAATTTACGTTAAGTTCATCTTTAGCCCGAACTTTTTGCGGCTACGGTCGCAAAATACCTTCGTTTAGATCAACCAAATTTTTGAAGTGTAATAACTACTTATTACCCCACTCATCCATTGTATCCCTTATGAAATTGAGATTCATGGGCTCTTACTATTTGGTAAAGCTAAGTCTCAATCTTTTAAAATTAAAGTCTTGTCAATTTATTATCTATTAATTTTAAGTGAACCAAAAGTCGAATTCTCGGTAATTATAATTGACACGGTCGAAGACTCGATATGATATGCATGTGTTGTTATGGCGATTTGGCAATGCATGCAACATATTAAAAGAAATGCAAAGCAATAATAAATTCCTAGTATGGCCATCCTAAAATAGAAAATCAAATAATCTATTACATATTCGGAGACCAACTCCTTTGGTCCCTTGAATCTTCAAGTGGCACGCCTCCCTAGAACATCGTCTTGTCGGAACGCCTTTTCAAATGGCACCGTCTTGAAGAAACTCCGGAATTACAAATAATAATAAAAATACATAGCTATTCCTATTATACATTTGTAAAATGAAAAACTAAAAAAAGAAAAGTGATACAAGATCACATTAAATTACAACCGAATCAATATCCCCTTACATTACGGGTAATATTGATTAAAACTAAGACCATACTAAGATAAAATTACATAATTCAAAATTATATAAATAAAATATGACATTCAACAATAAAATATGCAGCATTATATATGTATCTATCATGCCAAATTATGTGCCAAATCGCCCTATTTAACTTATATCGATTATATAACCCGGTTTTATGGAAATTCGTGATTTTAACTTATTAAAATCGCTAAATAATACTAAAATCAAATTTTAGTTAAAGTTCCTAACACTCTTAGGTCTCAAAAATTAGTCATTACTCAATTTTTGACAATAATTCAACTTGTTATAATTTTATGCTCACTCTAACCCTAAAATCATAACATTTATGAAATAAATCCAAATTAAATTACAATAATTTCAAAATTTGAATTTTAAATTTTTGAACATTCTGAAATATATCCATGACACTCATAATGTCAAAAACCATGGTTAAAATTTTTGAATTTATTTCGAGAAAAATGTAGTTGCGATTTATCGGTTTTATCAAATAAAACATCTAAAGTATTCAAAAATTAATCTAATCAATTTTACAACTTTAGATCTGATAAGTGGGACATAAATGCAACCTAAAATAATTTTCTCATGCCATGTGATTAGCTTTAGCTATTTATGCTAAAATAGTCACTATTTATGTTATTTTTACTCTAAAAATTCATCAATCATGCAAAATAAATCAAGTTTATCTCAAATTTTACACACAGTGGGTACAATGTGCATGTGACAACATATTAAAAGTTCATGGCCTTTTTCAAAGTTTAACTATATTTAACCATTTTAACTCCATTTAATTCATTTTTATCTCATAAAAATCATAAATCATCCAAAATAAATCAAATTTATACGAAATTTTACATACAATAAGTAAAATATCCATGTGAGGTCATCTAAAAATTTCAAGGTCAGAGACTATGTTAAACTATTTTTAGCATTTTCAATACCATTTTAGCCATTAAAATGTAATAAAATAACTAAAAATCATTAAAATGAGCAATAAAATACCATAAATCATAAAAATGACCCAATAACATTTTAGGACCAGAATATACAACATGCATTAAGATTTCGTGGCTTTATCTAATAAATCACAAATTTTTAGTTTTAATTAATTTACTAATAACTCGAAAAAACTATAAATCGATTATGCATGCAACATCCTATGCTCTGATACCAATTGTTAGGTTCATATACCTATAATTAGACATCTCTAATAGTGATTTAATTAACATTTTAATTATGAGTTCTTTAGATCTAGTGCATGCATAACTAAATAAGAAATAAAATGAGAAAAACAATGATCCTTACATTGTTGATGGTTCGAAAATTTGGACACAAATAAGGACACCTTCCTTATTTGTTCTTGAGCTCAAATGTAATGGATGATCCTTCTTAATCCCAAGTACTGAGATCCTCCTCTTGTTGCACCCAAAACAAAAACCTTAAACTAATATATTAACTAACAAGATTAATATACTAGTATCCTTAAAATGATTCTAATAATATTCTTATTACTACACTAGTAATCTAATATTGAAATTAGAATTTTAGATGAATAATCTTTTAAGTTTCTAAAACTAATTTTAGAGAGAGTTGACAGAGAAGGACAAGAATGTAAGATTTTTAGAATGTAAAGAAGTGAGTTTTGTCACTATTTCTTGAATGTAAGTTTTTTCAATTTGTCACTTGTCACACAATGTCACATGTAGCATGTAACATGTTATTAATTAATTTAATGCATATTTATCAAATAAATATCATTATGTACATTAATTAGATTACATATAACAAATTGTCTAGTGATTCTTGATCACATAAATAAAATGGGTCATATAATTATAATTCACAACATATTGTAATCATAATTAACCATTCATTCTTATCTCAATTGTTTCATAAACAATAACCAATTTTAGTAATAAAATCTTTTAATTACTAAAATAAATCTTATTTAATCAAATTACAATCAGATATAAATATTCTCACTAACAAAACAATTGTTCAATTTTAAGGGATTGATCAACTTGTATCGACATATAATTAATCAACTTGTCTATTAAGAGAATTGTCCTATAGGTGTGACCTTAAGGGATCAACGGATCACCACCGTCAAACGACAATATTGTCAAATTCTAGTTAGCCAATCATTACTGATTAATGTTGATCAGTTGACTATATAAATGAATCATCCCTTACATATTCTTAATTTGAGATTTAAACATGTGATCGCACTATTGTTGAGGACACGTACTCCAACACGAAGTTCCTTTAAGGGGAAAAGATTGTAATACCTCATAGTTATAAGACCTGTACTCGGTCGAGTAAACCGAGTACTCGACCGAGTTGAACCCACTCGACCGAGTAAGGGACCGAGTGAGCCTACAAAGTTGTTAATAACCCCTTATTCGTAGGCTACTCGACCGAGTGGAGGTTCACTCGACCGAGTGGAGCCGCCACTCGACCGAGTGAACCAAGCACTCGACCGAGTGCTGCGGGAACCGCTGCGTTTTCACGCGTGGGATTTTCTTTTAATGGACCTTGACATATATATATATATATATATATATACCCTATTTTTCAGATTTTGCCTATTTCCAAACCTTATTTCCTTCTCTCTAAAATGCTCCTACCTCTCTCTACAATCCCTACTTCTCAATATCCTAGATCTACAACTATGGGTGAAGGTTTTGGAAGATTCATTCACATATTCTTGTTCCTAGTCACTTGGTGAGTCTTATTCTACCTTTTTCCCTTTAATTTAGATAATTCGTTTTAAGACTAAACCCTAGAATTTGGGGTTTTTAATGGGTGTTGTTAATTAGTGTTTTAATTAGTATTAGGAGTAATTAGTGGGTAATAATGAAGGTTTAATTAGTAGTATTAGTTGTTGTAGGATATTTTGTGATAGTTGTTATGGTATTATGTCGGATGAGACGGTCTTATGATAGGGATGCTTGGTTGTTTCGGATTTACTTGTGAAGAATGCTAAAATGTAGGTTAATCCTACTCAGGTTCAATATTGTGGTTGTCACATGTTTTATGGCGGACGTTGTAATTAGTCTCATGTAATTAGATTAGTTGCATTACTAATTATGTCATTAAGAGGTGATTGTGGTGGTTATGATGTATTATAAGACAATGTTGGTCAGGATGAGTCGGTATTTGGTACACTAGTGTAGTATTGCATTTGTTGTTGGTTATCTTGTATAATGGTGGTTTGTGATGGTGTCGTGGTTGTTGAGGAGACGGAAGGCGGTTGGGAGACCATCTTCCGCTTGAGTCGCCTCTTGTAGCTCTCCAAGAGGAATGTGCACATTAATGACTTGAGTTTGGAGGGACTCGTGTGGTTGAGACACGACGTCTAGCAGGGCATGCGGTTGGCTTCCGGACCCGGTACGTCTGGGCGTGTCCGGGTACCTGTTGTGGTTATCGGTATGTCTGGGCGTGTCCCGGTACTAGTGTGGTTGACGGTACGTCTAGGAGTGTCCTGGTACCAGTGTGGTTGTCGGTATGTTTGGGCGTGTCCCGGTACCAGAGTGGTGGTTGTGTGATATCATGTCAATTATATCAGTCGTGTTTCATACTCACACACTTGAGTTGTGTCAGCTTGTATTTATTGAAACTGACGTTTGTCTGTCTGGGTAATAGTCACCTATTTCCGGGGTGGCCTGTGTCGATCCATATGATATTTTTGATCATATGGGGAGCAGGTTAAGTACAGGTTGTTTGAATAGCATGCGGGAAACGAGATAAGCTTGATGAGTCACGAGACGAGTATAGTTGACTGGAAGAGTATAGTGTCATGAGTTGTACTTTTATTCATTTGTTTACATTCATGTAATTCATTAACCATTATATTTATAATAAATGTTCTTTAATTGTATTTCCGATCTCACTACCTTGGGAAACCGAGATGGTAATGTAATACTACGGTTTTATGTATCTTTGGGTACTCTATCGAGTGGAATTTACTCTGTCGAGTAAGTAGCTTTTACGCAAAACAGTAGTCTGCCTTTACGGTACTCGATCGAGTAAGTTGGGGACTCGATCGGTTAAGGGGCACTCAATCGAGTAAGTCACTTACTCGATCCAGTAAGTGTGTTTTACGGGCTTGTTTTGACTGGTTTTGTTAATAACACGAGATTAATATAAAAGCTTCCGTCACTATTTCTTAAACACCTTTTCAACATTCATAAACCTTTTAAAGAGATTAGAAGTTATGTTGTTCACATCTCTCGCGTTATTGGCAAATCCCAAAGCTAGGTTCGTCGGATCATCTCGTTCTTTACGCCGTTGTGATCATTGTGTCAAGGGTAAGTTCCTTGTATAATTTTTATAGCGTTTGGTTGAGTTTCTTTAAAACCCTAATTGGGTAATGTTGGGGGTTTTGGGTGTTTTGTGATGTGTGGTTGGTAATTATATGTATGCATGTTATAGGAGGAGGATTCGTAGAGGAAAGATTCTGATTAGCTGCTAGGTCGTTTGTGGTGATTGCTAATCTAGGTAGGGTTTCTCTACTCAGTATTGGTTATATAGTGTTGTTGGTAATAGTTGTTGTTGTTGTTGTTGTTGTTGTTGTTGTTGTTGTTGTTGTTGTTGTTGTTGTTGTTGTTGTTGTTGTTGTTGTTGTTGTTGTTGTTTGATTATCATATTGGAATTGGCTTTTGGTAATTGTTGATTGTGTAAGGTGATTGTTGTATAACTATCTGTGATCTTCGGGGTGCGTCCCTGACTGAGTGGAGTCACTTGCAGGAGTGGCTTCACGCCCTTGATTCGCCTTTTGTGGAACCCGCCACAGAAGGGATGTGCACATTAATGAACATGGGTTTATCGCTCGGATGAGATGAGCGGGGCTTAGGTGGGAACGGCTGTGGTCCCCCACTGGCGGTGTGGAGTACTTATTGCGATGGGTACTCTGGTAGGACTACACACTTCAGCGTGTAGTCGGGTGTGTGGAGATGAGATGGAGTTGTGCTGATTGAGTTGTTTGTTGTATTGTCTTATTGCAGTTGTTTGTTTTATGTAATCAGTACTGACCCCGTTTAAATGTTTTGAAAACTGTGGTGATCCATTCGGAGGTGGTGAGCAGTTATTGACCAGGTATGAGTTGATGCGCATAGGATAGCTGGGTTGAGTTATCACGATGTTGTTTTAGAAGTCTTCCGCTGTGTCGAACATTCTCTTATTTTGTTTAGCCATTTGACAGTTTTGAGAACCTTTGTATTTTCTTTTATCAGTTTCGGAGTTAGTTGTATCGTTTTAAACATTATTATTATTAAAGAATGTTTCGTTATTGTCTATTTGATTATCATTGCCTCGGGTAACCGAGATGGTAGCATTCTCATGCCTTAAGTGGTCCTGGTAAGGCACTTGGAGTATGGGGGTGTAATAAAGTCGTATAAGAGCGACGATCTTAAACCTCTAACTAATGTACCTAATGAACATAGGGAGTCAAACTAAAATGAACCCGGGTAGGAGTTGTTAGGAGCTAATGCAAAGACTTGGGACACGTCCTAAAGTCGCGATCTCGCCCTACAACTTTGAACCGGTCACCATGGGATGTGTGTCGGGATCGCTATGCGTTTATCTTGTGTGCTGTAAATCTATCTAGTAATGTATTGTGTGAATTGGTGGATGCATGCATGGGGAGGATAGGAGATGTGTGGTGAAAGATGATAATGGTATGATTATATATGTCGTTGATTGAATACATGAATTGCATGATAGTTGATTTATGACGTGGCTTATTCGAAACATGGAAGGGAAGTTATCGTTGTTTGTATATATATAGATATCGTATATATGTTTGTCGTTTTGCATAAAAGTATAGATGGTTGGAAGCGTTGAGTTGAACATGCGGGTAGTATACGAGTCAGCATGACTCGATCGAGTGGGGGGAACTCGATCGAGTAGGTGAGTGACTCGATCGAGTGGGTGTAACTCGATCAAGTGGGTTGTTTTTCGTTTCTGGGTAGTAGTCTGTTTTCGGGCACCCGATCGAGCAAGTTTGGGTACTCGATCGAGTGGGGTCAACTCGATCGAGTAGAGAGGTGGCTCGATCGAGTTCGTTTTTGGTTGCTTTCTAGTCAGGTTCTGGAGTCGAGGCACTCGATCGAGTAAGTGGGCAACTCGATCGAGTGGCCTTAACTCGATCGAGTGGGTAGTGGTACTCGAACGAGTGGGTTTTACCCAGGTTGTTTTCCGTGTTTTGAGATATAGGGAGTGTGTTCATGTTTACCTTTTCTTATATAGTTTCGAGATGCCGCCGAAAAGAACCGAGTTGTATGATAGGGCTGTGAGTGTAGATGAGATCGTTAAGATGTTGGTGATTGGTCCGTTTCGTATTCACAAATAAATAGATGTGGTCGTTGGTCACGGTCGAATCAAAACACAATTTATAGCTTAACAAGCAACTCTACAATTAGTAAAGAGGCAAGTAAAGGTCGGATCCCAAGGGACGGGAGTTGAAATGAGATTTCTATTGTAACTAGCGATGTCTAAGGGGTGTCACAAATTGGGTTGATGTAGAAGGTTACTAAACTAGAATAACAATGAAAATAAACAAGCAAGATGAATAAAAAGGGGTGTAAACAATTGATTAAAGGCACTAGGGTGTCATGGGATCATAGGGGAATCATGGGATATGATCATACAAACATGTTCTCAAATTATAAGCAAGCAATTATTGTTGTGATGGATTGAGTTGGGTTATATCTTACAATCCTAGGAAAGTTTGGGTCCCGGAGCTGAATCGATTAGATTGTACAACACCTACAAGTCGACTTAATCTTCCCTACTCAACAACATGCATGGTCTAATGAGACTAGAGTTGGGTTATGTCTTACAAGTCTCATTGAAAAGATAGGAGATGATAGTAAATGCAAGGATTCATAGGCTTAGCATTTCATCAAGTATAACATGTGCATGAGTTGAGATCAAAACAAGCAAGCAAATAAAGCATGAAAGCATATTAATTTAAGCATGAATCATTCCCCATGTTGGTTTCCCCTAATCACCCATTAACCCTAGCTAAGAGACTACTCACTCATTATCATGTTGATCATGCTAGCAAGGTTGTCAATCATACTAACAATATGAAACATGATGAATAAATGAAAGTAATTAACAATAATTAAAAAGGGATTAAGAGATTATACCTACTAATGATTCCAATAATAAAGCAAGAATAATAGAAGTACTTGAATGCTAGATTGAGAGGTTGTCAATCTCCCAATAATAACCCAAATAATCTTCAATTACCCAAAATAAAGGATGAACAAAAGAGAGATTAAAGAACTAAAACTTGGATTAAAACTTGATTAATACTTGATTACAATATTGAAGAGAGTTTTGATTGATATTAACTACACTAATTATTGATAAGAAGAACATGCTCCTCTAATTAGCCTAATGGGGTATTTATAGTGAAAATTAGGGAGGATGCATTAGGGTTAACTAAGGGCTAAACTAGTAATTACACTTTTAAGTTGAGCAAGGAGGACCCGGTATTTTCTGAGAGAAGGGCTTCTCTTTTCGTAGCTTGAAGAAGGCAATCCGTGCTGTGAAGAAATCCGGGCGGAATAAGGTCGGGACGGCCGGATTTGGGCGATGGAATCCGAGCGGATTCTGGGGAATCCGGACGGATTGTTGAGGGGGAATCCGAGCGGATTCTGGCAAGGGACGCTCGGATTGTGCAGGACGGACGGATTGCTGGCAATCCGCTCGGATTGTCAGTCAGCATAGTAACTTCTTCTTTTTCTTCCCTTTTCTTCATAAATTCCTTGGGGATTTCCTTGGGGACTCAAGGATCTTTCCTCAACATTGCTCTTCTACTATGATATGTACAAAGGCCTTCTAATCTTGTCTCTCCTTGATGCTTGGTCATTGGATTCGATCAATTTAGTCTTGTTTTGCCATGAAAATGCAAGATTCTTACTCCTTTCCTACCAAGGGATCAAAATCTCAAAGAATATGCAAAACAAAGAACTAAAGATAAGAAATGACCCAAATAAGCACTAAAAAGCATGGAAACAAGGCTAATTCGGGGGCTAAATATGCGCCAATTATGGTCACATCAAATATCCCCAAACCGAACCTTTGCTCGTCCCGAGTAAAGAGGTGACAAAGACTAAGACCAATACTAACCTATCCTAATAATATAACTGATATGAGACAATTAACGGGTCTCACTCCGCCCCTTCAACTCACAACAAGACAACCATGAGGTAGGATGCCTTCTTGCAAGGCAAGGTGGGTCTTGCCAAAATGGCGACACATCCAATCATTAAGCACACAAAATCAAGTAATGGATGCATCTACAAAAGAATAGCCACTTTCCTCATCTAAGTGGCGGAAATTATCTACAAGGGAAGCAATTCAAGGGTACACAATCCTTCATAGATGCAATTTGTTCAAACTACTAAGCCTAGAAGGATACCAATAAATCACCTCCAAAATGTGTCAAGCTAGGGTACCTTTGTCCTCAATTGTTAAATGCTTTTGTCAAGAGTAGTCTCCCTATGGCGTTAGAAACACTGGAGGATCGCGGAATTCCCCCTCTTGCCTAGATAAGAAGAAGGGTCGTCCCCTCTCTACCATGCACAAAAATGGATATGATGGATAAAGGGATCGATAGATATTTGGGTTTCATTTTGGGAGTTTGCTTTTGTTTTTCTTTTTCCCCCCAATTTCTTGTGGCATTTGACATTTGAGAACACTTTCTTTGCCATTTCTTTTTGATTTTTGGCATTTCAATACTTGACAATTTTTTTGCATTTTTTTTTTTTGAACATTTTCAAAGTCACCCCAATTAGTAACGAGGGTGCCTTGTATTTGAAGCTTAGGAGTTCTATTTTTGCTCCTCTTTTCATTTGATGCATTTTTGCAAACTTTCTTTCATTTTTCATTTCATTGAACTCAAATTGATTTCTTTTTGTGCCCATTCCCTTTGATGACAAAAATATGGTAGAACATGGATGATGGATGTATGGGTGCATGGTTTCAAGGGTCACCTTGGAATAAACGGTAGCCAAGGAGTTATCACACCACAAGGTACTCTTGACTCGGCCTTAAACCATGGGTCAAAGGATACTAGCATGACACATCCTAGGGTATTTTACAAATATTCTAACAAGCAAAGTCTTAAGAAGAAAAAGCATCTACTAGGGCCTATATACACTTGTCAAGCTTCCCAAGTAGACGGTTTCGCAAAATTTTCTAACATGCAAACTACATGCCATGATGCAACTACCATATAAACATCCTAATGCATATGATTCTACCAACTAATATGACAAACAATCTAAATGCAAGTCCTAAGTTCACATTGTTGTACCGCATCAATCAAAATGAAGCCACATAGTCATTAACATAAAGAGGAAAAAGGAGATTGGAAAGATCATACCATGCGGTCTTCAATATCCTCATGTCTCGGATGTGGCGCAGTCAATCAATGTGAACAAGGATGAACAAAAACAATATATACAAAACAATATATACAAAGGAAATGAACTTGTTTTTGGGTTTTCAATTTTTTTCAATTTTTATGATTTTTGAAAATTTTCAATTTTTATGGGTTTTTTTTTGAATAAGAGTTAAATGTTAGAATTCCCATCCCCACACTAATATGGGCATTGTCCTCAATGGGCAAATTGATGGAAATTATGCAAAGATGATGCATGATTTCTACACTAAATGCAATTCTACACTAAGTTACTCTACATGATGCATGGTTTTTGTTATGACGGAGAGGATAATTTAGATTACCTCCCGTTGCGTATGCATTAACTTCGCCAAACCGAGTGAGACACTATTGCTAATGTCCAAGGATGGGTATAGTTCATGCATACACTATGCTTATGCATGAAACTAGTTTGTCATTTTGGATTTTACAAATGGGAACAATAAAATAAGAACACCTCAATGGTACCTAGGTGTGAGTCCTTTGATGTTGCTAGGACTAAACCAACAATGATCAAAATTAAATAGAATACAAAGAGATATAGACAAACCATGGGAGTGTAGGAGTCTCCAAGGCTTGCTAGTCTTCCATCATGCTATCATCATCACCACTTCCCTCATGAGAAGTGGTCACATTGCCACTTTCCTTGTCATTTGCTTCTTCACTTTCTTCCTCATCTTCCTCTTCACCATCCCTTTCTTCTTCACTTGCTTCTTCCTCAATATTATCATCAACTTCTTCATCATTTCCAACAACCTCATTGTCTCCCACCACGTCCCTAGATGCACCCGGAAATAAGACTTCTCTATCCGCCCAACTAGGCAAAGGACAAGATGGATCAAAGAGTCCTTGCCTAGCTAGATATAGGAGGGGTGGATATTGAGCCAAATATGCATTTTTCCGATCTTCATGGGCTTGCTTGTGCATTGCTTGCATGAGGAGAGTCACATAGTCTTTCCCAATTTCAATTCCTTCCGGTTTGAACTCTTCATACTCAAAGGGGTAAGGTGGTATGACAATGGAAGAGGAGGGAGCTTCAAGATCACCCTTTTGTTGTTGAATGATATACTCGGCTTCTTCGGAAAGGGGAAGTAGATAATTGGTCCGGTGGACGCTTAGGCGACAAATCTTCGAGGGCAAGGTGAACGATCTAGCTTCACTAGTTAACCATCCATATTTAGTGTCAAGGGGGTTATGAGCAACCCACTTGAACTTGTGAATCATAATATACATATCAATAAGATAGCCACCTTCCTTTGCTTTGTACTTCTTATCCTCATTGAAATTAGGATCAAAGTGCTTGGCTAGGAGTGTGACTAGGCCGCCATTGACAATAACGGTTGTGCCCTTCTTCCCATTATCAACATTAAGCCATCTTTCTACCAAGAGCCTCAAAGAATTGTAAGGCTTGGTAAGAATTCTTCCGATATTCAAAGCCGATTCAAGGAGAATAAAGTCAAGTCTTGTGAAATGATTGGTGTCTTTCCTAGCAATTATGGTATTTTCCACAACCTTGTGCCATACTCTTATGCCCGGATGATGGACCAAAAGAGCACGACATGCATGAAAATCCTCAAATTTCTTCCCGGAGATTGCCTCCCAAAGAGGCTCGGGGTCATACTTTCCATAATGCTTAAGATAACTTGATTCATCACTAAGACCCAAAATTTCACCCAATTCCGTAAAGGTAATGCGTCTACTAACATTAGCTAGACGAAACTCGAGATTTTCTCTATTCTCAACTTTGGTGACTTTTAAAGAACTTAAGAATTCCAAGACAAGGGAGGGGTATGTCAATTCCTTTGTTTCAAACAATTTTTCCAACCCCATGGCTTTGAAAAAGGCTTTTGTTTGTTCAAGAACACCCAATTTTTCCAAGGCATCTTTACATATGAATTTGGTGGATTGAATAGATTTCATAGCAAACTTGACAAAGGTATTTCTATGGGTATCGGAAATAAAAGTTACCTCCGGATAATGCAAAAGTTGATTAATTACCGGAGTAGAAGGTGTTGATGGTCCCATAGAAGGTTGTTGTTGTTGTTGCACTTCCAAGTTTGGTGTTGCCACCACCATAGCCAAAGCTTTCTTTGTTTGAAGAGCCTTTTGCCTTTGTGAGAGTGCCTTAGCCTTTGGTGCCTTTGTTGCCTTTGTTGCACCCTTAGTCCTTGCCATTGATGAGCTTAACCAAGAAAAGAGTGAAAAATCTTCAATTTGTAGGATGCCCAAATCGATTTGAAGGTGAAAGGCTTTGCCTTTATGAAAACAAAAATCGACTCAAAGGTTGAAGATTTTGTTCTTGGTTTTGGTTTTTGTTGAAGAAGGAGTGATTAATTTGTTGTTGGAAGGGTGGTTTGATTTGTTTTTGTTGAATGTTGTTGAGGGTTTTTGTTTTTATGATGGAGGGGATGAGGGTTTTGATGTTGTGGGTAGTGTTTATGAATGAATGAATGAATGAATGAAGGTGGGAGGGGTTTTTAAAGAGGCCGAAAATTTCAAAATCGGCAGGGCAATCCGTGCGGATTAGGCTCAATCCGTGCGGATTCTGCTTCTTCTACCTTTGCAAAAGCTCGCCTAAAGACGGGCGGATTTGGTACAATCCGCTCGGATTTGCTGAACACGGGACGGGCGGATTTCTCCAAAGACGGACGGATTTCTGTCCAGAGAAATTTGCTTGTTTTTCTCAGCTGCAAAGACGGGCGTCTTATCCCCAGGACGGACGGATTTCGCAGACGGGCGGATTTTCGTGAATCCGCTCGGATTCTTTAACAGATCAAGAAAATTTCAAAATTCAGCTTTCCCGATTCAGACGGGCGTCTTTTTGCAGGACGCTCGGATTGCATAAGACGGGCGGATTCTTGGGAATCCGCTCGGATTCGTCCTCTGTGTACACGGATTCAGTTCCACCCGTGCACAACGCTTTCCCTTTATCATTCTTCCATTCTTTCTTTCAAGTCTTGTGTTTTTCTTTGTGGGGGCACTACTAAGGCATGGATAGCCTAGGCAATTGCCATCCCCACACTAAGGTAAAGCACTACACATCAATTGAAATTGTTAGTCCCTCCCTCACTTCTCTCTTTCATGACAATTATTTTGATCAAAGTAAATAAAAAAATCCAAAGATGACAAAAATGCAATACAAGAATTGAAATGTAAGTTAGGGAGTTAGAAATATTTACAAGTGGTGGTTTAGGGAGGACTCCACCAAACTCTCATTCTTGATGAGATGTCAAGGGGGCATGTTCAAGGTGTTGTTGATGTTGCTCAACACCTTGAAAAAGTAATCAAAAGCTTGTTCATTATTATGGTAGAGGTCCTCAATAGACCGTGGCCCTTGTTGTTGATCATGATCGATGGCATTCCCAATGTAGGGATTAAAAATCCCTTCAAACTCGTCGTCCCAAAGACCACAAACTTCATTGAGTTGATCATTGAAAATCTCTTGCTTAGATGGAGACAACTCTCCCAATTTCTTCTCTTGGCCAATGAGGCCATCCTCTTCTTCCTTGGTTGATTTTGATGAGCTTTGCAAGCTCCCCTTGTCATAATTCACTTGCTCTTTGAATGGAGCATCTTCAACTTTCTTCCTCCATTGGAGTTCCGATTTCTTCCTTTCATCTTTTCGGCTATAATGATCAATCATGAAACACGGCTCATGCAAACGAGGAGCTCTCATAGTCTTGTCAAGATTAAAAGTTATGCTTTCATCTCCCACTTCTAGAGTGAGCTCTCCATGTTTCACATCAATCACCACACCGGCGGTGTGTAGGAAAGGTCTTCCTAGGATGATTGGAATGTTGGAATCTTCCTCCATATCAACAATGACAAAGTCCACCGGGATGAAAAACTTCCCACCCGCACGGGGACATCTTCCCATATTCCTAACGGTGTCTTCGTCGATCTATCGGCCATTTGGAGTGTGATGTTGGTGCATTTAAGCTCTCCCATCCCCAACCTTTTACTTACCGAGTACGGCATGACACTCACACTAGCCCCTAGATCACATAAGGCTTTGTTGATCGTTGTGTCGCCAATGGTACACGGTATTGAGAAGCTTCCCGGATCCTTTAACTTTGGAGGTGAACTTCCTTGAAGTATTGCACTACTCACCTTAGTGAAGGCGATAGTCTCAAGTTTCCGGATCGACTTCTTCTTTGTGAGGATATCTTTCATATACTTCGCATAGGCCGGAACGTGATTGATTAATTCCGTGAAAGGAATTGAGACTTCTAAATTCTTCACAATTTCCATGAACTTTCCAAGTTGATCATCAAATTTGGGCTTGGCTTGACGACTTGGAAAAGGAAGTCTAATCACAATGGGCTCCTTCTCTTTGGCCTTGTCTTCACTTTTCTTTGAACTTTCTTCTTTTGTTGATTCTCCATCTTTGGAGTTTTGCACAATTTCTTCCTTTTCACTAGCTTCCACAACTTCATCCTCAACTCGCTTCTTCGGTGCTTCATACCTTGTACCACTTCTCAAGTGAATGGCACTAACCGTTTCATGTCTAGGGGGATTACTTTGAGGTGGTAATTGCCCCTTTTGTCTTTGTGAGCTTGAAGATGCTAGTTGAGTCAATTGTGTTTCCAACATCTTGGTGTGAGCTAGAATGTTGTTGATGGTGTTTTTCTTTGCTTGGCTATCTTTTTGCATTTGGGTGAAAAATTCTTGTTGATTCTTTTGCATTTGGAGGACCGCTTTTTGGACATCAAAACCTTGGTCATTTTGGTGATTGTATGGATTTTGATTTTGGTAACCTTGGTTTTGATTGTAAAAGGGTCTTTGATTTTGGTTTCTCATGGGTGGTGGAGTGTATGTTGTTTGAGGGTTTTGAACATTTTGGCTTTTGTATGAGAGATTTGGATGGAACTTGGTGTTCTCATTGTAAAAATTTGAATAAGGGGTACCACTCTTGTAAGCTTGGAAAGCATTAACTTGTTCGGTTGTTCCCCTACACTCACTTGGGTCATGACCCAAAGTTCAACAATTCTCACATATCCCACATGGGATTGATGAGGATGCCGTCATGGCATTGATATGATGCTTCGATGATTTTGAGTTTTCCTCAAGTCTAGCCATAGCTTGTTCAAACTTCAAGTTGATTGTGTCAATGTGAGCACTAAGTTGAGCACCCAATTGAGTAACGGAGTCCACTTCATGCTTTCCTCCTCTAGTATCCTTGCGAGGTCTACTATATTGTGAGTTATGGACCGCCATTTCCTCAATCTTGTTCCATGTTTGATTGTCATCAACTTCGGTGAACATTCCATTTGATCCCATATTGAGAATGTTCCTAGAATCTTCATATAAACCATTCCAAAATTGTTGCACCAAAAACCATTCGCTAAGTCCATGGTGAGGACATGAGCGACAAATACCTTTAAACCGCTCCCAAGCTTCATACAAAGACTCTTCATCCCTTTGCTTAAAACCCGTAATTTGAGCTCTTAGCATGTTGGTCTTTTCCGGTGGGTAGAATTTTTGTAGAAAGCTAGAGCCAACTTCTTCCAAGAATCTATTCCAAGGGTGGCCTTATCAAGGCCCTTCAACCATTGCTTTGCGGTGCCGATTAAGGAAAAAGGAAATAAGACCCATCTAATTTGGTCTTGAGTCACGCCCGTTTGAGAGATAGCATCACAATAATCGCAAAAGGTTTCCATATGAGAATGAGGATCCTCACTAGGCATCCCCCCAAATTGGCTCCTCTCAACTAGTTGGATGAAGGCGGACTTGGCAATAAAATTTCCGGTGAGATGTTGCGGTGTAGGAGTACCATTTGGTAGATTATCCTCGGTGGGTACGGAGTGTGACGAGAATTTTGGCATTGTAGGTGGATTTTGTGGGGTATTGTGTAATGGGTTTTCTTCTCCTTCTATTGCGAAAGGATTGACAAACTCACTAGTGGGTTGAACAACTTTACCAACACCTCTCAAATTCCTCCTAACAAGTCTCCTATTGTTCGTCAAGGTTCTTTCGATTTCACGGTCAAAAGGTAACAAATCACTTTGTAACCTTCTAGACATGCAAAATATCAAACAACTCAAAAACAATTAGAACAAACCTTGAGGAGTGTTACTTCCTCAAGGTGAAGAAAGACACAACTAATAACAATAAAAAGAAATCTAAGTCAAACAAACACCGTTCCCAAGAACGGCGCCATTTTTGATCGGTCCGTTTCGTATTCACAAATAAATAGATGTGGTCGTTGGTCACGGTCGAATCAAAACACAATTTATAGCTTAACAAGCAACTCTACAATTAGTAAAGAGGCAAGTAAAGGTCGGATCCCAAGGGACGGGAGTTGAAATGAGATTTCTATTGTAACTAGCGGTGTCTAAGGGGTGTCACAAATTGGGTTGATGTAGAAGGTTACTAAACTAGAATAACAATGAAAATAAACAAGCAAGATGAATAAAAAGGGGTGTAAACAATTGATTAAAGGCACTAGGGTGTCATGGGATCATAGGGGAATCATGGGATATGATCATACAAACATGTTCTCAAATTATAAGCAAGCAATTATTGTTGTGATGGATTGAGTTGGGTTATATCTTACAATCCTAGGAAAGTTTGGGTCCCGGAGCCGAATCGATTAGATTGTACAACACCTACAAGTCGACTTAATCTTCCCTACTCAACAACATGCATGGTCTAATGAGACTCGAGTTGGGTTATGTCTTACAAGTCTCATTGAAAAGATAGGAGATGATAGTAAATGCAAGGATTCATAGGCTTAGCATTTCATCAAGTATAACATGTGCATGAGTTGAGATCAAAACAAGCAAGCAAATAAAGCATGAAAGCATATTAATTTAAGCATGAATCATTCCCCATGTTGGTTTCCCCTAATCACCCATTAACCCTAGCTAAGAGACTACTCACTCATTATCATGTTGATCATGCTAGCAAGGTTGTCAATCATACTAACAATATGAAACATGATGAATAAATGAAAGTAATTAACAATAATTAAAAAGGGATTAAGAGACTATACCTACTAATGATTCCAATAATAAAGCAAGAATAATAGAAGTACTTGAATGCTAGATTGAGAGGTTGTCAATCTCCCAATAATAACCCAAATAATCTTCAATTACCCAAAATAAAGGATGAACAAAAGAGAGATTAAAGAACTAAAACTTGGATTAAAACTTGATTAATACTTGATTACAATATTGAAGAGAGTTTTGATTGATATTAACTACACTAATTATTGATAAGAAGAACATGCTCCTCTAATTAGCCTAATGGGGTATTTATAGTGAAAATTAGGGAGGATGCATTAGGGTTAACTAAGGGCAAAACTAGTAATTACACTTTTTAAGTTGAGCAAGGAGGACCCGGTATTTTCTGAGAGAAGGGCTTCTCTTTTCGTAGCTTGAAGAAGGCAATCCGTGCTGTGAAGAAATCCGGGCGGAATAAGGTCGGGACGGCCGGATTTGGGCGATGGAATCCGAGCGGATTCTGGGGAATCCGGACGGATTGTTGAGGGGAATCCGAGCGGATTACGCAAGGGACGCTCGGATTGTGCAGACGGACGGATTGCGGCAATCCGCTCGGATTGTCGTCAAGCATAGTAACTTCTTTTTCTTCCCTTTTCTTCATAAATTCCTTGGGGATTTCCTTGGGGACTCAAGGATCTTTCCTCAACATTGCTCTTCTACTATGATATGTACAAAGGCCTTCTAATCTTGTCTCTCCTTGATGCTTGGTCATTGGATTCGATCAATTTAGTCTTGTTTTGCCATGAAAATGCAAGATTCTTACTCCTTTCCTACCAAGGGATCAAAATCTCAAAGAATATGCAAAACAAAGAACTAAAGATAAGAAATGACCCAAATAAGCACTAAAAAGCATGGAAACAAGGCTAATTCGGGGGCTAAATATGCGCCAATTATGGTCACATCAGTTGGAGCACCAAGATGCTCTTACAGAGGCTTTAAAGAAATTCGGGAAAGATAAAGAGGCGGGGGCAGATTATGCCAAGATGAGTATACATATAGCGAGGTTCAATCCTAAGGAGTACATGGGCACGGGTGCGCCAATCCTGCTGGATAATTGGCATTGAGAGATGGAGAACATACTCAATTTGGTTCATTGCCCAGAGGAACTTCGAGTGGAACAAGGTGCGTTCTACTTGAGGGAAGCAACCAGTGAATGGTGGGATAAGGTTAAGGTGAGTGCTCTGGACTTGTATGTGAAATAGGGGTTACCAGCTATACCATGGGATGAGTTTAAGAGGGCTATAAGGCGAGAGTTTGTGTCAGAGCATGTGCGTAGTAAGCTAAGAGAGGAGTTTGATGACTTCAAGATGACTTCTGTTATGACAGTTGCCGAGTACTATTTTACGTTCAACGAGAAATCTAGGTACGCAGAGGATATGGGGCTGAGCCAAGAGAACTTGGCACTGATATTTGAGAAGGGTTTGACACCCAATATCATGGAGAAGTTGCCGGTAGGGGTCCTTACAGATGTTAGGGAAGTGTATGAGCATGCCGGGAGACCTGAGAGGTTGGTAGAGATGACTAAGGAGAACAGAGAGAGGGCTTCTGAGAAGAGAAAGGCTGAGAGTAAGGGGGGTGGTCAGTCTAGTTACAAGAGGGGCGACCATAACCAGGTGACAACTTATTCTTCAGGATCGGGGTTTAGCGGCGGAGCTTCTTACGGGCGTGCCCGTGGTGGTGGCAGCAGTTGGGGTTTGTCTTGCTTTAACTGTGGCGGTGTGGGCCACAAAAGACATGAGTGTACTAGTGATGTGAGCGGGGGTTTCCAGAGACCATCACAGGGGAGTTTCTCTCAGGGTCCATCTCAGAGTTATGCTAGTACCAGGCCGGCTGGGTCGTGGAATAATCGGGGTGGTCAGAGTAACAATAATGGTGGGGCTAACCGCAATGGCGGTAATTCATATCAGAGACCAGCGACGAACAACAACAACCAGGGTTCGGCTGCTAAGCCATCTACTTCAGCTAGTAATGTCCAGGGAGGTGGATAGAAGACCAGTGGTAAGTTGTTCATAATGGAGAAGAAAGCAGCTGAGGATGATGCTCACATTATCACGGGTACTTTTCTTGTTAATGGAGTCTTTACCTTTGTTTTGTTTAATTCAGGGGCGTCACAGTCGTTTGTATCATCGAGTCATGCTAAGCTTTTGGGTTTGAGTAAGTATGAATCTGTAAGAGAGGAAGTTTTTATACCGTCGGGTGAGTCTGTATCTTGTGGGCGGTTGTATAGAGGTGTGTCTATGATAGTTGGGCAGGTTGACCTACCAGTGGACTTGTTAGAGTTTCCCTTAGATGGTTTTGAGATGATAGTTGGTATGGACTGGTTGGGTAACTATAAGGCTAAGATAGATTGTCATCAAAAGAAAGTTTCTTTGAGAGGTCCTAAGGGGATTAGTGTGTCTTATCGTGGGTTTGTTGTAAAACCCAAAGTTAAGTTGATTGCAGCAGTGACCTTGAAGTCTTATCTGAGGAAGGGGTGTCCGTTTATCGTATGCCATGTGAGAGACCATAGTATGAAGAGTCCGACAGTTGAGCAGATACCAGTGGTAGGAGAGTTCCCAGATGTTTTTCGAGATGAGATACCAGGTTTGCCACCGAAGAGGAAGATAGATTTCAGTGTTGAGTTGAAACCAGGGACGGGACCAATCTCTAAGACCCCGTACCACATGGGTCCTAAGGAGTTAGAGGAGCTGAAGAAATAGCTGGATGATTTGATTGAGAGGGGGTACATTAGACCTAGTGTATCACGGTGGGGAGCACCAGTTTTGTTTGTGAAAAATAAAGATGGGAGTTTGAGGTTATGCATCGATTATAGAGAGCTGAACAGAGTTATAGTGAAGAACAAGTATCCTTTGCCGAGGATAGATGATTTGTTTGATCAGTTGAACGGTGCAGCGGTCTTTTCTAAGATCGATTTGAGGTCGGGTTATCATCAGGTGAAGATTCGGGATGAGGACATACCGAAGACAGCTTTTACATCGAGGTATGGTCATTATGAGTATGTGGTGATGCCGTTTGGGTTGTCTAATGCACATGCAGTGTTTATGGATTTGATGAACCGGGTCTTCAGTCAGTTCTTGGTTCTGGTTAGAGGAAGTTGCTTTTCTGGGACATGTAATTTAAAAGAAGGGTGTTGTTGTTGATCCTGCAAAGATAGAGGCAGTTACTCGGTGGGAAGCACCGAAGAATGTGGCAGAGATCAGGAGTTTCTTGGGTTTGGCAGGGTACTATCGACGGTTCGTGAAAGATTTTTCCAAGATAGCCGGACCTATGACATCTTTTTTGAGGAAAAGGAATAGGTTTTGTTGGGATGAAAGTTGTGAGACGGCGTTCCGAACATTAAAGGAGCGTTTGACCACAACTCCAATCTTAGCATTACCTGAAGGGAGTGAGAACTTTGAAGTGTACACAGATGCTTCAAATAATGGGTTGGGATGTGTGTTGATGCAGAACGGGAAAGTGATTGCCTATGTTTCTAGGCAATTAAAGCCTTATAAGGAGAATTATCCGACACATGATCTGGAGTTGGGTGTAGTTGTGTTTGCTCTCAAGATTTGGATGCACTATCTTTATGGGGCGACCTTTAAGGTGTTTTCAGATCACAAGAGTCTCAAGTACATCTTCACTCAAAAGGAGTTCAACTTGAGACAGAGGAGGTGGATGAAGCTGATTAGGGATTATGACATGGATAGTATATACCATGAAGGGAAAGCCAACATGGTTGCAAATGCCTTGAGCAGGAAGAGTGTACATTCTCTATGCACATCTATGTCTTTGATGAGGTTGGGAGATGAGGTGGGGAAGATGGGCATACATATGATACAGAAAGGGGATACTAGAGGGGACTTGACAGTGGAGCCAGATCTTTATGATGATATTCGCAGGAAACAGGCCTTAGATCCCAAGATTGAGGAGTGGAGAGCTGGAGTAGAAAAAGGGACGGTGTCTAGATTCTCTGTTCATATAGATGGGAATGTGAGATTCGATGGTAGGTGGTGTGTACCCAATGATGAGGAATTGAGAAAGATGATCATGACAGAGGCTCATTGCACACCATATTCGGTACATCCAGGCAGTGACAAGTTATATATAGATTTGAAGAAGACTTTCTGGTGGCCTGGAATGAAGAAGGAAACAACTGAGTTTGTGGCTCGTTGTTTGACATGTCAGAGAGTTAAAGGGGAGCAGCGACGACCACAAGGTAAGATTCAGTCTCTTGAGGTACCTGAGTGGAAGTGGGAGTCCATTTCTATGGATTTTATCGTGGGTAGCGACGACCACAAGGTAAGATTCAGTCTCTTGAGGTACCTGAGTGGAAGTGGGAGTCGATTTCTTTGGATTTTTTCGTGGGTTTGCCGAGGAGTCAACAGGGTAATAACATGATATGGGTCATAGTGGATCGTTTGACCAAGTCAGCTCAGTTTGTGACGATGAAAGATATATGGACCAAGATAGAGTTAGCATTGGCATATAGGAAGCATGTGGTTCGTTTGCATGGGGTGCCTAAGGATATAGTGTCAGATAGAGATGTGAGGTTCATATCACGGTTTTGGAAAGAGTTGCAGGAGTTGATGGGAACTACTTTGAAGACGAGTACTGCATTTCATCCTGCGACAGATGGCTAGACAGAGAGGACCATTAAGACTTTAGAGGATATGTTGAGAGCTTGTGTTATGGATTTTGGTGGTAGCTGGGAGGAGAGGTTGGACCTGATTGAGTTTTCTTATAACAATAGCTATCACACGAGGCCTTGTATGGGAGGAGATGTAGGAGTCCGATTTGCTGGGATGATAGAGCTGAGGCGGTGGTTTTAGGGCCACAGATGGTACAGGAGATGGTTGAATAGGTTTAGCTGATTAGGGTGAAGATGAAAGCGGCCCAGGATCGACAAAAGAGTTATGCAGATTTACATCGTCGTGACATAGAGTTTCAGGTTGGGGACAAGGTCCTTTTGAAAGTGTCGCCTATGCGTGGGGTCATGAGATTTGGTAAGAAAGGGAAGTTGAGCCAGAAGTTTATCGGACCTTATGAGATTTTGGATCGTGTGGGTGAGGTTACTTACCGGTTAGCTTTACCAGCTGCTTTGGATAGAGTGCATAATGTGTTTCATGTGTCGCAGCTGCGGAAGTATGTGAGTGATCCTTCACATGTGTTAGATGTAGAGAAAATCGAGTTGGATGAGTCCTTGTCTTATCTTGAGGTGCCGAAACAGATTTTTGATCGCAAGGTTAGGAAAACTAGACATGGGGAAACAGTGTTGCTTAATATTCTTTGGTCTAACCATGAGCTTGAGGAGGCTACTTGGGAGGCGGAGGAGTCTATGAGGAAGCGGTATCCGTCTCTTTTTGATCAGGTATGTGTGGTTACGGGGACGTAACCATGTTTCTTTTAGGGGGGTAGGAGATGGTCGCATAGAGGTTTTATATGTATTATGTTGGTTTTAGTACAGTTAGTAGTTGCTTCGAGTCGGTTTAAGTGTTGGTTGGGAGTTTGTTTTGAGTTTTTGCTTTGTTGTGTCGGAGTGGAGATAGTATGTTTTGTTTTTGTCTATGGGTTGAACTTCGGGGACGAAGTTCTTTTTATGGAGGAAAGACTGTAATACTACGGTTTTATGTGTCTTTGGGTACTCTATCGAGTGGGACTTACTCCGTCGAGTAAATAATTTTTTCGCAAAACAGTAGTCTGCCTGTAGGGTACTCGATCGAGTAAGTTGAGGACTCGATCGAGTAAGGGGCACTCAATCGAGTAAGTCACTTACTTGATCGAGTAAGTGTGTTTTATGGGCTTTTTTGGACTGGTTTTCTTAATAACGAAAGATTAATATAAAAGCTTCCGTCATTTTTTTTTAAACATCTTTTCAACATTCATAAACCTTTTAAAGAGATTAGAAGTTACGTTGTTCGCATCTCTCGCGTTATTGGCAAATCCCAAAGCTAGGTTCGTCGGATCATCTCGTTCTTTACGCTGTTGTGATCATCGTGTCAAGGGTAAGTTCTTTGTATAATTTTTATAGCGTTTGGTTGAGTTTCTTTAAAACCCTAATTGGGTAATGTTGGGGGTTTTGGGTGTTTTGTGATGTCTGGTTGGTAATTGTATGTATGCATGTTATAGTAAGAGGATTCGTAGAGGAGAGATTCTGATTAGCTGCTAGATCGTCTGTGGTGATTGCTATTCCAGGTAGGGTTTCCCTACTCAGTATTGGTTACATAGTGTTGTTGGTAATTGTTGTTGTTGTTGTTGTTGTTGTTGTTGTTTGATTATCATATTGGAATTGGCTTTTGGTAATTGTTGATTGTGTAAGGTGATTGTTGTATAACTGTCTGTGATCTTCGGGGTGCGTCCCTGGCTGAGTGGAGTCACTTGCGGGAGTGGCTTCACGCCCTTGATTCGCCTTTTGTGGAACCCGCCACAGAAGGAATGTGCACATTAATGAACATGGGTTTATCGCTCGGATGAGATGAGCGGGGCTTAGGTGGGAACGGCTGCGGTCCCCCACCGGCGGTGTGGAGTACTTGTTGCGATGGGTACTCTGGTCGGACTACACACTTCAGTGTGTAGTCAGGTGTGTGGAGATGAGATGGAGTTGTGGTGATTGAGTTGTTTGTTGTATTGTCTTATTGCAGCTGTTTGTTTTATGTAATCAGTACTGACCTCGTTTAAATGTTTTAAAAACTGTGGTGATCCATTCGGGGGTGGTGAGCAATTATTGAGCATGTATGAGTTGATGTGCATGGGATAGCTAGGTTAAGTCATCACGATGCCGTTTTAGAAGTCTTCCGCTGTGTCGAACATTCTCTTATTTTGTTTAGTCGTTTGACAGTTTTGAGAACCTTTGTATTTTCTTTTATCAGTTTCGGAGTTGGTTGTATTGCTTTAAACTTTATTATTATTAAAGAATGTTTCGTTATTGTCCATTTGATTATCATTGCCTCGGGTAACCGAGATGGTAGCATTCTCATGCCTTAAGTGGTCCTGGTAAGGCACTTGGAGTATGGGGGTGTTACAGGTAATGCTCTAATTATCTTGGCCGGATAATTGGGGTGTTACAGTTGCTTACTTAGACCTGCACTTGTTTGTGTTTATATTAGACGTGAGATTAAGCTTAGTTTTTCTACTCGTTTTAGTCTTAATGATAATGTATGGCTAAATAGAGTTAGAATGGATTTGTAAACCCTATCTTTATAAAGGTGTTACGAATTGATATACATTCTTGAAATTGTATTTGCTTGTAATAGCCGTTTGCACTTAATGGAACTTACATTTCATCGGAATAAAACCATCTCATAATCCCTTTATTTAAGAATCCTTCCCTTACCTACCCATAACCATAATCATAACCCTAATTAATAAGATATCCCAAAACCCCCAAATCTAGAGTTAGTCTAAACCAAAGATGGAGAAAGGTGAAGGTTTGACTTACCATGAAAATAAGTGAAAGGTGGAGGAGGGGGTAATGGCTTCACATCTTCAAGCTTGGGTGCCAAGGGAGAGGGTTAGGGAAGATTTTAGAGAGAAGGGAGAAAGTTTTCTGGTTTCTAAAGAGAGAGAGAGAGAGAGAGAGAAAGAAAAGAATTATTTAGGGTTTTGGCAAAAGAGAATCTTGAGTTATATAAGACGAGATCTGACATGCCACACTCGGCCGAGTGTCGGGACTACTCGGACGAGTGACACTCACTCGATCAAGTACGGTATGTACTCGGTTGAGTGGTACCTACTCGATCCACTACAACTTTCACTCGGTCCACTATACCCTTACTAGGTCTAGCATAGCTCATACTAGGTCACTGTACAACTATGTCTCACTTTTGAGTAGCTTCCCGTCAAGCCTAAGGGTCCTCTCATGTATCCCAAAGTTCCTTTATCAGTCTCTAAATATCCAGGTATTACAATCTTCCCCCCTAATATGAAATTCGTCCCCTTAGTTCGCCTGAACCCTTCTTTTCACACTAAATTCCTTAGGTCTCATTCACTTGGTTCTCATACGCTTCCTTTTTATTCTGCAAGGTCCCTTGCTATTATCTTCACTCTCATTACTCTCATTGTGTCAACTTTTTCCTTGTCTTGCTCGTTATGTTCCCCCGTTTCCTTTATCCGTATACACTCTTTGTACTCGTCATACCATATCATGCTTGTTATATTACCTTAAATTCCCAATTGTTACATCTACTTCCCCTAAAAGAGAACTTCGTCCCAAAGTTCATCACTCGACTTTCATGATAACTTTCTCATTTACCTATATGATGGGGTTAGTAATCAGAAACTTCCATGTTTATCACACTCCCTTGCCGACCTAATTCCACAATTGTGTCTCCTCACATAGTCAAGATACAGGGCCCACTTAAGGTACAGCGTCCTATCCTCACAGCAAAATCCCGGTTCGCGGTATTGTCTTCTCACACTTTCATAACCATACACATATACATGCGACAAAGTCTACATCACATTGAAGAATGTATTATTTCGTGGAAATAATCGCAAGATAACTACATATTATTTGTATTACGACTCAATTACTCCAACGTCTTTACTTTCGTATTCACCATGCCCCGTGCAAGTCACGTCAAGTCTACCACATGATCACGCATGTTTTCTCCATCCACCATAACACTTTTATTTATCATTCACATTACCGTTTAGACGAAGATTACGATACTCTATCATGCATTTAGTAATCACTGTAAGACACACAAATGACATTCATCACATAATAAGGACATGTTCAGAAATATCATAGTGACTATCACATACTACACGAGATTACCATATCACTTTTGTTATCATTTTACTCTTGTCGAATTAATATTTGTCGATTAACGCTTTAGGGTGATAAATGCCACATAACATTGCCATGTGTAAACAATTCATGACGATACTAGTCACATAAGGTTATGGTGTTCATCTAGACGTATGGTGAATGGTACAACCATAGAATTAGGGGCATAAGTTCATTACTTGGTCAAACATGGGTAAACGAGTCCTAAGACAGGTCACTCGGTCGAGCCTGGGAACCACTCGGCCGAGTAGGAGGCACTCGGTCGAGTGCAGGAGGTACTAGGCCGAGTGTCACCTGGGCAGGCCAAGGTTATTCCAAAATCTATTTTAAGCTTAACTATTCTATCATACAAATGCAAATAGTCTCTAATGGTGGCTAATATGCCGCTAAGTAACCATATTCAAGCAACGCTTGGCCTTATAGCCATGATTACAACACTAATTAAATAAAGTATTCAAGTTACACAACCAATACTAATTGTACTCATAGTTCGACCCATAAGACTTCAAAGATTAGTGGAATAACTCCCTCTTCACTTGCATCTTCCACTCCTCATCTCCTCCGTCACTAGCACCATTATCACCACCGCCGTCCTCTTGCTCCACATTCTCATTAGCCGCTCCGGATGGTCCCGCCTCACCATTATCATGGTGTAAGTCACCAAAAAAACCACATCCACAAGCCCGTGGCAGTCCCGCCCAAGGGCCAAGTAGATACCCTTCCTCACGGGGAGTAGCATTCCATTCCGTCGGTTCCATGTTATAGGCTCGAAAAACGCCCGAGTCGTCTCCCGATTTGGTCAACTAGCTCAGCATATGTGAGGGTCTCACACCTTGGCTTCATGCCAACTCGAGCATGCTCCTCATCACTAGGTCGTTGTTCACTTGATAAGTGAGCTTCGCTCCATTGAAAACGGGTCCATGAACGGTGGATTTTGGGGGACGCTCACCGGTGATTGGTGGGGGTAATTTACCTCTAGGTGAAGGAGGCAATGGTACTTGCACGGTCGTGAGGGTTGGTGCTAATTGCAAGGTCGGGCTATCACTCGGAGGAGGAGGGGTTATAGGTCTACCCTCCTTATCAAACTCAAATAGAAGTCTCTCCGGAATGGTATAGGTTTGCGGGGGAGGGTGAGGTTCACCTACTTCCCTAAGGTGGCTGGTCTCCAAAATGTCATTCATTGCGGGGATCCTTATCCATCGTTCTCCATTTACCCTCCAAGCATACTTATCCACACCCAACTCCTTAAACCACTTCAACTTTTTCATGTAAATTTGATTGTAATATCTCACTCCCTTGGTCATGAGCTTATCATTCTCCCCCGGTTCAAAATTAACGAGCTTCTCCTCGAGGTGGGTGATGAGGGCTCCACAATCTAAGGAGCACACCTCCGACTTTGTCATCCTTTCCAAGGCAAGGCAAACTATGGATATGGTACCAAAGAAAAAAGGTTTCTCTCTAAACGGGTTCAAGTAAGAGCTTAAGAGCAAAACTTCCAGGGAATAAAGTTTACTCACATCATCTCTCCCGAAAATTAAAAGGGTTATGTGTCATAAGAAAATCTTCAAGGTCGAGTGCTCCACATCATTCGCTTTTATGGCACCTACAAAGGCACGTTGCCTCCTGGTATACAAGCCTATATACCTTGTTGCTTTCATCCCTTTTGGTGGCTCCTCAATGTGGGTTTCTTTCCCATTTGACACTCCCAAAACCTCCGCAAACTCGGCATATGTCATATCAAAGTTGGTGTTTTTCTGTCTAAAGGTCACTCTCTTAGCCGCCTTGTGGTATTTGAAGGAGCTCAAGAATTCAAGGGTTGCCGGTAACATGTTGCAGCAGGCGTGGAGGACCAGGCCAGCTTTGATCAGGAACCAGGCCATAGTCTAAGCCAGCCAGGCCACAACCTGGGCCATAATGCTCTGATAACAGCCACTACTAAGCCTGTTTTGGAGGGCAACAAATACCAGTACTGGCCTGTAATACCCCGTATTTATAATTATATATACCATATTATATTGTATTTATACGAGTTATGAATGAGACGGAATAATGAAATAATAATAATAATTATTATTATAAGATGGTAATGATAATAATAATAATAAGTTTTAATGATAATAATAATACGCAATACGATATACTATACATGTATACATATACTTATACCATACTAACTAGCATTATATATATACTCCCCACCTTATCGACATCTTATCCATTAACAATCTCAAACACAATCCTCACACACCAAATTTTAGAGAGAAATCCTAGAGAGAAAGAGAGAAAAAGGAAAATGGAGATTTTGTCCCTCCGACTCGAGATTGTAAGGTAAAATCGTTTTAAACTTGTTTATATATTATTTATTTAATACCGTTGACCCGTCTTGACCCCGACTAACCTCTGACCGTCATTGACAACCCCGTTGGCCACCAAAAACCGTGTTTGATCGAGTCTTTTATTGGTTTATTGTTGTTGTGCGACCGTCTTAAGATGGATTTTTTACCCCTATTTCGTGGCTTACTTGGGGGGGGGGGGGGGTCTTGGCTGGTCCTTATCGTGGGTTGAGAGGGGGTTGTAGTGGTGGTAATAAGTGATGGAATGAGTGGTGTTAGGTGGTCGAAAAAGGGTCTTAAAGGGGGCTATACGGGTTAGGTGTATTTGTTGTTGTTGTTGTTATTGTTAAGGCTGACTGCTTGTGGTGGCCGCCGGTGGTTGTAGGCTAGTGGTATGGTCCATCGTGGTTTGGGGTGGCCACGGTGGTGGTGGTGGCATGATGGTGGCGTAAAAAGGGAGGGTGTTTGTGGACAAGGCCCTCGGGAACTGCGTCCGCGGGATCCACACTAGGCATAATCGACTCGAGGTTCTTTCGAATCGAATTAAGACAAATTAGAGTCGCCACCAAGTTTTTTGGGAACTTGGAACCGTTCAAGTCAACTTTACACCTTTCATCGAAAAGCATAAAGCCGATCGACTACGAGTGATTAAAAATAAAGACTTGTACCCTATATCACTCGATTTGAATGACTCTCGTAATCCAATGGTATTTAGACGGATCCACAAACCATAGATCTTGAGTAAGGGGTGAGGGTACGTGTTAGGAAGCCCATAAGGACACCTAACCCCGCCCGTCAATAACGGCCTCTACTAAGTCAAGTGTCGGATTTCAAACAAGGTCATAGCTACTACAATATATGATATGCAAACATCGTTTTTAAAACCCTAACATGTGAAGTTTCTATGTCGATTTAGATGCAACTAAACTAACTTTGTCAAAGTTGTAATTTAGCATGTGGGTTGATTGATCTAACAACATACAAAACAAAGCAAACAAGGCTTAGGGGGAATGGGGGAGCCGTTGGGATCTATCCTATTACAACCCAGGCATTTCATGCCGACACAACGAGAATTTAGAGATACAACTCGATCTAAATACAATTGCTATATACGACACCATACACGACGCATGGCCATTTGGCCTAGGAAAACGTGCACAAAGGGGTGGCCCACGGCTTACATGACTCACGGCCTTGGGTCACTCCTCGTAATGCGTGCTTTCGCTTAATCTTATCGAATTAGACATAGGGTCACACACCAAAGCATGCATTAGCATAAATCAGGCCATGTTGCTTTGAACAACATGCGATTTACTACGCTCTTACATGCATTGGGGCACAACCATCTAACCAAATAAGACTAAGGTTTTTGAAGAAGTTTTGACTCGATAAAAGTAAAACAAACTTGAAAGTTACAACTCGATGAACAAACTATAAATTACAAGCTACGAAACGACAAAGAACAAATGATATAAGACAAACGAAACAAGAAGAGGCACGGCCACCCTCACGGCCTAAAGGGGTCAAATTAGGTCAAGGAGTTACAATATTAACGCTACTCATCGAGTGTTAATAGGAAGGTGCTAATCACGCACTCCTATGCTAGCGAGAAATCGAGTGAAAAGAGAGATGCGTTCAATTAGGTTATAGAATTGTTAGTTGATTTTTAAAGCTATGTCGATGTACCCTAACGTGTCTAATAAGGTTATTAAATTGATCTAATGTCATCTAAACGAGTTATATGTTCACAATCAGAGGTCATACTAACATGCGAAGGGTCCTAGGGTGGGTCGAATTACACGAAACAAGAAAGGGGTCAAAAGCGAAGAGCGAAGTTAGAATTCGTTTTATTAATGCCCTACCTTGAACACGAGGATATGTAAATGAGACGGGGGTTACGACCGACTGATGTAGCGGATTTCTTTCCCATCTCAAGTCAACGCGGGTGTTCGTGGTGGTACTTTAACTCATACTCAGACTAAAGTAGTTTCGTAGTTAATGATAACAATCGATAAACAAAATAAAACGAAACAATAAAAAACAAACATAAAAAAACGAAATAAAAGGGAGAAAGAGGAGGATTTGATGCACCCTCAACCTACATGTATCGTTGACACCGTCTTGGGTCGTAATCGATGGTAGATTTTATCTCGAGAGGCCGTCGTCGACGAAGAAACAAAGCAAACAACACGTTTTTTGCAAACCTGGACAGCCACTTTCAAACTGCGATTTCTCTCTCGTTTCACGGTGAAAATTCGATTTAAAAGATGTTTTGAAAACTAGAAAGAGAGGAGAACAGAGATCTTAAAACAATCCCTGCTCATTTTGAGTTATTGGGCACGAAAAACGAGCATAAACAGAACTGAACAGACAGGAAAAGCCGCGAAAACAGAGTGTATAACACTCTGTTTTTCGAGGGAATTCGTGTACTCTCAAGGGCAATTTGGCTCGTAAATCTTTGTCTAATGTGTAGATGGATGTTGTATGGTTAATTTGGAACAAGAAACTCGAATTTTGATGGAGGTTTGAAGGGAGAACGAAGGGTTTCAAAGAGGACACACAAACTGATTCTCAGTTTGTATGTCGGTTTTGTCGAGGGTTTTTGGGAGGCAATTAGGGTTTGTTTCTGGAGTTTAAAGCTTGTGAATGACGGTAGGATATATGGAGAACTTAGAGGAATGAATGTATGGTGAAGGGGGGGTATTTATAGGGAGTTAAATTAGGGTAAAAGAGAGCAACAAGCAGTCGGGCTGCTCTATTTCGCTGCTGCTGTCCAGCAGCTATTGTGAGCTCGTGTAGGGTTTTGGAGGAGTGTTTCTTGGTGGTTAAGCTAGGGTAATATGGGTAGGATACTAGGATATGGATTAGGGTTAATGGGCACGGGTTTAAGTGGTGTTTAGAGCGGGTTTCGGACTCGGGTTTGAGCTGAACGAAAACAGGGGGGTCATGGGCTGTTTCGTTTTGCGGGCTGTTGGGGAGTGTTTGGGATGGGATTTGGGCCGTGGTTAAGGGGGTTCGAACTGGGGTTGGATGGGTAGAGTCTTAGGTTAGTTAGTGTACTCGAGATTCGTGCTAACTCGTAAAGAAAACGGGCTCAAAAACCGAGCTATAATCGAGCTCCAAAACGCGTGTTTAAAACGAGTTTTTTTCGATTTTTAAATCGATTAACACATTAAAATAAATGATTTTTCAAATCAAATACACTCATAAAATGATTTTTCAAATCAAATATTTATTTTATTTTCAATAAAATAAATTTGAGAAAATTAATTCAAAATAAAAATAAAATGAATTCACCTTAAAAAAGCTTTAATTTAAATATCATTTAAATTAATAAAATACTCCGTCGACAACGCTCATTCTACATCGTAAAACGAACCCAAATAATGACAAAGACAACAAATAAATACATGTGTCCTATCATCATCGGGTGTTTGTCGGGTTCTCTATAAATTCCAATATCGACGGATACGGGTATCTACAGAGCCCCTACTTTGACTGAGGCTTGGACAAGGCGAAAGTCAAAGTATACCCCAGGTCCCTCTCGACCTGAGGATTCTGCGGGTCGTTTATAGTCCATTAGACTTGCGTATATAAGCTCGCCAGCCATAAGTAGAGATCATACCTGAAACTTCGTTGGGGATTGACTCTTGCTTCTGTTGTGTCAAGTTGTCATCGTTGGTCATCGACCCATAAAATTGCATACATGGTGGATTGAGCCTTATCCTTAGGCGCCTACGTATCCGTTTCTGACGGAATCAAACCCGCGTCGTAGTTCGGCCACTGCTGACACATGCCCAAAGTTTATCATCTGCTGGCATTTGTCCAAAATTCATCATCTGTTGACATTTGCCCAAAATTCTTCCATTTCATACTCTTGTATTGAATTGAATCATTGGTGGATGTAATCCTTTACATCTTGATAATGGTCTCTGAAGCCAACGGCTTCAGAGCTCCCAGTTTGCAATGGATCTAAAGTCGAAGACTTTAGAGCCCCCAGTTGAAGCATATCTTGCTATATTTGAAACACAAAAACGTACTAGCAATAATCATCACATAAGCACATTTGGATCATCGATCTTAAAATTGGATTATTTGAAAGATTGGGTCATCGACCCGAAAATTGAATTTGAAAATTTTGAATAATTGGGCCATCGACCCGAAGTTTAAATTTGACATCAATTGGTATATTGGGCCATCGACCCTTCAAAAATTGAATTTGAAATTTTGAATTTCGAAAGATTGGGGTCATCGACCCGAAAACATTCCACTACTTGGATCATCTATCCATAATTCGCAAAAAGTTTTTGGAATTTTGAAATTTTGAAATTTTTTGAAATCGAACCTTGATGGGTGAGCATGAAATACGACTCAGACACTCTGTATGACCCGTAAACAACGTGGGCGTAGCCCGCTACCGTAAAACAAAAAAGGAAAATAAAACCCTAAGTGTGCACGGGTTTTAATTCAAATATTGACTTGTTGGGGGTAAAAATGTAAATTGGCCGTTCCGGGGCCAAAAGATGGCAAATGGGAATCACAAGGTTGTCGAACTTGGGACGGAGATATCGTATGGCATGGGCGTGCTCCCGAGGGCAAATGGGAATCAAGATCACTTGGCATTGACAAGGTGGATTAAACTCACGGAGCAACAACGTTGGCTTCGCCCAAACACTAAACACAGACTGATTTTATGAGAACACTTAGACATCACACATCACTCTTGTTGGGAACATTCTGTCACTCTTCTCCTCGCCTCCTTTGTTTTCAGCGGGTTTTCATCATTTCTTGCCACCGCCTTCTTTCTTTTCAGCGGGCTTTTACTATTTTTCTTCCACGCCTTCATTCTTTTTAGCGGGTTTTTCATATTTTCTGTTCCCAACACAAACCCACATCTATATGACTCAGCATCTTTGCCTAAACCGTTAGATAAAGCTCATTCTGAGACTTGATACTATTCACCCGAACCTATATCCTTATCCTAGCCTACATCGAGTGCTAAGACCGACTCAAACAAAGGTGGCTTCATTTGGACTTGGTTAAGACCCTTAAGAAACCGACAAGATGACAACTTGGTTGATGAGTGGATTGAATCCCTTATTCTGAAGGACTGCCTACGTATTCGCGTGGAGCGAAATCAAATCCGACGTAGTTCGATCAAGGTGCATAAACATGGCATTTTGATTGTGTGTACACACTCAAAGGTTTCACCTAAGGTATAATGTCGTATCCCATTCTAGCCTGTAAGGTACTGTTAAATCCCGTGTCTAGGGTTGGTACAAAAGGTTGTGGTTCTTTGGGATGTGGAGCTTGGTAATAACAAGTTGGAATGGTTAACCATCATTCTGAAGGTTTGTTTTGTGGTGCTAAGGCCAAGGGCTATGGTTGCTGATGTGGTTGGAATGGGTGTCTCGGGTTTGATGAACCACGAGTGCAAATGGGTTGGAAAACAATGTGGGTTCAAATCTCCATATCTGGACCCTAAAGGCTGGGTGTAACAGCACAAGCGGAATGATTCTCAAAATTCCTGACTATCCCCTTGTAACTGTCTCAGGAAGGACGTAGAGGGTAAAGAGGTCACTACTTACGCTTTTGGGCTTCGCCTATTGAACCTCAACTACGGGTACTTGACTTGAATTTTGGCTTCCGTAACTTCGACATTCAACCAAAAAGCATTCCGCAATAACTTCAACATCTTTTTTCTTTTTTCTTTTTCTTTCATCTTTTTTTCATTTTTCTTTTTTTCATTTTTTTTCATTTTTCCAATTTTTCTCTTTTTCTCATTTTTTCATTCTTTTTCATCTTTATTCTCTCTTTGAAAATGATCTTCTATTCATTCTCTTAGTCATAAATGGATACACCTTGAAAACTGGGCTTCGCCAACTAATTTGGGTAGGAACTAACAATTCCTTGTTAGAACGGGTTGATATCTTCTCTCTTCGAGATGGGATGATTTTGTTGGGGAAAAGGCTTGCCTTCCATCATCGATAGGGGAAACAAGGAGCTAGTCCGGGTTTGTCATAGAATCATCTAAAAGCTTGTCACAAACATTGGTTCAGATGGAGGTTTTCTACCACCAGACATGGAATAGGTAAAGAAATCAAACACGGGATCCTAATGTACCTTAAATTTTGAAATGGGACATATTTCTACCCCAGGGATGCCTTTGAGTGTGTTGTGCATTTTATCATGTTTTCAGAATGATTGAGGATTGGAAACAAGATAAATTTGGAAACGAAACTGGAACTTTTATTGGAAAGACAAATGCTTAACAGACTCGAAGGAACGATTCCTAGGACGCACCCTTAGGTCATCGCAGAACAAACGACTCAACTTCAGGAAAAGAAAGTCCTAGACTCGACTCGACTAAAATAAGAAAACAGATCCGACTCATAATTTTCAAATCTAGTTTTGAGCTTTCCATTGTTCAGCTGTCAGCTTAGATGCTCGGCTCTGGTCCTTGATCCCTTTGATGGTCTGCCTCCATCCCGAGGTAGTCCTCTGAGGATCTACGCCGATGATGAAGGTCGGTGAATCGAATTGTCCTTTATTAACTTCGTTAATGAGAGGAGTACATTCTAGAGCAAGACTCCCGACTTGAATTTCATTCTTCGGGTTTGGCAAGAATTCAAAGCAATCCACCAATATCTTCCCGATAAACACCCCTTTCAAGTGACATGGGCGGATAAGATGGGAATAATCGACATTGTCTTCGACAGAAACAAAGTTGGCGTGATCGCCAAATGGATTGGTGATATTATTGGGCTTTATGGCTGGGATTGGGAGCATTCCGTTCTCAATCATGTCTTGAATTTCGTGCTTCAGTCGATAGCACCTTTCAGTATCATGGCCTTTCCCTTGATGAAAGGCACAGTAGGCATTTGGTTTATACCATTTACCTTGTTGATCAGCGGGAGGGTCCGGAGTCGGACCAATAGGCTTCAGCTTTCCTTGGGCTATGAGCCTTTGGAGAGCGTATGTATAAGTGTATCCGATATCGGTGAATGCCCTTGGTGTTTGGCGCTGCGACTTCTTCGATTGCCCTTCTAAGAGATTGATGGCTTTATCAATATGGGTCGTTGCTGGGGGCTTTGTCTTAGATGACGAGGCCCCTTTGTATCCTTTTGGCCTTTCAGCCTCTGCCCTTATGACATCATCTTCTACCTTTATCCCGATTCTTATCAATTCTTTGAAAGAGCCAAAATTCTGGTATTTCAGAGAATGGCGGTAAATAGGTCGTAGATTCTTTACGAACTTATCTACCATTTCAACTTCGTCAGGCTTCTTGGCTAACTTCACGTTTTCAGCGCGCCATCTTGCAAGGAATTCAGTAAATCCTTCTTTATCTTTCTGGGTCATAACCTCTAATGTTCTTATGTTGGTTTGAATCTCGACATTATCAGCATAGTGCTTGCAGAACTCCACCGTAATATCTTCGAAAGTGGGGAAGTTCTTAAGGTCCAGATTGTAGAACCACGCCTTCGGGTGTTCATCCAGAGATTGAGCGAAAATTTCAGAGAGCATGTCAGCAGGCACTCCCTTCAGTGCTAAGTACCCCTTATAGGCCTTAACATGGTGGACTGGATCTTCTGTGCCCTTAAACTTTAGGATATCAGTGAGTACCATGTTCGTGGGCAACTTATCCTGAACTAGGGCATAGGCCCTAGCATTTTCGTAATGGATGTTCTTCCCCTGGGAGAGTTTCAGACGGTCCTCAATGAACTTGAACCGTTTCTCCAGATCTGTCAGAGGTGGGGTAGATGAAGAGGAATCTTCACCCAGCTTGGATTCAATCACATCCATTCTGGCCATCATGAGGTTCACGGCCTCAGTGCGTTTGTTAACAACATCTTCCATTGCTTGAAGTCGGGTTTTTGGCGGCCTTTCTACAAGAAAACCCCGAACCGATTCAATATTTAAAGTAAGAGCCCCTGCACACTTAAGGACACGACACCAAATTGACTCAAGAAAAGACTCGACTTGAGACTGACTAACCAAAGGTTCGACTCACGGTTGGATTTAGACCTTGATTCATTTTATACTCGACAAGACGACATGACTCAAGTTGTCATAGCTCGATTTTAAACTGGACTCGGTGTGACTAAACCCGTGATTGGACTAACATAGCCCATAGGTTCGAGTGAAACGCCCTAAATGGCCTAGCTTGGGCGTTTCTGTGGACTATCCTAGACCAAATGGTCGACCCACATGACTCAAAGCCCAAGAGGTGAGCTTGGGTGACCCAACAAGGTCGTGTTCTAGACTCTTAGAATGAAACACGCCTGGCCTAACACGGCCAGGACCCGGACACGACTCGACGCATTTCATGCTTGGTTGAGGTTCGAGAACCATTTTGGATTGAATTTGAAAAAAGGAATAATTGATTTGAAAATGAGATTTGAAATGGGCAGCATGCCGGCTATAAAAGCTTATTTTGGGCCGAAAAATCTAGTCCTATTTGGGCAGCATTCCGCGTTTTTAAAACCATGCTATTTTGAAAGTAAGTTGTTCAAAAATTCGGTTTTGAAATGGACATGGAAAATTTGAAAAGACTCGGGAAATTCATTTCGCACATTGTCATTCACATGTTATAAGGATGTATGCTCCTAGACATCTCTAAGTCTCGGCAAGTCTTCTACAAGAAGGTCTATGCCCTCCATCCTTTTTGGGTCTTATAGAGCAAGGGCCTTTAGGTAGAGTACCTAGAAGAGCATCCCCACCATCAAGAACCACGACGAGGAGGAGTGGAAGCAAGCAATGTGCAAGTTCCTGGCATAGTGGGACGTCGCCCCCCACGCATCACAAAGAAACGTTGGGACGGCCCGGGAAAGTCCTTAAGGGTTTATGCATGAATCGTAGCACTATGAGTAATGTTTTACTTTCCAATACTTTCTTTTCAAGTTTCACCTCGGAGGAAAAGACCCTAGAAACAAAGTGTAACTAGTCCTCTTTTCTTGAGAGTCGCCAAATCGTGGACAAGGCCCTCGGGAAGGCTGCGTCCGCGGGATCCACACTAGGCATAATCGACTCGAGGTTCTTTCGAATCGAATTAAGACAAATTAGAGTCGCCACCAAGTTTTTTGGGAACTTGGAACCGTTCAAGTCAACTTTACACCTTTCATCGAAAAGCATACAGCCGATCGACTACGAGTGATTAAAGATAAAGACTTGTACCCTATATCACTTGATTTGAATGACTCTCGTAATCCAATGGTATTTAGACGGATCCACAAACCATAGATCTTGAGTAAGGGGTGAGGGTACGTGTTAGAAAGCCCATAAGGACACCTAACCCCGCCCGTCAATAACGGCCTCTACTAAGTCAAGTGTCGGATTTCAAACAAGGTCATAGCTACTACAATATATGATATGCAAACATCGTTTTTAAAACCCTAACATGTGAAGTTTCTATGTCGATTTAGATGCAACTAAACTAACTTTGTCAAAGTTGTAATTTAGCATGTGGGTTGATTGATCTAACAACATACAAAACAAAGCAAACAAGGCTTAGGGGGAATGGGGGAGCCGTTGGGATCTATCCTATTACAACCCAGGTATTTCATGCCGACACAACGAGAATTTAGAGATACAACTCGATCTAAATACAATTGCTATATACGACACCATACACGACGCATGGCCATTCGGCCTAGGAAAACGTGCACAAAGGGGTGGCCCACGGCTTACATGACTCACGACCTTGGGTCACTCCTCGTAATGCGTGCTTTCGCTTAATCTTATCGAATTAGACATAGGGTCACACACCAAAGCATGCATTAGCATAAATCAGGCCATGTTGCTTTGAACAACATGCGATTTACTACGCTCTTACATGCATTGGGGCACAACCATCTAACCAAACAAGACTAAGGTTTTTGAAGAAGTTTTGACTCGATAAAAGTAAAACAAACTTGAAAGTTACAACTCGATGAACAAACTATAAATTACAAGCTACGAAACGACAAAGAACAAATGATATAAGACAAACGACGAAACAAGAAGAGGCACGGCCACCTTCACGGCCTAAAGGGGTCAAATTAGGTCAAGGAGTTACGATATTAACGCTACTCATCGAGTGTTAATAGGAAGGTGCTAATCACGCACTCCTATGCTAGCGAGAAATCGAGTGAAAAGAGAGATGCGTTCAATTAGGTTATAGAATTGTTAGTTGATTTTTAAAGCTATGTCGATGTACCCTAACGTGTCTAATTAGGTTATTAAATTGATCTAATGTCATCTAAACGAGTTATATGTTAACAATCAGAGGTCATACTAACATGCGAAGGGTCCTAGGGTGGGTCGAATTACACAAAACAAGAAAGGGGTCAAAAGCGAAGAGCGAAGTTAGAATTCGTTTTATTAATGCCCTACCTTGAACACGAGGATATGTAAATGAGACGGGGGTTACGACCGACTGATGTAGCAGATTTCTTTCCCATCTCAAGTCAACGCGGGTGTTCGTGGTGGTACTTTAACTCATACTCGGACTAAAGTAGTTTCGTAGTTAATGATAACAATCGATAAACAAAATAAAACGAAACAATAAAAAACAAACATAAAAAAACGAAATAAAAGGGAGAAAGAGGAGGATTTGATGCACCCTCAACCTACATGTATCGTTGACACCGTCTTGGGTCGTAATCGATGGTAGATTTTATCTCGAGAGGTCGTCGTCGACGAAGAAACAAAGCAAACAACACGTTTTTTGCAAACCTGGACATCCACTTTCAAACTGCGATTTCTCTCTCGTTTCACGGTGAAAATTCGATTTAAAAGATGTTTTGAAAACTAGAAAAAGAGGAGAACAGAGATCTTAAAACAATCCCTGATCGTTTTGAGTTATTGGGCACGAAAAACGAGCACAAACAGAACTGGACAGACAGGAAAAGCCGCGAAAACAGAGTGTATAACACTCTGTTTTTCGAGGGAATTCGTGTACTCTCAAGGGCAATTTGGCTCGTAAATCTTTGTCTAATGTGTAGATGGATGTTGTATGGTTAATTTTGAACAAGAAACTCGAATTTTGATGGAGGTTTGAAGGGAGAACGAAGGGTTTCAAAGAGGACACACAAACTGATTCTCAGTTTGTATGTCGGTTTTGTCGAGGGTTTTTGGGAGGCAATTAGGGTTTGTTTCTGGAGTTTAAAGCTTGTGAATGACGGTAGGATATATGGAGAACTTAGAGGAATGAATGTATGGTGAAGGGGGGGTATTTATAGGGAGTTAAATTAGGGTAAAAGAGAGCAACGAGCAGTCGGGCTGCTCTGTTTCGCTGCTGCTGTCCAGCAGCTATTGTGAGCTCGTGTAGGGTTTTGGAGGGGTGTTTCTTGGTGGTTAAGCTAGGGTAATATGGGTAGGATACTAGGATATGGATTAGGGTTAATGGGCACGGGTTTAAGTGGTGTTTGGAGCGGGTTTTGGACTCGGGTTTGAGTTGAACGAAAACAGGGGGGTCGTGGGCTGTTTCGTTTTGCGGGCTGTTGGGGAGTGTTTGGGATGGGATTTGGGCCGTGGTTAAGGGGGTTCGAACTGGGGTTGGATGGGTAGAGGCTTAGGTTGGTTAGTGTACTCGAGATTCGTGCCAACTCGTAAAGAAAACGGGCTCAAAAACTGAGCTATAATCGAGCTCCAAAACGCGTGTTTAAAACGAGTTTTTTTCGATTTTTAAATCGATTTTTCAAATCGATTAACACATTAAAATAAATGATTTTTCAAATCAAATACACTCATAAAATGATTTTTCAAATCAAATATTTATTTTATTTTCAATAAAATAAATTTGAGAAAATTAATTCAAAATAAAAATAAAATGAATTCACCTTAAAAAAGCTTTAATTTAAATATCATTTAAATTAATAAAATACTCCGTCGACAACGCTCATTCTACATCGTAAAACGAACCCAAATAATCACAAAGACAACTAATAAATACATGTGTCCTGTCATCATCGGGTGTTTGTCGGGTTCTCTATAAATTCCAATATCGACGGATACGGGTATCTACAGTGTTGGGCGTGTGTTTGGGTTTGTTGTTGCTGGTGTTTGTGTTGTTGGTGTCGGGTGTTGTTGGTGGTCGTGGGATGCTGGCCGTGGACCACCATGGCCGGTGGTGGTGGCCCACGATGGCAGCGGCTAGTGGTGACTACTTTGGTGGTGGTTGGTAGGTATATGTCGGGTGTTTGGGTAGTGTATTAAGATGGGATTTAAATAGCATAAGGTGAGTTTTATTTAATTAATTGAATTCGTATTTAATTTAATTAGATTAGTTCGTAATTAAATATATTTAATTATTATATTTAGGTGACGGTTTTTGTGGAAGATTATTATTAGCCGGATTGCTTACGAAGTATGCTAAAAGGTAGGTTTATCCTACTCAGTTTCAATATTGTGTTTATTTGCTAAATGAGTCATTTGTTATCAATTGCATTGAATGAAGCGGTAATTGGCATGTTATATGGTATATTGCATTTATTGTGTTGTCTTGTATGTCGGAGGACATGGTGGCTTACTTGTTGTTATGGAGACGTAAGGCGGTTGGGAGACCGTCTTACGTTTAAGTCGCGTCTTGGAGCTTCCCACCCCAAGAGGGATGTGCACATTAATGGCTTGAGTTACGGAGAGACTCGTGTGGTTGAGACACGACGTTTGGAAGGGGATCCTGTTGGCTTCTGGACCCAGTACGTTTGGGCGTGTCCCGGTACCTGTTTGTGGTTGTTGGTATGTCTGGACGTGTCGGGGGAACAAGTGTGGTTGTCGGTATGTCTGGCGTGTCCCGGTAACGTGGTGGTGGTTGTTTGATAGCATGTCATTCATATCATAGTCATGTTGCATATTCACACACTCGTGTCGTGTCGCACTTTATTTATTGAAACTGACGTTTATGTGTCTATGTAATTGTCACCTATTTCCGGGGCGGCCTGTGTCGATCCATATAATATTTTTGATCATATGGAGATCAGGTTGAGTACAGGTTATCTTGATAGCACGTGGGAGACGGGACGAGCCTTGATGACATCCGAGTCGAGTATAGTTGGCTAAAAGGGTATAGTTGTCATGAGTTGTACTGTAATACCCAAATATTTTGTATTTAATCTATTAACATCTTTAATCTGTCTAAATCTTTATTATTATAGATAATCACTTGTTTAAAGGGATTTGTATCGGGATTGAATAATAATAGTAATAATTGTACTTGCTAATAATAATAGTAATAAAGTAATACTTTCCTAATTAGAATCTTATACACCCTAAATCTATATATTCTTATTTCTTCTTTTCGTGGCTGCTTACCCAACATAAGAAATCCACCAATTTTATATTCCAAGTTTAATTTCCAATTTCTTCAAACCTTGTTTGACCGTATTCAATGTTTTTGCACAAACCAAGGCCTTGTCTTTTTATGTCCCCTTGCATGCTCACCAATTATCCTCTCCTTTACACGGTATTTGTTTGTGTTCTGCTGTTGTGAGCACTCTCGGATTGGTTATAAGGTAACACGATTCTACCGATCCTATTATAACTATTATTGTTCGGGGTTATATGATTATATGTAATTTATATGTGTTATACTCCCTCCCATCCAAACCAAAGGTTACATTTGACTTTATTACGCTTGCCGAGGTGCGTTTTGCAACGTGAATATCTTTACTTACACATTATTAAAAATTATAAAAACTTGATATTCTTATAGCATTCATGACGATGAATCAAACAAGATCTCGCATGACTATGTTTTCTCTTATACATTACTGGTAATACCAAAGATTCTCTACAATCATGAATAGTACCAAAAAGTCAAATGTAACCTTTGGTTTGGATGGGAGGAAGTATGTATTTAAATTGATTATTGAGAGTGGTATGTGGTAGTCGTCACTATTTATGAATTATAGTACCTATTTTATTTTATATATTGTTAATTTAATTGTTGGTTCGCGGGATAAACATGAGCGCTTATAATTCACTTGTTTGTGTAAGGAAGAAGGCTTAATGTTTGGTGGTAAGTTGTCAGAGGGATTCTAGGATTAGTTTATATGATGATTGTTGGAATAATGGGATTTACGTAAGGTTTAGCAATTTGGTTTAACTAATTGTTAACATGGGCAGTGTGTTTGGGACAGTATGTGTGATACAAGTATGTGAGATTGGATACTTTCACTCCGTCTGATTTTGATATAATGACAATTGGTTGCAATTTTGGTACCGTGTCATCGTTGTCGTATTCTCTGACCTTCGCTAATGGGTGAGTAGCTTAGGGTTTTACTCTAAGTGCTGAGCACGGTTCTTTGAACCTTTGACGATATTGAAAATGAGATTGAGATTGGTTAGTGGTATTGAGTTATGAGGCCGTTGTGCCATATTGTGTTTACGTTCCAGAGTGACCCTGGTTATTGAGTTATATTATGAAATTGGAATTGACATTGAGATGGATATATTGTTTCGCGGTCTTATCAGCTAGTTCACTCACTCCTTGTCCTGGTCTTAGGGTAGACGATGAGAATGCGATACTTGGTTGCTTTTGGAGTATTATATTATGAGACAGAGTAATGAGTGAGACGGAGTAATGAGATGAGACTTGGTTAATTATGGAGTAGTTTTGAGATTGGGATTAGTAAAGGGGAGTGTTTTTATTATTCTCCGTGTTTTTTTAATTTTACGTGTCTGTGTTTCACACCATTACCAAAAATTACGCTGCTTATATTGAGGTATTATCTGTTACTCAGCTTTCCGGCTGACGTATTTTCTCTCTTCTGGGCTACTCGTCATGGGGGTAGTTCCTTTCTGTCTTCTGGTTTTCTTTTCAGGTCTTTCGCTACTGTTCAAAAGGATTTGGTTTCAAGACAAGATTTTTATTTAAAGCTTTGTAAATGTTTTAGTTAATTTTTGTATATTTTATTTTAAGAGACATTTTGTAATAAAAACTTTGTATATTGATTATAATATCCCATATTTTGGACAGTTTTGTATATAAATGTAAGTTTTAAATTTAGCCAAAAATATGGGGTGTTACATGTACTTTCTTTTATTTATTCATTTATGGTTATGTAATTAACTAAACTTGTTATTTATAATAAATGTTTCTTGATCGTATCTCCGATTTACCGCCTCGGGAAACCGAGATGTTAACATCTCCCAATTACCTTGGCCGGGTAAGAAGGGGGTGTTACAAAATGGTATCAGAGAGACGATTTTGGAACCTAAACCAATGAACCAAAATGAATCTAGTAGTGTCTAATAAAATGAACCCGACATGAGTACAATAGGAGGTGAGTTTCGGGTGGGGAAGGATCCCTCATTTCAAAACTAGATCCTATTGTTTCGGTTGGTCACTATGTGGGTTGTTATGAGTCGGGAAGCGTGAAGTGACATGTTGTGTGATTACATGTGTGCTATGTTAAATTGGCAAGTCCTCGCATGACGTAGTTTTGTATGTATTGATACGAGTTAATAGACTTCTTGCATGATATAATTGTTCATATGGTATGTGGTAACATGTATAAATGGATGAAAGTAATGATAAACATGACGTTTTTTGGTGAATGGTTATTACTTGTTAGAGTGTGAGTAGCGTTAGCCCCGTTCTTTAGCATTTTAAATACCTTATATGTTTGAACTTAATTAGTGCTATAGTTAGAGTGCGATCGATAATACTTGTTAGTAAAGTAACCGCTAGTATGAGAATAGTATTTCTTAGTCGGAAATTGCAAACCATAGAGAGGCACCCAACCGAGTGCGAGCTAGTACTCGGTCGAGTACCAGTCACTCGACCAAGTGAAGCCTAGCACTCCACCGAGTAGACCATGTCCAGAAACTTGACCGAGTGGACTCAACACTCGACCGAGTGCCAACTTCTGGGTTGTGAATTTCGCAAAACAAATTGTGTTACTGCCTTATTTTATCTCTTTATTCCTCCATTTAAAATCATTTTCTTGTAAACTTCATTGTTGAGTGTTTGTTGCTCGAATTCAAGTTTTGACCCTACTTTTAGTCCCTTAAATTGAGCGATTTCACCATGTAAGTGACGTTTTCTTTCCTCTTATTTTTCCAATTTGATTTTGTTAAATCTATGTTAATCCCTTTTAAATTTTTTTATTTAGCATGTTTTGTTTGATTCATGATATTAATAACCTTTTTACATCATTTATGATATCAAATATGAAATTTTCATGTTGAATTGTACCAAAAAATTTTTATGAACTCGAAAATATATGTTCTTAAGTCGATTATTTGATTTTGTATTTATTGCTTGGTTAATTTTTTATCAAGGACCAAAGTTTGGTTGTTATTACTAACTTTTCTCGTACCTTTGAAAATTTGCCTTGAAAATTTTGTTCCAAAATATTCGAAATTCGTTCCTAAATTTTGATTTTTCGTGTTTGATACTTAGTATAATTGACTAACGAGACTACTAACCTTGTTAGTGACGGCATGTATCATCTCGATCAAAATTTTATCTTAAAAAGGTGTCCAAATCTCTTGAAATTTCATCTTATAACGAATGATTTTGATCTTTGCACTCAAAACATGATTCAATTGTTCTTGATATTTAATGCTTGTTGAAGTTGCATTGTGTTGTATTAAGCTACCCGTGTTGCCTTACAAATCACCTCAATCTTTGACATGTGTGTTAGTTATACTGAAAGTGATCTAATTTTGATTTTCATACTCCATCCTTTATCTAATTATGTTGTAAAGTTTCAAGTGTTGTTTGTTGATGTTGGGCATAGCCTTAAAAATTTGAAAATTTTGTTTAAAACTTTTCTTGAATTTATTGAGTAATAAGACTTTAATTTCTGTTAGTAATGCTATGTATTGTCTTAAGTTAGAATTCCGCCTTAAAATCTTGACCAAATTTTGATCCCTTCTTTTATCTTAACCTTGACTTAAAGGTGTCTTAAGACAATAATCTTTATGAGTATCGTTGTAATAACATAGTTTAAATCGAAATTTACGTTTTAAAAGTGGACCAAATTCTCTTTGAGCTTTCATGGGTATATCACTAAATTTTGATTTTGTGTTTGAAACTTGGCTTAATTGTCTCATAGTACCCCAACCTTTGCTAATGGTGATGTGTGTGGAAAATTATAGTGTTTGATACCGTCGTAGAGTATCAAAAATAAAAGGAAAATTTAACAGGAATAATCCATCCTATCAGTGGTCTTTTCATACTAATCCATCCTTTTGAAAAACAAACAATAAACCCAACTTTGCCCCCTCTCATACCTGACTAAACTCCTTGCATTTTTGACCTGCTGCGTCCGGTTAATTATTTTTGGTCGGCCCCACTGTTCTTATATTACCTGGTTTTTCCTTCCTTTCCTCCTTCATTCCATTATCACCATTGTTGCTCTCTTATTCTTCATCCTCTCCTTATTTTATTTGTTTCTCTCTTATTCTTCATCTGAAACTTCCTCTACAATTATTTTCATAAAATCTTTTACCATGAATTTTAGATCTATCAATGATAGCACATCTAACTCTTATAGCAATTGTTCAAAAACCGCAAATGAGGTTAAATGTAAACACAAATTAAGTGCGGTAATACGAAGAGTGAATAAAGGGACAATGTTGGGAGGATGTTTTATGGTTGTCCATTATACCCGGTAAGTGAATTGATATTAATTTGATTATAATTGTGAATTTAATTTATTTTGATATTAATGTGTTTGATTAATGTAGGAAAATAGTTGTGGGTTTTTTGTGTTATTGAATGAGTTGGGACCGGATTCTAGCTCCTCACACCATTGCAGTAGAAGTTGTTGTGAAGATCAAGTGTTGAAGTTGAAGATGAAGAAGGATAAGATGAAGAAGGAGTTGTTGGAGCTGAAAAATGAACTGAGAAAACATTCAAAAGGGGAAAAGATGGCTTTGTTTGGCTTAATTTTCTCATGGGTGTTTTTTGCATTATGTTGGATGGTGCAGAAAAATTGAAGTAATATGTACTATTCTGGTTTCTTAGTAATATGAAGAAGGATAAGATGAAAAATTGATATCGTTTTAATTTCTTAGTTTTATGTTGCTTAAGTTGTAAGATTTTGGTTGATTAATAACCATTTCAATTCTGAAATAATATGTACTATTCTCTATCATTTCTGATTGCACAATGATAATGAGGGCAACAATTTTCATTCCATAACATAATTGTTTAAGTTGAAGTTTACAACCCAAATGAGCATACACTTAATCTACTGTCAAAATGATCATTACATTACAACTCATTAACAAAATAATGTTTCAAGAGTTTGCCATCTACTGTCAAAATAAGTCAAGCTTCAAGATTTTGCCATCTACTGTCAAAATAAGTCAGGCTAATTGAGTTGCCAGCTACTTAACATCAGCTACTGTTCTTCAAGGATTTTGGTTGACAGAAACTTGAGTTGAAGGGCAGCTTGTTATTGCAGCATCTTGTTGGACCATGCTTCCATTTGTCGTCTTTGGTACCTGCAAAACTAAACAGGTTCAGTACAAAAACCAAATAACATAGACAATGAAGTCCCTTGTAATGGACTGATCAAACAGGTTCAATGTAGTAAAGAACTCACATTAGTAAATGGAGTCCCTTGATTATCAAACAGTACTCCAAATCCTATTGGTACCTGCAAGAAAGTACTCCATATCAATGTAAGTCAAGTGTAGATGAAAGTGTTATAATTAAGGATGTGTAAAGGACTTACCCTTCCACCAGATCTTCCACCTCTTAGCCCACCCCTTCCAGCAGTTCTGCCACCCCTTCCACCTCTGCTCCATCTTCCACTTGTGATCACTCTTCCACCTCTCCCTACTCTTGTTGGTTGAGCTGTAATTTGGTGGTGATTCTGAGTTGATGCAGCCATTGATTCACTTGCACTCACATTATGGGCAGCCTTTGGTCTCCCCCTTCCTCTTTTTGGGGGTGGTGTGGGTAGTTCTTTACCTTTGTCGGGGCATTTCCTCTTGTTGTGGGTTTTGGACTTGCAAAGAAAACAGGTCTTCTCTAGGCCATGTTTAGTCAGTTTTCCCTTTCTTTTTGGATCCTCAAATGGATCTTTCCTTCTATTTTTCTTAGGTCTTCCAGGACCTACCTTTATTGGAGGAGGGTTTAAGGGCTACTCAATCTTAGGCCAATGCCTTTCACCAGGGCCTGGACTAATGGAAGAATTATAACTTCTAAGGTATGTTTCCCTCTTATAACAGTCATCCACATAATCCTCAACTTTTTCATACTTATCAAAAATGGCAGAAATAGCATGGAAGCATGGAATTCCAGTAAGGTCCTAGCAACTAAATCAACTGTTACATCATCAATGTCAAACTTCACCTGATAGACAGTAGCACTTGATAGCATAGGAGTACACAGAGCTGCCATTTCTTTCTCTTTCTCAAGTTTGGCCTGGACCCTAGGACAAAGCACACTAGGTTTCTTTTCCATCTCAGCTTTTTTCTTAGCCAACCTTGTCATAAGTGCAATTCTTATATCCTCAAGCATGTAAATTAAGTGTTTTTCACGAGCACTTATTATGAAAGCATTGAATGTCTCAGCCATGTTATTAACAATAGCATCATTTTTTGTGTGAGTGCTAATATAAGCTCTACAGAAATACTTGGGATTATAAGCTAAGAAAGCATCAGCAGCTTTAGGGTCTACCTCTCTCATACCTTTTAGAGCTTCATTGAAGTCAGATTCATTGTAAGCCTTAGCACATGACCAAAACATTAACTTCATTTCATCTCCTCTAAATGTCTTGTGCCAATTAGCAAAGATATGTCTTGCATAATGTCTGTGCTCTGGTTTTGGGAATTCAGTGGCCACCATGGTCAGAATACTCTACACAAGACATTTTAAATGTGTGTGAGTATGTAAATCAAATGAGTAAGTAAATAACAAACAAAAAAAATTGGCCTTGGGAATATACCTGATGTTCATCTGAGATAATAGTCCATCCATCACCATATTTTTCACCTAAAGACTCTTTAATTCTTGAAAGAACCATTGGTAGCTATCATTATTTTCCCCCTCAACAATAGCCCATGCCAATGGGAACATTTGTTCATTGGCATCCCTACCTACTGCAGTAATAAGTTGACCACCCAAAAATGTCTTCAAAAAACAGGCATCAACACACAATATTTTTCTACAGCCTAAAAGCCAACCTTGTTTCAAGGCTTTAAAGCATACATAGAATCTTTGAAAGATAGTAGGGCTTGGTCTAATAGCTGGTTTAGTGACTAAACAGAAATCACTATTTGGACTACCTTGCTTAAGAGCTGCCATATAACTTCCTAGCTTGCTGTAATGATCCTTCATTGAACCATGGAGCATTTTATGTGCATAATACTTTACTTTATAAGCAAATCCAGGTTTGATGATCACCTTATAGGCTCTCCTCACAGTGTCAATGATTTCAGAAGCAGGCCAATGAGGCCTTGCCTTGAACACCTCAAGAAATTATTTAGCCAACCAACTGCTCTTCAACTACCTGTTACTCTCCATGGTCCTATGACATGTATGTTCATCATCCAAAGATTTAACCATAAAACAAGCATTGCTTTTATCCTAGATACCATACATCTTAAAAGGGCACCCTGATACACACATCACTCTCGGTCTTTTCCCCCTACTTTCATCACTCACATCAAAGGTAAGATTTCTGCCTTGAGCTACAGCGTATCTTGTAACACAATCCCTAAACAGATCTCTATTTGGAAACCTTATTCCAACTCTCCATTTTAGCTTAGTGAAGTCAGTTCTCTCATTCACTGTTGGTAAACTAGACTTCTTTCTATTACCAGGCCTGGACTCTTCTTCACTTTCAACTGGAGTAGCAATCTCATCCTCACTCTCATCATAGTCACTCACAAAATCATCCCTCTGAACAGTAGATGTGGTTGGAACATCAGCCTGTTGACCAACCAAAGATTTTTGAGAAGCTTGTAATTGAAGTTCCTGTGCAATTTTTATAGCTTTTATATTCCACTCCTTCAAATTTTGACAAGCTTGTTTAGGTTCATCATCATCTGAATATTCATCAAATTCAACCTCCTTCTCAATATACTGCTCCAATACCTCATTCAGAATCTCTACATCAACATCAGCAGCTTCCTCATTTGGATTCTCAACAAAGTTCCCTCCTTCTTTTAGCTAATTTGCTTCTATATCACTAACACCTTCCTCATCAGTACTTAAGCCCTTTTCAAGGTCAGGATTATATCCAGGATCATCACTCTCCTCACTCTTATCAAAATCTGACCCTAAATTTTCATCTAATCCAGCCAAATCAGCTGCCTCCTCATATGCAGTGAATAAATCTGATATGGTTATATCATTGAAATCAAATGAGGGTTGATTATCAACAGTTGAAGCTGTTTTGGGATCAACATCTCCATGGATGATTATATCATCAAAATCACATGAGGGGGAAAATCTTGGTGAGGATTTTAATGGAGTCTGAGTTATTGTCTTTTTCTTTGGGGTGTGTTTGGTGTTCTTAACTGGGGCTTTTGATGTGGCCTTTTCAATTGAAGGATTTTTTTGGGTGTTTTTGACTGAGGTCTTGGTTGTGGCCTTTATAATTGAAGAAGTTTTTGTGGTGTTTAGGGTTTCACATATAATATCAGTAGGTGGTCCCCCCCTTTATTGAAGTCTCACCAACTTTTCCCTTCACTCCCACCTTTCTCCTGGGGACCAATTTTTGTGGAATGTGTACAACACTTGCCTGCTGCATCCCCTCTATTAATTGCAATAAACCAGGAACATCATTAGCTACAACAATATAACAATTTACCAACCTTTCACGCTCTGCTTTTTCACACATCATCTGACAATCTTTGTCATCTAAAGCCCTTTGAATTCCAACATTAGGGTTCATAAAGAAAAGAGCATCAACATTCCTCCTAAATGTACGAGTTTTCTCAGCTTCCTCAAGCAATGTAAACCAGCAAAACTTATCCTTTTCAACACCAATAGTCCTACTACTTCTACCCATATAACTAATACCATTGTCATCCCTCCTAAATACACCATCATAAAACAGTTTCATAGTAACAGTTGCCCATGGATTTGCATATATAATCAGAAATTCAAATGAATATCACCATCTAAATCAACTAAATTACAGTGCTTTAGGCAAATAAAGCTTCAATTCAAAAAAATGAACGAAAATGAAAGAAAAAGATAGGAGTTTAATACCTGTGTCGCCGTCATCCTCAAACTCTGATCTTTAATAGCATAAACAAGCAATAAGCAATCAACAATGTCATAAAAATTGATGATCAGATTTGGGGGAGGCAGAATTCAAAGAGTTTTTAGGTTAATTTTAGGGGTTTTGGTAAATTGGGGAGGTAAGTAATGGGTACAATGATTGGGACACTGATTAAGTTAGATGTTAACCGATTTTCAGGTCACTAGTCCAAGGAGTTTAGTCAGGTATGAGGGGGGGGGGGGGGGGGCAAAGTTGGGTTTATTGTGTGTTTTTCAAAAGGATGGTTTAGTATGAGAAGACCACTAATAGGATGGATTATTCCTGTTAAATTTTCCAAAATAAAATTTATAATCCAAACTACTACTATAGATAGTGGCAGTTAGGGTCGAAGCACAAGGAGGCAAGCAATTTAAAGTTGTCTAATTTAAGTCAGAAGTAACAGTTTTGGGAGGTTTGATTTAAATGATTCTATAACTAAAGGCAATAAAATTAAAACTAAACTAAAGCAAATAAATGAGCAATTAAAGAAAATAGATGAAATCAAATATTAAAAGGATGCTAAGATGGTCGGTTCACTGTAGTTTCGACGGCAGTATCCTAGGTAAGTCTGAAATAGTCATGTAAGACGGGAAAATAAGAAGTCCTCTCGGTCCATTCTTAACAGGTAGCATCTTTCGATCTAGCTACGGGTCCCTAAGTATCACTAGTACTGACTCTCGCCCTGAAAAGTGATTCTTAAAAGACTAAATTTTATCTATCTTTCGATCTCAGTATAATTTAGTCATTTCAATTGGTAGTCTAATTCCCTCCCCTATCTTTCAATCTAATGGGTCGGTCAATTACTAAGTATTCAACTAGTCGCGTGCACTCGATTTGTCAAATTAAGCAAATTAATCAATTAAAACATAGCTGATCTTACGTGAAGCGGTCGATCGACCTTCTAAGCCGGTCGATCGATCAACGGGCTCAGTCGACCGACTATTGACATCAGTCGATCGACCAAGACACGAATCAGGTCTACAAAATTTACGCCGCCTACAGTACAGGTCCCCTACATCTTAGAACGAAGGGTTTAGCTACTTATGATAAAATTTATAACAACAACGGAATTAAAAATTAATGAAATTGGATGCATGATTAAATAAACTAAGCAAATAAGATGCATAAACGAAATAAGGCTTTGGGAAACTACTCTATGCAATCCTAATCTATGAATGAATAAAAGCAAACTGAAATCAAGGAATCAGAATTACCGAATGAAAGCAAGAAGAAGAATCCGAAAGCACGAACTTTATTAACGAAAATAAAGCTAATTGAATTGAATGTTTATTAACTAAATTTTATCTATGGAATCTGATGCTAAAAACTCGATATTGAACCCTAAAAATTCGATATTGAACCCTAAAAATTCGATGCTTATTCTGAAACATAGGTTCACGTTATATAGGAGTATAGCGTGACTCTTATTCCTAAAAACCTAATTACAATTGGGCTTCTAACTCTCGTCTTTAATTTACGTCAGAGTCGCTGTGTGGTCGATCGACCACTAGGACTAGTCGATCGACCAAGCTTCGCTGTACAGTAGCTTCTGATCTGATTTAGGAATCGTGCTCTGGTCGATCGACTAAGGGCATCAGTCGATCGACTGCTTCAACAGGTACTTTGCTCCAAAAGCCTCGTAAAATTGTCTTCCAGGCCTTCATACGCGCACCAAGTTCTCTTCCCGAGTCTTTACTTCACGTCAGGTCCTATGCCTAGTACTTGGGGACGGATTCGGCTAATTTTCCGCTGCATTCTTCCCATTTCTGCAATATTACACAAAAACACGAAAGTAGACGGAAATAGGGAAAATAGTAGCATAAACTACATAATTGAACTCTGAAATGCGTGTAAAATAGGGTGTAAAACATCATATTTAGGACACGCATCAATGTTGATGCCCAAATTTTGATTTTTTGTGTGCTTAATACTTGGTTTTATTATGCCGCAAGCTTACAATTTTGTTAATGATATTACATACTATCTTAAATTGAGAATCTCACCTTAAAATTTTGCCCAATTTTTTTTTTATGTATCATGATGTATATGAATGAATTTTAAATCTGATATTTAAAATATAGCTTCCTTGTTTCGTAATGTTACTGTCTTTGTTAATAATGTGTTATTTGACTTATGTATGGGTCTCAATGCTTTGTTTACCGTTTAAATTGTATGGTTTTGATGAGTAAAGGTGTGTAGACGCATGTGGTTATGATTGAGAGGATGTGAAACGAAAGTGAGTCGGTGAGCTTATGAGAGTAAAGAGGCAAGTTCTAATAATGTGTTATGAGTGGTGTTGCATTTTGAGAGTTATGAATGTGAAATATGTGTTTTATTGGGATTGATGTGAGTTTGTTCATTTGATGTGGATTTGAGCTGTGTAAGTAGATAAGTGTATGATTTTGTGAAAAAGAGAGAGTTGTTTGATGAATAAGGATGTTACTGGTCTAAAGTGTGGGGTTGCTAATGATTAAACTTGATTCGATAAAGTGGTAATGTGGGTGTTGTAAGTAAGGGAATTGTGAATGAAAATGAGTGATGTAAGAGTATGTGTTGGCAACATAGAGTATGAAGATTTGGAGATATGAGGACGTAGCATGGTTATTGACTTTTGAGGAAGGAATCTTTTATGTTAAGCGGTGATATTGGTGACTTTCTGTATAATTTACCTTGAAAATTGGGAGTATGAGAAAGTGACTTTAGCTTACGTGAGGTATCTCGAATTGGGAAAGATGATTTTATGAGGCAATTTATGGATAGTGAGTGAAGTGTAATCTAGGTTGGATATTCGTTAAGTGTTTGGACTTATGGATAGTGAACGAGGTTTGAATTGTATGTTAGAGGATATTGTTATTGAGCATGACTTGGAAACTTTGGTTGGTAGATAATTGAGATATATGATGGTAGATTTAGTATTACCAAGTTTGGTTTTCGCGGTCATGAAAGTAAGAGTGTGGCATGTAATGCTTGAGGATTCAATCCTATTGTTGAAGTATTTGATAATTCGTTTATAGAGTGTAACCGTTTAATTTGAGTAGGTGTATATGAGTGTGAAAGTGGTTATGTGGGAATCCGACCCTATGAGTGGTAGTATAGATGTTTTTGTAAAGTTGCCTCCCAATCGTCAAGTAAAGCGTCTGTGGTATACATCGTGATCTTGTTATAGTGTCCATTTGAGGAGTGATGTTGTTATTAGTCCTTGAGAAGAATGAGTGGTTAAGGCCGTGTCCATGAGGTAGTGTAAGTGTTGTGGATACCGATGTGACTATTACGATTGTAGTGGCGGTGTAGTGATGCCGTCACCGGGTATAGGGGGAATGTAATGCTTATGAAACGAATTTTAAAATATCATGTTGTATCATGTTTTATTTTAATTGGGGTAATGATGGCTATATGGCCAAGAGCTCGTGTTTAAATTTGGTTATTTGATGGTGTATTTGTTACCATCGGAGTCTATTAGCATTTGTGTGATGAAATAGGAAAGTTTGGAATCGAGTTGAGAACGAAAACATTCTGCCCAGGTGACACTCGACCGAGTGCACCATGCACTTGACCGGGTGATCACCTACTCGACCAAGTGGCCTCCTACACGCGACCGATTGACCTGCCTTGACCCTTATTTTGTTGATATTTGACCAAATATTGAGTGTGTACCATTATTTCGCAGTTTATATTAGTTTACTTGTGCTTGGATGAACATGTTGACCTTACATGGGTGATATTTTGTGAATTGTTCACGTTTGATTATATAGTGTGGCATGTTGTAAGTAAATGGAATCGTTGATTAGACATGATTGGATTGATGACGGAAATAGTGTGATAATCTTATTTGATGTATGTTAATCGACATGCTTTTATTTTGTGTGTGAAAGTAAGTTGAAATATGCAAATTATACGTCGCACAGTGGTCATTTGCATGATTGTGTATTAGGTCTTCCGTATGAGTAAAAGTGTTGATGATGGATGGGAACGGATATGGAAACACATGTATGATCATGTGGTGAATTTGACGTGGTATACGCGTGGCATGATGTTTGGAAATGGGTATGTTGAATATTGTTGAGTCACATAACGAGTAATTTTTGCATTAATTGATTATTTCCTAGAGTCCACATGATACCCGTCGTTGTGAGTACCAAAAATAATATTTATAATACCTATTAAAACTAACAGAAGCTAGTGGTAACAGGGTCGAACCACATAGAGGCAGATGTAATTATTAGTTGTTTAATTTCAGTCTAAGGTAACGAATGTGGGGGTTGAGTTGATTTGGTCTATAGCTAAAACAATAAAAGACAATAAACTAAATAGACGGATGAATCAGATATTAAAAAGGGTGCTAAGGGTGGTCGGTTCACTGTAGTTTCGGCGGCAGCAAACTAGGTAGATCTAAAACAAACACATGAGGCGGGAAAACAAGAGGTCCTCTCGGTCCACTCTCAACAAGTAGCGTCTTTCGATTTCGATACGGGTCCCTAATATCACTAGTACTGACTCTCGTCCTGAAAACTGACTAATATTCTAAACTTTACCTATCTTTCGATCTTAGCATAGTTTAATCATTTTAATTGGTAGTCTAGCAACCTTCCCTATCTTTCGATCTAATGGGTCAGTCAATTACTAAGCATTCAACTAGTCGTGTGCACTCGATTCGTCAAAAATAGAAATTAGATCAATTAAAACGAAGCAAAACCTCACGAGGCCAGTCGATCGACCAAGGTAGGCGGTCGATCGACCGTGGCACGATTCAGGGTTCCCTCTTCTAATGCCGCCTACACTACAGATTCCCTACATCCTAGCACAGGGTATTCAGCTACTCATGACTACGATAAAAACAACAGTAAAATTGACTAACAGAACTACTGAATTCATGCTTGAAATAATTGAACAAACAAATAGCATAAGATGATGATTTCGGCTTTGGGAAACTAACTAGCAATTCCTATACTACGAATGAAATAAGCAATGAGACAGAACGGAAGAATACCGAAAGGGAATTGCAGGCAAAGATCCAGAACCGAAAGCGAAAATAATTGTCTTGAACACGGAATAATATTTGGAACCCTAATTCTCAATGCTAAACTAAAACTGAATAAAAACTCGACAAAAAGGGACTGCCTTATGCTGAAACTAAAGCTACGTTATATAGGAATACAACGTAGTTCTTATTTCCTAAAACCTAATACAATGGGCTTCAAACTTCTTGATCTTTTAATTCACGTCTGAAAGAGCGTCTTGGTCGATCGACCATGCAAGGCAGTCGATCGATTGCTCTTCGCGGAACAGTGGCTACTGGAACTCTTGGGTTGGTCGATCGACTATGGGCAGCGGTCGATCGACTGAAGTAGCTGATATTTGACTTCTAACTTCTCGTGGATTTGTCTTTCGGGCCTCGAAACGCGCACAAAGCTCGTTCCTTGAGCAAATACTTCACGTCAAATGAAATGCAAGATACTCGGGGACGGATTTGGCTCAATATCTACTCATTTCCGCATAAATCTGCAATATTACATAAAAATACGAAAGTGGACGAAATGGGGCAAATAGTAGCCTTAAACCACATAAATGAGCTCTGAAATGCGTGTAAAATAGGGTGTAAAACATCATATAATTGACACGCATCAAACTTCTCCAAACCAAACCCTTGTTTGTCCCCAAGCAAGAACTAGACTTGATCCTAAAACCTAATGGAATGAGTTCAATCTCAGAGCGAAATGCACATGTAAAGCCTAAACCGATTTAATGCAACAACCAACAATCAATTAGAAATGTGAATCATGCAAACGAGTTATGTAGTCGTCAAAAATTGCTGAACCGTCAACTATAGAGACTTATCAATATGGACTCTCACGGGTGTGGACAGCGGGGGCCCACGGGGGCGCTTGGGAGGAAAAGAGAAACAAGCGTTTGCATTTTTGTATGGAGTCGCCACCAATTTTAATGGGAAATTGGAACCGTTCGAATACCTCGTGTCATGTCAAGACACAAAGTAAAGACATGAAAACTAAGCAATCGTTACCCTTAGCATTCTATGTCTAGAATGACTCTCGTGGATGCCAATGAACACGGGTGTTCACAGATATCTGGAGTAAGGGGCGAGGGTACGTATTAGGAAGCTCTTTTGATCGAACACCTAATCCCGCCCGCCTCGATAGCGGCCTCTACTAATGATTAGGGAAGTTATTCGTACTTGATATATCGTCGGCTATATGCATGCAATGCAACATCCAAGTTTTAATCCTAGCATGTGAGAATTAATACTAAGTCGGTTGACACGTAATTTATCAAAAAATTGGGTCGAAGTAGGATTTAATGTTGATTACATGTGAGAACATACAAATGATAAAAGAAATACAATAATTATGAATTACAATAATGAAAATTACATTAATTACATGGGATTAGGCGATTTATGTCGAAAATACCTTTAAAACGGATAATTTGAGAAAAAGAATAAAAGAATGAATTACGAACAAATCAGAAGGTGATAATACGGATAATAGTTAATTATACGTAGACTAATTAAACTAGGTCAAAGCAAAAACGGAGTTCAGGGACAGAATTCAATCCGGAATAGGCGCAGCAGAGCTGCGTCCTTTGGAATAGGCGCAGCAGATGCTGCGTCTGTTCCTGACCTGAATTCTGGCTGTGAAGCCGGAATTGTGTGTTGTTAATATTCGTTGGTAAATTTAATGATTAATTACGATATTTACTCGGATGGAAATGATTAGTAGGCTATTTACATGTGATTAATGGTCATAAAACAGTAAAACATGGATGAGACGGAATTAAACGAATTAACATAAGATGGATTAATTACAGGAGTGAAAAATATTAACAAACTAAGCAAATTAAATCAATTAATTAAGTTAAATACGATGGATTAATGACGAATATATGATGAATACGACAAATAACAGATGAAAACTATATCAAAGACGAATTCCAGAAACCCAATATTGATGAATTGAATCTCTACAACCCGGAATTGAATTTAATGACGAAAACCCGCAAATATTGGATTATAAGGGATTTAAGCCGGATTTGTGATGATTAAAACATACTAAAGATGAATAATAAATATACATGTGAATTACATGCTATCATGATGAAGAATTAACAAACAAACAACACAAATAAAAGAACTTTGACGAACAACAGAGGACGAACGAAGAAGAAAGGAAGCAGAAACTGCGGCAGCCTCACGAAGAAGCGCAGCAGGAACTGCGCTCCTTCGAAGAGGCGCAGCAGTTGCCGCTTCCTTTCTCGACGGTTATCTACTGGAAATCCGTAAAAAGAGGTTTTAGAGCATGGTTTTAGAAATCGGTTTTAATGGTATTTTCAACACAAACCTTACAATTGATGATGCAAAAAAAAAATAAATACAATAAATAAAAGAGAGATTACACCCTCAGACTTACATGTTGACGAAACAAGAAGGACTAAGATATCGATTAGTGATGCTCGACGCGAATGCAAAGAAAGTGCCCTCGTAAGAGAAAAACGATTAGATTAATTAAGTTGATTGATGTGTAGTTGGTCAAATTGGTCGGTCATGCAAATGAGGCTGGTACTCAGAAGGATCCGAGCATACGTGGTCGAAAGTTCAAGCACGTAGATGCCAAAAAGTAAGAACAAAGTCTAGAATGCAAAGGGAGAAGAGAAGGGCGGACACTCGCGTGAGAAATATAAGGAGCGAAGGCTCCTATTTATACTAATCACGTGGAAGAATTAGGGTTTCGGAGACTCTTTGGAAGTGAATCTCGGAAAGATATGAAAAAGATACGAGAAATACGCAGAAAAGGGCCTGGGAAGAGGCGCGAACATCGCTGCGTCTCTTGGAAAAGGCGCAGCACCTGCTGCGTCTGTTCCCAAGGGGTTTCCTCCTGCGGAAGAAAGATTTCCGTGTTTGAGTTATGGTAGGACGGAAATAATTCGGTTTTCCTTAATATCTTATGTGAATATTACGGGAAATTGTTTGCCAAAAGATAAAATTTATGAAATATGGAATAGAAATATCCGGAACATTCCAGAACATTCTGACTCGGGATTTAACGGTTATCAGAAAATGGAGACGGTTTTAGGCCCGGACTCCAAATGTACTCTAACTACTGTCAAAACGACCGTATCGGCACGTAGATGACAACTAAGAGGTAGACATTAATATTTGAGCAATCGCTTGACGATAATCTTACGAACTGTCACAAATCGTTCCGCGTACCAATCATGCGGCCCAATCATCACCGGGTGGTTTGCGAGAGGTGCAGAAATGAGGTATCTACAGAGCCCCCACTTTGACTAAGGCTTGGACAAGGCGAAGTCAAAGTATAGCCATCAGGTTAATCGAAGATTACAACCTGACGACTATGGCGACGCGAGGCGGCTCAAGGGGTCTGAACCAAGGACCTGTCGTCGGGAACATTTTAGAGTCTGTCGACTATCGGGGAGGGTCGTTTAAAGTCCATTAGACTACGTAAGGAAGCTCGCCAGCCATAAGAAGAGATCATACCTGAGACTTCTTCTCGAGATGCTTCCGGGGTGCATAGGAGCTAAGGTTAAGACCTAAAAGATACATAAGGATTGTGCTAGGGTATGGGGCCCTAAAGGAAAGCATTGACGGGAAGGAGGTTAAATATAAATTCGACGTAAGGGTAACTAAAGCTTGGGTATAGGAACTCTATTGGTTTGGGAATTTCTATAGAACGACTTCTTTGTCGAACTCCGCGGGGAAACACGAAATATTGTGGGTAGCAGGACACAGGCGGGAGCTGCTGAGAGAAAACTGCTTGGGTAGTCTTCGAGAAACAATTGCGAGTAGCAGGACACAGGCGGGAACTGCTGAGGGGAAATCTGCTTAGGTAGATGTTAATCCTCACGTCTTGAAAGGGACAGTACGTCCGCTTACTCTCGCTGGAGACATGATTGGGAATTATTCTTCTTGTCATGAGAGGGAAAGTATATCCGCTTACTCTCGCTGGGGACTTAATGAAGGTGTGTCGAATTCTGTGAAGGAATAAATGCTCGTTGCGACAAGCAAAAGGTCTTGGAAGGAATGAATAACGTGCGACAGTCTGCTTCTGGCTTAGAAACACGGGTCAGATCGAAAGAAAATCGTCAAACGGACCAAAAGAATAAAATAGCATCGGGGAAGAGGCGCACCAAAGATGGGCCCACAAATAACGAACTCATAACGAATTTTTGAAAATCCGTATGGAGGGAATACAAGGAAGAGGCGCAGCAAGAGCTGCGTCTCTTGGAAGAGGCGCAGCGCCTGCTACGTCTATTCCCCAAAGTGGTTTTTCTGCGTAAAAACGCGATGAATCAGAGGTTTATATTCATTTGCTCGAAACACAAATCACACAATTTTTCTCTCAAATCTTCACCATTTCTGCCAAGATTTGATCCAAAAGCTTGCATTAATCATGACTAATCAAGGTATGTGTCTCATTCTTGCATTAATCGTCTACATTTGTCCAATTTTGAGCCAAAAAATTAGGGTTTATGACCCATTTGATCGAAATTTTGGGGCTTTTCCCCCAAACGCATTTGCCTTGTCAAATTGACATTAGAAATGGATAGTAGGTAGTATTAGGAACATAACCATGTATTTGTCTCGAATTTTTGTTGAGTTTTGAGCCTTTGAGTGAGATTTGAGACGGTTTCACAGCTAAACCGTAAATTGCTTCGAAAATAGCCTTAGGATTGCCCATTTGTGATGAAACTTGATATTTGGGATCCTTGAATGATGGGTAATCTTTCTACCATCTCGGAATTTTGGTTTGTGACAGCTTTTTCAGGACACTTTTCTAGGGCATAATCGCCGTTATAACGAAATGCTGCCGAAATTTCGACTCGAACCCGAGACTAGGCTTCAAATTAGACTTGACTTGACCCAAATTACCACATGAGTGATAGGGTAGGTGGGAATATGGCCAAATATGGCAAGAAAAGAGCGATTTCAGGGCTTTGAAGGCTCGAAAATCCCTTAACCAAGGCTTGTCGTCACGTGACGCGGCCTAAATTTGCTTTAATGTTGCAGGTGATGAGGCTTCTACTTCTGGGAGGGCTCCCATGGAGATGGACGTTGCTACTGTCGAGGAGGCTTTGGAGCAGGCCTTCACTGCTGCGGTGATGGCTGCTGGGGACGAGGTCCTTGAGGAGGAGGCTGTCGAGGAGGAGGAGGCCCCGCGACGGGCCAACGTCGGACGAGGAGGTCGTCAGTTGAGAGGTGCTCCTGCGTGGGCTGTGACTTGGGAGAGCAGGCACCTGGTGTGGGCTGCAGAGGGTCATCTGTCCTACAGGACGGTGAAGAGTTTGGTAAATAGGAATTCACTACTCATTACTCATCCTCTTTCATTCATTTGTTCAAATTCCTTTCAAATTTCATTCAAAACTAAAGATAACTTTTGTTTCAAATCGCAATAGGAGGCTGGGAACATCAGGTCGTTCTCAGGGTACATGACAGCGATGGAGCACTACGAGCGGCTGTCGGCGGAGGAGCGGGCCATGATCGAGCGTGGAGCGTTCGGTCCTTTGGTGCAGGTCTGGAGGGACATCGCGAAGAGGAAGTCTGCGGGCTAACCTTAGCCTGGTCCGCGCTTTCTTGGACCGGTTCTGGGATACGACTTCCACGTTCCACATGCCTTTCGGTGAGGTGGGAGTCACTCTGGAGGACTACGGCATGATTTCGGTCGTCGTGCGGGGACCGAGGAGGTGGAGTGGCCGGAGAGCGCCATGAGGGCGGACTCGGCCGAGGCGAGGAGATTGATCGGGCCGGAACTTGTCGCCGAAGGTCACATTCTGATCGGGTTTGATACCCGTTCCTACGTTCGAGACTACTTTGCGGGAAAGACCCGGCGCTGGTGACGATTGATGGGAGGGAGACGGCTCCTCCTCCCCTGTCTGGTGACGAGCAGAGGGCTCGTTTGTGGCTGGTGGTTTTCGTCTTCGATTTACCTCGGAGACAAGGGCGAGAGGCTGTCGACGAAGCTTCTTCCCTTCCTTTTTGACCTGAGTTCCCTAGGGCGTTAGGACTGGGTCACAGCTAGTTTTGCGGTCCTCATCCGCTTCATGAGGGCCATGGTTCGTCCGGAGTTGATGGAGAAGGGGACTTCTCCTGGTGCTGTCGAGCTTGGACTACTGCTGGAGGTATGAACCTTCCTTTAGACCAAAGTTAATTCCTTTTCTTTATCAAATCACGAAAGATTGTCATTGATTATTCTGCTTCACAGACGTGGGTGTACTCCTATTTCCCGAGCCTCGCGCCCAAGAGGACGGAGCCGCTGGAGAAGGCCTATCCCGTGGTGAGGGATTGGGTGATGTGCCGGACGAAGAGCAAGCGTTCTTCTCACAACGTCTACCGGCGGGACGTGAACGCTCTTCAGCTGGACAGCGTGAGTATGTCACTTATATTCACTTGCTTCTTATATTTGCTTTTAATTGATCATAGGAATGATCCTTCTTTATCTTGTCACAGTGGGTGCCCAGACCTTGGGCGGCGGAGTACGCTGGAGCGCCTCCTTTCGTGGCTGAGGTCCTTCGGCCTAGGAGCTCGAGCCGACTGCTGTTGAGGACGTCGATGGGTCCTGTGTGGTACTTGGGCGAGCGCTTGGCTCGTCAGTGCTCTCGGGACGTGTTGACGGTTCCCGTCGATCCTCCCAGGACGATTTTTAGGGAGCCTTCTGAGGCAGAGAGGGAGGCGGACTTGGCTGGTGCTAGTGGTGACGCCCTTCTTCTTCCTGGCGAGGACTACTCGGCGTTCCTTTACGGGAGGTTGGCGTACTGGCCGGTAGTGGTGAGCATCTTTTACTTTTCCTCTTGATTCGATTTTGAGAATTATGATGGAAGATCATCGATTAACGAGAACCATTTGTGTTTGCAGGAGGTCGAGGCGGCGGGCATCGAGCCCCCAGAGTACCCCGAGACCCTCGAGTACACTGACGCGACCGGGAGGACGACGATCTCCGAGCTGCGTAACTTTGACGTAGCCGTGATGATGATCTTGGCCTGGATGATGGCAAGATTCGATTGAAGGGTGAGCCTCTAACTTTTATAACTTTTGTGTAAGAACACATTTGATTGAGTTTGTTCAATTGTTGAGAATTTCTTTTTGAAAATGTAGGTTGCGCCGTCTCGGTCCGTGGCATTGTGGAGGGTGGCCAACCGGCTGCGAGCTACTGTCGTCGAGGCACTTGTCGGCGGTCGAGGTCGTCAGGTATGAACCTTACGCCTATTTCATTTTTGATTTTTGATTTTCCGATTTTGCTTGAATCGATTGACATGAGCCAATTTATTGCTTACAGGGTGACCGCGAGCTGGAGCGAGAGTTGACCCAGTCTCGGGAGGAGACAGCTCGCTTGCTGAGGGAGCTCGAGGTTCGGGACGCCGAGATCGCCGTTCTTGCGGCAAGAGTTGCAGAGTTGGAGGGCGCCCAGCAGTAGTTTTGTGTAGCTTTTTGTTTGTTGGCCGTACTTTGTACATTTGTACATTTGGACATTGATTTTGAGCATTTTTGGACTTTGTTTGGGGCGAGAGCCCCCAGTTTGTTGAACATTTCCTTTGTTTGGTGTATATACGACGGCCTGAGTGCCTTTGCTGCTGGGTTGTGTTGCTTGTATCTGCAGGTTAGTTTTGAACAGGTTTGGTAGATGACGGTTTACGCCGTCATGCTGCCGAAATTTACATAGAAAACACGCAAAGCATACATTTATATATACATATGGTCTTAATTAGCGCAAAACGAGTGACTCAAAAGAATGCAAAAAATGCAAAAATTTTGCCGGAAATGACCGGACGGTAGGTAGGGTTACCCCCTAAAAAAAATAAAAAAAAGAAATCTATAAGTTAGAAATGTAGAAATGAAATTAAGAAATTAATATATACATGTTGAAATTCGATAAATTGCGAAAAAAAATAAATGAATTAAATGAGAAATGTAAAATTAAAATGAAAATTAATTCCTAAAATGAAAATGGAATTATTTCCTAAAATGAAAATGTGCACGTGTGGTAAAATGGCAAAAATGTCGATGTCGCCTCGAAATGCGTGCCCGCGAAATTAGGAAACTTGAAACATGGTAATTCTCACGTATTTACCAAAATAATAACCCGTAGGAATAGGAAATTATTCGTCATGGAATTAGGAAAGATCCAACGCGGAAAAAATCACAGAAGTGAAGCTGAGGAAGAGGCGCAGCATGAGCTGCGTCCCTTTGAAGAGGCGCAGCAGGTGCTGCGCCTATTCCCAAGCTGTCCTGTTCTGACGGATTTTTGGACACAGAAATTAGTATAAATAGAAGCGCGGGTGGAGCTTTTATTCACATTATTCTTCCGTCTCTTCTTCGTCTATTTACATAAAATTCTCAAAAGAAATTTTTCACCATGAATACTTTGGAGATCCGCTTGAAGGAATGGACCAACGAATTTTCGAATATGGAGAAGCATGATATATGTGCTTATAATTTTGGGTCTTTGTTGAGTTTAAAACTCATCAAGGTTGTGAAACCGTTCTTGGATGCTTGCCTTGACTATTGGGACCCGAATTACCATGTTTTTGCGTTCCCTGGAGGTGATATTTGCCCCTTTCCTGAAGAAATTGCTGCTATTGGTGGATGGGATCCTGAACATTTTCCCGCCATTCCTTCTACTTCGCAAGGGTATAAGAGCAAATTTAGAGACTTGCTTGGATTGACTAGACTTGAGGTGGACCGCCTAGTTACCTCGAAAGGCGTGAGAATGTTGGACTTCATAGATCGATTCATCAACAGGGCCGACCCCACCGTTTCTCATGTTTCTAGGCGGAGGGCATTTGGCTTTTGCTTGTTGCATGTATATGTCTTCCAAGGGCATGTTGATGAAGACTTGAGAGGGGATCCCCGTCTTCTGGGCCTTGTTGAGCAGATGGAGCTGCATAGGAGCCCAGCTTGCTTATGCTTAGGAGAGATTATTTTGGGCTTGGATAATAGGAAATCCAACCGCGATCTACCGTATTTGGGAAGCCCCGTCCTTCTGCAGGTAAAAGACGTTTTTTTTTTTTTTGATGTCTAATACCTGCTTTTTGGTAGGTTTGGCTTATGGAACGACTCCGATTGATCGAGCCCCCAGTTCATGTGCTTTCCTATCATGCCCGCTCGATTGCGATGAGGACGAGGTTGTACATGGTGGACTTCACTCGGGTCTGTGATTATTGGAAGAACAAGCTGAAGAGCGACGATGGCTCGTTGATTAGGTGGGTCGTACCGTGGTGGCACCTCAAATCTGTCACTGGAGTGTCTTCTTTGGATCCCACTAGGTCCGTGCGCATTCCTGGATTGGAGTTTATGGTGTGTATCTTCCCGGAAAGACTGATGAGACAAGTTGGGCTGAAAGAGACGATCCCGAGGCTTGACACCGTCCCTGATCTGCTATGGCGCTTACTACAGAGAGCCGAAGAGAGTGGGCCATTAAATGGGCCCAAAGAAACATGTGGTTCTTGAATTTCTCTGCCAATGCCTTGTGGGTGTCGGATTCTTATCTCAGATGGAGAAAGGCTACTACTCCGGAAGAGCGCGAGAGATTGAGGAAGCGCGAGCCTGTTGACTACAAGGTGCGCGAGGGAGATAAAGAGAAAGAGAAGCACCTGACAGAGGGAGAAGAAGAAGCCGGGTTTCGAGTTGTTCATCCTTCGAAGAAACCAAAGACTACTCCTGTCGCGGAAATGGTGATTGGCAAGAATGGAAAGTCTAGGCCTTGAGAAAGACCGTTGGTGATTAGGTCTGAAGTGGCGCAAGAGCGTCCGGCTTGAGGTCGTGACAAGAAATATGATAGGAATGACAAGGGCAAGGGGAAGATGGAGGAATAGCCTGAGTCTTTATTTATTATTTGATTATTATTATTATTTATTGTTGTTGTAATAAAAAGGTGGGGTTTTTAGAATCTTAGCCTATTCTATTTTTATTATGTAGCTTACTATTATTATTGGAGAATGAATGAAATAAAAAAAAGGTTAAATGGTTATGAAATCGTTGTGATTCTCTATTTATTATTCTTGTCGAATTTCAAATGCAATGCAAATGTCCTTCTATTTACATTTTAGGTATGACGGGTTGAATCTTGTGAAGGATTGCCTACGTTTTCACTTAAATAGTGAAATCAAACACTTGCGCGTAGTTCGAGTAAATGTAAAAGAATAATTGTTCTAAGCAAGAGCTTGTAATGAACGTAGAAAATAAACATGAGCTTTTGCTTACTCTGAAGGTGCGAATTTAGTTTATTTGATGATACGAGGATGACAACTTTGTCAAAATGCAAGAGCACAGTGACATTAGCTTATTTCAGCTTGGCCAGGGGCCGTTTATTTAGTGCCACAAGAGCGACACGTGGGGTTACGCGAGGCGCGTTTTCGCTCCTATTCTAGGCATAGTATCGTTTTAGTTGGTCAAGGTTTGTTGGGTTTGAAAACGCATTCCCGTCTAGGTCTGTGATTCTAACCGCACCCCCTGGGAGTATGGATTTGACTAGAAATGGTCCGGCCCAATTAGGTTTGAATTTTCCCCGTGGGTCGACAGGTAAAAGAGCTCTAACCGATTTGAGAACTAAGTCTCCTTCTTTGATGTTTCTTGGCCTAACCCTTTTGTTGAAAGCTCGTTTGATACGTGCTTGATATGTTTGGACATTATGTAAGGCGCGTAGCCTACGTTCATCCAGGAGGATGAGTTCTTCATATCTATCCTTCTTCCAATCGGCTTCCGGGATTTGACTTTCTAGTAAAATACGCAAGGATGGTAGTTCTAGCTCGACTGGTTGTACAGCTTCCATGCCGTAGGTTAAATAGAAAGGGGTGGCCCCAGTGGGCGTTCTGACAGATGTATGATACCCCCACAAAGCAAAGGGTATCTTGCTTGGCCAATCTCTGTAGTTGTCAATCATTTTCTTGAGAATTGTGACAACATTTTTGTTTGCCGCCTCTACCGCGCCGTTAGTCTGTGGTCTATAGGGCGAAGAGTGGTGATGCTTAATCTTGTATTTGGCTAGCAATTGCTTGGTCTCAGCTTGGAAATGTGATCCATTATCACTAATGATTTCATGTGGGCAACCATATCGACAGATGATGTTGTTTTGTTTGAACTTTGCCACATTTTTAGTTGTAAGACTAGTGTAGGAAGCCGCTTCTACCCATTTGGTGAAATAGTCAATTGCTACTAGAATGAAACAGTGACCTCCTGTTCCGGCTGGGGTTATCTTCCCGATTATGTTAATTCCCCATGCAGAAAATGGCCAAGGGGATGTCATTGTATAGAGTAACGAAGGAGGGACATGTTGTACATTCCCGAAGATTTGGCAATTGTGGCAATGTCTTACGTATTTGATGCAATCGGATTCCATTGTGGTCCAATAATACCCCAGGCGTGTGATTTTCTTTGCCATCATAAGGCCACTCATGTGAGGACCGCATTCTCCGTCGTGTACTTCTTCCATCACCTTTCGTGCCTGTGAATGATCAAGGCAACGTAGGACTACACCAAGAGGTGTTCTTTTGTACAATTCTCCTTGCATGAGAACGTATTGGGAAGCTAGTAGGCATATAGAACGTTGTCCCCTCTTGTCCATATCCGGTGGATAGGTACCATTAAGCTTAAAATTCAGGATTGCTTGGAACCAGGGTTCCTGCGCGATTTCTTCTTCATCGGTGATTTGGTGGACATAAGCCGGCTCTGACCGTCGCTCGATGCACAAAGGCATTTCCATCATGTGATCCGGCATATTAATCAGAGATGCAAGTTTCGCAAGAGCGTCTGCAAATTGATTTTCTTCCCGAGGTAGGTGTAGGTAGGTTACGTGATCAAAGAATTGAGCGACTTGGTCTATTCTAGCCTGATAAGGTGCGAGGCTTTCGCTTCGGATTTTCCAAGATCCTGTAACTTGGTTGATGATCAGTGATGAATCCCCATGTACTCGGAGGTTTTTAATGCCTAAGCTCTCTGCCGCTTGTAGTCCAATGAGACAAGCTTCAGATTCTCGCAAAGATTGTTTGTCACCTCGAAGTCGAGTTTGACAGCAATTGGCGTATGCTCGCCTTCAGGAGAAATGAGCAACACTCCTATTCTGAATCCTCTTAAGTTCGATGCTCCATCAAAGTACAGGTCCCATGAGTCTACATCAGTTTGGAGTATATCCTCGTCTGGAAATGACCAAATATCTATTGTTTGTGCGTCATTGATAGGATTTTCTGCGAAACATTCGGCGACGGTGCGACCTTTTATAACTTTCAGTGGCACGTATTTGAGGTCGAATTCTGAGAGCATCAGTGTCCATCTTGCTGGACGTCCATTGAGGACGGGTTTCTCGAAGAGGTATTTGACTGGATCCATTTTGGAGTATATTTTGACGGAGTAGCTAAGTATGTAATGGCGTAGCTTCTTCGTTGCCCACACAAGAGCGAGGCATGTCTTTTCGAGTTGTGAGTATTTGCACTCGTACTCCCAAGAACTTCTTACTAAGATAGTAGATAGCTCTTTCTTCACTTCCTACAGTTTGAGCCAGCATGGCACCCATGGTCGTTTAGGTTACTGTGAGATATAAACCAAGAGGTTGATCTCGTTGTGGTGGCATGAGCACTGGTGGTTTAGCCAATATCTCCTTGATTCGGTCGAATGCCTTTTGACAATCATCATCCCACATGGTGTGGTCCGTTTTCTTGAGTTTCTTGAAGATAGGCTCACAAATCATTGTGAGTTTCGATATGAATCGACTTATATATTGTACTTTTCCCAGGAATCTTCTGACTTCTTTTTCTGTTTTAGGTTGTGGCATTTCGATCAGAGCTTTGATTTTGGAAGGATCTATTTCTATACCTCGTTGGCTAACAACGTATCCCAGGAGTTTGCCAGATGTTACCCCGAACGTGCATTTCTGAGGATTGAGCCTCATGTTGTACTTTCGTAGCCTTGCGAAGAACTTGCGAAGGTTCGCAATATGTCCCTCTCTTTCCTTGGATTTGACAATCATGTCATCTACGTATACCTCAACTTCTTTGTTCATCATGTCATATAGGAGTGTAGTTGCGGTGCGTTGATATGAAGCTCCGGCGTTGATCAATCCAAACAAATAGGTTCCCCATTGGGTGAAAAAGGCGGTCTTATGCATATCTTCCATGGCCATCTTGATTTGAGTATATCCCGCATACCCATCCATGAAGGATAGTAATGCGTGGTCTGCAGTATTGTCCACTAATATGTCGATGTGAGGTAGAGGGAAGTCATCTTTTGGACTTGCTTTGTTTAAGTCCCTAAAGTCAACACAAACACGGATTCTCCCATCCTTTTTGGGTACGGGTACTATGTTAGCTACCCAAATGTAATACTCGGAAACTTTGATGAATCGGCTTTGAATTGTTTGTCAACTTCTTCCTTAATTTTTAGAGCCCATTCTGTTCTCATTCGTCGAAGCTTCTGTTTTACAGGTTTGAAACCTGGCTTAATCGGAATCCTATGTTCGGCGATATCCTTGTCGATCCCTGGCATGTCTTTGTAGGACCAAGCGAAAACGTCTTTGAATTCATTTAGGAGGTCTATGAAATCGGCCCTTTCGGTAGAGCTCAAGGTAGTCCCTATCCTAAGTTCTTGGGGTTCTAGTTCGGTTCCTACATTGATGGGTTCGGTGTCCTCTATTACTGGTCCCCCTTCCCTTTCCTGTAGTATTTCTTTGGCTACGTAGGGAGGTATTTCGATCGAATCTGGGTCTTGGTCATCCTCAGTATCATCGTAAACAGAATTGCACTCAAGATAACACAAAGAATAAGCAGGACCTGATTTATTCATATTAAAATTTGAGTAGAGTTGAAACAAAGAAGCCAACTGATCCATGGTCAGTGGCGGCAAAGGGACAGTGGTTGGGGCATTTCCCGAACTACTGTGACTACTCGAGGCTAAGCTAGGAGAAACAAAGGGAGTGGGGATGACGACAGGAGTAGACTCTCTAATGACTTCTCTAGACTCCGACTCTGACTCCGACTCCGACTCGAACTCATCGTCTTCTAGTTCTCCTTTGAACATCTCTCCTTCTCCAGTGGTGAGCTTGAAGAGTCTTCCTTGATTGTTGGTCCATTTGATTGATTTTCTCCATCCTTTCTACTGTCTTGCGTTGGTTTCTGTGATTAACGCGGTGGGGTTGAAGCGCTCGTCTTGAAGTATCATGGTAATGATCTCATCCTGCGCGGCCCTAACGAATCGATGTTCTCCAAACAATAGGCTAACAGCTTGTTCGTCTAAGCAAGGTGCTTGACGGGTTTTGACGGTAGGAACCGTTTCTGGAGGGATAAAGTAGTAATCTTGAAAGATCTCGATTCCGGCTAGCTTCCTCTCGAGATAATGCCAAGGTTCGGGAAATCCGTGAAAGAGTTCTAGACTTCCTTCTTGAACAAAGTACCCATTTAAAGTAGGGAGATAGGGTCGCATTTGGACTCCTACGTGCTTACGATTTTGGACTTGGGCAAGCATTTCAAGAACCTCCTCTTTTGTGGGTTTGTACCCTAGTCCAAGTGGTATCCTCTTTGAGTTGCCTTCCTTGTATGGTGCGAAGGTGTTTCTTCGAGTTGGGTTTAAAGGCATTCCAGGGAAGTATCCCTGGGTTTTGAGTATGTGATTGACCACCAAGTTGGAGTAGGGATTATAGTATAAGGGTGCCAACTCGCTTTCTATGACGCTTACACTTTGGAAGCCCTCAAGTTCGTACACAGGATCCGCAAGGACTTGATTGTTTGACTGTTTTTCGATTATGGCCTTGAGGGTGACGAAGTGATCGTCACTACTTTGCCATTTAGTGGGATCTTGATCTTTTGATGAAGGGTGGATGTTACCGCTTTGGAAGCGTGAATCCACGGCCTTCCTAGAAGTATGTTGAATGAAGCTTCAATGTCCACTATTTGGAAGTTAACCTTTCGTTCGATTGGCCCTGTGGCTATGGTTAGGTTAACAAGTCCTACCACTTTTCGTCGTGTACCGTCATATGCACGCACACCTTGATTGGTAGGGGTCCAATCCGACTCTTTCATGCCTAGCTTGTATGCCGTTTTGAGGGGTATGACGTTGACTGCAGAGCCATCATCCACCAAGGTCACTGGCACATTCTTCTTTAGACAAATGACAGTGATGTATAGAGCAAGGTTGTGACTAGAGCCAAAAGGTGGCAAATCTTCGTCCGAGAAAGTAATAGGATTACTTAGCTTCGGTGATTCTTGGAAGACCAAGTTGACTACATCTTCAGGAGTGGAGTTATGTGCTACATTTAGTTTGGCCAAAGCTTGCAGTAAAGCTGGGCGATGTGGGAATGAGCTTGCTACTAATTGCCAGACTAAAAGATCAGCCTTTGTCTTCTGTAATTGCTTGAGCAAATGATCAGTGGAGTCATCTTTGTTGTCAATTGGTGTGATGACGTTGGTTGGACCATTTTGAGTAGTGCTTTGATATGGGCGACCCGAACGAGTTAGGTGGTCCACATCTTGGTCTTCACCATTTTGGACTATTTCTTTGACTAGGGAGTTTTCAGTGAGATACTCGTCCTCGTCATCGTCGGCCCAAACTCCATTGATGTCAGTTAGTTCCCTCATTCTCATGATGTCACCTTCCAGTCGTATGATTTGGTCGACTAGTTTATCAACTACGGCGACTACTTCTTGCATAGTAGCATTTTGAGAGAAGATTAGTGGCACATGTTCTTCGGGTGTTGCGTTGGGATCGCGTAAAGTTGTCACCACATTTTCTAATTCCCAAACTTGTCTATCCACACTCCTTTCCCATGTGATGAAGTCGGAAATGGTAGGGGAGATAGTAGAGTAGAGCCCTTCATTCTCGATTGCATGAATTTCTCTTTCGATTGGAGAAATGAGGTGTGAGTAATCTAAGGTAGATTCATCACTTGTGATCACTAGAACTCCAAGAGGATTCTCAGTGTTGTTGGGCTTACCTCCCGGTGGTATTGGTAGTCGACCATCTTCAATCATGTCTTGAATCACGTTTTTCAACTTGTAGCATTTTTCCGTGTCGTGCCCCTTGCCCCTATGGTATTCGCAGTACGAGTTCTCGTCCCAGAATTTGGATTTTCTTTCAGGTTCGGGAGTAGGTCCAATGGGTTGGAGTTTACCTTGCTTCATTAACCTTTTTAGAGCGTTGGAGTAAGTGTCCCCAAGATTTGTGAATTTCCTTGGTGGGGTACTTTTCTTGGATGGCTCGAGAAGGTTAACTTCATCGGTCTTGCTAGTAGAGCCGTATGAACGTCTTGTGGACCCTTGATATCCTCGACCTACCGTTTTGGACAAGAGTCCTTTACGGATGTCATCTTCAATCCTTGTCCCTAGTACGGTTAAGTCCTTGAAAGTTTTGATGTTTTGGTATCTCAAATGATTGGCATAGATGGGTTTGAGATTATCCACAAACTTTTCCACAAGGGTAGCCTCATCCGGGCGTTCAACTAGTTGGGTGCTAGTCTTCCTCCACCTACTTAGGAAGTCGGTGAATCCCTCTTTGTCATTTTGGGTAAGAACCTCTAGAGTACGCATGTTGACTTGGATCTCGGCATTATCCGCATATTGTTTAGAGAACTCGATTGCGGCGTCTTCCCAAGTAGCGACCTTCTTGTGATCTAAGGAGTAGAACCATTGCTTTAGGATAGTGTCAAGAGATGAAGGAAAGATCCTTAAGAACATCTCGGGTTTGATGCCTTTGATAGACATGTAATCCTTGAAGGCACGGATGTGGTTCAAAGGGTTCTCGTGTCCCTTGAACTTAGGGATATCCGTCATATTGAAGTTAGTTGGCAATTTGGAATTGACGGCCTCGTACTTGCGATTGTTCTCCCTATAAATGTCATCCCCCTTAAGGTACATCAATTGCTCCTCTAAGTATTGGAGTCTTTTTTTTCCTACAAATCATCCCCATGAGAGGATTTTCATCCTTGGATTCCTTATCAGAGTCACCTATTACTTCACTTTCATGAGGGGGCAACCTTCCCTCTACGGCATAGATACGGCCTTCAATGAGTTCAAGGCGGTCATAGACTTGGTCTTGGGTGACTTGCATTTGGGCTAGCGCGGCTAGGATTCGATCATTACCATCTTGAAGTTGGTGGAGATTTGTTTCGCTGGATCCAGGCATCTTGAAAACTGGACAAGAGATCGGCGACGAATCAAAACACGATCGACCATTCTAACACACTTGCTAAAAGAAGAAATGTTTTGACTCGTGAAGTGGGTGTGTGCCACTTGTGTTGAGTGAGCTTTGAAGAAAGACAAGGTTTTTGAAAATGTGCGTCCTAGTCAACTGTAGTGTAGTTGTAGGAGTGGACTCGAAGTGAGGCTTTGAAATGGGCTTGTGGCCCGAATTTTGACACGACAAACGGACAGAGTTTTGACCGGATTTTGCGCTAATTGAAAGCCTATTTCGAAATTTTGTTTGAAAATGGGTTTTGATTTTTGAAAAATTGTCATGGTTTTTTTTAGAAGTGGTGATCACGTAAGGTACAAACATTTATATAAGCATTATAACGGGATGCTGAGTGCATTTAAAAGAGTTTTGGTTTAAAGGGTGGGTTGCCATACCGAACCATCAAACCCGAAGTCTGTGGAGAGGCTCGTACCAAACAAGAGTAAGGCCGATTCCTAGTCCATTTCCTCAAGTAGTGAAGGCCCTTGATACAAACAAGAGTAAGCATCATGGTATGGATGACGTCAATCACTATCCATCCTTAGGCCCAAATAAGAATTAGGACCGTTTAGACGGGACGATTGGTCGAATGGGTTGGGTTGGGCCTAGGAAGGCCGAATAAAACGGTCTAGGAAGACCGAGTTATGAAAACCGACAATTGTCTTGTACAAACTATTCCCTAACCTTGTTCAAGTTTCACCCTTGCTACACGTAAGTGTATTATCCCAGCAGAGTCGCCAAACCGTGGACAGCGGGGCCCACGGGCGCTTGGGAGGAAAAGAGAAACAAGCGTTTGTATTTTTGTATGGAGTCGCCACCAATTTTTATGGGAAATTGGAACCGTTCGAATACCTCGTGTCATGTCAAGACACAAAGTAAAGACATGAACACTAAGCAATCGTTACCCTTAGCATTCTATGTCTAGAATGACTCTCGTGGATGCCAATGAACACGGGTGTTCACAGATATCTGGAGTAAGGGGTGAGGGTACGTATTAGGAAGCTCTTTTGATCGAACACTTAATCCCGCCCGCCTCGATAGCGGCCTCTACTAATGATTAGGGAAGTTATGCGTACTTGATATATCATCGGCTATATGCATGCAATGCAACATCCAAGTTTTAATCCTAGCATGTGAGAATTAATACTAAGTCGGTTGACACATAATTTATCAAACAATTGGGTCGAAGTAGGATTTAATGTTGATTACATGTGAGAACATACAAATGATAAAATAAATACAATAATTATGAATTACAATAATGAAAATTACATTAATTACATGGGATTAGGCGATTTATGTCGAAAATACCTTTAAAACGGATAATTTGAGAAAAAGAATAAAAGAATGAATTACGAACAAATCAGAAGGTGATAATAAGGATAATAGTTAATTATATGTAGACTAATTAAACTAGGTCAAAGCAAAAACGGAGTTCAGGGACAAAATTCAACCCGGAACAGGCGCAGCAGAGCTGCGTCCTTTGGAATAGGCGCAGCAGACGCTGCGTCTGTTCCTGACCTGAATTCTCGCTGTGAAGCCGGAATTGTGTGTTGTTAATATTCGTTGGTAAATTTAATGATTAATTACGATATTTACTCGGATGGAAGTGATTATTCGGCTATTTACATGTGATTAATGGTCATAAAACAGTAAAACATGGATGAGACGGAATTAAATGAATTAACATAAGTTGGATTAATTACAGGAGTGAAAAATATTAACAAACTAAGCAAATTAAATCAATTAATTAAGTTAAATACGATGGATTAATGACGAATATATGATGAATACGACAAATAACAGATGAAAATTATATCAAAGACGAATTCCAGAAACCCAATATTGATGAATTGAATCTCTACAGCCCGGAATTGAATTTAATCACGAAAACCCCCAAATATTGGATTATAAGGGATTTAAGCCGGATTTGTGATGATTAAAACATACTAAAGATGAATAATAAATATGCATGTGAATTATATGCTATCATGATGAAGAATTAACAAACAAACGACACAAATAAAAGAACTTTGACGAACAACAGAGGACGAACGAAGAAGAAAGGAAGCAGGAACTGCGGCAGCCTCACGAAGAGGCGCAGCAGGAACTGCACTCCTTCGAAGAGGCGCAGCAGTTGCTGCGTCCTTTCTCGACGGTTATCTACTGGAAATCCGTAAAAAGGGGTTTTAGAGCATGGTTTTAGAAATCGGTTTTAATTGTATTTTCGACACAAACCTTACAATTGATGATACAAAAAAAAAATACAATAAATAAAAGAGAGATTACACCCTCAGACTTACATGTTGACGAAACGAGAAGGACTAAGATATCGATTAGTGATGCTCGACGCGAATGCAAAGAAAGTGCCCTCGTAAGAGGAAAACGATTAGATTAATTAAGTTGATTGATGTGTAGTTGGTCAAATTGGTCGGTCATGCAAACGAGGCTGGTACTCAGAAGGATCCGAGCTTACGTGGTCGAAAGTTCAAGCACGTTGACGCCAAAAAGTAAGAACAAAGTCTAGAATGCAAAGGGAGAAGAGAAGGGCGGACACTCGTGTGAGAAATAAGAGGAACGAAGGCTCCTATTTATACTAATCACGTGGAGGAATTAGGGTTTCGGAGACTCTTTGGAAGTGAATCTCGGAAAGATATGAAAAATATACGAGAAATACGCATAAAAGGGCCTGGGAAGAGGCGCAGCAGCCACTGCGTCTCTTGGAAGAGGCGCAGCACCTGCTGCGTCTGTTCCCAAGGGGTTTCCTCCTGCGGAAGAAAGATTTCCGCGTTTGAGTTATGGTAGGACGGAAATAATTCGGTTTTCCTTAATATCTTATGTGAATATTACGGGAAATTGTTTGCCAAAAGATAAAATTTATGAAATATGGAATAGAAATATCCGGAACATTCCAGAACATTCTGACTCGGGATTTAACGGTTATCAGAAAATGGAGACGGTTTTAGGCCCGGACTCCAAATGTACTCTAATTACTGTAAAAACGACCGTATCGGCACGTAGATGACAACTAAGAGGTAGACATTAATATTTGAGCAATCACTTGACGATAATCTTACGAACTGTCACAAATCGTTCCGCGTACCAATCATGCGGCCCAATCATCACCGGGTGGTTTGCGAGAGGTGCAGAAATGAGGTATCTACAACGGGTCTCTCAAATCACTCAATAAATACAGGTGAATATATGTGAAAGATAGAAAGAATTCATTTTGTTAGTGACACTCACCTAACTACGACCTATAAGAACATGCCTGCAATATAATATGAAAGTAATCTCTACAGCCGTACATATGCATTCCAACCGAACAAATGACCATGACACATGCCGAGGTAAATAAGGGATATGTGAGGTAATGGGCAGGAAAGGCAAAACATTTATGGGAATGTGGGGGTACAGGTGATCAAGCTAGTACCGTAACCAAACCATATGACAATATCCACTTCTTGCTCAAACTTCAATCCACACGGTGCTATAGCAAGCACAAAACTCACAATCCCCGAAATAATCAACTCCCCATAAGATACAAATGAAACATGGGAGCAAAAATCGCCATTTGAATAAAGACTTGAATCATGTGATTTGATTTCTTTTCTTCTCGGGCATCGGTCGATCGACCAAATAGAGCAGTCGATCGACTGCATTAAACAGTACAACACTCTCTTTTTCTTTTTCGAATCATTTTTTTTCTTTATTCCTTTCTTTCCTCTTCCATTTTCTCAACAACATCTCAAAATGAGCATATGCCACCAAAAACGTAGTAACAATCCCAAAAACTAAACTACTAGCTTGACAAGGGCAGGCTAAATGTAGGATGTAGTAAACGGGACAAAAAGGCTATTTTTGGCAGTATGGAGCTTATGGGTAAGATGAGAAAAAGGGGACCTCTACCACATGTGTCAACAAACCACAAACCGAATGCACACAGGTATTAAGCAGATTAAGTTCATATTTATGCAAATTAATGAAACATGTCTCATAAGGAGTAACTACTCACATCCTAGATAAACTGGTCATAGATGACACCAGTTATAAGCTCTAACAACTCAGAAAATGATGTAGTTTGCCAAATTTCTAAGTCAAGTCCAAAGTCCAGCAGGAATTATAACGAAAACTCGTAGACTATGCAATTGATTCTACTAATAGCATGTCAATTAGCAAGGCTTAGGCGATAAAACAGATGCAAATGCAATGTCATCATTGAAATACTACCATTCCGACTCAACCTATATGCTAAAATAAACGTGCATTTTTTTGAATTTTGTTGAAATTTTTAATTTTTTTGAATTTTCTGTAAAAATTGGAGAAATTAAACAACAATCTGTAAAAATTGGAGAAATTAAACAACAATGCAAGACAAAATGTAAACGTGAATGCAAAAACATATGAAATGCAACGCAAAACCCTTCCCCAAACCAAATCGCACAATGTCCCCATTGTGCAAAATCATGTAATGAAGAAAAGGCAAACGGGATTTTGCGAGAAAATTAAGTAAACAAGACATGAAGTGAAGACATGGAGACTCACAAGACTTTAAGCGCAGAAAAGGAAACCTCCCCAAACCAGCGTGAGCTAGGAGGTTTCAGTAGCCAGCAGTGCTACTAATAGGTACCTGAAACGACAACAATACCACGTAATAAAACCGAGAAAGCATTGTGGGAGCGGTAATTACGTGCATAAGATGAAGAAATTGAAGAAAACAAAATTATGTCGGAAAATAAAGAGAAGGAAAGACTCCCTCAATTCCGCAAAACGACCAAACACAGCAGGGGAAAGGTCGTGAACAGGTACAGCAGCGACAACGGTCAATCGACCATAGCAGGCAGTCGATCGACTGGAATGAACAGGAACAGAAGCTCCTGGAAGGCGCACCTCAGTCGATCGACCAGGGTAGGCGGTCGATCGACTAAAAATACTGCTGTAATTTTATGATTTCTTCGAATTAGCTCGAGAACTTGAGCTAATATGGTCTATAAACCTGCAAACGCACATAATACCGCGCCAAAAATTGCGCAAAACCCAAAGTAACGGTATAAAGTACTAAAAATCCTAAGCAAACTTAAAATGCGAAGTCTCGCGCACACAAAACAATAAAAAGTTCAACGAAAGCAATAAAGTGTATAGTTTTTGAAAAAGTCTTAATCAACTAATAGTTGATCAAGAATGGCCACGGAATGGCCCACTTGGTCGGCTTCTGGCTACAAGAGGTAGCCTCAATAGTGCTCATCTTCTCAGCTGCACTTTTCTCAGCTCCAGCATCCGCAGAACTCAACGGATCAACATGTCGGACATCTTCCCATTCAATGACCTCTTCGGACTCGTCGGAATCCATATCAGACTCCGTTGCTTTGACTGGCTCATCTTCGGGCTCCTCATCCGTGCCATAGCTAAGGCATCCTAGACCGCCTCTTTGAACTATTGGCTCCTTCACAGCTGGAGCGACATGCGGCTTTTCCTTCCCCAAACCAGCTCCTCCAATATCTAAAACTGAAGAATCTTCCTCCACTTTGCTCCCATTCTGGGCGGAGGTGTCACAACAGGAGTAGGGGTAGAGATAGGCATATCAGGAAGTATAAAATAAGATTTCTTTTCAGAAACCGTATTGCAAGTGACGGGCCACATGGGGTCTTTCTTCCTAGCTGTCTGGGCAAAGACAATGGAGTGCTGCCCTACCTTAAAGGTCAAAGTACCCGAACAAACATCAATAACTGCACCAGCAGTGTGCAGGAATGGTCTACCTAGAATAATAGGAATGTGGGCATCTTCGGGCATATCTAGTACCACGAAGTCAACAGGGAAGAAGAACTTCCCTATTTGCACGAGAATGTCCTCTAAGACTCCTATTGGCTGGACCGCAAAACGATCAGCCATCTGTACTATCATGTTCGTGACTGCAAACCTATTCAACTTTAACTTCCTAGCAAGACTCAAAGGCATTACACTAATACTGGCTCCTAGGTCACATAAGGCTTTCTCAATAGGAAAGGTGCCAATATTACATGGGACTGAAAAACTACCTGGGTCTTCTGCTTAAGGGGTGCAGTATGAGTCAAATAAGAGCATGACTCCTCAGTGAGTGCGACAATGTGCACAGTTTCAAGTGACTTCTTTTTAGACAAGAGTTGCTTTATGAATTTCATATAAGCAGGCACTTGATTTACTAACTCAAGAAAAAGAACTTGTACATTTAAGCTACGGATAACATTTTCAAACTTATTAAATGATACCTGTTCCTTCGTCGGCACTAATCTCTCCGGATAGGGGGCTGAAAGTAGCAACTTAGCCCTCTCTTCTAAATCTCTCATGCCGGCATTGGTGGACTTAGGCTGGAAGTCCACAACCTTCTCCTTGTTGTAGCTTGACCCTTCTTCAGACCATCTCAAATGTGAACCATTAATCGACAAAGGGTCGTACTTCGGAACCGGAACGGACCCATCAGCAGTCGGGTCTGGCCTCAATATTTTCGGGGCAGTAGTACTCTGAAACAAGTGATCCCTCAAGTTATTAGGCATTGGAGGACGAAAAGAATCACTTTCAGCAGCGCTGTCAGTCGATCGACCAGGTTGGTCAGTCGATCGACTGGGTATGTCAGTCGATCGACTGACATACCTGCTGATCGTCTTTTTCTTTCCACTGTTCGTTCCAGCTTTCTTCTGACTCGGTTCCGCCTCATCTTTTTCAGCAATGTCCTCGACCATAGCGGGCCCATCAAGGGTAGACCCACTCCTCAGTAATGGCATTAAGGGTTTCCTTTTGGTCCATTTGAGTCGGTAAATGTCCCGGAGCTCGAGTTGTATTCTTGCTAGCCAATTGGGCAATTTGGCTCTCCAACATCTTCATCCCAGCCTCTCTAACTTGGGACTCCTTCAGCAACAAGTTCTTCAGTTCGGCAAACTTAGAATTTTGGGATTGTTGTTGCTGCTGAGGGACATATGGAGGCTTTTGAAACTGTTGTTGCTTATGAGGGGGCACATAATTCTGCTGCTACGGAGGTTGAGTCGTATTCAAGATATTTTGGCTGCTCCACCTCAGATTCGGATGGACATTCGGCTCATAGTAAGTGTTTGTCTGCCTATAATGTTGAAAGGCAGCACAGGACTCAAAGGGATTAGGACAGTTGTCTGAAACATGTCCCTCGGCTCCACATCTTTTGCAGACAAAAGGACCGTCTGAAACAACGTTTACATGGTAAATCCCTCCTTTTGAAGCTCCCCCCAACTCGTACTTATCAAATCTCGCCATGAGAGCCTCTAATGCAGCTACAGAAGGAGATTCAGCAGCTCTCCTTTGATTTCCCCTGGAATTTCCATACTCAGCATTATGGGTGGCCAAGTCATCAATGATTTTCCACCCCTTAGTCTCTCCCATATTCTCCTGGAATCTACCACTAGCCGCCGCATCCAAGATAGCTCTCTGATCGTCATAGAGCCCATTGTAGAACTGATTGCATAAGCTCCATTTCTCAAACCTATGATGCGGAATGGTTCGCACCAGTTTCTTGAAACGGACCCATGCCTCATGAAAGTTCTCATCAGGCCCCTGTTTAAAGCTTGTGATCTGAGCTCTAATAGCATTCGTCTTCGAGGCAGAGAAATATTTCTTATAAAACGCTAAGGCCAGCGAATTCCAGTCAGTGATCCCATTAGCAGCTCGGTCCAGGTCTCTGTACCACTCCCTTGCAGCATCGCGGAGTGAGAATATAAACATTGTCTCCTTCACCTGGTCCTAGGTCACACCGGTCGGCGGGGGTATGAAGCAGCAATAATCAATAAATATCTCCATATGCTTGGTTGCATCTTCATTTGCAGCTCCCCCGAATTGGTTTCTCTCAACCAAGTTGATATAAAAAGGCTTCGGTTCGAATTTTCTATCAGATCCCGGTAATTCGAACCCCTTATATAGATTTGCAGCTGTCGGCTCAGAGTGACTTGCTATAGTTGCTTCTTCAGCCATTTCTAGAAAATCTGGAGATGTGACGGTCTCAACTGATGAAGTAGAAATAGGAGATGAAGGTGGATCCTCCTCGAACAGCTCGTTCTCGTAGTAACTAGACAGAGTACTCAGCTTTTACTCTGTCGGCAATATCCTAGATGATCATCTCAACTCGCGCAAAGTCTTCTCAATCTCAGGATTGAACGGTACTAATTCACCACCCTGTGACCTGCGCATAAGAGGAAACTATAAAAAGAATATGAGAATAGCTTAAGGAACGAATGTCCCTTAAAATAAGAAACAGACTAAAATAAAACAACTAAAAATTAGAACAATTGCCTCCCCGACAACGGCGCCAAAATTTGATACCCACCGTTGTGAGTTCCAAAAATAATATTTATAATACCTATTAAAACTAACAGAAGCTAGTGGTAACATGGTCGAACCACAGAGAGGCAGATGTAATTATTAGTTGTCTAATTTCAGTCTAAGGTAACGAATGTGGGGGTTGAGTTGATTTGGTCTATAGCTAAAACAATAAAAGACAATAAACTAAATAGACGGATGAAACAGATATTAAAAAGGGTGCTAAGGGTGTTCGGTTCACTGTAGTTTCGACGGCAACAAACTAGGTAGGTCTAAAACAAACACATGAGGCGGGAAAACAAGAGGTCCTCTCGGTCCACTCTCAATAAGTAGCGTCTTTCGATCTCGCTACGGGTCCCTAATATCACTAGTACTAACTCTCGTCCTGAAAACTGACTAATATTCTAAACTTTACGTATCTTTCGATCTTAGCATAGTTTAATCATTTTAATTGGTAGTCTAGCAACCTTCCCTATCTTTCTATCTAATGGGTCAGTCAATTACTAAACATTCAACTAGTCGTGTGCACTCGATTCGTCAAAATTAGAAATTAGATCAATTAAAACGAAGCAGGACCTCACGAGGCCAGTCGATCGACCAAGATAGGCGGTCGATCGACCGTGGCACGATTTAGGGTTCCCTATTCTAATGCTGCCTACACTACAGATTCCCTACATCCTAGCACAGGGTATTTAGCTACTCATGACTACGATAAAAACAACAGTAAAATTGACTAATAGAACTACTGAATTCATGCTTGAAATAAATGAACAAACAAATAGCATAAGATGATGATTTCGGCTTTGGGAAACTAACTAGCAATTCCTATACTACGAATGATATAAGCAATGAGACAGAACGGAAGAATACCGAAAGGGAATTGCAGGCAAAGATCCAGAACCGAAAGCGAAAATAATTGTCTTGAACACGGAATAATATTTGGAACCCTAATTCTCAATGCTAAACTAAAACTGAATAAAAACTCGACAAAAAGGGACTGCCTTATGCTGAAACTAAAGCTACGTTATATAGGAATACAACGTAGTTCTTATTTCCTAAAACCTAATACAATGGGCTTCAAACTTCTCGATCTTTTAATTCACGTCTGAAAGAGCGTCTTGGTCGATCGACCATGCAAGGCAGTCGATCGACTGCTCTTCGCTGAACAGTGGCTACTGGAACTCGTGGGTTGGTCGATCGACTATGGGCAGCGGTCGATCGACTGAAGTAGCTGATATTTGACTTCTAACTTTTCGTGGATTTGTCTTCGGGCCTCGAAACGCGCACCAAGCTCGTTCCTTGAGCAAATACTTCACGTCAAATGAAATGCAAGATACTTGGGGACGGATTTGGCTCAATATCTACTCATTTCCGCATAAATCTGCAATATTACATAAAAATACGAAAGTAGACGAAATGGGGCAAATAGTAGCCTTAAACCACATAAATGAGCTCTAAAATACGTGTAAAATAGGGTGTAAAACATCATATAATTGACACGCATCACCGCATATTCTTGATTGATGTGCATACATGTTAATGTATGAGAATTGATGTGATATATATACGTAATAATAATCGAGTTATACCCCGTGATAGATATGTATACATAACCAACATGAACGAGAGTTATTTATGTGATTATAGAGTGGAATAGTGGGTTTGACCTAATACTTGACCTTTGGGAGGCTTGTAGATGGGGTATTATGTCAATGGAATTATAACTATTGTGGACATAGGCCACCTACCAGTATGTGGACATGGGCTACCTACCAGTCTGTAGACATGGGCCACCTTCACGTCAAGCCAATCTGTGGACATGTAGCGGTCGGAAAGCCACGTTTAGAGGCGTAGAAATGCTTTCGACTGAATCGCTTTAGATCGGTCGATTTTATCTCGGTGAACGACTCGAAACGATGCAGAGATGTTCAGAGTCGCCACCAAGCAATTATGGGATGCTTGGAAACCATTTTAATCCACTATATACCTCGGTCAATCAAGGCAAAAAGTGGTGCTTGACATATAGGTACTAAAGATAAGGACTCGTCTCTCTTTAGCATCATATCGCTATAATGACTCTCATACGTCCTAGATAAGGTCATCCACTATCCAAAGGTTCTGAGTAAGGGGTGAGGGTACGGATTGAGAAGCTCTTTAATCGAACACCTAATCCCGCCCGCGTTAGCGGCCTCTACTGATCGATCGTGGTTGTTTAAGTGCAAAAGTTGATAAAACGGGTAAAATGCATGAATGCGCATCCACATGTTTAACCTAACATGTGAAAGTTTGCTAAGTCAGTTTGTTTATCCAAATATCAAGTAATTGATGTCGAGTTAGATTTAGATTGATTTGCATGTGAAAACTGAAATTAAACATCCATTTACCAAATTCGGATTATGGTGCTTAACACGATCCATTTATTGTTAAAATGCAAGAATAAAAGAATGAATAAGAAAATGTTAAAATGTTTAAAAGAGTGTTAACTCGTCAATCTGATCCATGTAGATTCGGGTCAACCATAATCGGGATCGTCCTAGACAAGTGCTGAAATTAATGAATCAGAATAGTGCCAGGCAGCCCATTAGGGCGCGAGCCCATTGGCGAGGCAACAAAGCCTGTCCAGGTTTTGAAATATGAAAACAGACGGCCTCTTGGGACGCGAGCCATGAGCCGAACCAAGGAGCATCTCTTGGTTGTTAAAAAGGTTATTTAAAACCATATTTGTGATGAATGATTTGCAAATGTTGTTTGCATGACTCGGAATAATTACCATTATATTAGTAATATTCGTCGTCGAATCCATATTTCCAAGCTTGAAAAATATAGTTTACAAATAAAAATGTAAAATGTGTGTGCTTAACCGTTTTATCACCGTACTCGAATTAAATCAACATGGTATTTATTTTAACCAGTAGACACCTCGTTTCTGCACCTCCCGCCAACTACCTAGTGATGATTGGGCCGCATGTCTGCTTATGCGGAGCGATTTATGATATTTCGTAAGTTCGTCGACACGTGATAGCTCAAACAGTCAAGTCAACCTCATGGTCATCATCTACGCGTCGATACGGTCGTTTTACAGTAATTAGTGTTCATTTGGAGTCCGGGTCAAAAAACGCTTCCATTTTCTAAATCGTCTTAAACCCGAGTCAGAATATTCGGAATTTTCCGAGGTAATATTTCCTAAATTTTATCTATTATCATGAAAATATCTACCTTGCGAAATAAGGAAGCCTACATCTTCCCTAATTCCTAAAATCAACCTCGAAAATCTTTCTTACTGAGGAGGAAACTGCCCAAGAGAAAACGCAGCAGGTACTGCGCCTCTTGGAAAGGTCGCAGTTCCTGCTACGCCTCTTCCTGGGCTGCGTTTTCTCCAGTTTCTAGATTTCCTCCGGATTTCTTTTCTATTCCTACTTTTACCATAATTCCTCCTTGTGATTAGTATAAATAGAGGCCTCCGCCTCACATATTCTTCTCGCGAGTATCCGCCATTCTCTTCTCTCTTTGCATTCTAAGACCCCGCTTTTGCTTTTTTGACGCCTATGTGCTTGCTCCTTGCGACCACGTAAGCCCAGATCATTCTGGGTACCAGTCACATTTGCATGACTGTCCAATTCGATTACTACACTTTAATCAACTCAATCAACTTGTTCTAAATCATTTTTCAAGGGCACTTTGATATTACATCGAGTCCAGCAATCACTAATACGACAACTTACTTAATCTCGCTTCGTCAAATATGTTAGTCTGAGGGTGTAAATCCCAATTTATTTATTGTATTTTATTTTGTATCCATTAATGTACGAGTTTACGTCATAAGTATGCTCAAAACCGTTTTCAAAATCACGTTTTAAAACCTTTTTAATGGAACAGCAAAGAGGCACCGTCGAGAAGAAACACAACAGCTGTTGCGCCTTCTGGAACAGTCGCAGCACTTGCGGCGCCTATTCCATAGGTTGCTTAGCCGTTGTTGCTCTTCTTCTTCTTCTTCTTCTTCTTCTTCTTCTTCTTCTTCTTCTTCTTCTTCTTCTTCTTCCTCATGTTTCTTCATTGTTTTATTCGAAGGTCTTCTTCCGTCTTATTCCTTATACCTTTCAAGTTTTGTTATATTTTCCAGTTTACAAATTTGTTTATAAAATACTTTTCAACAATTCTGACTTAAATCCCTTATATATAGATACCCAGTATCTTCACCTTCCAAAAACCATCCGATGATGATCGGACTATAACGTGTTTTTGATATGCATGCGTGGATTGTCTATACATGAGACGGTTTAATGCACGACTCGGATATGAAAAATGATTTATAAATGGTTTTCTAACTTCATTTGCATTAAAATAACACTATTTAGAGTTAAACCCGTCTTCGAACCCAAAACCGACTCAGAAACCCGCAACTCTAGTCAACCTGAGTCAACCCAAGTCAACCCAAATCTCGAATATCAAAAATAATGCCATGAATGTCTTTATCATGTCATTTCCATTAAAATGACCCTATTTAGAGTCTAAACCGACACCGGGCCAAAAACCGACTCGAAATTCAAATCCCGACTCACACGGGTTAAACCCGAGTCAATAACATAAAATACCTACCCCAAATAACACCCAAGATTAAGCTTACACGGCTAAGCAATCACCTAAGACCCCAAATCACAAACAATAAAACATTGGTTAGAACAAATGGAAAATCCAAATTTGCGAAAGGCACAGTACACCCATTTGGATCACTAGGTGCCTCGCGCCTAAAGGAGCTGTCTGCTTAGCCTCTAAGCAAAGACCTACCACCCCACATTTCTCTATAAATATCCACCTTCACACACCACAATATTCACGCGAGAGACCGCCCCCTCACATCTCCCTTAAACTTCTATACTCGACTTCCTAAGTCATAAAATCGACCCGTGTTTTCGATCTACCGATCGAAAACACAAGCCTTACACATTTTGTTTGGTACCGTCGCCGCGCATTCGACCGACCCATTTGACCAACTCAATTCATCAATAAACATGTTTTAATTAACATATTTTCAAAACAAAATCCTTTTTTAAGGCACTCTTAAACTTCTTTGATCGCGAGTAGTCACAATGAGAAAACCGTCTCTAAAGTCGTCTACTTTGAAAACATCAATACACGTAAGTTTGAGGGTGTAAACAACTCATTTATTTCATGTCTTTGCTGTTTTTGTGAGTTTATAAGCATGAACAATGCATAACATGATTCAAATATAAGTTAGATGAGCCAAAACTGAGTTTTGGCCTGAGACAAAAGCCCTTTGCTATGCAAAGAGGCTCGCGCCTTAATGGGGTGTCCAGGTCAGACTCAAACGTGTTTGAGTTCGTCTTTCCTTCAACACTTTCTTTTATTTTTACTTCTTTCCTTTTACGGTTTTTACCATTTTGATTCATTTTTAAGACAAATACTTTAACCATAAATGTAATCACCCTTGGTTCCTTATACCATGACGGTTTTATCCGTGACTCGGTGATATTACTTGGTTAAATACATTTTAAAGGGTATCATAACACTCTTTTTTTTATTTACCATTTTTCTCATTTATTTACACTTGTAAATATATTAGTCATAATTCATGATCATCCTTGGTTCTTTATACCATGTCGGTTTAATCCGAGTACGATGACAAACTCGACTAAGTACAAATAAACGAACTTAACATAATTAGTTCAAATCAAACATTTTTCTTACACTTTTATTTCATTTTATTTTTATATTTTTCTTGGCCATATTGTATGTCACCCTTGGTTAAAATAAATACCATGTCGATTCAATTCGAGTACGGTGATAAATGGTTAAGCACATATATTTTACATTTTTATTTGTAAATTATGCTTTTCAAACTTGCAAATCCGACAACGAATATTACTAACATAAGAGTAATTATTCTGAGTCATGCAAACAACATTTGCATGCATTCATCACAAATATGGTTTTAAATAAACTTTTTAACAACCTTTCAAAATGGTTTTAAACAACCCTCTTGCAACCAGGAGACACCTCTTGGTTCGGTTCATGACTCGCGCCCCAAGGCCTCATGTTTTTATCTCTTATGAACCTGGACAGGCCTTATTGCCTCGCCGTGTGGCTCGCGCCCCAAAGGGGATGCCTGACACTGTTCTGCCTCATTTTACCACTTGTCCAGGACGATCCCACTTCGGTTAACCCGAATATATGACAGATCAGATTGACAAATTTACATTTTTACACTTTGTCATTTGACACCCATTTTCAAAATAATGGATCGCGTTAAGCACCATAATCCGAATTTGGTAAATGGATATTTAATTTCCGTTTCACATGCAAATCAATCTAAATCTAACTTTGACACCAATTTCTTGGTACATGCATAAACAACCGACTTAGGAAATTCTCACATGTTAGATTAAGACTTTTGGATGCGCATTCATGCATTTAAACCGTTTTATCAACTCTCTCACTTAAACAACCACGATCGATCAGTAGAGGCCGTTAACGCGGGCGGGATTGGGTGTTCGATTAAAGGGCTTTCCAATACGTACCCTTACCCTTACTCGGAACCTTTGGATAGTGGATGGCCTTATCCAGGGCGTACGAGAGTCATTTTAGGCATAGAATACTAAAAGGGGGACGGGTCCTTATCTTTAGTACTTATGTCAAGCACCGCCTTTTGCCTTGACTGACCTAGGTATAAACTGGATTCGAACGGGTTCCAAGAATCCCACTAATGCTTGGTCGCGACTCTGAACATCTCTTGCATCGTTTCGAGACCTTTGCCGAGACGAAATCGACCGATCTAAAGCGATCCGGTCGAAAGCATTTCTACGCCTCCAAACGTGGCTTTCCGACCGTTATACGTCCATAGATTGGCTTGGCGTGTAGGTGGACTATGTCCACGGATTGACGGCGGCCCGTGTACACGTAACGCACGGTCCATTTCCACAATTTGGCCACTCCGCCGGGGAAAACTAGGACACTTGTGTCTTTGTGATCCTTAGAGGTGAAACTCGAACGAGATCGTGGTTAAAGTGCATTAATTGATATTACGGTCATAAGTCGGGTTCCTTATCCGGGCCCACAACCTAACCCTTTTCGACCAATTGGCTCGTCTCGTCGGCATGGGTTTTCTCATCCCCGTTTTGAATCCCGATTGAGTCAAGCATACCGTTGACGTAACACATTTCTGTTTCGTCAAAGAGCTTTCACTTCCTACGTGCACGAGGCTAGGGCACCCTCCTTACACATTTTGTTTGGATTGGTATCCTTCTCGAAAATCGGGGTTTGATCGCTTGGTGTGTAACTACCCTTATCAAGCCAAAACCCGGTTGGAATATATGTCCTCAATAATAGTGCGATCACATGTTTAAATCTCATATTAAGAATACGTAAGGGATGATTCATTTATATAGTCAACTGATCAACATTAATCAGTAATGATCAGCTAACTAGAGTTAGACATTACTGTCGTTTGACGGTAGTGATCAGTTGATCCCTTAAGGTCACACCTAAAGGACAATTCCCTTAATAGACAAATTGATTAGATGTATGACGATACAAGTTAATTAATTCCTTAAAATTGAACAATTAATTTGTGAGAGAGAATATTTATATCTTATTGTAATGGGAATAAATAAGATTTATATTAGTAATTGAAATACTTTATTACTAAAATTGATTATTGTTTGTGAAACAATTGAGATAAGAATGAATGGTTAATTATAATTACAATATGTTGTGAATTATAATTATATGACCCATTTTATTTATGTGATCAAGTATCACTAGTCAATTTGTTATATGTAATTTAATTAATGTATATAATGATATTTATTTGATAAGTATGCATTAAATTAATTAATAACATGTGACATACTACATGAGATATATTGTGTGACAAATGACAAATTGACAAAATAAAATGGTAGTCCATTTTATGTATTTGGACCGAAATATTGTAGGTTGTGGAGGATAATGGGTGATTTATTTTAATGGTTAAAAGTATTATAATCAAACCTACTCTACCTATTCTTACATACCTACATATTGATAAGAGTAAAATAAAAAGCAAAGATACCCTCCTTGGCCTCTAGCTACCCGGCCACACCCCTCTTTTAAGAGGAGTTTTGGTTCCTTTTACTCTTATCATTCATTCACTTGCATGTATTATTGATTCATGCTTCATTTTTCTCTCATCTCTCTCAAAATATCTCTAAACTTGTTTTAGAAAACAAAAGATTGTTCACCATAAATTCTAAATCACAATATAAGATTACTAGTGTCGTAATAAGTATATTATTAGAATTATTTTAAGGGTACTACTATATTAATCTAGTTAATTAATATACTAGTTTAAGGGATTAGTCTTGGGTGCAATCAAAGGAGGATCTCTACATTGGGATTTTGGAGGATCATCCAATATATTATAGCTCAAGAACAAATAAGGAAGGTGACTTTATTTGTGGCCTTATTTTCCCTTTTAATCTTTTATTTTGTTATGCATGCACTAGATCTAAAGAACACATATTAAGAATTTAATTAGTTCATTATTAGAAGAGTCTAATAAGAGGTATATGAGCCTAACAATTGGTATCAGAGCATAGGATGTTGCATGCATAATCGGTTATTGTTTTTCCGAGTTAAAATGTTAACATATAAAACTAAAAAATTGTGATTAATTAGATTAAGTCACGAAATCATGATGCATGTTATATATTCTGGTCCTAAAATGTTTTGAGGTTATTTTTATGATTTATGGTAATTTATTGCTCATTTTAATGATTTTATTACATTTTTATGAATAAAATGAACTTTTATCCACTAAAAATAGTTAAATTTAACTACTGGCCGTGATTTTTTAGTATGACCTAACATGAATATTTTATGTATTTTAAAATTTCATATTAATGTGATTAATATTTCATGATTTATGATTTTTATGTGATAAAAATAGCATAAATGGAGGTTAAATGACTAAAAATGGCTAAACTTAGTTTCTGACCATGAAACTTTTATATGACCTCACATGAATATTTTAATTATTGTATGTGAAATGTCATATTAATTTGATTAATATTGCATGATTTATGATTTTTATGAGATAAAAATGGATTAAAAGAGGTAAAATGGTTAAATATAGTTAAAATTCGAACCAGGCCATGAGATTTTAATATGTTGTCACATGCATAATTTACACATTGTATGTAAATTTTGAAATGAAATGATTTCATTTAGCATGATTTATGAATTTTTAGTGTAAAAATGGCATAAATAGTGACTATTTTAGCATAAATAGTGACTATTTTAGCATAAATAGTGACTATTTTAGCATAAATAACTAAAACGAATTACATGGCATGAGAAAATTATTTTAAGTTGCATTAATATCTCAGTTATCAGATATAAAGTTGTAACATTGATTGGATTAATTTTTGTATACTTTAGATATTTTATGAGATAAAACCGATAAATTGTAACTATATTTTCTCGAAATTAATTCGAAAATTTTAACCATGATTTTTGACATTATGAGTGTAATACAATTATTCCAGAATGTTCAAAAATTTAAATCTCAAATTTTGAAATTTTTGTAATTTAATATGGATTTATTTCATAAATGTTATGATTTTAAGGTAAAAAATGAGCATAAAATTATATCAAGTTGAATTATTGTCAAAAATTGAGTGATGTCTAATTTTTGAGTCCTAAGAGTGTTAGGATAATTAAATTGAGCTTAAATTTGATTTAAGTATTGATTTGTGATTTTAAGAACTTATTATCACGCATTTTCATAAATCCGGGTTATAATAATTTGGCATGATGGATACATATTATAATGCTGCATATTTCAATTGTTGAATGTCTTTTATTTATATAATTTTGAATTATGTAATTTTATCTTAGTATGTCCTTAGTTTTAATCGATATTATCCGTAATGAAAGGGAATATTGATTCAGTTGTAATTTAATGTGATCTCGTATCACTTTTATTTTTACTAGTTTTTCATATTACAAATGTATAATAGGGATAGCTTTGTATTTTTATTATTATTTGTAATTATGAAGTTTCTTCAAGACGGTGCCATTCAGAAAGATGTTCCGACGATGACGTTGTTCTTGGGAGGCGTGCCACTTGAAGATTCAAGGGACCAAAGGAGTTGGTTTCCGAATATGTAATAGATTATTTGATTTTCTATTTTAGGAAGTCCATACTAGGAATTTATTATTATTGCTTTGCATTTATTTTAATATGTTGCATGCATTGCTAAATCGCCATAACAACATATGCATTTCATATCGAGTCATCGACTGTGTCAATTATAATTATCGTAGTTCACCGCTTTAGTTCTCTTAAAACGTGATAGATAATAAATTGACAAGACCTCTCACTAAATAATAATTGAGAATTAGCCTTACCAAATAGTAGAAACCATGAGTCCCAATTTCATAAGGAAGTAGTCTCGGCTCACCGGAGTGCTAAACTTGTTACGTTGGGTAAGTGGGTAATAAAATGTTATTACATCGAAATTTGGATTGAGCTCAACGGAAGTATTCGTGACCGTAGTCGCATGTGTTCCGGGCTAAAGATAAATATTAAAATAATTTTATCGACCGAGAGTTCTAGAAGTAGAATCGATTAAAGAGTTAATCCTCCGAGTTATATTGATAAGGGATGAATCGGCTCACCGTGCCCGAATTGATATGAATTTGGATCTCGAAATCATTTATATAATTGGGTGGAGGTCATTATATAAATGCTAAAACTTTCTAAAATGTTTTAGAAATGACGATGAATGTTGTTTTTCCCACTATTTCGTTGTTTTAATGTTGTTCTATTTCATTACTCCTACTCATATGCGATATCATTCGATTGTAACACGAATCTCTGCTAAACAACTATTGCTAACGACAAAGAATCTCTTTCTAAAATGAACCATATCATTGATTGTGGACTAACTCCATAGGAATCGTTCTATCCCATAGAACTTCATAGGAGTTATCCTATGACATATAAGATTAACATCTTAAAAATTCCTAAACATGCCTATGTATGATTTCTTGTGAAGAAATATGACTAGAGGTAATGATTAGTCAAAATATGTTTTGATAATATTCTTCTATGCATCCATGGTTCAAAAGTCTTATTGCGCAAACCAAACATTTTGTCATCAAGCACTTAAGTTAATAAGAACATGACAATGTTTAATTGGTAAATTAATTTGTCAGAAATTTTCATTAACCAAATACCACAATAGAGTTTATCCTTGTGAAGGATTAACTAGGAATTTATATGAAGATAAGTCTTCATCAAGTAGAAATTCTTGAAGTGAGTGGGAGCAATATGAAGTAATGTTCCTATCTTAATTGTTAAGAATAGAACTAGGCTCGAAAGAGAAAGTGTTAGACACTAATATAGAGACAAACTCCAAATAAGTAAAGATCAAGGAAGTTGGTCGTGTGACTCCAACATATTCCTTCCTGAATAGCTATATGACATTGACATTACATTCTTGCCAAATACCACATCATGAGTATTTGATACAAATTTATGGATTTCATCATATTTGGCATTATCGTGTGACGATTAAATAAATTCAGAAATTAGCATGAATGGAACTAGGGTAGTTGCCATTTCATCTATGAACATATGAATGTTGTAATGTACTCGTTTTAGTTTTGTATTTAGAAATGTACCTCAATAATTGTTATGATGTATAATAACTCTAAATAAGAATGTAATTTGAGTTTTGCACAAAAAGTAAGGGTTTTTACCATTATGCAATTAAAACAAGCGTTGAACTCTTACAAACCACGATTAAGTTTATGGTGAGACCATACATATCAAGGTAATTATATTCGAACTAAAATTAAATGTCATATATAACTCAAGTTGGTGACCCCAATCATTTCTCAATTCTTGACTGAAAATCACATTTAGAAACTAGTTTTGACTAGTGTCCCAAACCATTTGATTGAGAATCTTTAGTGTGTGCGTATCTTGTATTCAAAGCAAGATAATTCATGACTTTTCCTTGAAAAGGATTATGAATAGAGCAAAATATTCCCCCTAATTACACTTTGAAGTATATGGTAGAATAAAATTTCAATCTAAGAAGGTTATTACTTCATCTACTCTTTTACCGACGAAGTAGGTGGATACTTGGTATCCACTTAATGAGGTAAGAAGAGAAATTCGTTGAATATGTTCAATGAATGTTTAAAAAGTATCAAAACCTACATATTATAAAACCAAAGTATTAGTACTTTGTTAAAATGGGGAATAATAAAGTGATGACTTTTATTTGCACCAAAAGAGTGTGATATGGTATCACAAGTTCACTTTCATTACGACATGATTGAATCTTTACTATAAAATTGGAGTAATTTCTATCACAATTTGTCTAATATTTATTTATTCCACTAAAACAAAACATAGTTAAAGAAATCAAGTACAATTCATATAAGATATGATTAGGCATGGTACCTAAGCTGTAGCTTGTTTCGAAGGAAAACATATGCTCTCTCTTCCTACATGATCACGAGAACAAAGGGTTTGTGGCTCGTGATGATGTCTATTAAAGAAATGAGGAGTATTTCTTAAAAACAGAGTGGGAGAAAAAGTTCAAGAGCCATAAACTGAGAATAAGACGTAGGAAGATGTTCCTTCTTGGTCAAAATAAGTAATTATTTCTTCGAAATCTAAAATGGACAGGAGTCATGTTATTTTGGAAGTAAAAAACCTGTAACTTATTAAGATGCTTTATCTAGTTTCAACTCCGCAAAAGTCGGAAATGAACTTAAACATGAAGATGTTTACTAAGCTTGGTTGATGGGTCACAAAGGATTTTTGCACGCAACAACAACGTTTTATTGAATTCGGATATGGTTTGACAGTTTGATTTCAAAATCATCTTGTATGAGTTTTGATAATCGTAACTATCCTAAGGTAGGATGCAAACTTAAAAGAAATTTTAAGTGGAAATCAAGGAGTTGAATTGTAAGTTTTGATCATGTAATAAACTATTCTCGAATTATCGAGTAGCTCTGTTCATACATGGAGTTTAGTGGGAGTAATGTGGTGTTACTAGTCTTATATGTAAGGGACATATTGATCATTTTGAATGATGGAAGACTTATGAGAAGAATAATACATCTCTAAGGTATCCAGACCTATAAAGATAGTTCTAAGAGGATATTAACGATAAATGAATATTCTTATGTTAATAAGAATCTTGACAAGTTCAAAAGTATCGAACATGTAAAGATTGAATCCACATGCTTCCGCTGCGGGATTAATTCATTACACTAAGGTGTATCACCATTCTTAAACTTCGTATACTAGGAGTATGACGAATAGTTAAAAATCGAATTCTTGAGAGAAGTCTCTATATAGCCATAAAGTTCATTAGTTAGTACTCAGGAAGTGCTAAAGACATGAAGCTAAGTATTTCGAATTGAGATGGATTTATGTGCAAGGAGTTACACAAAAACCATATTCTAAACATGTAAGGATGGTTTGAAAACCATCTTGGCTATATTATTTAAGGAGGATATCTGCTAGGAATATCCTAGGCAGTTGAACAATGAGATATAGACAACGGAAATTGAGTACACTTGCAATAATGAGATATGCAAGTAGGAAGGGATGATATTAGGATTCGGTTTTATAAATTGGGGAACTATGGTAGTTCGTTCCGATAATCGAAGGTCCTATCCCTACACACTGTGAGGACAGTGGGAGTTATTCAAAGACAAAAGAGCCTATGTCAAGATGGGATCTAGACACATACTCAAAGAAGTTCTTATAATACAAGATTATTTATAAGAATGGGAAATAGTATATAGTAAGGTTAGGGAAGGTGCAAAGTGTTGCTGAACTTGCTAACCAAGGCCTTTTATAGGCCAAGCATGATGAGTCATGCCATTTCAATTGAGTTGAGATTCATAGTTATATACAATTATAAGTATGGATTATAGATTATGTAGTAATTGATATGGTATCAATTTTACATATGTGATAATGCATTCATCGTTTGAGTTTTATTAGTAACTGTTTTATTACATTGTTATATCCAAATGGGGTGTAGAGACAAATTGAACCCCATTAAAGTGAACTGGATTGACATAGTATTCGCCCCTAGTTACTTAGAAGAGGTGACGTCTCTTAGTAACTAGAGTGTGATGCGATTGATGGCAAGTTCAAGTGCCATAGAGTCATATGGGATGACTAGACGATCACATAGGCAGACTGTATAGGACAATCTGTCGGGCAGTGACCGCTTATAGAGTTTTGGTAATTCATAAAGCCTGGTCGTGGCAAGAGCTACTATTGTATTCTTATGAGTCAATTCTTTTGACTAGAGACTATTCGCCCAAGTTGGCACAAATTTATGAATGGCTTTGATTTATGCTCTACGACTGTCGTAACTGAGGTCAAATGAGTATATTTTGAGTTATGGTGAACTGTGGCTAAGCGAAGGGAATAGAGCGATAGGAATTGTCCACCCCCTTGTCAGGGTTGTTTGAAATCTCAAAGCCACTCGAGGAGTAGTGAACTGGAAATGCATGGCCACGCTCGGAAAGTAGCTACGGTAGATAATTCCGGTCAGACAGTTACTCTCCAGATCGAGGAAACCACTTAAGATATGATCAAATGTAAGTAAGACCTACGAGACACCTTGTATTGAGTGGAAGATTGTAATAGGACAAGAGAATTGGTGACGCACACTTGTCTCGGACAAGTGGGAGATTGTTGGAACATGTGTCCTCAACAATAGTGCAGTCACATGTTTAAATCTCATATTAAGAATACGTAAGGGATGATTCATTTATATAGTCAACTGATCAACATTAATCAGTAATGATCAGCTAACTAGAGTTAGACATTCGTCGTTTTGACGGTGGTGATCAGTTGATCCCTTAAGGTCACACCTAAAGGACAATTCCCTTAATAGACAAACTGATTAATTGTATGACGATACAAGTTAATCAATTCCTTAAAATTGAACAATTCATTTGTAAGAGAGAATATTTATATCTTATTGTAATGGGATTAAATAAGATTTATTTTAGTAATCGAAATACTTTATTACTAAAATTGATTATTGTTTGTGAAACAATTGAGATAAGAATGAATGGTTAATTATAATTACAATATGTTGTGAATTATAATTATCTGACCCATTTTATTTATGTGATCAAGTATCACTAGTCAATTTGTTATATGTAATTTAATTAATGTATATAATGATATTTATTTGATAACTATGCATTAAATTAATTAATAACATGTGACATACTACATGAGACATATTGTGTGACAAATGACAAATTGAGAAAATAAAATGGTAGTCCATTTTATGTATATGGACCGAAATATTGTAGGTTGTGGAGGATAATGGGTGATTTATTTGAATGGTTAAAATTATTATAATCAAACCTACTCTACCTATTCTTACATACCTACATATTGATAAGAGTCAAAGAAAAAGCAAAGATACCCTCCTTGGCCTCTAGCTACCCGGCCACACCCCTCTTTTAAGAGGAGTTTTGGTTCCTTTTACTCTATCATTCATTCACTTGCATGTATTATTGATTCATGCTTCATTTTTCTCTCATCTCTCTCAAAATATCTCTAAACTTGTTTTAGAAAACAAAAGGTTGTTCATCAGAAATTCTAAATCACAATATAAGATTACTAGTGTAGTAATAAGTATATTATTAGAATTATTTTAAGGGTACTACTATATTAATCTAGTTAATTAATATACTAGTTTAAGAAATTAGTCTTGGGTGCAACCAAAGGAGGATCTCCACATTGGGATTTTGGAGGATCATCCAATATATTATAGCTCAAGAACAAATAAGGAAGGTGACCTTATTTGTGCCCTTATTTTCGAAACACTTAACAATGTAAGGGACATTGTTTTTCCTTTTTAATCTCTTATTTTGTTATGCATGCACTAGATCTAAAGAACATATATTAAGAAGTTAATTAGTTCATTATTAGAAGAGTCTAATAAGAGGTATATGAACCTAACAAACCCGTGTCAGCATTATGTATAATATAATGAACGGCGAGTGCTTATGTGTTATGTGATCATAACTCCTTCCGTGTCATGTCAAACTTTCAAAACACCCTTTTGCGCCGTTATAATGGCCATTTCAAACCTCGGTCTTTTGCCGACCGTTGCACGCCTTTTTAGGCCGTCGTAATGACGATTTTCAAACCCGGTTATCTACAACCATTCAACACGCCTTTCTTGGCCGTCGCAATGACGATTTTTAAACTCGGTTTTCACAAACCATTTCAAAATACCCTTTTACGTTGTTATAATGGCCATTTCAAACCTCGGTCTGTTGCCGACCGTTGCATTCTCAAAGCGCCCTTTTACGCCGTCATAATAACGAATTCTACCCTCGAATTTTAAAAAAAATTCAAAATCAGTTTTCAAACAAAAACGTTTTTCAAACCGTCGTAATGACGATTTTAACCCGTGCAACTTTCCAAATTTCAAATCTCGTTTTTGAAATCAAATTTGGATTTTCTAAGCCGTCGTAATGACGATTTCAATTCTCACAATTTTCGATTTGCATGCCGTCTTTCAAAGGTTAAAACGGTTTTCTAACCCGTCGTAATGACGAATTCAATCCTGATAATTTCCAAGTTCAAATCATCGAAAACAATTTAAACTGTTTCAAAATTTCCAATCAAAACTTAATCTTTGAAAACGAATTTAACGGTTTTCAAATTTCAATTCAAAATCAAACCATTTGAAAACAAATTTAACCGTTTTCAAATTTCAATTCAGAATCAAACCATTTAAAAACGAATTTAACCGTTTTCAAATTTCAATTCAAAATCAAACCATTTGAAAACAAATTTAACCGTTTTCAAATTTCAATACAAAATCAAATCTTTGAAAACAAATTTAACCATTTTCAGATTTCAAATCCAATTTTAAATCATTTGGAAACAAATTTAACCGTTTTCAAACTTCAAATCAATTGAAAACGAATTTAACCGTTTTCAAATTTCAATTCAAAATCAAACCATTTAAAAGCGAATTTAACCGTTTTCAAATTTCAATTCAAAATCAAACCATTTGAAAACGAATTTAACCGTTTTCAAATTTCAAATCTTTGAAAACAAATTTAACCATTTTCAAATTTCAAATCAATATCAAATCTTTGAATACAAATTTAACCCTTTTCAAATTTCAAATCAGTATCAAATCTTTGAAAACAAATTTAACCGTTTTCAAATTTCAAATCAATATCAAATCATTGAAAACAAATTTAACCGTTTTCAGATTTCAAATCAAATTTTAAATCTTAGAAAAAAAATTTAACCGTTTTCATGGCCATTGTGATGATGATTCCAAATTATTCAATTCTCGATTTTCAAATCCGTGATTCGGAATTTCAAAAACCGTCTTCGGAAACAACACATTGTTTTCAGAGCCGCCTCAATCTTAACTTAAACCGTCTTTTGAAAACAAACCTAAGACAACCCTTTCAACTGACCGACTTTAGAAGATCTCTACTCTTCGGAAGCCGTCCATAGAACAACAAATGAATCTTTTTGAAAATTTTTATTTTTTTCAGTCCACCTTTCCGATTCAGCCTCGAGTCGATTAGAGTCCAGTCTATTTCAATTCAAGTCCTCTAGATAACGTCGAGTCTCTGCCGAAGGTAGTACCTATCTTCTGGTCTAGATCGTGTCGCCTAATTGTCGAGACATCTTCAATGGCATTAGCAGAGTTAAAACCTGTCGGGTATTAAACCCGTCTTTCCCCCACATTACGGATCAAAGGTCAAGTTTGTGTACATGTCACGTCCAACGACGTCACTCCATCAACGCACATCCAAACTGAGTCAAAAGTCATTTGTCTTGGCATCACTATGCCAAAGTCGACACTCGAGTCAAGTTCAACGTCTTGCACTCTGAGTTCATACATAAGAGGTCATTCACGATCTTTAATGAACTCATAACCTTGTCACACTGTCGCGTCTTCACGACATAACCGCCTTTAAAACATATGTGTCGTACTTGCCTTTGTTTGTGCAATCCCTTGCCAAGACAAGTTATGACGCCTATCGTTATGTCAAATAGGAATCCCTTGGGTGCCATCAATCGCCAACCAGATACTCAAGAAGCTGATCAACCTTCATCCGCCATGACTTCTGCCGAAACCAACAACATGGTCCTTCGACTCCTAGCTACCGTGGAAAACTTGAGCACTCGTCTCTCTCAAGTTGAGGACAAGATGATAACTGGGAATTTTCCCTCTTCTGATATTGAATAAAGGGTTAAGCTCCTTGAAAGTCGGCTACTTGCCAACAACAAAACCAACCCTAGTTGGAAAGCAACCAAAACCACTGAAGCAAATCCCTTAGGTGCTCCACCAATCAAAACCAGATGACCTCAAAGGTCCTTCCCTGATTTGGGTATGCCTTATGCCACAGCCTTAGAAAGGCTAATCTCTAAAGGAAAGCTCAAACCGATTGGTCCAACTCCAGACCCTCTACCAAACAAGCGAGGACGTTGATAGGACGGAAAACTGTTTTGTCAATATCACCAAGGTCGCGGACATGACACTGAAATGTGTCTCCCCCTAAAAGGTGCCATCCTTGGTATGATTGAAAAGGGCGAGTTACCATTATCTCCCTTAACAAACAACAAGAACAACCATCCTGAAAACCTTACTGGACATAGACAGGAATCTTCCCTAGACTGCTCTGAACTCATCTCTCCTGACGATGAGAAAATTCATGCAATTGATGAGGATGACATACAAAGCGCTATAATGATGCTCTCCGTCTCCATCATCAACATATTCTCAAAGCTGCAAGTGGCTATCGATGATTTGAACACTCAGGTAGCTAATTTAGAGAAAAGGTTTGGTAGCACCAAAAATGAACCTAACCACTAAGGAGAAAACCAACCCTCCGTTCACCAGCCCATAAGTGATGAGAATGAGGAATTGTCTGATGGTTCCAACATCCACGAACCCACCAACAAAGAACATGAAACTGCCTCATCAAAATCCCCATCAAAATACCAGGCACCATCCCAAAAACTTCCAATTGACAACGACCAAATCCTGTTTCCGCTCAGGGTTGACAAAAACAAAACTCACAAAAACATCCCAAAAAACACCAATGTTGGAACCTTGGGAAAACATCAAAGGGTTTTCACAGATCTGAGAATAACATATGCACCACTCTGGGGATACTTGCTTCATAAGGAATGCTGCAACCCATTGGTCGGACTCCGGACCCACCAGAACACGGGAGAAACCGATTCTGGGATGAAAATGGCTATTGCCAATACCATTAAGGCAAGGGCCATGACCCCGAAGCCTGCTTTGAACTCAAGCATGCCATTTAAGATATGATTGAAGCTGGCAAAATTACAGTCGCACCTCGCAGTCAAGATAATCCCCTCGGATGTCTCAAGTCAAACAGCCAGGTTGAACGTTCTCAAAGAACATTTACCAAACTCATAACAACCTATGTCGCAGCCCTTCAAAAGCTCATGACTGAAGGGAAGATACAACCAATCGGGCCCACTCCGGACCCGCTTGAATGTAGGAAAACCCGTTTCTGGGACGGCAGTATCTATTGCCAATATCATCAAGGAAAAGGTCATGACACTGAAACTGCTTCAAACTGAAACATGTTATTCAAAATATAATCGACAACCATGAACTGATAGCTTCATCCCTATGCCAACCAAGTGATGAAAACAACCCTTATGATCATCTCATTCTATAAGGAGATGAAAGCCTCATGGACTATTATTCTCATATCATTCCCAACAACGAGGGTGAAGTACTCAAGTGGGTCAATGCTCAAGACCAGACATTCAACCTGCTGGATGCTGCGAAGGAGACCTTCAAGGAGGAAGATGATGATTAGGATTCTGTATCTACGATTGAGTCTGAGTCTGAGTCCGAGTCTTAGGCTTTCTCATATCTATCCTAGTGTCTGTCCTTTTATTCCTAAGTGATAAACTGGGGGCTGTCCCCATGAGTCACACGTATTCATCGAGTCTGTGCTAACATCTTGTTTATCTAAATAAACGCACGATTTCCATCTACCATATATTCTCTCCTTTACCATTTCCCGTTGACAACGAGAATTGATTTGAGAATTGATTTAAAACATACAATATGTTCCAATTCAATGTGAGTACACTCGAGTGACGTTCCGTACCGAGTAAGCAGAGGACTCGAAACTCCGTGTCCATTCTCTTTACCTATTTCATGTCTGGCAATAGAAACCTTTCATTAGCACCTAATCTAGAACGAGCTCTTATCAAAGGGATTCTACGACGAACCCAGATAACAAACAAGAACATCTCCTTGTTCACGATAAATGACGGAAGGCAAGCCCATTCCCCACAAAAACTTCCCATCACCAAGTATCAACCTCTCACCAACGGGTACATCCCCGTCTGCACCTTTACCTTCCTCGAACGCAAAGCCAAAGCGAAAAGCCAAAATCAAAGGCCAAAGGCCAATCTCGAAACGCAAACCCAAAGCAAAAGGCCAAAATCAAAGGCCCAAGCCAATAGCCATTCACCCAAAGCCAAAGCCAAAGCGAAAGGCCAAAATCAAAGGCCCAAGCCAAAAGTCTTTCACCCAAGGCCAAAATCAAAGGCCCAAGCCAATAGCCATTCACCCAAAGCCAAAGCGAAAGGCCAAAATCAAAGGCCCAAGCTAAAAGTCATTCACCCAAGGCCAAAACAAAAGGCCCAAGCCAAAAGTGATTCACACAAAGGCCAAAACCAAAGCCAAGGCCAAAAGTCGTTCACCTAAGGCCAAAACAAAAGGCCCAAGCAAAAAGTGATTCACACAATGGCCAAAACCAAAGCCAAGGCCAAAAGTCATTCACCCAATGCCAAAATCAAAGGCCCAAGCTAAAAGTCATTCACCCAATGACAAAGCAAAACCAAAACCAAAAGGCCAAAATCCAAAGAAAGCATCCAAACACAAAAAATCCCGGACAAGTGAATTCAAAACACTAAGTCCAGGACCAATGTCCAAAGCTCAAGACCAACAAGTACAAAACACAAAAACACCAAAACCTAATGTCAAAGGGCTAAAACAAGAGCTCAAGACTCGTCAACTAACAACAAACCCAACACAGCTTCACCCATAAGTCCTTCTAGAGACTGTTACAGGGAGATCTATCTAAGATCCTAGGGATTCCCCTCAAGATCATAACCAACACAGCTTCACCCCTAAGTCCTTCTAGAGACTGTTACAGGGAGACCTATCTGCTATCCTGGGGATTCCCCTCAAGATCATAACCAACACTGCTTCACCCCTAAGTCCTTCTAGGGTCTGTTTTAGGCAGAACTATCTAGGCTTCTGAGGATTCCCCTCAACCTCATAGTATCACACTTTAACCTTTAAGGTCCAGACATGGGATTCTTATCCCAAACTATTTACCAACCATTTCGTGCTCAGGCCACATCAAGCCTGAGACCCCATTCCGCACCACATTACAAGTCGTAACCCATTGGCCTAAACACCACAAAATAAAAAAACAAGATTTTTATCACTCAAGATTTTTATCTCTCAAACAAACCTATTATTACCAGGCTCCACATTCCATAATGTCGAAGCTATTTTCACCCTGACCCAGATACGGAGTCTTCAAAAATCATTGCTCCCCGGAACGGGACATGCACATTTCATTCTTAGAGTCTACTTTTTAGTGTTCTCACGTAACAAGAAACATTTTCACAAACTATACCTCTTCGATTCATGATTAAGAGGGAACTGTCTCCAGACTCCAATCTACCTTCGAGTCACCAAACGGAATTTACCGTCGTGACCCTCAGCTCCAGATCTTTATCTGTCAAACAAAGCTCTTATTACCAAGCTCCACATTCTATAATGTCGAAGCCATTTTCACCCTGACCCAGATACGATGTCCTCGAATGCTTTTCTACCGAGAATGGGACATACCCAATGTACCCTTAGGGTCCACTTTTTAGTGTACTCACACGATAAGGAACATTTTCACAAATTACACCTCTTCGGTTCATAATCAAGGAGGATTTTTCTCAAATCAATTTTTGAGTCATCAAACGCCTGTTACCGTCGTGACCCACACACTTTAAGGTCCTAACAGCTTGTTTAGGCACACATTCAGAACTACGATCTGGTTTGATTTCACACCACGTGAATACGTAGGCAGTCATCCAAGGACGCAACCATATACCTCAAAATCAATTGTCAACACACACCTTGAACTAACATCTGGTTTGATTTCACACCACGTGAATACGTAGGCAGTCCTTCAAGGACGCAACCATACACCTCAAAATCAATTATCAACACACACACGCAGAACTACGATCTGGTTTGATTTCGCAAACACGCGAATACGTAGGCAGACCCTCAACAAGGACACAACCGCACATCCCTTTCAAAACAATTCCAATTTTCAACCCTCGAAAAAATAGCTTAGAACTACGATCTGGTTTGATTTCAGAAACACGTTAATACGTAGGCAGTCCCCCAACAAGGACACAACCGCACACCCATTTAAATCTCAACCATCACCATCAATCTTCAAAAGAAGCCCACCCAGCTGCATAAATTAATCTTAGACCACTTTACTGGGGGGCTTCTTCCTTAAGACGTTGCCCATTCCCTGTTTTGTCAATTTCCCACCTTCTCACTCTGGGGGCTTCTCTTTCAAGACGCCACCCGTCCTCTATCCACAAACATCTTTTGAGTCTCAACTACAGTCCAAAATAAAACTGCCCATAGCCTAGTGATCGGTTTGGACGATGACAAGGTCTTGGTTCCGCTCTCCGAATCATCATACCTCGAGAAGGGATCTCAAACGAGCAAACGAAGACAAAGATGTCCGGAGAAGATAATCAGCTCGTGTTCCCCAGCCGAGCGGACTTTTTACCTCAGGGATTTGATACGTGTTGTCACCTTTTATTGGCTAAGGATTTTCACACACATGTGAAAAGTCTGTCAGAGTCACCCCGTGTCGTGTCAACACTAAGTCTACATCACGTTCACGACCGCCTGTTTGTTAGTCTGGCAGTATGCGTCCATGTGAGTCGATGTCACAACGGTCACGTGTCTTCGATATGTCAAATCACGAATCTACGAGCAATAAATTCTAACTCTTAACAGCTTTTAAGCTTCACAACATTCGAAACTTTTATCTCCCCTCGCGTGAGATATTACATGCTAGTTGCTTATATGCTAATTTCTCACATGCTTATGTGCTTACGTGCTTATATGCTTGCATTCAACGTGCTTGTCTAGGCGACTGCGGATTTGTGTGGTCACTAACCATGCAGGTAATCTTGAGAAGACAAACTCACTCCAACTGAGTACTGGGTTCTTCCCAACAAACGGCGACCCGACAAGTCCAAGGGTTTCAACCGCATCAATTACATGGCATACGCTACCTTCCAACGAGCAACAACTCATATCCCCGGCAAGTCCTGAGAAGTTTCTAACTCCCCAGTGAGTGCCTATTTTCAAATGGATGTCACATAGGTCTTTCAAAGATCCTCACAACAACATTCATGATCCCGACGCAGCGCTCTCCCTAAATGGTTTTCCGTAGAGCTTTGCTTATTGATTTATCCCAACAGAGTACATTTAGGACCCCAGCAAGTTGGAGTTCATCGCTCCCTAGCCGAACCTATCAACGTCAACCTGGTTGGAAGTCATTACCAGACAATATCTTGTAATAAGCCCGATGTTTCAAGCTATTTCTCACAGTCGATCATCCGACAATCGATGGCTGGCGAGCCTCAAGACGCACCTTCAACATTGCCGGCGAGCCTCAAAATGTACCTACAACATAGCTGGCGAGCCTTTTCATGCACACAAGAAGAAATTCAAGGACATATCCCGAAGATGCCTCAGGTATGACTCCTTCCTATGGCTGGCGAGCCTCAAAACGTACCTTCAACATAGCTGGCGAGCCTTTGCACGCACAAAAGAAGCAATTCAAGGACATATCCTGAAGATGCCTCAGGTATGACTCCTTTCTATGGCTGGCAAGCCTCAAAACGCACCACCTTCAACACTGGCTGGCGAGCCTTTGTGCGCAAAGATTCAAGGACACATCCCGAAGATGCCTCAGTTATGACTCCTTCTTATGGCTGGCGAGCCTTTATACTTAGTCAAATGGACTTTAAATGACCCGCATCGAAGTCGACAGACTTTAATATGTTCCCAACGGCAGGTCCTTGACTCGAATCCCCCGAGTCGCCTCGGCGTCGCCCTTCCCTACGGCAGGTCCTTGGCTCAAACCCTTTTAAGTCACCTCGACGTCGCAATGGTCTTTAGGTTGTAATCTTCGATTGACCTAGAGGCTATACTTTGACTTTCGCCCCGTCCAAGCCTCACTAAAAGTGGGGGCTCTGTAGATACCCAGTATCTGCACCTTCCAAAAACCACCCGATGATGATCGGACTATAACGTGTTTTTGATATGCGTGCGTGGATTTGGCTTTATATAAGATGGTTTAATGCACTACTCGAATATGAAAAATGATTTCATAAATGGTTTTCTAACTTGATTTGCATTAAAATAACACTATTTAAAGTTAAAACCGTCTTCGGACCCAAAACCGACTCAGAAACCCGCAACTCGAGTCAACCTGAGTCAACCCAAATCTCGAATGTCGAAAATAATGCCATGAATGTCTTTATCATGTCATTTCCATTAAAATGACCCTATTTAGAGTCTAAAATGACCCTATTTAGATTCTAAACCGACACGAGGCCAAAAACCGACTCGAAATTCCACTCCCGACTCACACGGGTCAAACCCGAGTCAAGAACACAAAATACCTACCCCAAATAATACCCAAGATCAAGCTTACATGGCTAAGCAATCACCTAAGACCACAAATCATAACCAACAAAACATTGGTTAGAACAAATGGAAAATCCAAATTTGCGAAAGGGACAGTACACCCATTTGGATCACTAGGTGCCTCGCACCTAAAGGAGCTGTCTGCTTAGCCTCTAAGCAAACTCAACCGACCTACTACCCCACATTTCTCTATAAATACCCACCTTCACATACAACAATATTCTCACGAGAGTCCTCCCCCCCACATCTCCCTTAAACTTCTATACTCGACTTCCTAAGTCACAAAATCGACACGTGTTTTCGACCTACAGATCGAAAACACAAGCCTTACACATTTTGTTTGGTACCGTCGCCGTGCAATCGACTGACCCATTTGACCAACTCAATTCATCAATCAACATGTTTTAATTAACATATTTTTAAAACAAAATACTTTTTTAAGGCACTCTTAAACTTCTTTGATCGCGAGTAGTCACAACAAGAAAACCGTCTCTAAAGTCGTCTACTTTGCAAACATCAATACACGTAAGTTTGAGGTTGTAAACAACTCACTTATTTCATGTCTTTGCTGTTTTTGTGAGTTTATAAGCATGAACAATGCATAACATGATTCAAATATAGGTTAGATGAGCCAAAACCAAGTTTTGGCCTCAGACAGAAACTCTTTGCTATGCAAAGAGGCTCGCGCCTCAATGAGGTGTCCAGGTCTGACTCAAACGTGTTTGAGTTCGTCTTTCCTTCAACACTTTCTTTTATTTTTACTTTTTTCCTTTTACGGTTTTTACCATTTTGATTCATTTTTATGACAAATACTTTAACCATAAATGTAATCACCCTTTGTTCCTTATACCATGACTGTTTTATCTGTGACTCGGTGATATTACTTGGTTAAATACATTTTAAAGGGTATCATAACACTCTTTTCTTTTATTTACCATTTTTCTCATTTATTTACACTTGTAAATATATTAGTCATAATCATTATCATCCTTGGTTCTTTATACCATGTCGGTTTAATCCGAGTACGATGACAAACTCGACTAATTACAAATAAACGAACTTAACATAATTAGTTCAAATCAAACATTTTTCTTTCACTTTTATTTCATTTTATTTTTCTATTTATCTTGGCCATATTGTATGTCACCCTTGATTAAAATAAATACCATGTCGATTCAATTCGAGTACGGTGATAAAAAAAGGTTAAGCACATATATTTTACATTTTTATTTGTAAATTATGCTTTTCAAATTTGCAAATCCGACAACGAATATTACTAACATAATAGTAATTATTCCGAGTCATGCAAACAACATTTGCAAGCATTCATCACAAATACAGTTTTAAATAACCTTTTTAACAACCTTTCAAAATGGTTTTAAACAACCCTCTTGCAACCAGGAGACACCTCTTGGTTCGGCTCATGACTCGCGCCCCAAGGCCTCCTGTTTTCATCTTTTATGAACCTGGACACGCCTTATTGCCTCCCCGTGTGGCTCGCGCCCCAAAGGGGTTGCCTGGCACTATTCCGCCTCGTTTTAGCACTTGTCTAGGACGATCCCGACTTAGGTTAACCCGAATACATGACAGATCATATTGACAAGTTTACGTTTTTACACTTTGTCATTTGACACCCTTTTTCAAAATAATGGATCTTGTTAAGCACCATAATCCGAATTTGGTAAATGGATGTTTAATTTTCGTTTCACATGCAAATCAATCTAAATCCAACTTTGACACCAATTTCTTGGTACATGCATAAACAACCGACTTAGGAAATTCTCACATGTTAGTTTAAGACTTTTGGATGCGCATTCATGCATTTAAACCGTTTTATCAACTCTTGCACTTAAACAACCACGATCGATCAGTACACGCCGCTAACGCGGGCAGGATTGGGTGTCCGATTAAAGGGCTTCCCAATACGTACCCTTACCCCTTACTCAGAACCTTTGGATAGTGGATGGCCTTATCCAAGGCTTACGAGAGTCATTTTAGGCATAGAATGCTAAAAGGGGGACGAGTCCTTATCTTTAATACCTATGTCAAGCACCGCTTTTTACCTTGACTGACCTAGGTATAAAGTGGATTCGAACGGGTTCCAAGCATCCCACAAATGCTTGGTGGCGACTCCGAACATCTCTTGCATCGTTTCGAAACCTTTGCCAAGACGAAATCGGCCGATCTAAAGCGATCCGGTCGAAAGCATTTCTACGCCTCCAAACGTGGCTTTTCGACCGTTATACGTCCACAGATTGGCTTGGTGTGTAGGTGGCCTATGTCCACGGATCGGCGGCGACCCGTGTACACTTAACGCGCGGCCCATGTCCACACCTTATAATCTATATTTGCGGGTTTTCGTCATTAAATTAGAACCCGGATTTAAGAGGCTCGATTTGTTCATATCAAGTCCCTTGAATTCATCTTTGATATATGATTTTAATTCTATTCCTTCATCAATTTTTATCTTCTAATTTCCACCTATAATTTGAAGTTCGTATATAAACCCGTTTTCGACATCGTAAATAATAATTAACTTGTAATACTTCATTTCAATTCGTTTTTATTGTTTTACAACTGTTTCCGATGCATATAATAGGACTAAATCATCTTCACTCTAGTTATATATCAATAATCCATGCTAATCAAACAACCAACAATACCAATTAACGAGTCTGACTTTCACAGTCAGAACCCAACTCAAGAACAGTCGCATGAACTGATGCGCCTCTTTTAAGGGACGTAGCAGATGATGCGCCTAGTCTGAGGTGGTTTCTGCCTCTGAACTCGTATTGTTTTGACGTAGGCCTTCTAATTAGGTTTTAATCGGTTATTAACCTTATTATCATTACTAATTCGACATATTTTACAATCTCGACCATCAGCTGCCACCTTGGCCAGCTAAAACTTTGACCAACTAAGCTCAGAAAAGTCCTAGGGAGCCAGGCTTAATTCACACTACATCCAAGAGAAAACCAAGCTGAAAGACAAGTCGTTGAAAGGGACATAAAGCAAAAAGCAGATTGCCATTTCTGGCTAAACAAGTGGTGAACTAATACTAAGGTCCTTTTTGTTTGTCCCTCCATTTTTCAGATATCACCTAGAGCCAAAGTCATGGCATCAGCTACACCGATTTGTCTTTATATTTCCTGCCAAAGCAACACAACAGCCAAGGAAGCAGCATGTCACTATTAGTTGCAGTTTTCTGTTGTTTTGTTGAAAATTTCTTTAAATCATTTTGTCATCATTTTAAAATATTTCCATCACCTTGTTTGTATCCTAAGAACTAATCCTGGCCCTTGGATGAGATTTCTAGGTTAAAATTGTAACAGATTTCCAAGAAAGAGGCCTATATAAGGACCTTTACTCCAACTGCATTGAGGCAGCTTTTTGATAAATATTAAACCTGAGATTTCTCTCAATTTTAAACCTATTTAACGTGTGCTTAGTCTGTAGTTAAGAGTCAAGCTTGGTAACAACCTGTGCTAGGCTGTGGTTGTTGATCAATTACTTGTGGCAAAGTTTATTCAATCCTGTGCACTGACTGAAGGTTGTCTGATCTTTGTTGTTGATTTAAGTTGTGAGTTACCTGTGCATAGACTGTGGTAATCCTCAATTTAAGGCATCCAAATTGTTAGCTTACTTCCCTGTGACTATTCTGTGGGATTTGAGTTGATAATTATATCATTTGGTCCTTGTTCAGTCTCAAACAATCCTCCCGTGTCAAGCTGTCTGATTCCTTCTGTCAGTCAGTCTTATTTAATCAATTCAAATACTTAGATTGTCTCAAAAATCTTGAAATTTCACTCAGAGTTAGTTTAATCAGTTAACTAATTTGTCACCAAGTTTCATGAATTTAGCAGCTCATTTAGTATTTTTATTCCATTTCTGAAGTCCATTGCATACCTGAGAGCCTTTAGAAAAACCAGTCCAACTAAGGCTTGAGTCTTTGTGTCAGACATGGGGTTTGACACTGCAATTTGGTAACCAGAGCAAGGTTATAACCCAATTTCACCTTGTGTTGGTCTTGGGTTGAGAGAAAGTGTGAGTTTATTATCCCTACCTACAATAAAAACACAAAAACAACCATGAGTGAAGAGAGACTCACTGGTATTGAGACCAGGATAGAAACTCTTGCAGGAAATATGGATACACTACTCAATGCTGTCTACACAGTAATGGAGAGGTTCCCAAACCATGATCCAAGAAGACAACCACCTGCCAGAGGAAGAGGAAGAGGAGGCAGAGGTTTGTTTGTTGGAGCAGGGATAGGACAACCACTATATGAGTATGAGTCAGATTCTGAAGAAAGCAACAGGGCTCAGAAGTAGGTTCCTAAGCACACAGACAAGCATCTAAGGGTAGAAATCCCTGAATTTTGTGGTAGCCTAAATCCTGATGATTTTATTAGAATGGATTAGGGATATTGCGAAAATCTTTGAGTATAAAGGTTACACTGATGTCAAAGCTTGCAAAGTTGTTGTCTTGAAATTAAAGGGTTATGCTTCTCTATGGTATGATAACCTGAAACACCAAAGGATTAGAGAAGGGAAAGAACCACTTAGGTCTAGGTCTAAGCTTAAGAAAAAGATGCTGGGTAAATTTGTTACCAAAGATTACACTCAGGATCTCTTTATTAAGCTGTCCAAACTTAAACAAGATAAGAGACCCATTTAGACCTACCTGAGGGAGTTTAAGCAGTTAACCTTGCAATGTGAAATTAATGAAAAACCTGAGCAAATGGTTGGTAGGTTTCTAGAGGGTCTTGATAAGAATATTGCTACAAAGGTTAGGATGCAATCACTGTGGTCCTATGATGATGCGGTAAACCTAGCTCTCAGGGTAGGAAAAATGGGAAAGGCTAAGCCAGCAGTATCTAAGACCACCATTAGACGTGCATTCAGACCATTTACTGGTGTTAGGATTGGGAGTACACCTAAACCAACTACATCACCTGCACTAGATAAAGGAAAAGCCCCCATGAACCAGAAAACCAACCCACCTGTAACTGAGGGAAAGATCAAATGCTTTCAGTGTCAGGGATATGCCACTTTAGGAAGGATTGTCCTTCTAAGAGGGAACTGACAGCAATGAAAATAGAAGAGTGGGAAAGAGAAGGATTGGTTGAGTATGAGGAGGAGGAGAACCTAGTGCTGGAGGAAATGAAAGCTGAGGAAGAGTCAAGCTAAGATCAGGTTGTAGCTCACTCTGATACAGGGCACAACTTGGTCTTATGGAGGGTTATGCATTCACAACAGGCACCATTGGAAGCAAATCATAGATCCCTGATCTTGAGGAGTAGATGTACAGTTCAGGGAAGGGTTTGTAACTTGATCAAAGATGGAGGGAGCTATACCAATGTAGATTCCATCACCATGGTCAACAAACTAAATCTAGTGACTCAGGATCACCCAAACCCTTACAAGCTCAGATGGTTAAACAAGGGAGCAGAGGTTAAGGTTGACAAGCAATGTCTGGTTCCATTCTCTATTGGGAAAGTGTAAAAGGATGAGGTCTTGTGTGATGTTGTACCCATGGATGCTTGCCACCTGCTATTAGGGAGGCCATGGGAATTTGACAGAAATACAAATCACCAGGGCAAGGAGAATGTTTACAGTTTTAAGCATGAAGGTAGGAAGGTCACCCTGACCCCCTTACCACCAAATCAAAGAAACTATGGGAGTTTAAACATGCCAGAGGAGATCAGTGGTGTGCTATTCTTATATGAGGCTGCCATGATCCAGGAACTGAAATAGGAGCAACCTGTATTGATCCTGCTGTCCAAGGAGGTGACTGAAAAGAAGGGTTCAGAGTTGCGTGCAGAAATTGAACCTTTGATTTATAAGTTCAGAGATGTGTTTCCAAAAGAAGTACCTAGTGGACTTCCACCCTTGAGGGGAATTGAGCACCATATTGATCTTATACCAGGTTCTATGCAGCCTAACAGACCTGCTTACATGAGTGATCCAGCAGCCACCAAGGAGTTACAAAACCAAATTGAGGAACTCATGAGCAAGGGCTTTGTCATGGAATCTCAAGTACTTGTGCAGTCCCTGCACTACTTATCCCTAAGAAAGATGGAACATGGAGGATTTGTACTGACAGTAGAGCCATCAACAACATCATTGTCAAGTATAGGTTCCCAATTACAAGGCTAGATGATATGCTTGATGAACTGAGTGGTGCCAGAATTTTCTCTAAGGTTGATCTCAGGCAAGGGTACCATCAGGTGAGAATCAGGGAAGGAGATGAGTGGACGACTGCTTTCAAGATAAAGCATGGGTTGTATGAGTGGCTTGTGATTCCATTTGGTCTCTCAAATGCACCCAACACTTTTGTGAGGTTGATGACTGAAGTGCTGAGGCCATGCTTAGGTCAGTTTGCTGTGGTATACTTTGATCACATACTGGTTTACAGCAGCAGCAGGGAAGAGTATCTCAGCCATCTTAGAGTGGTCTTTAAAGTCCTCAGGGAGCAAAAACTGTATGGCAAGCTAAAAAAGTGCACCTTCATGGTTGAAGAGGTGACCTTTCTAGGCTACATTGTATCTGGGAGGGGTATATCAGTGGACCAGGAGAAGATCTCAACAATTCAGTCCTGGCCAGTCCCTAAGACAGTCATTGAAGTTAGGGGATTCCATAGATTGGCTTCCTTTTACAGAAGGTTCATTAAAAACACCAGCTCAGTTGTAGCACCAATCACTGAGTGCATGAAAAAAGGAGAATTTCAGTGGACTGATCATGCTCAACAGTCCAGTAAAAGGATTAAGAAATTAATGTGTGAAACCCCTATCCTGAAGCTACCATATTTTGATCAACTGTTTGAGGTGGAGTGTGATGCCAGTGGAGTTGGCTCAGAAGCCAGTAGCCTATTTCTGTGAGAAGTTAAATGAAGCTAAACTAAAATACTCTACCTATGATAAGGAGTTTTATGCTATCATCAGAGCCCTGATGCATTGGAATCATTATCTGAAGCCTAAACCATTTGTGTTGCACTCAGACCATGAGGCCCTGAAATATATCAATGGTCAACACAAGTTGAGTCACAGGCATGCTAAGTCGGTGGAGTTCTTGCAATCATTCACATTTTCCAGCAAATACAAGGAGGGAAAATAAAATGTGGTGGCAGATGCATTGTCAAGGAGGCAGTCCTTACTATCAGTCATGGGAAACAAGGTCCTTGGATTTGAGTTCATGAAAGAGATGTACAAGGAGGACCCTGATTTCTCTGAAGAATGGATAACCAAAACTGAGGGACAGAAGACCCCAGGGAGCAAGTTGACAAGGCTAAAGTAGTATCACCTAATCAAAGTAAATCTATCTCAGAACTAACAAAATAGCTAGTGGTAAGACAGGTATCGAATCCATAGGGAGGCGGTAATAATCCGTTTGCTAATATTTAAAGTGTCTTAAGGTAACAATTTATGGGGGTTTTGGTTTGTTTGTTTTCTATCAACTAATAACAAGTAATTAAAAGATGATTAACAATAATATTAAAGAGTCTAGGATTCCGGTTCACTAGGTCAATTATATGGGGTTTATCTTAATCAATTGTTAGATCAATCAAACTATCTAAGGTCACAAGATTGATTAATTCTATTATGTCCTTTAGATTAAGTCTAACATGCAATCGCTAATATTAAACACAATCTATTTGATTATCACAGCCTATGTTAATTCTAACCCTGTCGGTAAAAGCATTAATTCGCTACACTAATTATAGACTCAGGCCTTAAATCATATAACTAGAATAAGAGCAATAATCAAACGATAGTTTAAACGATATTACTAACAGTCATTTAATAATCCATTTTCTAATCAACCTAGATCTCCTTCATCCTAGATGAATGATTTAGCTACTCATAGTGAATTGAACAATAACAATAAAGATAGATAGCAACATAATTGAAGACATGAAAAAACAACAATGAATTAAAAGCATAAAACTTGAATAATAAATTAATGAAGAACGATTAGTACCTTAGTAATTAATGAGGAAAGATTAAAGAACAAAGTATGAAAGCTAAAGTATTTTCCAGCCGTCGAAAAGTAATAAAAGTGTAACCTAATAAATCCTACGAGTTTAGAATATATATTACAAACAAGACGAGTTTTAGGAAAATATGGAAATAAGATTATCAAAGAGGTTCCTCGATCGCGCCTCAACGTACTCGATCGAGGAGGGTTACTCAATCGAGCCCTTGTTCACTCGATAGAGGAATCAAGTCCAACAGCTTGATTTCTTCTTAACTTCTCTTTTTGTCTTCAAGTCTCCTCATTTCTCAAGCCATGCCTCGTGTATTCCACTATTCCATATCCGCAATGCTCATCTTCAATTGATTCACCTCGTAATGCGTCATTTCTGCATTAAAACATAAAGTGACGGCAGTATCAACATTTCACTAATAAAGGCATATAAATGATATAATAGGCACAGGAACGGTATCAAAACAACATGAAAGGAGTTATAAAAGTATATATAAAAGTGATACATCACAAGTATCTCTTGCAGGAAGGGTTCTTATTCCAGGGCAACAAACTGTGTGTACTTAGAGGTTCTTACAGGGATCCGTTGATAAGGGAAGTTCACTCAGTAGGCTTGGGAGGTCATTTTAGGGTCCAAAAGACACTAGACATACTGCAGGATCAATTCTATTGGCCCAGGATGATGGGAGATGTCCAGGTCATTCTCAGAAGATGTTCAGTGTGTCAACAAGCCAAGAGCTCTTTCCAGGCTGGACCATACACTCCCTTACCAGTGCCTGATAAGCCATGGGAAGATGTAAGCATGGATTTTATTGTTGCATTACCTAGGACTCAGAGAGGCAAGGATTCTTTGATGGTAGTTGTTGATAGATTCAGTAAGATGGCTCATTTTATAGCACGCAAGAAGATTAAGGATGCTGCCAGTATTGCTGAATTATTCTTACAGGAAATTGTGAAGCTGCATGGGGTACCAAAGACCATTGTGTTTGACAGGGACACAAAATTCATGAGCTATTTCTGGAGGACCTTGTGGAGGCTCCTGAAGACAAAGCTGCTATTCAGTACTTCTCACCATCCTCAAACTGATGGCCAAACTGAGGTCACCAACAAGACATTAAGGAGGATACTGAGGTGCATAGTCAGCAAGTCCTTGAAGGATTAGGATCTAAAACTGTCACATGCTGAGTTTGCATTTAAAAGAGCACCATCTGCTGCAACTGGTCATAGTCCATTTGAGATAGTGTATGGGATTAATCCACTTATGCTCTTAGAACTGTCCAATATTCCAAAAGGAGAGATGAACTTTGATGCTAAGGCAGAGCTGAGTAGATGCTAAAACTACATGAATCAGTTAGGAAGCAAATTGAAAAGGCCAATGAGAGGTACAAGAGGCAGTCTAAGGTCCCTTAAAAGAAGAAGGAGTTCATGCCAGGGGATCTGGTCTGGATACATCTGAGAAAATAAAGGTTCACAGCAAGGAGAAAGAACAAACTAATGCCAAGAGATGATGGTCCCTTTGAAATTGTTGAAAGGATTGGGTCAAATGCCTACAAGGTTGATCTACCAGGTGACTATGGAGTACATGGCACTTTTAATGTGGGAGATCTAAGTCCTTACTATGAATCAGATGATGAGGAGGCTACAGGCTTGAGGACAAGCCTTGTTCAACCAGGAAAGGCCGCAGCAGGAGCCAGGAACCAGGCCAACACTGATCAGGAATCGGGCAACAATCCTAACATCACTACCCTAATAACAGCCACTGACAGGCCTGCTTTAGGAGGCCATAATTATCAGTACAAGCTCGACCACCAGCTGCCACTTTGGCCAGCTGAAACTTTGACCAACTAAGCTCAGAAAAGTCCTAGGGAGCTAGGCTTAATTCACGCTGCATCCAAGAGAAAACAAAGCTGAAAGACAAGTTGCTGAAAGGGGCATAAAGCAAAAACCATATTGCCATTTCTGGCTAAACAAGGGGAGAACTAATACTAAGACCCTTTTTGTTTGTCCCTCCATTTTTCAGATATCACCTAGAGCCAAAGTTAAGGCATCAGCTGCACCTATTCGTCCTTATACTTCCAGCCAAATCAACATAGCAGCCAAGGAAGCAGCCTGTCACTATCAGTTGCAGTTTTCTGTTGTTTTGTTGTAGTTTTCTTTAAATTATTTTGTCATCATTGTAAAATATTTCCATCACCTTGTTTGTATCCTAAGAACTAATCCTGGCCCTTGGATGAGATTTTTAGGTTATAATTGTAACAGATTTCCAAGACAGAGGCCTATATAAGGACCTCTACTACAACTGCATTGAGGCAGCATTTTGATAAATATTAAACCTGAGATTTCTCTCAATTTCAAACATCTTTAACTTGTGCTTAGTCTGTAGTGAAGAGTCAGGCTTGGTAACAACTTGTGCTAGGCTGTGGTTGTTGATCAATTACCTGTGGCAAAGTTTATTCAATCATGTACACTGACTGTGGGTTGTCTGATCTTTGTTGTTGATTTAAGTTGTGAGTTACCTGTGCATACTCTGTGGTAATCCTCAATTTTAAGTCATCTAAATTGTTAGCTTACCTCCCTGTGAGTATTCTGTGGCATTTGAGTTGATAATTATATCATTTGGTCCTTGTTCAGTCACAAACAATCCTCCCGTGTCAAGCTGTCTGATCCCTTCTGTCAGTCAGTCTTATTTAATCAATTCAAATACTTAGATTGTCTCAAAAATCTTGAAATTTCACTCAGAGTTAGTTTAATCAGCTAACTAATTTATCACCAAGTTTCATGATTTTAGCAGCTCATTTAGTATTTTTGTTCCATATCTGATGTCCATTGCATTCCTGAGGGCCTTTAGAAAAACCAGTCCAACTAAAGCTTGAGTCTTTGTGTCAGACCTCGGGTTTGACACTGCAATTAACCATATCTTTTAGCTCTCAGGAATGCAATGGACTTCTTTTTAGGCCTTAACCATATCTTTTAGCTCGAATTAGAGAGTTTAACTTGTGCTAGGATGTAGTTTTACTCTTTAAATCAAGTAGATTGTGAGATTTTTACCATGCGCTTGCTTTGGGAACAATTTCACAATCATATCTTTCTTTTTATGTTCAACAAAACAAGGAAATAAGAGTACTAAAGAAATGGTAGCCTAAAAACCGAGACAAACCTCACGAGAAACAGCCTGTTCTTGGGTCGTTTTTGGTTTTGTTTTCTCGTTTTAAGTTGTTGTTATTTATCTAGTTTGCAACGGTCTTTTGTATCGTTGCTTTCGTGCTGTTTTTGAACCTTGTTTTACCTCTTAATTTTGCTGTTTTTAAAGGATTTGAAAAAGGGAGAAATTCTTGCATACCCTACCATTTTGTGCGCAACCTAGGCTCCTTACAAATTCGTGAGGAACCCGGCTGTTTACGCTGCAACTTGACAATTCACATGTAATGAATCTAACCTACTACTTCGATTCAATTGATTGCTAAATTGTTTTTCAAACCGACTTAGTTAATATTCACATGCTAGGATTATTCTGTTGGATGTTGCATTGTATTCATATAATTGACGACATATCAAGTATAAATAACTTCCCTGATCATTAATAGAGGTTGCTATCGAGGCGGGCGGGATTAGGTGTTCAAATAAACGAGCTTCCTAATACTTACCCTCACCCTTTACTCAAGATCTCTGTGAACATCCGTGTTCATTGGCATCACGAGAGTCATTCTAGACATAGAATGCTAAGGGGAATGAATTTCTCAGTGTTCATGTCACTACTTTGTGTCGTGACATGACGCGAAGTTTTCGAACGGTTCTAATTTTCCATAAAAATTGGTGGCGACTCCACAAATGCAGGCTTGTCAAACCTTTAACCGGTTTCAATGCCTTTCAAATCGGTAACGGCCCATGACGTGCCTCGGCCCTCGCGTCGGAGTTCCGTGGGAGAAGTGCCGCCGCCTAGAAACCGATGCGCGCACTACGCCAAATAAGTCTTTTAATAACGGTCAGATAATGCAATTACCGTTATTAAATAGAAACACGGAACCGTTATTGCAACGACGGTTGTTAAATATATACCAGGGTTGTACAAAACACGTGTAGTACCCGTAATTTCATAATAATTTATTAGAATAATTTATGTAATTTAAATAATTAATTAAAGGCATTTCTAATAATCACTACTACAAATCCAGGCAACTACAACGCCCCTTTAACAACGATTATTCACGAAAATCACAATAGACGTTGTAGAATGTATGGCGCGAATTTTACTAAAATTAATTACAACAGGTATGGTTATAAAAACCTTTGTTATTAGTTTTAACAACGGGTCACACATGAACAACCGTTGTTAATAATTTGGCGCAAAATTGGCTCAAAGTTAGTGAAAAGTAATCACAACGGGTGTTTTTTACAACCGTTGTTAAAACATATTTCACAACGGTTGCTGTTTAATAACCGTTGTCAATACCTTCCATACTATAAACCACACAAACACAAGTCTGCTGCAGCCACAAAACACAACCCTTAATACACAAACACAAACACAAACACAAATACAGCAGACAAACAAACACAAAACACACACTTTCTCTTTCTCTCTTACTCATCGTCGTTTTTTCTTCTCGCCGTCACTGTTGATTTCATCGTCTCTTACGTTCTGTATTTATCAGGTAAATCTCGCCGTCACTGTTAGTTTCATCGTCATTATTTTCTTTTTCTATTTATTTCTTTTGCATGTATGTGTTTTTATCGACCATTATGTTATTTGTTTAAGTATTGTTCGCATAATTTGTTAGTAAAACAATGAAGAAGCAATATGAAGAAGCAAGATAAACATAATTAATATATATATATATATATATATATATATATATATATATATTTATAAATACATAATTTAAAAAAAAAATTATATATATAAAAATGCAATTCTTATATTTTCATAGAGGATCTTATTCTGCTCTATCGTATCCGTCCTCTCCTCCTTGGCTATTTGGAGGTTCCGTTCAGCAGTTGCTATATCGTCATATAGCCGCAATCGCTTTCTTTCCGTCAAGCCATCTTCTTTGGCGTGCTTCGGTGCGGATCGAGCATCAAGGTAGCTCTGAAACTTTCCTCAATATGGAGGAACCGGCGGATGAAGCTGTTGTTGTTCTCGATCATAGTAAGAGTCTTAAGGATGAAATCATTCATTTTGTTGGAGTTTGGAGTTTGTTTTGAAAGATTAAGTAGAGTTATTTATTTGGAGTTTGTTTTAGCAGTTAGGGTTTGGAGATGTATATATTGAGATAATGGAAATGTTAGTTGAGATAATGCAATGTATTTATATTAAGCAATGTGTGGGTTGACTTGTTTTTTAATTAATATATATGTTAGTAAGTTGTGCCATAATCATCATATCTCTCAATGCTGCTTCAAATCTTATTACTAACCCTTCTCATTCCATATTGTCCGTTCATATGCACAGTGATGTCAGTAATAATGCATGCATCGGAATTCTAACGGGCCGTAATTATGCATGCATCTAGTAATATTTAATTTAATTTTTTTTTATATTTTAAGAACAAACAACAACGGTTATTTACAAGCAACCCGTTGTCTTTAGTTATAACAACGGTTTTGTATATTAAAACCCGTTGTTATAACTTTCCCCCCAAAATTGAGTCACACTTTCCACAACGGGTTTTTATACATAAAACCGTTGTTAATAGTTTTAACAACGGTTTCCTTAAGAAAACCAACCGTTGTTAAAACCTTCTACAACGGACGCTTTAACAACATCCGCTTTTTTATATAATAACGGTTTTTGACCGTTGTTTTAGCCTGTATTTGTAGTAGTGAATAATTGCAAATAAGATGATAATTAATAATAAAATAATAAGTGAGTCGGGAATTGGATATTGGGCCGTGAGATGGGTCGTGTATATGTTGGACTCGTAGTGCTCGAGTAACATTGATATAATAATAATAGTATATGTTGATAATAATAATAATACATAATATAGTATAGTAGTTTTCTAATATCGCTCTATAAGAACTACTCTATCACTATAAATAGATGGCATGACCTAATAAGGAAGCTTATTTTCTATAAAGATATAATATCACATAAAAGAAAGAGAGGGAGGATAAGAAGAACAAAAGCAAAGGAATTTATCATCTTTTATTGTCTCAAGGTAAGACCGTCTTAATTTATATTTATATCGTGGTATTCAATTAAATTATTGTTTACACACTGTATGAACCACCGAGGACTGTGCCGTTACCCTCAATAGTTGCCTTTGACCGTGGTGATGCTAGTGGGACCTGTCGTGGCCGTTGTCGATCACCGTAGGTGGCGAGTTTTATGTCTAAAAGAGTGGCTGTCGCGGATTAAAGACGGGATTTGTGACTTATATGTTTGACAAATAAACACGGGACCTGGGTAGCTGGTTAGGTCAGCTTTGGGTTGTGTGTCGTCTGAATGGTCATGGTGTTTGTTTACGAGTTGTGGGTTGTGTGTCGTCTGAATGGTCATGGGTTGTTGCGTGGGGTCTTGGCTGGTGGTGGGACCACCGTGGGTCAAGGGAGATCACCGTGGTGGCCACGGGTTATCACTGGTGGTTGTAAAGGTGGTATATAGGTGTTTGTGTTTAGTTTGTAACTGGTTTGTACGAGCTGCTTAGGGCGTGATCGTGCGGCTGGTAGGGGACGGTTGGGCTGGTGGTTGGAGGTTGTCGGGGGTTGTCATGGGGCAGGCTACTGGAGGATGGCTGTGGTTGTGCCTTTAGGGGTTGGTGGTGTCGGGAAAAGAGGGATAAACGAGGGGTGGTGTACACGGTTTAAATGTGTATGTGGGGTGTGTGTTTGGGGGGTTGTCACGTAAATTACATGGTGGGGTGATTGGTTATTTAATTTATTGAAACGGGTTTTACGTAATAATTCATACGGGGAAATAATTAATATAATTAAATTATAATCGAATAAATTAATATACTGAATTGAATAATAAATAATTAAATTATAATATTTATGTTAGGTGACGGTTTGTGAAGAATTTATAATCGGGTTCGTCTGCTTTAATTATTTGGAGCACTTTGAGCTGCTTAATTGGATTTGCTTGCCAGGTAGGAAACTACTCAATCTTGTCTTATTTCTGTTATTGCTAAAGATGGATTAAATGTATGAGGCGGTGGATTGGTAAAGGATGTGTTTAACTGTTTACAGCGATCTTTATTATCTTGCTGGATTTTCTGTCTTATGCCATTATTCTATATCATGTTGGTTTGGTTATATTACTGAGACTGTCATTATTATCGATTGTTGTTGGAGTTGGGAGATGAGTTATGTGTGTAACCAGACTGTGTGTCTGAGGCGGGACTGTGTGTCCAGTGGACTGTGTGTCCATGAGTATGACCGTGTGTCTAGAAGTGGAGTATGATTGTGTGTCTAGAAGTGGCTGTGTGCCTTGTGGCTATGTGCCGTTGGGTGAAGTGAACGGATTTGTGGTGGTAGAATTTATATGTGTATCAGTGATATTGCAGGTTGCTTTATTCTTATTTATTGTTAGTTTCCTACTCGACCTCGTGGTTGACCGTGTATTCGTGAACACCTGTGATGAACCATAATGGGGAGCAGATTTGACAGGTACTAAAGATTAGCTGACTTGGGAGCTCATGGGGATGCGTGAGGACTTAGCCAGTTTACCTAGAAGTCTAGACCACATAGATTATTTAGTCACTTTATTTATTTCCGCTACAAGTTGTATATTACTTTATATTAAGTTTTAGTTTGGTTAATTGTAATAAACATGTAATCGCTAATTTTTAATTTAAAATACTTTGGTTTGTTGTACTTTGTTATTCACTATCTCGGAAAAGCGAGATGGTAACGCTCTCATTTACTTAGGATGTCTAGGTAAAGGCTCCTGAATAAATGGGGGTGTTATAACACGCGACCGTTATATAACATCAATAACGGATCTATAATACCGTTATCACAACTCAAGAACCGTTATAAAACTGTTGTTAAATATGTTTATGGCAACGGGCATACTTTTAAGAAACCGTTATTAAATCGTAATAACAGCTTCAAACCTGTTGTCCTAGTTTACTATTGACAACGGTTTAGTGGTTCCAAAACCCTTGTTAAATATTATATATGATAACGGTTCATTTCGTTATCTTATTTAATTAAATGTCAAAATTTCACAACGGTTTTATTGCGTGCAAAACCGTTGTTACATTTATCAATTGACAACGGTATGTAACCGTATTTTTATTGATGAAACTTTGATAACGGTTCTTCTTAAATAAACCGTTGTAAAAGTTTTGAACTCGACAACAGTTATCGTTCGTTATCTTATATTTATGGCGGTTTGAATGTGAGGAAAAAGATGTCAACGGTTATTTATCTAAATAAAACCGTTGTCAAATAATTGTTTGCAACGAGTTGTTTTTTTTTTGGGAAAATGTAAGCTTCTCATTAAAATAAGACTGTCCCATACATCATTACATTATGCTCATTACACAAATAATCTCATCAACCTAGGGGGAACAACTTAAGTATTCTGAATATATTATACCTACTCTAGAGCTCGACTATTTCTAAACCGTATATCACAATGAATCAGTCTATTCTTCACCTCTGTTTGTACCATCCTGTAAAGCACAGCAGGCACGATAACACATACTTCCAGTCTGCATTTGTTTCTATTATGCCATATATGCGCCATCTGACTAGCTAAAATTACTTCAAAAATTTTCTTCCTGCTGAGTACAGGAGTCCTCCACTTAACCCACCACTGTATACAATCAGTGACAGGAAGCTGCTGTAAACACCATTCTACAACCATCTGTAGACATCTTCTGCTATAGCAGCATTCAAAAAACAAATGGCTATGGCTCTCCTTAGCATCACCACACAAATAGCAGTAATTGACATGGATTATACTCATCCTCAACAGCCTGTCCTGAGTTAACACCCTCTGCTGAGCAACAAGCCAACACATAAATCCATGTTTAGGCAATATCCACTTATTTAGCATCCAAGGATACCAACTAACTATAGCCCTCTCTAGTCTAACAAGTTGTTTTTAACCGTTGTCGTTTTTAATTATTTAAAAAAAATGATTTTAGCTTGTTCTAGCTTGTTCTTTGAAAATGCTATTTTTTCAAGCGAGCGTTTTGTAGCAAATTTCTTTGGAATGCTATTTTCCAGCTGCTGAAAATAGCATTCCAGCAGCTGTGCACTGCAAAAATTTAATCTTGCATCAAAATATTACACCCCGTGATCAATTAAACCCAGTTTAAAAACAGTACAAACAGGATGATCAAAATCCAAAACACAACTTCCTCAGAAAAACAAAAGAAGCCAATACACAATGGCTCTATATATACACACACGTACATAAAGCATGAGCAAACTATTGAGACTTCCCTAATGAAACAAAATAACTGGCCCACATATTCCTCAACTGGGTGATGTCCTCTGACGAATATTCTTGGGCTTTGTTGAGTATTAGTGGAAACTACAATTCAAAATCTACATAATCAAAATAGATATAATACATGGAAGTATACAAAATTGAACTCAAGTTATGTCTGAAATAGTTTTTAAAGCACACTAACCCGTATCAAAATGGTAAAACGTTTTCCGTTGATAACCTCCCACAAGGATTGATAAACTTAAAAGGCGCATTGTTTGTCGTCTGGTGGTTTAGGAGACTATTATATAAATCACACACAAATCAGCTGAATTAGATAATCAACCTCTTGCATAAACATAAATTAAATGATACGAGTAATTATTAAGAATACACTTACTAATGGTGTGATGAAATTGGGAACAGTGTTGCTTTCATATTTCCCAAGTGGACATAATCTTTTTTTTGCTTCAAAAACACTAATTCGTAAATATACACACATGCCATTATTATTTGCATATATATGGCTCAAGTCATACAATAACAAATGACATTATTGAAGGTTGTAAACGTACTCAGTTATCATCCTTACACAACTGTCAGAGGGTTTGCCTGCGCGAGAGTCAATCCAGTACACTGTTTTTGTTTCCACTTGGATTGCCAGTAGCGCCCAATGCTCCCTATTCAATTTGGGACATTGAACTATTAGTTCATTTACACGCATGTAAGCATCTTAATAATAAATTTATAGAACCATGATTTATTACAATAATCACGTACTATACATACATATTCTCATTGTAGGGGGCAAGCCATAGTTTTTTGGTCGACATCAACCGACGAGCGATACTATTGATTTGTTCTTCTTATGAAATTCTTTGCACAAAGAACGCCTTAGGACTCAAGAATCCGTAGGCATGAATTGGGACCTTCCACTCAGCGAACTGATTATTCAGGTACCTATTACGCCACATGGAACAAAGAATGTTATTGTAATTGATAATTTAAACAAACATCATTATTCATAAATTGAAATGACTAAATAGTTCTATTAATAAAACTTACTTCATCCAAATCAAAATGTGAACAACTTCTAAATTGTCAAGGTCGACAAATTCCATCAGTTGCTTCAGGTCCAGTACGGCTACATCAGCTGCGCCCATAATTTCCTCTTCAATATTAATCATGACTACATCCCGTCTAGGTGACCTCTTTACAGCTAGGTTGTGCAAAGCCTTCAACGAAGTAGTTTTCATTTTTTTCTTATATTCACACGATTCATAATAAGAATCATAAGCGGGCTTAACTGCAACAACTTTCGTAGCTAGCTTATATTGTATGTTCTGTGGTTTTATTTTTGGGGAAGACGTAGTCCTTTCAGTGACCTTGTCCGTTGACATAGTTGTAATTGCTTTAGCTGCCATCTTTGCTTTGCTTAACTTCTGCAAATGTAAAGATTAAGTACTTACGATATGTTAATATTCGTACCCTAATATATTTAAAGAACAAGTAATAATTAACGTCTGCAAATAATTTAACTCAAGGATGACAACATTGATGAGGTTGTCAGGCCATTGCACATAAGAGCTTAGGGCTTCTTTCAAATAAGTGACCTCCTCATTAGGAAATGGTATTTTTACTTCCCCATACTCGTCTTTATATAATTGGGACACTTCCACTTTCCTGCAATTGTCACGAAGGGGTATACCATGAACCTTAACTTGTTGAAGCCGATCGTAATTGAACACGTATCCCCTGGCAACAGCAACTTTCTATTTCTCCTGTAAATAGAACAGACGACAAGCCACCTTGCAATCTCCCTTCACGACAGCTTTAATCAATTAGTACACATACATTCGCTACATTTAATAAATTTCATAAGTAAAAAATGTGTATGGTATAAATAATTATAAACTAGCAGCTATTACCTTTTTCGGTGTTGAGAAGAACATCTGATCATTAACTACCTCCACCTCATCCTATGTCACGGCCTTCCTGGCTTTCTCTTCCTCTTCAACTGCCTAATATCGATCCTCGGCTCCCACCTCAGTCTCCTTTACCATTTTCTTCTCCCTTGCCATGTCATCCTCGGCTTCCTTCTGTACATTAACACTTATCCATATAACACGTACTGATTTTCCAAATCATATAACACACTGTATATAAGACATAAATATTATTACCTCCTTTTCCTCCTCCTCCTCCTCCTCCTCCTCCTCCTCCTCCTCCTCCTCCTCCTCCTCCTCCTCCTCCTCCTCCTCCTCCTCCTCCTCCTCCTCCTCCTCCTCCTCCTCCTCCTCCTCCTCCTCCTCCTCCTCCTCCTCCTCCTCCTCTGCTTCCTTTATGACTTCTTAAACCATATCTAACTCTTTTTCTGATGTCTTTTCCCCAGTTTCCAACATTCTCAGCATCAACATGGCTATTTTCTGTAGCTGTGTAGTATAAATTAATGTCAGCATATATAGTTATAAATTACGTTGGTTCAAATACAGTATTTATACGGTTACCTTCTTGGAATCATCACCACTCATCATCCTTCGAGTAGTTTTCCCAAAATACTTAGTGATACCAACATGCGTCGATACCCCTCTCACACGACCTGGATGCTCTGCTTTGCCGATTGCCCTAGCAAGAATGTCATCACATCCTTGAGGCTTTCATTTTCCTTCCTGTACCTCCTTCTCACAGATCCTCTACATGCACATAAAACCATTAAGCAACTCACAATTATATAACTCCGACCACCAGTGGTAGGAGTAACATATTTATTCAAACTTAAAATTTTCTCTTTGATGTCGTTATCATATTCAGTTTCCGTCTTCCCATTCTTAGGAGTGTGACCTTCCACCCAAGCGTCGTGACGACTGAATTGTCCAAGCTTTGCCTACAATTCATTCATCACATTGATATCCTCTCAAAATATTTATGATTTTACTATAAACATATATAACATCTGACTAAAACATCTAATAGTCTAATACTATAAGAATTATGTACTTACAAGTTTCTTGTTAATCATTCTATAACCACCTTGGGAGCCGTAAATGACGGTCTTTTTCTTTGAAATGTTTGCCTTGTTCCTCTCACTCATAGCCTTCATCAAATAAATTGTATCAAGAAACGTAAGCATGACCAAACACTAAACTAAGTATACTTTTTTACTTATTATTATTAAGTTACCTTAAACTTGCCAGACTGCCTATAAGCGATATAGCTATCCCAATGGTCCTGGCTGACATACTGATACTTCTATTTTGGTGGTTTCTTGTTCATCTCCCTTGTTTCCTTGTTGAATAAGTGGTTCTCAGCAATCTTTAACTTCCAAGATCTAAGGGCTTTCCATGTATTTTTATAGGTACTTATCATACTTTTCGGGGACAACGTAAGCTAACTGCATATATCATCAGCATAGTTGGTACAAGTGTTTCGGCTAATACACATATCAAGTAGAAACTTAATTTCAGCTAAAGCTTTTATTATTTTATATACATACCTTTATTCTGTTTATTAGCATGGTGTTTGATACCCGTCGTTGTGAGTACCAAAGATAAAATTTATAATCTCCTATTAAGACTAACCTAGGCTAGTGGTAACAGGGTCGAACCACAAGGAGGCAGTTGTAAACTTTAGTTGATTTATGTTCAGTCTAAGGTAACTATTATGGGGGTTGATTTGAATTGGTCTAAGACTAAGAGCAAACAAAGATAATAACTAAAAATACGATTTAAACAGATAAAAGAAGGGTACTAGGATAGTCGGGTCATTATAGCTTCGGCGGCAGCAAACTAAGTCGGTCTGAATCAAACACAGGTAAGGCGGGAAATAAAGAGGTCCTCTCGGTCCACTCTTAACAAATAGCATCTCTCGATCTCGCTATAGGTCCCTAATGTCACTAATACTAACTCTCGTCCTGAAAAGTGACTAACGGTCTAAACTATACCTATCTTTCGATCTTAGTACAGTTTAGTCGATTTAATTGATGGTCTAATAACCTCCCCTACCTTCCGATCTAATGGGTCAGTCACGAAATAGGTATCTAACTGGTCGCATGCATTCGATTCGTTAAATACAAGATTAAATTCAATTAAAACGAATACAAACCCTACGAGGTCAGTCGATCGACTGATAAGGTCAGTCGATCGACCAACACGCGAAACAGCTTCCCTAATCTAATGCCGCCTATGCCATAAATCGCCTACATCCTAGCACTATAGAATTAGCTACTCATGATGAAAGTAATAACAACAACAAAGCTAATAATGATTACTGAGTTCATGCTTAAAGTAAATAACAATAACGATAACACGATAATTGGCTTTGGGGCACTAACTATCAAACCTATACTAATAACGAAAGTAAACAATAAACTAAAATTAGAGCAGAATGAATACCGAGATTTAAGAGAAAGATTGAGAACAAAGGCAGAATTCCAATGCTAAAATCGATATCCCAAACCCTAGTTACTCGAAATAAACTGAAAACGAAAGTATTGTATTGTGATAGAACCTTAGATAAAAACTTCGATTAAAACTTGGATATCTAAACTGATGGTTTTATGTTACGTTATATAGCAATCAACGCAACATCTTATTTCCTAAACCTAAACTTCACGGGCTTCAAGATTCACGGTCTTTCAATTCACGTCTGGAATAGAAATCTGGTCGATCGACCGATCTTTGGTCGATCGATCGCTCCTCAAAGAAAAAGTAGCTTCGGAACCGAGCATTGGTCGATCGACTGAGGGTGATAGTCGATCGACTGGATGAGCTGCTATTGACTTCTTTTAACTCGTGGACTCGTCTTTTGGGCCTTGGATTGCGCACCAAGCTCGTTCCTTAAACAGTTCCTTTACGTCATTTGCAATGCAGATTACTCGGGGGCGGATTTGGCTTGATTTCCCGTTGAATTCTTCACATTTTCGCAATAAAGTACAAAACACTAAGTAGACGGAAATAGGGAGAAATGTAGCATAAACTACAAGAATGAGCTCTGAAATGCGTGTAAAATGGGATGTAAAACATCATATAAATGACACGCATCAAACTTCCCCAAACCAAACCCTTGCTTGTCCCCAAGTAAGAACTAGACTCGATCTAATGACCTAATGGAACGAGTTCAATCTCAGAGCGAAATGCAAACTGTTAAGCCTAAACCAATTTAATGCACAACCAACAATCAATTAGTAATGTGAATCGTGCAAACGAATTATAAAATCGTTAAAAACTGCTGAACCGTTGACTATACAGACTTATCAAATTGGACTCTCGCGGGTCGCTCAAATCACTCAATAAGTACAGGTGAAATATATATATAAGATAGAAAGAAGTAATTTTGTAGTGACTCTCACCTAACTACGACCTATGAGGACATGCCAGCAATAAAATATGAAAATGACCTCTACGACCGTACATATGCATTCCAACCGAACAGATGACCAATGACACATGCCGAGGTATATATGGGATATGTGAGGTATGGGTAAGAAGAGGCAAAACATTTTATGGTAAAGTGGAGGTACAGATGATCAAGCTAATACCAAAACGGAACCAAGTGGTAACATCCAACTTCTTTCTCATAAACAAATGAAACGGTGCTATAGCAAGCACAAAACTCATAATCTCCAAACTATTAAATCAATAAAACTCCCCATAGGATATAAATAAAACATGGGAGCAAAAATCGCCAAAAGATAAGGATTAAATTATGCGAATTGATTTTTTCCTCGAATCTTCAGTCGATCGACCAAAAGGGGCAGTCGATCGACTGCTTTGAACAGTACAGGACATTTTTTTTCTTTCTTTTTCGAATCATTTTTTTTTTCATTTTTTTTCTTCTTCTTTTCGTTTCTTTATTTCCTCCTTTTCATCTTTCCATCAATATCTCAAACATGAGCATATGCTACCAAAAACGAGTCACAATCCCAAAAACTAGGCTACTAGCTTGACAAAGGCAGGCTATGTGTAGGATGTAGTAATCGGGACAAAAAGGATATTTTTGGCAGTGTGGAGCTTATGGGCAAAATGAATAAAGGGAAACCTCTACCACATGTGTCGACAAACCACAAACCGAATGCATACAGGTATTAAGTAGATCAAGTTCATATTTATGCAAATTAAGGAAACATGTCTCATAAGGAGTACTACTCACATTCCTAAATAAACCGGTCATTAATGTCACCAGTTATAGGCTCTAAAACTCAGAAATATGATGTAGCTTGCCAATTTTCAAAGTCAAGTCTCAAGCTCAGCAAATAATTTAACGAAAACTCGTGGATATGCATATACGATTCTACTAACAACATGTTAATCTAGCAAGGCTCAGGCAAAACAGGTGCAAATGCGATATCATCCTTGAAATACTACCGTTCCGACTCAATCTATATGCTAAAATAAACGTGCATTTTATGGAATTTTGGAAATTTTCAATTTTTTTTGAATTTTTTTCTGTATATATAAAAGAAATGAAATACAATGCAAAACAAAATTAAACGTGAATGCAAGCAAATGATATGCGACGCAAAACCCTTCCCCAAACCAAATCGCACAATGTCCCCATTGTGCAAAATCAAATAATGAAAGAAAAGAGAAACGGGAATTTGCGAGAAATTAAATAAGCAAGACATAAAGGAGAGATATGGAACTCACAAGACTTTAAGCGTAGCAAAGGAAACCTCCCCAAACCAGCGTGAGCTAGGAGGTTTCAGTAGCCAGCAGTGCTACCAATAAAAGTGCCTGAAAGACAATTAAAAACCACGCATAAGACCGAAGAAAACAATTTTGAAGCGTAAAAACTGTGCACAAATGAGACAATAGAAGAAATAGATAATTCGACGGAAAATAAAGTGGAGTAGAAGACTCCCTTAGGTCCGCATATCGACCAAACACAGCAGGGGAGAGGTCGTGAACGAATATAGCAGCAGCAGTGGTCGATCGACCAAGGAGATCAGTCGATCGACCAGGTGGGCGTGAATGTAGCTCTGTAAAACCGCAATTCAGATCGATCGACCAATGGTACCAATCGATCGATCGCAACACGCAAATAGCGTCTTATTTCTTCGTAATTGCTCAATGATTTGAGCTAACAAGCTCTAAATACCTGCAAATACACAATAGTACGCGCCCAAAATTGCGCAAAACCCAGAAGAATGTCGAAAGTGCAGAAAAATCCTAAACAAAACGAAATAAAGGCGAAGTTTTCGCGCACACAAAAGCAATAAAAATGTCTTAACAAAGCAATTGGAATGAAGTTTATAACGAGCTTGATCAACTTAATCGTTGATCAAGAAGGACCACGGTATGGCCCACTTCGTCGGCTTCTGGCTACTAGAGGTAGCCTCATAGGTGCTCATGTTATCAGTTTCACCCTTCTTAGCTTCGACAGTCGGAGAACTCAGCTGATCAGCTTCGTCACCTCTCCAATCAAGGACTTCCTTGGGATCATCGGAATCCAAATCGGACCATCTCACCTTGGCTTGCTCACCTTCCACTTCCTCATCGGTCTCATTGCTTAGGCATCCAAGACCTCCTCTTTGAGTGATAGGCTCTCTCATGCTGGAATAACTTGTGACTTGCTCTTCCCCAAACCAGCTCCTGCATTATTAGAAACAGACAAATCTTCCTCCAGTTTGCTCCCGGTCTGGGGCGGACGGGTTACAACAGGAATAGAAATAGGCATATCGGGAAGTACAAAGTACGATTTCTTTTCAGAAACCGTATTACAAGTTACGGGCCACATGGGATCCTTTTTCTTAGCCGGCTGGGCAAAGACAATAGAGTGCTTTCCCACTTTGAAAGTCAAGGTTCCTAGACCGACATCAATAATCGCAAATAGCGGTGTGCGAGAAATGGCCTACCCAAAATAATGGGAATATGGTCATCCTCGGGCATGTCAAGGACAACAAAGTCGACAGGGAAGAAAAACTTCCCTATCACGGATGGGTATGTCCTCTAGGACTCCTATAGGCTCGACCGCAGATCGGTCGACCATCCGAATCTGTCATCTCGTTATTGCAAACCTGGTCAACTTAAGCTTTCTAGCTAGACTCAAGGGCATGACACTTATGCTAGCTCCTAAGTCACATAATGCCTTTTCGATAGAAAAGGTACCTATCTTTGCAAGGAACGAAAAACTGCCGGGTCTTCTAACTTATGGGGCGCAGTGTGAGACAAGTAGGAGCAAGACTCTTTAGTTAACGCAACAATGTGAACATGTTCAAGCGATTTTTCTTTGACAACAACTATTTCATAAATTTAGTGTATCTTTGGCACTTGGTTAACTAACTCAAGGAAGGGTACCTGAACATTCAAGCTACGAATAACTTTCTCAAATTTACTAAAAGATACCTGTTCCTTCGTCGGCACGAGTCTCTCCGGATATGGGGCTGTAAGGAGTACCTTAGCCCTCTCCTCTAAGTCGCGTGTGCCGGTATCCTTGGACTTAGGCTGAAAGTCCGTCACCTTTTCTTTGTTGAAGCTAGACCCCTCCTCGGACCGTCTCAAATGAGAACCATTGACCGTCATTGGATTGAACTTCGGAGCTGGGACTGACCCATCAGCACTCGGGTCTGCCCCTAAAATATTCGGGACGGTGGTCCCCCGAAACAAGTGGTCTCGTAGATTATTTGGCATCAAAGGACGAAATTCTTCAGCATCAGCAGCGATCTCAGTCGATCGACCACCGTCTTCAGTCGATCGACTGAGATGTACAGTTCCAGAAGCTCCTGTAACCCGTGATTCAGTCGATCGACTGAGTATATCAGTCGATCGACTGAAATGCCTGGCAGACGTCTTTTTCTTTGATTTGTTCGTTGAAGCTTTCTCTTGACTTGTTTCCGGCTCATCGTTCTCAACAGCATCCTCAACCATTGCAGGACCATCAAGGGTGGACCCGCTCCTCAAAGTGATGGCATTTAGGGTCTCCTTTTGTTCGGGTTGAGTGGGTAAGTGTCCGGGAGCTCGAGTGTTACTTTTACTAGCCAGTTGAGCAATTTAGCTCTCAAGTAACTTCATCCCGGCCTCTCTTGCTTGGGACTCCTTTAGCAACAGATTCTTAAGCTCGGAGAACTCAGAATTCTGTGATTGTTGTTGTTGCGGCACATATGGAGGCTTTTGAAACTGCTGTTGCTTTTGATGAGGCGGGACATAGGGTTGTTGCTGCGGCGGATGTTGGGTTGGATTTTGGACATTTTGGCTCCTCCAACTCAAGTTTGGGTGGCTTGGCTCGTAGTAGGTGTTTGTCTGCCTATAGTGTTGAAAGGCAGCACAAGATTCAAATGGACTAGGGCAGTTTTTCGAGACATGGCCCTCAACTCCACACCTTTCACAGACGAAGGGACCGTCTGACACGGCATTAACTTGGTATATCCCACCCTTAGAAGCTCCTCCTAGCTCATACTTGTCAAAGCTCGCGGTGAGAGCCTCAAGTGCAGCAACAGAAGAGGATTCAGCAGCTCTCCTCTGGTTCCCTCTCGAATTCCCATATTCGGCCTTGTGGGTAGCTAGATCGTCAATGATCTTCCACCCCTTGGTTGCTCCCAGATTTTCAGCGAATCTTCCATTGGCAGTACCATCCAAAATGGCCCTCTGATCGTCGTACAACCCATTGTAGAAATGATTGCACAAACTCCACTTTTCAAACCCATGGTGCGGTATGGTTCGCACCAACTTCTTGAATCGGACCCATGCTTCATGGAAATTCTCATCAGGCCCTTGTTTAAAGCCCGTGATTTGAGCTCTAATAGCGATCGTCCTTGAAGCAGAAAAGTACTTCTTGTAGAACGCTAATGCCAATGTGTTCCAATCAGTGATCCCCTGAGCGGTCCGGTCCAAATCTCTATACCACTCCCTTGCAGCGTCACGTAGGGAGAAGATGAACATGGTCTCCTTGATTTGATCCTGGGTCACGCCAGTTGGCGGGGGAATGGAGCAGCAGTAGTCAATAAAGGTCTCCATGTGCTTAGCTGCATCTTCATTTGACTCCCCCAAACTGATTTCTCTCGACCATAGTAATGTAAGCAGGCTTTGGTTCGAATTTCCTGGCATCTCCCGGTAACTCGAACCCCTTATATAAGTTATCGGTTGTCGGCTCAGAATAACTAGCTATACTTGCTTCCTCGGCCATGACTGGAATTTCCGGAGAAGTAACTGTCTCGGCTGAAGAAGTGGAAACGGGTGAAGACTGTGGGTCTTCTTCGAACAGATCGTTCTCGTGATAGCTTGACAGAGTACTCAGCTCTTCCTCTGTCGGTAATACCCTTTGTGTTCGTCTCAACTCGCGCAAGGATCTTTCAAGCTCAGGGTTCAACGGTACTAATTCTCCACCCTGTGACCTGCGCATAAGAAGAAACTACAAAAAGAATATAAGAAAAGTTTAAGGAACGGGTGTCCCTTAAACTAAGAAAGACTAAAAATAAAAACAACTAAAGTTAGGACTATTGCCTCCCCGGCAACGGCGCCAAAATTTGATACCCGTCGTTGTGAGTACCAAAGATAAAATTTATAATCTCCTATTAAGACTAACCTAGGCTAGTGGTAACAGGGTCGAACCACAAGGAGGCAGTTGTAAACTTTAGTTGATTTATGTTCAGTCTAAGGTAACTATTATGGGGGTTGATTTGAATTGGTCTAAGACTAAGAGCAAACAAAGATAATAACTAAAAATACGATTTAAACAGATAAAAGAAGGGTACTAGGATGGTCGGGTCATTATAGCTTCGGCGGCAGCAAACTAAGTCGGTCTGAATCAAACACAGGTAAGGCGGGAAATAAAGAGGTCCTCTCGGTCCACTCTTAACAAATAGCATCTCTCGATCTCGCTATAGGTCCCTAATGTCACTAATACTAACTCTCGTCCTGAAAAGTGACTAACGGTCTAAACTATACCTATCTTTCGATCTTAGCACAGTTTAGTCGATTTAATTGATGGTCTAATAACCTCCCCTACCTTTCGATCTAATGGGTCAGTCACGAAATAGGTATCTAACTGGTCGCATGCATTCGATTCGTTAAATACAAGATTAAATTCAATTAAAACGAATACAAACCCTACGAGGTCAGTCGATCGACTGATAAGGTCAGTCGATCGACCAACACGCGAAAAGGCTTCCCTAATCTAATGCCGCCTATGCCATAAATCGCCTACATCCTAGCACTATAGAATTAGCTACTCATGATGAAAGTAATAACAACAACAAAGCTAATAATGATTACTGAGTTCATGCTTAAAGTAAATAACAATAACGATAACACGATAATTGGCTTTGGGGCACTAACTATCAAACCTATACTAATAACGAAAGTAAACAATAAACTAAAATTAGAGCAGAATGAATACCGAGATTTAAGAGAAAGATTGAGAACAAAGGCGAGAATTCAATGCTAAAATCGATATCCCAAACCCTAGTTACTCGAAATAAACTGAAAACGAAAGTATTGTATTGTGATAGAACCTTAGATAAAAACTTCGATTAAAACTTGGATATCTAAACTGATGGTTTTATGTTACGTTATATAGCAATCAACGCAACATCTTATTTCCTAAACCTAAACTTCACGGGCTTCAAGATTCACGGTCTTTCAATTCACGTCTGGAATAGAAATCTGGTCGATCGATCGATAATCTGGTTGATCGATCGTTGCTCCTCAAACAAACGGTAGCTTCGGAACCGAGCATTGGTCGATCGACTGAGGGTGATAGTCGATCGACTGGATGAGCTGATATTGACTTCTTTTAACTCGTGGACTCGTCTTTTGGGCCTTGGATTGCGCACCAAGCTCGTTCCTTAAGCAGTTCCTTTACGTCATTTGCAATGAAGATTACTCGGGGGCGGATTTGGCTTGATTTCCCGTTGAATTCTTCACATTTCTGCAATAAAGTACAAAACACGGAAGTAGACGGAAATAGGGAGAAATGTAGCATAAACTACAAGAATGAGCTCTGAAATGCGTGTAAAATGGGATGTAAAACATCATATAAATGACACGCATCAGTGTTCCGTATTTTACTCAGTTCACTGATACACGGCGTACCGAGAGGCACATACTGTCTTACACAACAACCAATCCAACTCGCAAAATACCCGACATTCTCACCATATGGCAGCCCCGTATCTTTATCTCATTGTAAAGGATTATGTATCTTTGAATTTATTGCTTCTAGGGAAACCTTGTGGCGCATTCGACCCGCAGTGTGCTGCAAATTATTCTCATCACCTGAGTCATCGCCTTAGGCATTTCCATCGTTTCTTTTCTGCTTTTCGACCATATCTAAAGAAGAAATTAATAAACAAATAATAACAATGCATACTTATAATAACAAACAAATCTCTAGAGAGGAGGATTTATTACTTCTTTAAAGAGGAGAATCCGGATTGATTTGACGGCGACAATGGCGATGATGACTGCGAGGACGATGGGGTAGGCTGGTGGTTGAGGGGAAGCTCAGTGTTTGAGGATATTATGCGGAGGAGGGGAAGCTCTGAGTATATATGTGTGAATAATACAACACTTGCAAGACCTTGTTTAATGGAAAGTAATAAACACAGTATAAGAAAAACCGTTGTATTTTGTGGCCAAACAGACAACGGTTTTATTTCAAACCGCGTAATTGATTAGTACTATCTACAACGGGTTAGAAATAACCGTTGTCTTAAAGATTTTCATTTTGTTTGATTTTCCCGTCAAGAATTAAAGCATCATTTTTATATACATAACAACGGCTTGAACCGTTATAACTGTATATGTCCTGAACAACGGTTTAGGTATAACCGTTTTATTTTATATTTCATTTTGTTTGATTTTAGAGCCAATAAATAAATCATCATTTTTATATAGATAACAACGGGCTGAACCGTTATAACTGTACACGTCCTAAACAACGGTTTAGGTATAACCTTTGTATTTTATAATTCATTTTGTTTGATTTTACCGCCAATAAATAAAGCACCATTTGGTACGATTTTTCCCTAACCCGCCCGCTGCAACAACAGAAAAAGTTTACAACAGCAGTTTGATATATAACAGCAAGACAATAATTACACATGACGTAAGATATCTTAATTGGATTACTGATATTTTCACGGCTGCCGGGAACGTTTTTTGGAATTGCTAGTCTCTTCATTAACCCAAATACCTTCAGCGTGATCATCTTGTGTATATATGTTTGGAATGTTGAACATTTTCAACATCATTACCAAATTGCGATATAGCACTGTGATTAAGTCCTTTAAATTCGACGTCTTCTTCATCTGGAATTCGGCGATGGCCAGATAGAACAACTGACCACATCTTATCCATAGGATCGGTAACATAAAACACTTGTTTTGCTTGTGACGCTAATATAAAAGGATCGTCCTTGTTTCCAACCTTGTCAAAATTTACTAATATGAATCCTAAATTATCCTTTCTAACACCATTGTTGTTGCCAACCCACTTGCACTGAAATAGAGGTATCTCAATATTCATGTAGTCTAAAACCAATATCTCTTGAATAACTCCATAATATTGCATTGAACTAGCAAAGTATATTACCTCAGAATCTACGCAAACTCCACTGTTTTACATTGTGCTCGCCTCATCTTGAATGCAGCTGGTGTAAAAAGTGTACCCATTGATCGCATACCCGCTATAAAAAGTTGCACGAGCATCAGGACCGAAATCGAGATGTCATAAGCTGGTTGAGCATTCATCAATTGGGTTGTCATCCTCGTAAATAGTATCCTTAAACCAGTCACTAAATTGCTTGTAATGCTCATTTTCATACCACCTTTCGTTCTTATGAGGGTGTTTTCCCTTAAGGTAACGCTGGTGTTCCATACTGTAAGGTTGGACATGATCATCGTTAAAAAGAACGTATGTATGAGCTCTATGTCGCATGTAAGATGACATATCCTTGGAAATACGACCCCTTACACCTTTTCCATTCATCCAGTCACTATGACGATTCGTAGGAGCTCCAATTAACTCATCCAAGAAGAGGTACGCATAACAATATGAAAGAGCTTCATCGATATTTGCTCGCTCAACAATACACCCCTCTGGACGATACCTATTAGATGTGTAATCCTTGTAAACTTTCATCAATCATTCGAATGGGTACTGATATCTCAAATACACTTGCCCGAGATACAAAACATCCCGTACTAGGTGGACAGTCAAATGAACCATGATAGTAAAAAATGGGGGAGGAAAATACATTTCAAACTGACAAAGACTGGTGACGAGGATGTCTTGCAAAGTTTCCGCTTCATTGGGTTCAATGACTTTACTGTTGATTGATTTGAAGAAATAGCAAAATCTAATTATAGTATGTCGAACCTTTGGAGGTAGAATGGAATGAAGGGCCACAGCTGGTAGTTGTTGCATCAATGTATGACAGTCATGTGACTTTAGACCAGTAAGTTTTAGGTCCTGCAACGAAACAAGGCTTCTAATATTAGACGAATAGCCCTCTGGCACCTTAATACCATGCAAGCATTCGCAAAACTCTTTTTTCTCCTTTTTTGAAAGAGTATAAGCTGATGATGCGTGCATTTTATATAGACTTATTGTACCATATTTGTACGCAAGCATTTTGTGTAGTGTTTAGCTACAAATGTCCCCCGAACAGGCTACTTTGGTTTGTCTTGTATTATTTGCAGGTATAAACCGGAGAGGAGCATAATCAAGCTTAATACATGTCCCTATGCATGCATTTAGGAGATGATATGAGTCAGACCTTGGAGACTACTATTTTGAGATGCGCATAGAAGTAAGGAAGCTAGGCGAGCAAAAGAAGAACTTCAAATTACAAGTGCCTAATTTGAAGATCCATATCTCGAGTTTTACAACTAATTTTCAAGTGATCCCAACTGTAGATGAAAGCTTATCCTATTAGCTTTCTAACTGCATCGGAACTGCTCTGTTTGCCCTAGTAACGAAGAAATGGCGGCTGTTTAAAGTTCAGTGCGCGAAGCAGGAATTGTGAGCTAGAAAGTACTCAATCGAGTATTATCTTGTTTGATCGAATGCCTTCACCCCTCGATCGAATGGTGACTTTTTGATAGTGTTCGATCGAGAACCTAAAGTCCTCGATTGAGAGGTTTTTGCTAGGAGTTACTCGATCGAGGAGTTCTAAAGTCCTCGATCGAGTACTTTGTGTCTGCCGTTAGGTTTCTCGCGTAAAACTTATTTTTAGATATTTTAAGTTGTATTTTTAGGTTTAAGAGATATCTTCCCTATATAAGAAGAGGGATAATTAGGTTTTATCTATCTTTTCATTCAGCATTAATCAAACGTTATTGTTGCTCTCTTTTCCGGATCTAATTCTTTGTAACCTTTCTTCTCTCTTTTATATTAATTCCCTTTTGCTTATTTCTTCATCATGCTTATTCTTGTCTTATTTCTGTAGATACCCAGTATCTGCTGAGACTCAGACAAACACCCAATGATTATCGGACTATAACATGTTTTGGAATCGCGGCGTTTGATCGACAGTTTGTGTAAAACTTTACGTCGGAAAACTTAAAACGATTTCGAAAATAAAACATCTCAAAACATTTCAAAAATACCTGGAGTGTTTAATGCACGACGACGGGGTCGCAATGACACTAACTTGAGTCAAAACCGACACCGGATCAAAAACCGACTCAAAAATTCAAATCCCGACTCCAACAACGAGTCAAACCGAGTCAACCACCAAAAACAAAACATTTCAAACCTTCTACCTTAAGTTTTCCCGGATTTATGTTTGGTCAAGTACCAAACATATGACTACAAAACCTAGGATAGAACAAATCATGATTGTTTTTGTGTAAAAGCGACAACTCACCTCGAAGACCCGCGACGTGGCTCGCGCCTCTTTGAGCAGCCCAGGTGGCCACGTCGCTCAAAACTCACACAACCACTCATTTCCCTATAAATACCCCTCATCGCACCCCATTTGAGAGTTACGCGAGTGTCCGCCCCCTCTTTTCTCCCTTAAAATTCTCGACTCGACTTCTTAAGTCACAATCCGACGCGTATTTACGACCTACCGATCGTAAATACAAGCCTTACACATTGTTTGGTACCGTCATCGTGCATTAAATCACTTGACTGACCACTTTGACCACTACACCGTCACCAATCTTAAAACACTCTTTTTACTTACCAAAACGGTTTTAAACCGAGTTTTTTCCGACCAAACGAGTTGTTACACCTACGTCGGTCACTCGCCATAACCAAACATGTAAGTATGAGGGTGAAAAAATCCTCCTTTTATTATGTTTTCATTTGTTTCATGACTATAACATGCTAAAACGTGCAAAACATGAACCGAAACATGGGATAAACGAGCAAAAACTGATTTTTGGCCTAAGACAGAAGCCCCTTAGGTTGCAGGCTTACCCGCGCCTAAATGGGGTGTTCAGGTCAGAGATCAACCGTGTTTGTTCTCGTCTTTCCCCTTTAATTCGTTTTCATATTTGTAATTGGTTTTTACCATTTCAAATATTTTCAAACCCTTTTTATTTTATTTCATTTGTTTTAACCATAAAACATTTTTCACCCTTGGTTCCTCATACCATGACGGTTAAATCCGTGTTTCGGTGATAATATTTGGTTAATGACATTTAAAAGGCATTTAAAACCTTTAATTTCATTTCTTTACATTTTGGGAGGTATTTTAAAGCCTTTCATCATTTCTTTACATTTTCGAAACAAATATATTAGTCACCAACACAAAGTCATCCTTGGTTCTACATACCATGCCGGATTTTAACCCGGGTACGATGATGAGTATCGACTAATTATAGTCAAATGAACTTAAAACAATTAGTTCATAATCACTTTCAAAACTATTCATGTCAAGTCGAACCCGACACCGAATATTATCAAAATAATGATGATTATTCGAGTCTAGTTCTTCAAATCAACAAATGCGGTCTAAATGACCTTTTCAAACCAAATCGGGTTCAAATACCCATTTCTCAACACGTTTTGTAACGTTTTCAAAAGGTCAGTGATGCGTGTCATTTATATGATGTTTTACACCCTATTTTACACGTATTTCAGAGGTCAATTATGTAGTTTATGCTACTATTTTCCCTATTTCCGTCTACTTTCGTGTTTTTGTGTAATATTGCAGAAATGTGAAGAATCCAGCGGGAAATGAGCCAAATCCGTCCCCGAGTACTTAGCATTGCATTTGACATGGAGTAAAGACCCGGGAAGCAAACTTGGTGCGCGTATCGAGGCCTGAAAGACAACTTTACGAGGCTTTTGGAGCAAAGTACCAACTAGAGCAGTCGATCGACTTACCTACATGGTCGATCGACCAGCGCGATTCCGAAATAGATCGAAGCTCTTGTTCAATGAGGTTGGTCGATCGACTGATCTTAGTGGTCGATCGACCAAACCGTGATTCTGGCGTGAATTAAAAGAACGAGAATTCCGAAGCCCAATGTAATTAGGTTTTAGGAATAAGTTACGTAAGACTATCTATATAACGTAACCTGATGCTTTCAGAGGAGGATCATCGAATTTTAGGGAAATAATTAGGGTTCATCACAAAAAGATTGAACTTTTATTAGTTTAGAATAACTTTCGTCAATAAAGTTTACTTTCCGCATTTGGTTTTGGTCTTCCTTATTCAATTCTTCTTTACGGTATTCTTCTGTTCCTTTGTTCAGGTTGTTGCTTTAATTCCTCCGTAGTTTAGAATTGCTAGGTTAGATTTCCCAAAGCCAAATTATCGTTTCACGATAGTTATTTATTTAGTTAATTTAAGTATGAAATCATTTGCTTTATTAGTTAATTCTATTGCTGTTACTATCACCATCATGAGTAGCTAAATCCTTTGTGATAAGGTGTTGGGGATCTGTTGGTTAGACGGCTTCGACATAGGCAACCTGTTGTCGGGCTCTGGTCGATCGACTGACATACATGGTCGATCGACCATAGCGTGTTAGATTTGCTTCGACTTAATTAATTTAAGTATGAAATCATTTGCTTTATTAGTTAATTCTATTGCTGTTACTATCACCATCATGAGTAGCTAAATCATTTGTGCTAAGGTGTAGGGGATCTGTAGGTTAGACGGCTTCGACATAGGCACCCTGTTGTCGGGCTCTGGTCGATCGACTGACATACATGGTCGATCGACCAGAGCGTGTTAGATTTGCTTCGACTTAATTAATTTAGTTGCTATATTTGACAAATCGAGTGCACGCGAGAAGTTGAATGCTTGGGAATTGACCGACCCGACAAGATCGAAAGATGGGGAGGAAAATAGACTACTTAATTAAGACGACTAAATTAATAAGATCGAGAGATAAGTTAATTTAGATTTTGAGTTTCATTAATCAAGAACGAAAGTTAGTATTAGTGAGATTAGGGACCCGTAGCTTAGGCCGAAAGGTTGCTACCTGTTAAATTGGACCGAGAGGACTTTTTATTTTCCCGTCTAACATGTTTAAGACAGTTTACCTAGAGTTGCCGCCGTCGAAACTACAGTGAACCGACCATCTTAGCATCCCTTTAATATTTGCTTCCATCTATTTTTATCTACTGCTCATTTATTTACTTTAGTTATAGAACTATTCAAAACAAACCCCCACACATTTGTTACTTAGACTAGAATTAGACAACTATTAATTGCATCGCCTCTTTGTGGTTCGACCCTGACTGCCACTAGCTATAGTAGTATTCTGGCTTATAAATTTATCTTTGGTACTCTACGACGGTATCAAATTTTGGCGCCGTTGCCGGGGAGGCAAATGTTTAATTTTTAGTTGTTTTTATTTTAGTCTTTTTCTTAGTTTAAGGGACCTCTGTTCCTTAAACTCTTCTCATATTCTACTTGTAGTTTCCTCTTATGCGCAGGTCAGGGTGGTAAATTACGACTGTTAGATCCAGAGATCGAAAGGACTTTGCGTGAGTTGAGACGATCATCTAGAGTATTGCCGACAGAGGAAGAGCTGAGTACTCTGTCCAAATACTACGAGAACGAGCTATTTGAGGAGGATCCACCTTCATATCCTATTTCTACTTCATCAGCTGAGACCGTTATATCTCCAGATATGGCTGAAGAAGCAAGTATAGCCAGTCACTCCGAGCCAAAAGCCAAAAATCTCTATAAGGGATTCGCATTGCCAGCCGGGACGGAAAGGAAATTCGAACCGAAACCGTCTTACATTAACTTGATTGAGAGAAAGCAATTTGGGGGAGCTGCAAACGAAGATGCGGCTAAACATATGGAGACATTCATTGACTACTGTTGTTCCATACCCCCACCAGCAGGTGTGACCCAGGACCAGGTAAAGGAGACGATGTTCATATTCTCGCTTTGCGATGCTGCAAGGGAATGGTACAGAGATCTGGATCGAGCTGCTAACGGGATTACTGACTGGAATTCGCTGGCCCTAGCATTCTATAAGAAATATTTCTCTGCATCGAAGACCAATGCGATTAGAGCTCAGATCACAAGCTTTAAACAGGGCCCTGATGAAGATTTTCATGAGGCATGGGTCCGTTTCAAAAGACTGGTGCGAACTATTCCGCACCATGGGTTTGATAAATGGTTTCTGTGCAACCAATTCTATAATGGTATTTATGATGATCAGAGAGCTATTCTAGATGCTGCAGCTAATGGGAGATTTCAAGAAAATAGCGGTGAGACAAAGGGGTGGAAAATCATCGATGACCTGGCCACCCATAAAGCTGAGCATGGGAATTCTAGAGGAAATCAGAGAAGATCAGCTGAATCTCCTGCTGTAGCTGCAATAGAAGCCCTTACTGCGAGATTCGACAACATAGATTTTGTGGGATCTCAAAAAGGAGGGATATATAAAGTTAATGCAGTTTCAGACGGTCCCTTTACATGCAAAAGATGTGGAGGAGAGGGACATGTTTCGGAGTTTTGTACTAGTTTGAATGAAACATATGCTGCCTTTCAACATTACATGCAGACTGGTACTTATCCCGATCCCTCTAATGTTCACCCCAATTTGAGGTGGACTAACAAAAATTTCCTTAATCCGGGTTCACAGCAGCAGCAGCAGAGTTATTTGCCCCCTCATAAGCAGCAGCAGTATCAAAAGCTTCCCTATGTGCCTCAGCAGCAGCAATTTTAAGGTTCTGATATTTCTGAATTGAAAAACATGGTTCGAGAATAACGTCGGGTTTCTTTGCAAAAGGAGTCTCTAGCTAGAGAGACTTCTACAAAAATGTTGGAGAGTCAAATTGCCCAATTGGCATACAAAAGTGCAACTAGAGCTCCGGGGCATTTACCGCCGCAGCCGGATCAAAAAGAGACTCTAAATGCAATCACTTTGAGGAGTGGGTCTACCCTTGATGGGCCCGCTATGGTCGAAGATGTTACTGAAAAAGATGAGGCGGAACCGAGCAAGAAAAAGGCCGTAGTGAACAGTAGCAAGAAAAAGACGATCAACAGGTACATCAGTCGATCGACTGACATACCTGGTCGATCGACCAGCCCGCGTAACAGTACAACTTCTGGTCCTGAGGAAGCCAATCGATCGACTGACCTACATGGTCGATCGACTGACAATGCTACTGATCGTGAACCTTTTCGTCCTCCAATGCCAGATAACTTTAGGGACCACTTATTTCGGGGTACGACAACTCCGAAATTATTAAGGCAAGATCCAAATGCTGATGGGTCAGTTCCGGTTCCAAATTATAACCCCCTGACGGTCAATGGTTCATTCCTGAGACGGTCTGAAGAAGGTTCGAGCTACAACAAGGACAAAGTAGTGGATTTTCAACCAAAATCAACTGATTCCGGTATGAGAGACTTAGAGGAGAGGGCTAAGTTGCTTCTTACAACCCCTTATCCAGAGAGATTGCTGCCGACAACGGAACAGGTATCGTTTAACAAATTTGAAAATGTTATTCGTTGTTTAAATGTGCAAGTTCCTTTCCTAGAATTAGTCAATCAAGTGCCTGCTTACACGAAGTTTATGAAACAACTTTTGTCTAAAAAGAAGTCACTTGATACTGTGCAATCTGTCGCATTAACTGAGGAGTCATGTTCCTATTTGACTCATACTGCACCTTATAAGCTAGCTGACCGTGGTAGCTTTTCTGTTCCTTGTAATATTGGTACCTTCTCAATTGAGAAGGCGTTATGTGATCTAGGAGCTAGCATTAGTGTTATGCCTTTGAGTCTTGCTAAGAAATTGAAACTGACTAGGTTTGCAGTTACTAACATGAAAGTACAGATGGCTGATCATTCTGCGGTCCAACCTATAGGAGTCTTAGAGGATATTCCTGTGCAAATAGGAAAGTTCTTTTTCCCAGTTGACTTCATTGTACTAGATATACCCGAGGATGCTCACATTCCTATCATTTTGGGTAGACCATTTCTGCACACTGCTGGTGCAGTTATAGATGTTGGCTCAGGGACATTGACCTTTAAAGTTGGGAAACAGTACATTATTTTTGCCCAGACCGCTAAGAAGAAAGATCCTATGTGGCCAGTCACTTGTAATACGATTTCTGAGAAGAAATCTTATTTTGTGCTTTCTGATATGCCTGCCCTTATGCCTGTTTCTGCTCTAACACCTCCGCCCCAGATTGGGAGCAAATTGGAGGAAGATCCTTCTGTTTTGACTATTGCAGGAAATGGTTTGGGGAAGGAAGAGCCGCATGTTGCTCCAGCTGTGAAGGAGCCAATCATTCAAAGAGGCGGCCTATGATGTCTGAGCTATGCAACTGATGAGGAGCCTGATGAGGAGCCAGTCAAGGTGACGAAGTCCGATTTGGATTTTGATGAGCCAGACAAGGTCATTGATTGGGAAGATGTTAGAGATGTTGATCCGTTGAGTTCTGCGGATATTGGAGTCGTTAAGAGCCCCGCTGAGGAGATGAGCACTGTAGAGGCTACCTCTTGTAGCCAGAAGCCGAGAAAGTGGTCCATCCCGTGACCATTTTTGATCAACAATTAGTTGATTGAGACTTTTTAAAACATTTTATTGCTTTTGTTAGACTTTTTATTGCTTTGGTTTGCGCGAGACTTCGCTTTTATAAGTTTGCTTAGGATTTAAAGACTTTAGACTGTTACTTTGGGTTTTGCGCAAATTTTGGGCGCATTATTATGTGTATTTGCAGGTTCATAGACCATATTAGCTCAATTTATTGAGCTAATTCGAAGAAATCAGACACTTACAGCAGGTTTCTCAGTCGATCGATTGGCTGCTATGGTTGATTGACTGAGCCGCGATTCTAGGGGCTTCTGTTCTTGTCACCCCTGGTCGATCGACTGGATGCTATGGTCGATCGACCGCTTCCAATTGTTGTATCTGTTCTCGACCATTCCCCTGTTGTGCTTGGTCGAGTTGCGGAGTTGAGGGAGTCTTTTCTCCACTATTCTCCGATCCATTTCTGTTTTCTTCTATTTTTCTTATTTTACACGTAATTTTGCGTTTCGTAAATTGCTTCTCGGAATTACGCGCGGTACTTTTTTTTCTTTTCAGGTACCTATAGTAGCAATGCTGGCTACTGAAACCTCCTAGCTCACGCTGGTTTGGGGAGGTTTCCTTTTGCTTCACTTAAAGTCTTGTGAGTTTCCGAGTCCTTTTCATGTTTTATTTAGTTATTATTTAACGCAAATTCCCGTTTCCCTTTTATTTCATTATATGATTTTGCACAATGGGGACATTGTGTGATTTGGTTTGGGGAAGGGTTTTGCACATTGCATTCACATGTTTTATTGCATTTCCGTTTCACGTTTATTGCACTTCAGCTTGCATTTGTTATTTCATTTCCTATATATATACAGAAAATCCAAAAAAATTGAAAATTTTCAAAAATTCAAAAATTGCACGTTTATTTTAGCATATAGGTTGAGTTGGAACGGTAGTATTTCAATGATGACATTGCATTTTCATCTGTTTATGCCTAAGCCGTGCTCATTGACATGTTATTAGTAGAATCATATATGCATAGTCTACGAGTTTTCGTTAAATTTCTTGCTGAACTTTAAACTTGACTTAGATTTATGGCAAACTACTTATATTTCTGAGGTTTAGAGCTCATAACTGGTGTCATTCATGACCAGTTTATCTAGGAATGTGAGTAGTACTCCTTATGAGACATGTTACATCAATTTGCATAAATTTGAACTTAATCTGCTTAATACCTGTATGCATTCGGTTTGTGGTTTGTTGACACATGTAGAAGAGGTTCCCCTTTATTCATTTTACCTATAAGCCCCACAAAAGCCAAATTTGCCTTTTTTGTCCCATAAACTACATTCCATATTTAGCCTACCCTTGCTGAGCTAGTATTAGTAGTCGTTCGGGAATATTTTATTGCATTTTGGTTTTTATTTCTTGTGTTGAGAATATGTTGGTGAAATGATTGAAGGGAAAGGAAAGAAAAAATGATTCAGAAAAAAGAGAATCAGTCGATCGACTGACACCCATGGTCGATCGACTGCCTGCTGCAGTATCGAAATTCGAGAAAAATCACATGGTTGAAGTTTTGAGTAGATGGTGATTTTATTCCCATGTTTTATCATTATCATTTGGGGAATTACAGTTATTATTGGAGATTGTGAGATTTGTGCTAATAATTGGCACCATTTTATTGTTGAATCTTGAGTAAGAAAGTTGGATGTTGTTATAATTTGGTTCCCTTAGTTACTAGCTTGGCTTTTAACTCCTCAGATCCAGATTTATCTTAGCCCCTTCTTAGCCATTACCTCACATATCCATATTTACCTCGGCGTGTGTCATGGTCATTGTTGGTTGGAATGCATATGTACGGTTGTAGAGATCATTTTCATATTAGACTGCGGGCATGTTCTTATAAGTCGTAGTTAGGTGAGAGTCATTATATTTACTTCTTTCTATCTTTACATATATTCACTTGTGCTTATGTGTGATATGAGCGACCCGTGAGAGTCCATGATGATAAGTCTCTATAGTTGACGGTTCAGCAGTTTTTAATGACTACATAACTCATTTGCATGATTCATGTTGCTAAATGATTGTTGATTTGTAGCATTAAACTAGTTTAGGCTCCACAGTATGCATTTTGCTCTGAGATTGAACTCGTTCCATTAGGTTTTAGGATCGAGTCTAGTTCTTGCTTGGGGACAAGCAAGGGTTTGGTTTGGGGAAGTTTGATGCGTGTCATTTATATGATGTTTTACACCCTATTTTACACGCATTTCAGAGCTCAATTATGTAGTTTATGCTACTATTTTCCCTATTTCCGTCTACTTTCGTGTTTTTGTGTAATATTGCAGAAATGTGAAGAATCCAGCGGGAAATGAGCCAAATCCGTCCCCGAGTACTTAGCATTTTATTTGACATGGAGTAAAGACTCGGGAAGAAAACTTGGTGCGCGTATCGAGGCCTGAAAGACAACTTTACGTGGCTTTTGGAGCAAAGTACCAGCTAGAGCAGTTGATCGACTTACCTAAATGGTCGATCGACCAGAGCGCGATTCCTGAAATAGATCAGAAGCTACTGTTCAGCGAGATTCAGTCGATCGACTGGTCTTAGTGGTCGATCGACCAAACCGTGGTTCTGGCGTGAATTAAAAGAACGAGAATTCCAAAGCCCAATGTAATTAGGTTTTAGGAATAAGTTATGTAAGACTATCTATATAACGTAACCTGATGCTTTCAGAGGAGGATCATCGAATTTTAGGGAAATAATTAGGGTTCATCACAAAAAGATTGAACTTTTATTAGTTTAGAATAACTTTCGTCAATAAAGTTTACTTTCCGCATTTGGTTTTGGTCTTCCTTGTTAAATTCTTCTTTACGTTATTCTTCTGTTCCTTTGTTCAGGTTGTTGCTTTAATTCCTCCGTAGTTTAGAATTGCTAGCTTAGATTTCCCAAAGCCAAATTATCGTTTCATGATAGTTATTTATTTAGTTAATTTAAGTATGAAATCATTTGCTTTATTAGTTAATTCTATTGCTGTTACTATCACCATCATGAGTAGCTAAATCATTTGTGCTAAGGTGTAGGGGATCTGTAGGTTAGACGGCTTCGCCATAGGCACCCTGTTGTCGGGCTCTGGTCGATCGACTGACATACATGGTCGATCGACCAGAGCGTGTTAGATTTGCTTTGACTTAATTAATTTAGTTGCTATATTTGACGAATCGAGTGCACGCGAGAAGTTGAATGCTTGGGAATTGACCGACCCGACAAGATCGAAAGATGGGGAGGAAAATAGACTACTTAATTAAGACGACTAAATTAATAAGATCGAGAGATAAGTTAATTTAGATTTTGAGTTTCATTAATCAAGAACGAAAGTTAGTATTAGTGAGATTAGGGACCCGTAGCTTAGGCCGAAAGGTTGCTACCTGTTAAATTGGACCGAGAGGACTTTTTATTTTCCCGTCTAACATGTTTAAGACAGTTTACCTAGAGTTGCCGCCGTCGAAACTACAGTGAACCGACCATCTTAGCATCCCTTTAATATTTGTTTCCTTCTATTTTTATCTACTGCTCATTTATTTACTTTAGTTATAGAACTATTCAAAACAAACCCCACACATTTGTTACTTGGACTAGAATTAGACAACTATTAATTGCATCGCCTCTCTGTGGTTCGACCCTGACTGCCACTAGCTATAGTAGTAGTCTGGATTATAAATTTATCTCTGGTACTCTACGATGGTATCAGTCAGAACACGACATACAACCGTAGCCTTACCCGCGCCTCAAGCAGGCCTTTTCTTACTCATTTTCAGAATCAGGGGAGGCCCCTTTACACCGCCGGCTGGCTCGCGCCTCTTGTAGCCGTTTGGTAAAGGGCCTGTTCCCTTTCCAGCATTAGTCTAGGATGATCCCGACTCCGGTTAGCCCGGATATAGGACGGATCAGATGATTATTTGCCCATTCAAAATCACATTTGCAAAATGCCTTACTAAGACAAATGGATCACGTTATGCACCCTAAACCTAATACGGTAAATGGATGTTTAATTTCTTTCTTGCATGCAAATCAATCATTAATCCAACTTGACATCTTATACTTGATACTTGGATTAAATCAACCGACTTAGAAAGCTCTCACATGTTAGGTTTAAATTATTGGATGCGCATTTATGCATTTAAACCGTTTTATCAACTTTTGCATTCAACCAACCAAGATCGATCAGTAGAGGCCGCTACCGCGGGCGGGATTGGGTGTCTGATTAAAGGGCTTCCCAATACGTACCTTCACCTTTTAATCCGAAACTTTGGATAGTGGACGACCTTATCCAGGGCGTAGGAGAGTCATTCTAGAGATAGGATGCTAAAGAGGGACGATTTCCTTATCTTTAGTACCTATGTCAAATGCTGCTTTGTGCTTCGATTTGACCGAGGTATAAAGTGGATTTCGAACGGGTTCCAAGCATCCCACAAATGCTTGGTGGCGACTACGAACATCTCTAATCGTTTCGAGACCCTTACCGAGACGAAATCGACCGATCTAAAACAATTCGGTCGAAAGCATTTTTACGTCGCCGAGCGTGGCTTTCAAAAGACCGATGCCATTGTCCACAGATCGGCTGGGCATACGCAGGAGGGCCATGTCCACAGATTGGCGACTCCGCTGGGGAAAACTAGGACACTTACGTCTTTCTGATTCCTAGATGGTAAGACTCGAATGAGGTCTTGGTTGGAATGCATTAATTGATATTACGGTCACGGTCGGGTTCCTTGTCCGGGCCCATAACCTAATCCTTTTCGACCAGTTGGCTCGTCTCGTCGGCGTGACTTTTCTCACCCCCGCGTTTCGAATCCCGATTGAGTAAAGCATACCATTGACGTCACACATTTCTGTTTCGTCAAAGAGCTTTTATCACTTTCGAACACGAGGCTAGGGCACCCTCCTTACACATTTTGTTTGAATTGGTATCTCTCTCGCAAATCAGGGTTTGATCGCTTGGTGTGTAACCCACCCTTCTAAGCCAAAACCCGTGTCAGCATAATGCATAATATAATGAACTGTGAGTGCTTATGTGCTACTTAATCATAAGTCCTTCCGTGTCATTTTCAAACTTTCAAAAAACACCCGGCCCTTTTGCGCCGTTATAATGGTCATTTCAAACCTCGGTCTTTCGCCGACCGTTGCGCGCCTTTGTAGGCCGTCGTAATGACGATTTTCAAACCTGGTTTTTATAACCATTTCAACACGCCTTTCTAAGCCGTCATAACGACGATTTTCAAACCCGGTTTTTATAACCATTTCAACACGCCTTTCTAGGCCGTCGTAATGACGATTTTCAAACCCGGTTTTTATAACCATTTCAACACGCCTTTCTACACCGTCATAATGACGATTTTCAAACCCGGTTTTTATAACCATTTCAACACGCCTTTCTAGGCCGTCGTAATGACGATTTTCAAACCTGGTTTTTATAACCATTTCAACACGCCTCTCTAGGCCGTCCTAATGACGATTTTCAAACCTGGTTTTTATAACCATTTCAACATGCCTTTCTAGGCCGTCATAATGACGATTTTCAAACCCGGTTTTTCACAACCATTTCAAATCACCTTTTTACGCCGTTATAATCGCCGCGTCTAGACACGGACTTTAACCCGTTTCGCGCCGACAATGGCTCTTTCAAAACCCGAGAAAGCACACCCTTTTCTCGAGACACTTTCGAGATCCCGAGGACCATGCACCGTCCTCGAGACCTCTTCAAACATTTCAAACTCGATTTTCAAAACATACAATTTTGAATTTCAAAAACCTTCTTCTGAGACAATACACTTTTTTCCGAGCCTACTCAAACTCAAACCGTCTTTTGCAAATAAACTTAAGACAACCCTTTCAACTGGTTGACTTGCGGAGATCTCTATCTTCGGAAGCCATCCACAAAGTGACAAATGAATCTTTTTGAAAATTTTAATTTTCGAAAACTTCAGTCCACCATTCCAATCCCGCCTCGTATCTATCGAGTCGAAGCAAACGTACTTATGGTTCTTTACTTATGAGTCGTCTCACCACGAGACCCGTCCAATGGCGTCGCACCGTTATGTTGGACTCATGTCAAAGGTTCGGTCGACACCGTCACGTCATAAATCGAGTCAGCACCGAGGAACCATACACGGTCACCCTCGTCTTGTTGAGTCTGATCTTTTTCTCGTCCTTTGCATTGTCTGCGTTCAGTCATCGAACCGTGTCGGATTGAGTTGTAATGTGTGCCGTTTTTCTGCCTCAGAGCCATAACCCCGTCTTCAGCTTCGTCCAACAACAACAATGATAACAACAGAGATGTCATGAGTGATCAGCTAGCCAGCCCGCTTACCGCTCTTAAGGTCACCCTGGATCGCGTCGAGACCCGTATCGACGCCCTGGAAAACAAAGAAACTAGAGAACATAACGCTCCGCCTCTGACTGAAACTGAGAAGAGGCTAAAGCTCTTGGAAGAACATCTCTTAGCCCGGGGTAACAATATCCATCTTGAGAACAACCGAAGGTTCGAGCCGGTTGGGGATCAATTACCCGACAACTTTACCCTGACTGACGTACCTAAGTTCAAAGGAGTGGAGGACCCGCTCAATCATATCCGTGCCTTCAAAGACTACATGGCCATTAAAGGGGTCAAACAGGAACTTTTCACCCGGATCTTTCAATCCTCTTTGGAACCGATCCCTCGCCAGTGGTATTACTACCTCGATCCGAGAAACCTTACCACTTGGGATGAGGTCGCAGTCGAATTTGCTAAACAATATGCTGGCAATGTTGAAATACAAGCCAATACCCGTACTCTTGAGGTTCTAACCCAAAACGATAAGGAAGGGTTCACCGAGTTCTTAACCCGTTTGAGGAGGGTGAGTACTCAATTGGTCAGTAAACCGAGTGAATCAACTTTGGTGGAAAAGTTCGTCAACAATCTCCGCCCAGTGTATGCCAACTTACTAAGGTATCAAAATATCAAGACCTTCCAGGATCTGCAAATTCTGTGGACACCCATTGAAGATGACCTCCGGAAGGGTGTCTTGGCCAAGACTACTTGCAGAGGCTACCAAGGATCCACCTCAACCAGTTCCCGTCCCTGCGGCCAAACAAACAAAATCGATGAGGCCAAACTCGTTGAACCATCTGCTAAGAGAGCTGAGCGCCCCCAGAGAGTGTTCACTAATATAGGGTCAACTTACGCAAGTGCTCTGAAGAGGCTCATGGACCAGGAAAAGTTACAACCAATCGGACCCACCCCGGATCCGACCGATGCTAAGAAGTCCCGGTTCTGGAACCCCAATGCCTACTGTCAGTACCATCAAGGGAAGGGGCATGATACAGAAACCTGCTTCAAACTCAAACACATCATCCAAGATATGATTGAGAAAGGGGATTTGCCTTTACCCCCGCCGACTAAGCCAAACAACAAAACAAACCCTCCGGGAATCCATGCCATCTCAGACGATAAGCCAACTCTGGAATGCTCACACCTCATCCTGCCAGTTGATGACGAGGTGAATGCTTTGGAAAAAGATCCCTCAGACGGGGTGTTTGTGTTCAGTGCTGCCACTATGCTCACTATGTTCCAACAAGTTGAGGAAGCCATAACCAGTCTCTCCGAGAGGATCACCCGACTTGACGATGCCTACCGTTGACTTATCTTCAATCTTCCGCCACCACGCCCGAGGGAAAGTCCCCCGAGTGCCCAAAACTACCCACACCAAGACGGATTGCTCCCGCGACCATTCTGGCATGCACCTCACAATAATCAACCTCACAATAATCAACCCCACAAAAACTACCCCCACAAAAATTACCCTCATAAAAATATCCCTCACATAAACTACTCACCAAGGAATACCCTTCCAAGGTGCCTTCGAGATCCTGAAATCAACGGCATCTGGAGAGACGACGTTGAAGATGTCTACCTTATGCTAGAGAAAGAGAAACGGGAGAAAGAGATCGGTCACCTTACCCGGTCCGGACGCCCTTATCAGAATCCGAGCAATCCAACGGTCGTTCCAACGACGAATGACCAAATCATCCCGGAGGTAGACACTCAACCGAGGGCTCCGGAGAATTCAATCCTCAAACAGCTTCAGAAGGCAAAAGCCGAGATCTCAATCTGGCAACTGATCGCAACGTCCTTTGAGCATCGGCAGGCTTTGCTGCAAGCCTTGGGGAAACTTACTGTGCCCTCAACCTTTTCGCCTGAAGAAATAGTGGCGCACATGATGAGGGACGCCCCTGATTTGAACAACCCAGTTGTCTTCTCCGACAAATATATCCCTCCCTTCGGAGCCAATCATAACCTTGCCCTGTACATTACCATATAATGTCTCAAGAAGAATGTGCCCATGGTCCTTGTGGATGACGGATCCGCGGTGAATGTCATTCGCCTCAAGACTGCTCACAAGCTGGGTATTAAGGAAGCTGATTTGGTCCCGAAAAATCAAGGAGTACGCGCCTACGACGGCACTCGTCGCAAGGTCACGGGGCTTATCACTCTGACCGGCGCAACCGGACCGCTGGAAAGACAAACCGTTTTTCAAGTGGTCGACATCGACGCCTCTTTCAATATGCTATTGGGACGTCCCTGGATTCACGTCGTCAAGGCGGTTACCTCAACTCTCCACCAGAAGATTAGGGTCCCCTTCAACGAGAAAACAATCACAATTCCTGGTTCCCCGATCAAAGCTGTCATGAGGAAGGGAATAGCCTCCCAGGCCATTTAGGAAGATGATAATGAAATGTGGGGATTCCAAGCTGTGAATGCCATAACTGATGAATCAACGCCCTTTGATTGTGACCCATTTGCCAACCTCACAGTCAACCGCATCATGATGCGCCAGGGTTTCTTCCCGGGTTTGCCCCTCAATCCACTGAAGAGCACCTTACCTCCCTTGAAACAGGCTAAGGTCCCCAACATTCCCTACGGACTGGGATTTGAACCTACCGATGAAGATATCCAGGAGATGAACCTCCTAGTCCGAAAACGCAAGAAGCACGGAGTTATTCTCTGTCCCTATCATCTGACCCTCAACGGATACTTTGTCCCCGAGGGAGAATCTGAGCTCTACCATGGCTTTCCGGAGCCGATCTATGACTCCGTGGCCAAGGCTAGGTACCCGGGTGTGGAAGTCTTCCAGGACTGCTACTTCATCCCCAACAACACCAAAACTGCTTCAACCAAGTCTAAGCCGTCGTCATGCCTCGATGGACAAGCTGTCACCCTCTTCTTTGGGGAAGATAACATCAAGCACCTCGACTATGAGGACATCATCAACATCGCCCTAAAGGACAATCAATTTGACCCAACCGCCTTGATCTCTGACACTGACCCAGAGAAAGCTACACAGGGCTGGAGGAAGACCGTCAAGTGGATCGTTCGCCAAGGCCGCATTCTCAAGATCACAACTGGAGAAGGCCCTATTTTCAAAGAGGGAAGTGGAGAAGAATCTGAATCTGAGTCTGAGTCAGAGTCAAAGTCTGTCGTAGCTCCTAACACTCCTGATGTCCCAGTCAAGGTCCCATTCCCACTGTTCTATCACAAAGTCGTGGCTGATTCAGAGGCTGAGTCTGCTAGGGTCACCCCCACTCCCATGAAAGGTGATAACCTGGAGCCTGTTTCAGGGGCGACCTCCTCTGCTGTGTCGTCTCTGACTGACCATTAAATGTCTGTCCTCTCCGAGCTTTTCGCTTGTGTCAACTTAATGAACGCTAAGTTTGCTTATGACTCGTCTCAATTTAACTGCAATGCAATTCTGAATGACTATGAGGAATTTGACTTGAGTGACTACGCACCTCACCTAGCCAAAGAACTTGACAAATGGAAAACCAGAACCCCAATCATTAAAGAGACCGAACCTATTAACGTAGGAACCGACAATACACCTCAATAACTTAGGATAGGGACAACCCTGGACCCCTCGGAAAAACAACAGTTCATTGTCCTCCTCCACAAATACATGGACGTATTCGCCTGGTCTTACAGAGATATGCCTGGGATTGACAGGGAAATTGTAGAGCACCAGATACCCATTACTCCCGGAGCTAAACCTGTGAAGCAGAAGCTACGCCGGATGCGTCCTGAATGGGCCCTAAAAATCAAGGAAGAAGTGGATAAACAGTTCAACGCTGGTTTCATCAAAGTGTCTGAATACTCTGATTGGGTAGCCAACATTGTGCCCGTACCAAAGAAAGACGGAAGAATTCGGGTTTGCGTCGACTTGGGGATACGAACAAGGCGAGTCCAAAGGACGACTTCCCTTTGCCACATGCCGACATTCTGGTGGACAACACCGCCGAACATGCCCTCCTATCATTCACGAACGAGTATGCTGGGTACAACCAGATTAAAATGGCTGAGGAAGACATGCACAAAACAGCATTCACTACACAGTGGGGTACATATTGCTACACGGTCATGCCCTTCGGTCTTATCATTGCCGGGGCTATTTATCAAAGAACCGCTACCACTCTCCTACATGATATGATGCACAAGGAGGTAGAGGTGTATGTCGATGACATGATCGTCAAATCAAAAGAACGGGACGGCCACATCGGCGCCCACCGAAAATTCTTTGCCCGTCTGCGGAAATATAACATGAGACTAAATCCTCAGAAGTGTGCATTCGGGGTCACCTCCAGAAAACTCTTGGGACATGTCGTTAGCAAAAGAGGCATTGAGATTGATCCAACCAAAATCAAAGCCCATCAGCAAATGCCTCGGCCTAGGAACGAGAAGGAGATTCGAGGATTTCTCGTCCAGGTCCAATACATCATCCGCTTCATTGCCAAGCTCGCCATGATTTGTGAACTGATATTCAAGAAGCTTCGCGCCTCCGATCACACCGGTTAGGACGACGATTGTCAAAAGGCCTTCGACAGGATAAAAGAAATATTATCCAAACCTCCTATCCTCATGCCACCTCAACCGGGGATCCCTATATCCCTATACCTGACTGTTACCAACACAGCCATGGGAGTAATGTTAGCGCAAACAGGCGACGGCGAAGAACGAGCCATCTACTACATCAGCAAAAAGTTCATTGAATACGAGACCAGGTATACCCAACTGGAGAAGACATGCCTTGCCCTAGTATGGTCAACAAAAAAGTTGCGACATTACATGCTCAGCTACACGGTCCACATCTGCTCCAAGATGGACCCGGTCAAATACATCTTCGAAAAACCCGTACTAAACGGAAGGCTGTCTAGGTGGACGCTCATGCTGTCTGAGTTTGACCTCAAGTTTGTACCCCTCAAGGTTATCAAGGGAAGAGCGGTTGCCGATATCCTAGCTGAAAATCCCGTCAACGAGGATCCAACGACCGATACGTGTTCACTTCCTGACTAAGACATCCTTTGTGCCGATTCCGACGCATGGGGCCTATACTTTGACGGTGCATCTAATCTGAGAGGCTTCGGGGTAGGAATCCTTCTAATATCACCAGAGGGAGAACATGTTCCGATCTCGGTCAAACTAGACTTTGTCGTCACCAACAATGCCGTTGAATATGAAGCATGCCTCATCGGCCTACAAGCAGCCATCACACTTGGCATCAAGAGATTGAGGGTCCACGGCGATTCCTCGCTCATCATCAATCAGGTGTCCGGATCATGGAAAATCCGATCCGACAGCTTAGCTCCCTACGGAGCAAAGATCAATCAAGAGGCCGAGTTCTTCGACCAAGTCGATTATTTCCACTTGCCGCGAGAGGAAAATCAATTTGCCGATGCCCTGGCAAAGCTTGCCGCACTCGTTAACATAACTGACGACATGACATCGATGCCCCGATGTGTCGAGAGAAGGAGCGAGCCAGCTCACGTTTGTGCTATCATCGACGACGAGGAAAGCCATGATGAACCTTGGTACCAAGCCATCCTCAACTACAAAACCAGAAATGAATTCCCTCCCAACTCTGATCAAAGAGGACAGAGAGCCATCCGCTTACTTGCATCACAATTTGTGATAAACCAAGATCAACTATACAAAAGAACACCCCAAGGAATTCTCCTCCTTTGCATTGACCATCACAAAGCCAAAAAAGTCATGGGAGAGGTCCACGACGGAGAATGTGGCCCTCACATGAGGGCAATGATGCTTACTCGAAAAATTACACGGCTAGGTTACTACTGGACCACCATGGAAGCCGACTGTCGTAACTACGTCAAACATTGCAACAATTGCCAAATCTTTGCCAACATACAACACATACCACCGTCCCTTTTATACACCATGACGTCACCCTGGCCTTTCTCAACCTGGGGCATCGACATCATCGGGAAAGTCAACCCGGTAGGCACCAAGGGGCATTGCTTCGTCCTCGTCGCCATCGAATACTTCACCAAATGGGTGGAAGCACAGTCATATGCAGTCTTGACCGCTAAACAAGTGGCCAAGTTCATTCAAAACAACATCATCTGCCGGTATGGGGTACCTAATGAAATCATCAGCGATCAAGGCTCACACTTCCGGGCGGAAACTCAAGCTTTGCTGGACAAATACAAAATCAAACGACATCGATCATCCCCCTACCGTCCCCAAACCAACGGAGTGGTGGAGGCAACGAACAAAACTCTTATCACCATTATCAAGAAAATGCAAGACAATTACCGCGATTGGCCGAGCAAACTCCCATTCGCACTCTGGGGATACCGAACCTCCATTCGAACACCAACAGGCGCCACGCCCTTCTTCCTAGCATACGGTATGGAGGCGGTTTAACCGGTAGAGTTAAAGGTCCCTTCTCTACGCATCCTACTGGAGAGTCAAGTCCCTGAGGCGGAATGGACCCGTCAAAGGTACGAGCGACTCACTCTTCTAGACGAACGGCGACTCAACGCCTTGCACAACGTCCAGCTATACCAACGACGTATACAACGGGCATTTAACAAGAAGGTTAAACCCAGGAACATCCAGGAGGGAGACTTGGTCCTCAAGTCAGTTCGAGTACCATTACGCGTCGATCTGAGAGGAAAATTTAAAGCCAACTGGGCCGGGCCATAACTGGTCAAGAAAATACTTTCGGGGGGCGCAGTGAGACTGAGTGACCTAGACCGGGAGGACTTTACAAATCCGACCAACCTGGACCAACTCAAGAAATACTACCCTTGAACCATAGCAACCAACGACATAAGCCTAGTTTTATAACTAGCAACCACCTCAACCCTTTTCAAGTCAAGTTCCTCAAACGCGTTCTGATTTGAAATTGCTTGTTTTGACGAGTCTAAGTTGCGGCACCTTGCCCGTTTCGAATGTCCTTTAATCTGTCAAAGGTAACATCCATTTGCACTAAAACAAAAACCCCTGAACTACCAGCGTGGTTTGATTTCACCTCTTCAGGTGGATACGTAGGCAGTCCGTCTTGTGCCTGAGGGATACAACCACAAAACCCAATCAAACTCTACAAAACATTTCGAACTACGATCATGGTTTGATTTCACCTCTTCAGGTGAATACGTAGGCAGTCCTTTCTTACACAAGAAGGATACAACCATCCCCACAATCAAAAACAACCATCCCCATAATAAAAAAAAAACATCCCCATCAAAAAAAGGAAAGGGAACAACATTCCCTTTTCTCCACAAAATACAAAATAAGCCTTTCTCCCTTCCTCAAAAAATTCCACTTTCCCAAAGTGCAAACGTTTAGGACGGTTCGAATCGAATCGCCTTCACCAAATGGATGGAAGAAACAAGCGTTCACAATTTTAGACACGGGCAATCCCCTTATTTAATTAATAATGGGAGGGATTACATTTCCAACAACAAAAAAACCTCGACGAGTCTAGAACTTATCGAAGCTAAGGTGTCAACTAAAACACCTCACATAATAAAACTAGCACAAAACACATAATAGCTAGCTAGTACAACATAATAAAAACTCACAACAATAATACAACATAATAATAAAGTGGGTAATGGAGGTCTTCACTCCTCCATTCTACCCATTCTTTTTCCCTCGGGGTACATCTTCCCCTTGTTCTTCTTATTGGCCCGCCTAGCATGGACCTCCTCCTCGGAACGGATCCTCAACGGATCTAAAACGGCGACGGCCTCCGGTCTAGCACAAGACCCCGCGTTCGACCCAAAAAGAGCCAATGCACGGCCCACCATATTCTTGGGGCCGGAACTCCTCCTCTTCGGTGGTCTCGTCACATCAGGGGTAGCTCCATCAACATACTCCTCGAAGAAGGCACGGTTAGCCTTGTCAACCTTTCAATACTTCAAGTCGACAACCTCGTCCTTACGGAATTTGGATCTCTCTTCCAAGGACGGAGCTCGTGACCACTTGACATAAGCGGGAGTCACCCATGTCGTGGCAATGGGGTTTGGTACCTCCCAAAGCGGCCAAGTTTCCCACCATCTTTCGAAGACCTCCACAAGCTCAGAGTTCCGGAAAATATTCTCTTGGACAAGAGTATCTTGAGCGGGCACCTTTTGTTGACGCCCCATTTGCCTCATGAGCCTTTCGGAGTAAATGAAGTAAGCAACCTTCAAACCCACCACCATCAAAGAACGAGGACTAGCACCCGAAGCGGGACACCCCGTGAAGGACCTCAAGTGCCACCACGGCACCACCCAACGGATATGAGGGCCACCCTCCTCCGCCAATCTTGAGGCCCAATAAGCCTCGGTAGGAGCAAAACTATCCGGGTACAACTTCTTCCTCATGGTAAGGTGACGGAAGGAATAAGAAGAAGGATTAACCGGAGGCTCCAAATACCTTAGTCTCTCCAATAGCCACACTTGAAGGATCCTTGGGGACCCAAATGTGGGAGCTTCTCCACAAGAGCCTTCCTTGTCCAAAGCTTGGATGATCTCTCCAAGCACCAACCATGATGGATCTCTACCATGCTCCATTTGCTCAACCACATGATTAAGGGTCATGATACCATAGCATTTTGGCCCCTCCTTCTTCAAAACATCAACAAAGAGGTACACATGGACAAGGCAAAAGGCAAGAGCCCTTCTCCTAGCCACTTCCGAGACATTGACATCTTATCGGTTTAAAAAGATGTTGATGAGAGCCAACATATTCACACCATGAGGAGCAAGAAGAAAGTTGACTTGACTTGTCGACAAACCCAACATGGAACGGAATTTCTCCTTGTAGCACAACCGAGTCAGAGGAAGCACCGGAACGCAATCCGACCACCCACCAATGGCTCCAACTTCTTCGGCAAGAGGACAAATCTCACCCTTCGGGAAAACGAAAACATGGTTTTTCGAATCCCAAAACCGAGAACATGCTTCGAGAAATGAAGGTTGCACCTTGACTTGACGGAGCACCAACAATTGACCAACTCCCATGCAAATGAGTTGATTCTTTTTGAGAGGCGACAAATCCCGGTACCATTGTCGCAACGCATTCTCAAAAGCATCCATGAAATATTTTGTGGATGAAGAACAAGAAGAGGTTTTGTAGAAATGTTTCTGTGTTTCGGATGATGAAACAATGAAGTGCAAACATCACTATTTATACAAAAACGATCAGCACATTTTTCAGAAAAAGGGGAGAGCTGGCTTCCATCGCCAATTTGAGCACAAGCCGGTCAAAAATTTGAGCACAAGTCGGTCAAAAATTTAAAAACGACCGCAAAAAGGGCAAACGTGATTTTATCTTGCCTCAAAGCGACCTAAACTACCAATAAGGTCCATTTCAAGGCAACCTGACTCAATTCAAGCTCAAACAGACGCTTATTTTGTCAGAGATAAGACCGTCACAAAAGGCAAAAATTCCAATTTTGCCCACAATACCCAAGAAAGGTCCACAATGGCAAATACGGTCTTTCCGGACTACAATGCAACCTAGTGGGACCTATTATCAAAGCAATAAACTTGGCATTGTGAAATAAGACGGATTCTCACCTCACTCACGTTTTTCGAGCATAGGGAGCGGGAACGGGGACCAAAATGCAAACTAAAAGCACCCTTATACTCCTAAACAGGTTTCTAACCTAAGGCAATCATCAATTTCACTCGAAATGGGCTCAATCAAAAACGCCCAAATCGATTTTCTAGGGTAAAATTTCTCCCTAATTCAATTAAGCCAAAAGATCAACAAAAACAAATGGATTCGAGAGGAAATGCATACCTTGAGACGACATTATTGTTGATGGCATGAATGGAAGCTAGCAAAAATCCAACAATGGCGAGTTTTTGCGGGTTTTTATGTCGAAGGTTGAAGATGAATGCGGAATGACGAGCAGCCAAACCTCGCGTCTTTTTACATAAAAAAAAGGGAAGCCCCTTTGATTCGCCAAGTGGCTCGCGCCTCAATCAGGCGTCCCTTACTCTTTCAGCGAATTTTGGGCTTTAGCCCAATTTCCACATAATAAACTTCAAATTTTCATCGACGATGTTAAAGATCGTCATTTTCTCAAAAACAAATAGTGAAAATTTAACTTCGCTATTTTCAAAATCTTCAAAATTCAAACGGCGATCAAAACCGCCAACTTCAGAAATAATAGTGAAAATTCAATATTCACTATTTTCGTCAATTTCAAAATAATAGTGAGAATTCAAAATTCACTATTTTCTTCAATTTTCAAATAATAGTGAAGATTCCAAATTCACTATTTTCACCACACGCGTCAACGGCGGCACATAAACCGTCACTTCAATTAATAGTGAAGATCCCAAATTCACTATCTCATCAAATGTCAACGGCGGCACATAAACCGTCACTTCAAGTAATAGTGGAGACTCCAAATTCACTATTTCATCAAATGTCAACGGCGGCACATAAACCGTCACTCCAAGCGTGATAGCAAAATTTAAAATTTGCTATTTCCTTCAAAATTCAATCAAACGGCAATTAAAACCGCCACTTCAAATTCAAAAACGAATAGTGAAGATTCCACATTCACTATTCCTTCAAATGTCAACAGGGGGCTTCCTCGCGGAACCCGCTTATTTCAAAAACAGTGATTGTGGAAATTCAAAATTCACTATTTTCACGGCGGCATCACGAGTTCGCTACTTCCAAAACAAGCTTATTTGACGCGGGTATTCTCACAGTCCATTAACCGACCACCATGGCTGGCGAGCCTTACTACGCGCCATGGCTGGCGAGCCTTACTACGCGCCATGGCTGGCAAGCCTTACAACGCGCCATGGCTGGCGAGCCTTACCACGCACCAGGGCTGGCGAGCCTTTGTCCGCACACACCCAAGGACATATCCCAAAGATGCCTCAGGTACAACTCCTTGTCACAGCTGGCGAGCCTTTTGTCCGCACGCACCCAAGGACATATCCCGAAGATGCCTCGGGTACAACTCCTTGTCACAGCTGGCGAGCCTTTGTCCGCAAACACGCAAGGACATATCCGAAGATGCCTCAGGTATGACTCCTTCGTATGGCTGGCGAGCCTTTATACGTAGTCTAACGAACTTTAAACGACCCGCATGGATAGTCGACAGACTCTAAACTGTTCCTGATGACAGGTCCTTGGCTCGTACCCTCGAGTCGCCTTGGCGTCGCCCTTCTCGACGGCAGGTCCTCGGCCCGAATCCTTTCGAGCCGCCCCGACGTCACTTGGGTCTCCAGGTTGTAATCTTCGATTGACCTGGGGGCTCTACTTTGACTTTCGTCCTGTCCAAGCCTCGTCAAAGTGGGGGCTCTGTAGATACCCAGTATCTACTGAGACTCCGACAAATACCCGATGATTATCGGACTATAACATGTTTTGGAATCGCGGCGTTTGATCGACAGTTTGTGTACAACTTTACGTCGGAAAACATAAAACAATTTCGAAAATAAAACATCTCAAAACATTTCAAAAATACCTGGAGTGTTTAATTCACGACGACGGGGTCGCAACGACACTAACTAGAGTCAAAACCGACACCGGACCAAAAACCGACTCAAAAATTCAAATCCCGACTCCAACAACGAGTCAAACCGAGTCAACCACCAAAAACAAAACATTTCAAACCTTCTACCTTAAGTTTTCCCGGATTTATGTTTGGTCAAGTACCAAACATATGACTACAAAACCTAGGATAGAACAAATCATGATTGTTTTTGTGTGAAAGCGACAACTCACCTCGAAGACCCGCGACGTGGCTCGCGCCTCTTTGAGCAGCCCAGGTTGCCACGTCGCTCAAAACTCACACAACCACTCATTTCCCTATAAAAACCCCTCAAATGCCCCCCATTTGAGAGTTACGCGAGTGTCCGCCCCCTCTTTTCTCCCTTAAAATTCTCGACTCGACTTCTTAAGTCACAATCCGACGCGTATTTACGACCTACCGATCGTAAATACAAGCCTTACACATTGTTTGGTACCGTCATCGTGCATTAAATCACTTGACCGACCACTACACCGTCACCAATCTTAAAACACTCTTTTTACTTACCAAAACGGTTTTAAACCGAGTTTTTTCCGACCAAACGATTTGTTACACTTACGTCGGTCACTCGCCATAACCAAACATGTAAGTATGAGGGTGTAAAAATCCTCCTTTTATCATGTTTTCATTTGTTTCATGACTATAACATGCTAAAACGTGCATAACATGAACCGAAACATGGGATAAACGAGCCAAAACTGATTTTTGGCCTGAGACAGAAGCCCCTTAGGTTGCAGGCTTACCCGCGCCTAAATGGGGTGTTCAGGTCAGAGATCAACCGTGTTTGTTCTCGTCTTTCCCCTTTAATTCGTTTTCATATTTGTAATCGATTTTTACCATTTCAAATATTTTCAAACCCTTTTTATTTTATTTCATTTGTTTTAACCATAAAACATTTTTCACCCTTGGTTCCTCATACCATGACGGTTAAATCCGTGTTTCGGTGATAATATTTGGTTAATGACATTTAAAAGGCATTTAAAACCTTTTATTTTATTTCTTTACATTTTGGGAGGTATTTTAAAGCCTTTCATCATTTCTTTACATTTTCGAAACAAATATATTAGTCACCAACACAAAGTCATCCTTGGTTCTACATACCATGCCGGATTTTAACCCGGGTACGATGATGAGTATCGACTAATTATAATCAAATGAACTTCAAACAATTAGTTCATAATCACTTTCAAAACTATTCATGTCAAGCTTGTCAAGTCGAACGCGGCACCGAATATTATCAAAATAATGATGATTATTCGAGTCTAGTTCTTCAAATTAACAAATGCGGTCTAAATGACCCTTTCAAACCAAATCGGGTTCAAATACCCATTTCTCAACACGTTTTGTAACGTTTTCAAAAGGTTAGAACACGGCATACAACCGTAGGTTGACCCGCGCCTCAAGCCGGCCTTTTCTTACACATTTCCAGAATCAGGGGAGGCCCCTTTACACCGTCGGCTGGCTCGCGCCTCATCTAGCCGTCTGGTACAGGGCCTGTTCCCTTTCCAGCATTAGTCTAGGACGATCCCGACTCCGGTTAGCCCGGATATAGGACGGATCAGATGACTATTTGCCCATTCAAAATCACATTTGCAAAATTCCTTACTAAGAGAAATGGATCACGTTATGCACCCTAAACCTAATACGGTAAATGGATGTTTAATTTCCGTCTTGCATGCATATCAATCATTAATCCAACTCGACATCTTATACTTGATACTTGGATTAAATCAACCGACTTAGAAAGCGCTCACATGTTAGGTTTAAATTATTGGATGCGCATTCATGCATTTAAACCGTTTTATCAACTTTTGCATTCAACCAACCAAGATTGATCAAAGAGGCCGCTATCGCATGGCGGGATTGGGTGTCTGATTAAAGGGCTTCCCAATACGTACCTTCACCTTTTACTCAGAAACATTGGATAGTGGACGACCTTATCCAGGGCGTACGAGAGTCATTCTAGAGATAGGATGCTAAAGAGGGACGATTTCCTTATCTTTAGTACCTATGTCAAACGCTGCTTTATGCTTCGATTTGACCGAGGTATAAAGTGGATTTCGAATGGCTTCCAAGCATCCCACAAATGCTTGGTGGCGACTCCGAACATCTCTAATCGTTTCGAGGCCCTTACCGAGACGAAACCGACCGATCTAAAATGAACCGGTCGAAAGCATTTTTACGCCGCCGAGCGTGGCTTTCAAAAGACCGCTGCCATTGTCCACAGATCGGCTGGGCATACGCAGGTGGGCTATGTCCACAATTTCTCGTTCTTGTTTTATTTGTTATGCTTAGCTAATCCTTTAATGCTAGGATTAGGGGAGTCATGGAAGTACAGCATTAATGCGATAGTTGGTTAGAAGATTTAATGTGAGAATTATTTTATTAGCCATATAAATATTATCGTTTAGTTGAATGCATGCAACTGAAGTAGTTAATCTGGTTAAGTTCAGACCTGGATCGGAAGATTGGAATGAATAGTCCTGTTATAAACAATAAAATACACTAGTGAGGGTTGAAGCTAAGCTAGTTGTATTTTAGGGCGGATAGCGGACCGGAAGAACCTTTCCTTTACCCTTCTCACATCAGACCGACTGACCTACCTTTAGCTTACTTGTGCATCTATTATGGTGAACCGATATCCTGGCATCTCTCTCTTTATTTTCTCTCTACCCTTGCTTTTATTAGTTTAGTTCAAATACTCAAACCCCCATCTTGTGACCTTAGACAAACTGACTTAACGAGTAGATAGTGACCGCCCGACTTACCTTTGCTGCATTAGTAGAGCCAGTTGGTTTTTTTTATAGGGTTGCGACAACCGTGTCAAATTTTGGCGCCGTTGCCGGGGAGGCAATTATTTTATTTACTTGTTTCTTTTTGTCTGTCTTTAGCCTCAAGGAATAAAATTCTTGAGGCGGTTCTTATCTTTTCCTCTAGTGCTGTTTTGATAAGTCATACAGGTCCTACCTAGGTAGGTCTAGGTTAAAGATCCTCAAAGGGAAGGCTTGAGTACCTTTGATCTTCCACCTATGTTCAATCCTACGGCGCAACAGGTGGTGCATTGCGAGAGATGTGGTGCTGCTGGGCACAATGCTGTTATTTGCTTGACAGGGAACGACGAAGTCTATGCGTTTAGGCAACGTAGACAAGCTAGTCAACCCTTTGCAATTGTGCCGCCACATCCGCTTCATCAACGAGGCTATCAAAAGCCTCCATTCATTTGGCCACCGCAACAACAAGCTCCTCCTCTTGATAACCAAAAAGAAGAGATTACTGAATTGAAATTTTTGATTAAGGCACTTGCACTTTAACTGCAAGAAGATGATAGATTTATGGACGCCCAAATCAATGAACTTGAGTCTCAAATAGCTCAGTTAGCTGCCGAGTCGAACTTTAGGCGCTCAGAGAAGGTACACGCTACCTACACCGAAAGCAGTCTTTCCTATGAAGGACCTGGATTGCCTATTGACAACAATGATGTGTATGACTCGGAATAAGAAGATCTATATGAAAACGAAGCATTACTTGAAGATTTCTGCACTATACAGCAACAAACACTCGATCGAACTGGTTATAGTGTTCGTTCGAGTGTAATATCTGAGGAAGTGTTCGATCGAACAGAGTTATCCACTCGATCGAACAGTTATTATGAGGATGACCTCGATCGAGCAGTTCTGTTTGTTCGATCGAGTAATATTCAGGAGGAAAGTCTTCGATCGAGTATGCTCTTTGCTCGATCGAACATATTGGCCACGGAGAGCAATGATATGTCACCTGGGTCCCTTTCGGATGACGATTCGGACGAAGACAATGGTTATGGTGAATCCCCCATTTGGAAGGCCGAGCTGGACGCTCTAGAGGCTGCAATATACGGGATAGAACCCACAAAGGAGTAGAATGAGAAAGTAGCTGAGTTAGGGAATGCTCGTAGCACGGTAGAGGTAATATATTCTTTTATCAATGATTCCGACATTAGGAGCGACCGACCTGAGGTAATTAACGGTAACTTCATGATTATTGCTATGACTAATAGTAAATTACCTCGTATGACTTATGCTTTATGTCTTAATACTCCACCCCCTTCCAGTTGGGCAAATGAGCTAATAATGTTTCACCATATTTGTCATCGGAAATTTGTTAGGCTAAGATGGCACTTTAGATTGCTCTTATATGCTCCTTTTCTATTTTGGTGCTACTTATGCTCTTGTGTAGCACATGCGCAAGTTTATGATCTCATGCTAAGAACTTTGAGTTGCTTTGATTATGACCAACTGGAGCAACTGGATGAAGAAAAGAAGGTCGAGCTGGGACCTGTCTGAAACTAGCAATGACCGGGAGGCAACCCGGAGTTTAAGCTTTTTAGTTGATTTTTGAACATTTAAGTTTTTGTCATGTGTAATACTTGGTTTTCAAACCATAGACTATGAACGATCTAGGCTTAGTTTTTTGTCGCCATTTGTCTACAGGTACCACTCGATCGAGCATTCTTTTTACTCGATCGAGTGCTTGAGACCTTCGATCGAGCACTCTTCTTCGATCGAGTAACCATTTTTCCTCGATCGAACACTTCTACAGCCCAATGCACTCGATCGAGTACTATATCTTCTCGATCGAGTGCCATCGAGTACGCTTGTTTGATTCGCTTCCTGTGACACTGATGGAGCTATTTTGCGACCTCCCATGTTGTTGGCTGGTTTGGGAAGGTCCCTACTTTGCGTATTTTTTGTGAGTTTTCCGCAGCTTCACTCTCTCCTTTTTAGTTTGCATTTCCTTTCCCTATTTTTGAGTACAATGAGGGCATTGTACGGTTTGGTTTGGGGAGGTTATGCATCCATATCTATGTCTGCATTTATGTTTTTATTGCATTTCTGTTATCACGTTTAATTTCTGTATGCATTGTTGTTTATTTTTATAAAATTCAAAAATCTCATAAAAATAGAAAAATTTCTAAAAAATCAAAAAAGATTTCACGTTTATTTTAGCATATAGGTTGAGTCGGAACGGTGTATTTCGATGATAAAATTGCACTATAATTTGTCCTTTTGCTTAAGCCTTGCATAAATAAATATCTTTACCTTTGTCTTCTGCATATCTACGAGTTATTGTTAAAATTTAGCTGAACAAATAGACTTGACCTGAAATTTTGGCAGATTACTTACAATTTCTAAGGATTAGAGCCTTATAAACTGGTGTCATTTGTGACCGGTTTCATGTAGGATTGTGTGTAGTATACTCCTTGCATAACATGTTCATTAATTTTCACGTATATGAAATTCAATTGCTTTTTGCCTACACACATTCGGGTTAGTGGTTGGTGTCACATGCAGGGAGGCGCTTACATTTCCCTTTTCTTTCATTTTTACCTATTTAACTCCACATTCGCCAAATTTGCCTGTTGACCCTTAACTACATCCAGATTTAGCCTGCCTCGTCAAGCTAGTTAGTGTATGTTTTGCGGTATATAATTTATTGTGCCAAGTTGGTTTGTATTGCATTACTTGGAATTGGTAATTTATGGAGGAAGGAGGATGATAATTATGAAAAAAAAAAGTTGAAAAAAGATAAAAAAAAAACGAGAAGAAAAGGGCAAAAAAATAAAAAAATCAGAAAACCATGAAAAATAAGAACGAAAAAGTTTGATTGGCGGTTTTTACTCCTATGCTTTACTCATATCTGTTGAGGAGTATGTTCGGTTTGGTGAGTTTGTATGCCGAGTTAAGGGCATTGTGCTTAATTTTGATGGATTAGAAATGGATATGATCCATTTGGTTCTATTTAGGTACTAGCTTGGCCACCTATACCCTCACATTTCCTAAAATGTTTTGATTTTCTTTTCCCATTGCCTCACTTTTCCATAATTTTGTAAGCCTTTAGCTGTGACGGGACCTTGATTGGTTGGAATGTATGTGTACGGTAGCTAGAATTGTCTATCATATTAGCTGCATGCATGTTTATGTGGGTCGTAGTTTAGGTGAGCGACTATTTTTCTTTCTCTCTTACAATTAATTGCTTACCCTTTGCTTCATGAGAGAAGAGTGACCCGTGAGAGTCCATTACCAAAGGTCTTGCAAGGTCGATAGTTCAGCTCTATTATAAACATCTTATAACTCGTTTGCACTTGACTGTTTTGCTATAAGTATTAGTTGTTTGCATTAAATTGGTTTAAGTGGACAAATTGTACCTAGCTCTGAGTTTTCTTTTCTGTTCCATTAGTTTTGCATATAGTTTTTTTGGGGACAAGCAAAGGTTTGGTTTGGGGAAGTTTGATGCATGCATTTTATATAGACTTATTGTACCATATTTGCACGCATCTCTATGCATTTTGTGTAGTGTTTAGCTACAAATGTCCCCCGAACAGGCTACTTTGGTTTGTCTTGTATTATTTGCAGGTATAAACTGGAGAGGAGCATAATCAAGCTTAATACATGTCCCTATGCATGCATTTAGGAGATGAGATGAGTCGGAGCTTGGAGACTACTATTTTGTGATGCGCATAGAAGTAAGGAAGCTAGGCGAGCAAAGGAAGAACTTCAAATTACTAGTGCCTAATTTAAAGAGCCATATATCGAGTTTTACAACTTATTTTCAAGTGATTCTAATTAGATCAGAAAGCCCATCCTCTTAACTTTCCAACGCCACCGGAAACGCTCTGTTTTCCCAAGTAACGAAGAAATGGCGGCCGTTTGAAGTTCAGTGCGCGTAAAACTTATTTTTAGATTGTGGACAACGCCCGCGGGAACTGCGTCCGCGGGATCCACACTAGGCATAATCGACTTGAGGTTCTTTCGAATCGAATTAAGACAAATTAGTGTCGCCACCAAGTTTTTTGGGAACTTGGAACCGTTCAAGTCAACTTTACACCTTTCATCGAAAAGCATAAAGCCAATCGACTACGAGTGATTAAAGATAAAGACTTGTACCCTATATCACTCGATTTGAATGACTCTCGTAATCCAATGGTATTTAGACGGATCCACAAACCATAGATCTTGAGTAAGGGGTGAGCGTACGTGTTAGGAAGCCCGTAAGGACACCTAACCCCGCCCGTCGATAATGGCCTCTACTAAGTCAAGTATCGGATTTCAAACAAGGTCGTAGCTACTGTGATATATGATATGCAAACATCGTTTTAAAACCCTAACATGTGACAACAATTTCTATGTCGTTTTAGATGCAACTAAACTAACTTTGTCAAAGTTGTAATTTAGCATGTGGGTTGATTGATCTAACAACAGATAAAACGAAACAAACAAGGCTTAAGGGGAATGGGGGAGCCGTTGGGATCTGCCCTATTACAACCCAGGCATTTCATGCCGACACAACAAGAAATTAAGATACAACTCGATCTGAATACAATTGCTATATACGACATCATACATGACACCCTACACGGCCAATCCGGCCTAGGAAAACGCGCACAAGGGGTGGCCCACGGTTTACATAACTCACGGCCTTGGGTCACTCCTCATAATGCGTGCTTTCGCTTAATCTCATTGAATTAGACATTAGGCCACACACCAAAGCTTGCATTAGCATAAATCGGGCCACGTTGTTTTAAACAACATGCGATTTACTACGCTCTTGCATGAATTGGAGCACAACTATCTAACCAAATGAGACTAAGGTTTTTGAAGAAGTTTTGACTCGATAAAAGTAAAACAAACTTGAAAATTACAACTCGATGAACAAACTATAAATTACAAGCTACAAAACAACAAAGAATAAACGATATATATATAAAAAAAACGAGGCAAGAAAGACGAGAGACACGGCCACCCTCTCGGCCAAGCCACGGCCACCCTAGTTCCTAGGTTAGGTTCATTAGTTAGATCAAATGATTGCGAAACGAGGTAGAAAATGAGTTAGAAAACAAGTTAGAAACGACGTTGATCGATTGAGAAGATATCGCGCGAATGTGCATTCTACACGGCCTAATAATGGGTCCAATTAGGTCACAAAGTTACAAGATTAACGCTTACTCATCGAGTGTTAATAAGAAGGTGCTAATCACGCACTCCTATGCTAGCGAGAAATCAAGTGAAAAGAGAGATGCATTCAATTAGGTTATAGAATTGTTAATCGATTTTTAAGGCTATGTCGACGCCACCTAACATGTCTGATTAGGTATTAAAATGATCTAATGCCGTCTAAATGAGTCATATGTTAACAATCAGAGATCGAACTAACATGCGAAGGGTTCTAGGGCAGGTCGAATTGAACGAAACAAGCGAGGGGTCAAAAGCGAGGAACAAAGTTAGAATTCGTTTTATTAATGTCCTACCTTGAACACGAGGATATGTAAATGAGAAGGGGGATACGACCGACCGATGTGGCGGATTTCTTTCCCAACTCAAGTCAACGCGGGTGTTCATGGTGGTACTTTAACTCATACTCAGACTAAACTAGTTTCATATTTAACGATATCAAACGACGCAAAACGATAAACAATGTAAGAACGAACAATAAAAAACAAACATAAAAAGAGCGAAATGAAAGGGAGAAGAGGAGGATTTGATGCACCCTCAACCTACATGTATCGTTGACACCGTCTTGGGTCGTAATCGATCGTAGATCTTATCTCGAGAGGCCGTCGTCGACGAAGGAACAAAGCAACAAACACGTTTTTTGTAAATATGGACAGCAACTTTCAAACTGCAGTTTCTCACTCGTTTCACGGTGAAAATTAGATTTAAAAGATGTTTTGAAAACTAGAAAGAGAGTAGAACAAAGATCTTAAAACAAACCACGCTCGTTCTGAGTTATTGGGCACGAAAAACGAGCACAAACAGAACTGGACAGACAGGAAAAGCCGCCAAAACAGAGTGTATGACACTCTGTTTTTCGAGGGGATTCATGTACTCTCAAGGTCAATTTGGCTCGTGAATATTTGTCTAAGATGTAGATGGATGTTATATGGTTAATTAGGATCAAGAAACTCGAGTTTTAATGGAGATTTGAAGGGAAAACGAATGGTATTTCGAGAGAGACACAAACTGTTTCTCGGTTTGGATGTCTCGGTTTTGTCGAGAGTTTTGAGAGGCAACTAGGGATTTTTTGTGGAGATTGATTCTGGTGGATGACGGTAGTATGTATGGAGCCCTTAGAGGAATGAAAGTATGGCAGATGGGAGGTATTTATAGAGAGTTAAAGTAGGGTAAAAGAGAGCAACAAGCGGTCGGGCTGGGTTTGTTTGCTTCTTGCTGTCCAGCAGCTTTCGTGAGCTCGTGTAGGGTTTAGGAGGGGTGTTTCATGGTGGTTAAGCTAAGGTAATATGGGTAGGATACTAGGGTATGGATTAGGGTTAGTGGGCACGGGTTTAAGTGGCGTTTGAAGCGGGTTTTGGACTCGAGTTTGAGCACGCAAAACAGGGGATGAGACCGTGTTATTTGCGGGCTGTTTGTGGAGTGTTTGGGACGGGTTTGTGGAAAGGTTTCGTGGTGGGATAGGTGATGGGTTGTTGTGGATAATGTGGAGCAGGAATTGGGTTGGTTGTGGTGGGTTTGGGTCAAACTTGAAGCACATAAAACGGGTTGGAAGAGGGGAAGAGCTAACGCGGGTTGGGGTGTCTGTGTGGGCTGTTTTTGGACGGGAATTGGATGGGTTAAACAAAGGGTTTGGGGTAGGCTTTGGCTAATAATCGAACACGGGTTATGGGAGAGAAGGTTGGGTCGAAAGTGCGTCGAAAATCGAGCCCAAATCATGTTGAAAACAAGCTCAAAATCGGTTTATAAAACGATTTAAATTGATATTTCAAATCAAATAATTAAAGAATGATTTTTCAAATCAAATATCTATTTTATTTTCAATAAAATAAACTTAAGAAAATAAATTCAAATTAAAAAAATAAAATGAATTCACTTTAAAAAACATTAATTTAAATACCATTTAAATTGATAAAATATTTCATCGACGACGCCCATTCTACATCGTAAAACGAGTTCCAGATAATGACAATGACAACTAATGAATACATGTGTCCTATCATCATCGGGTGTTTGTCAGGTTCTCTATAAATTCCAATATCGACGGATACGGGTATCTTCAGAGCCCCCACTTTGACTGAGGCTTGGACAAGGCGAAAGTCAAAGTATACCCCAGGTCCGTCTCGACCTGAGGATTCCGCGGGTCGTTTATAGTCCATTAGACTTGCGTATATAAGCTCGCCAGCCATAAGAAGAGATCATACCTGAAACTTCGTCGGGGATTAACTCTTGCTTCTGTTGCGTCGAATTGTCATCGTTGGTCGTCGACCCGTAAAACTGCATATATGGTGGATTGAGCCTTATCCTTAGGCGCCTACGTATCCGTTTCTGACGGAATCAAACCCGCGTCGTAGTTCGGCCACTACTGACACATGCCCAAAGTTTATCATCTGCTGGCACCTGTCCGAAATTCATCATCTGTTGACACTTGCCCAAAGCTTATCATCTGCTGGCAGGTGCCAACATGGGACGAGACTTTCCGATGAGGTTGCCGCCACTTTCATCATTTGATTTCGGCTGCGGAATTCTTCCATTTCATACTCTGGTATTGAATTGAATTCTTGGAGGATGTCATCCTTTACATCTTGATATTGGTCTCTGAAGCCAACGGCTTCAAAGCCCTCAGTTTGTGATGGCTCTAAAGTCGAAGACTTTAGAGCCCCCAGTTAAAGCATATCCTGCTATATTTGAAACATAGAAAATGTACAAGCAATAATCATCACATAAGCACATTTGGATCATCGATCTTAAAATTGGATCATTTAAAAGATTGGTTCATCGACCCGAAAATTGAATTTTGAAAACTTTGAATAATTGGGTCATCGACCCGAATTTTGAATTTTGACATCATTTAGTATGTTGGGCCATCGACCCGAGGTTTGAAGCGGAAGTATTGGAATGTTGGGTCGTCGACCTGAAATTGAATTTGAAAGACTGGGTCATCGACCCGAAGTTTGAACCTGTTGAAGATTTTGAATAATTGGGCCATCGCCCCAAATTTTGAATTTGACATCACTTATGATGTTAGGCCATCGACCCGAAATTTGAATTTGAAACGAATCATTTGGGTGTTGGGTCGTCGACCCAAAATTTGATTTTGAACTTTGAGATTTGAACCTTGACTTGAAATGTACCACTACTTGGATCATCTATCCATAATTCGCAAAAAGTTTTTGAAATTTCGGAATTCTGAAAAATTTGGCATTTTGAAATCGAACATTGACGGGTGAGCAAGAAATACGACTCAGACACTCTGTATGACCCGTAAATAACGTGGGCGTAGCCCGCTACCGTAAAACAAAAAGGAAAATGAAACCGTAAGTGTGCACGGGTTTTAATTCAAATATTGACTTGCTGGGGATAGAAAAGTAAATAGGCCATTCTGGAGCCCAAAAAACGGCAAATGGAAATCACAAGGTCGTCGGACGTGGAACGAGGATATCGTATGGCATGGGCGTGCTCCCGAGGGCACATGGGAATCAAGATCACTTGGCATTGACAAGGTGGATTAAACTCACGGAGCAACAACGTTAGCTTCGCCTAGACACTAAACACAGACTGATTTTATGAGAACAGTTGGACATCACACATCACTCTTGTTGGGAACATTCTGCCACTCTTCTCCTTGCCTCCTTTCTTTTCAGCGAGTATTCATCATTTCTTGCCACCGCCTTCTTTCTTTTCAGCGGGCTTTTACTATTTTTCTTCCACGCCTTCTTTCTTTTCAGCGGGTTTTTCATATTTTCTGTTCCCAACACAAACCTAGATCTATATGACTCGGCATCTTTGCCTAAACCGTTCGATAAAGCTCATTCTGAGACTTGATACTATTCATCTGAACCTATATCCTTATCCTAGCCTACATTGAGTGCTAAGACTGACTCAAACAAAGGTGGCTTCATTTGGACTTGGTTAAGACCCGTAAGAAACCGACAAGATGACAACTTGGATGATGGGTGGATTGAATCCCTTATTCTGAAGGACTGCCTACGTATTCGCGTGGAGCGAAATCAAATCCGACGTAGTTAGATCAAGGTGCATAAACTTGGCGTTTTAATTGTGTGCACACACTCGAAGGTTTCACCTAAGGTAGCAAGCCGTATCCCATTCTAGCCTGTAAGGTACTGTTAAATCCCGTGTCTAGGGTTGGTACAAAAGGTTGTGGTTCTTTGGGATGTGGAGCTTGGTAATAACAAGTTTGAATGGTTAACCATCATTCTGAAGGTTTTTTTTGTGGTGCTAAGACTAAGGGCTATGGCTGCTGATGTGGATGGAGATGGTGTCTCAGGTTGGATGAAACGTGAGTACAAATAGGTTGGAAATCGATGTGGGTTCACATTTCCATGTCTGGATCCTAAAGGCTTGGGTTTACTAACACAAGCTAACTGATTCTCAGAATCCCTAACTATTCCCTCATAAATGCCTCGGGAAGGACTTAGGGGTACGGATGACTGCTGATGGCACTACCTGACCATTTTGACTTCGCCTTTGAAATTCGATCAACATCCAGACATTTCTTTTTCTTTTCTTCTTCTTTTTTCCTTTTTTCTTTGTCGTGTTTTCTTTTTTCTTCTTTTCATTTTTTTCATCTTTTTTTCTTCTCTCTTTAAAAATGGTCTTATATTCAGTCACAAATGGATACATCTTGAAAACTGGGCTTCGCCAACTAAATTGGGTTAGAACTAACAATTCATTCTTAGAACGGGTTGATCTCTTCTCTCTTCGAGATGGGATGATTTTGTTGGGGAATGGGCTTACCTTCCGTCATCGGCATGGGAAATAAGGAGCTAGTCCGGGTTCGTCCTAGAATCATATGAAAAGCTTGTCATAAGACTGGTTTTGATGGAGGTTTTCTACCGCCAGACATGGAATAGGCAAAGGAATCAAACACGGGATCCTAGTGTACCTTCCATTTTGAAACGGGACATATTTCTACCCAGGGATGCCTTTGAGTGTGTTGTGCATTTTATCATGGTTTCAGAATGATTGAGGATTGGAAACAAGACAAATTTGGAAACGAAACTGGAACTTTTTATTGGAAAGATAAATGCTTAACAGACTCGAAGGAACGATTCCTAGGACACACCCTAGGTCATCGCGGAACAAACGTCTCAACTTCAGGAAAAGAAAGTCCTAGACTCGACTCGACTAAAATAAGAAAATAGATCCCGACTCATAATATTCAAATGTGGTCTTGAGCTTTCTCTTGTTCAGCTGTCAGCTTAGATGCTCGGGTCTGATCCTTGATCCCTTTGATGGTCTGCCTCCATCCCGAGGTAGTCCTCTGAGGATTTACACCAGTGATGAAGGTTGGTGAATCGAATTGTCTTTTATTAACTTCGTTAATGAGAGGAGTACATTCTAGAGCAAGACTCCCGACTCGAATTTCATTCTTCGGGTTTGGCAAGAATTCAAAGCAATCCACAAATATTTTCCCGATAAACACCCCTTTCAAGTGACATGGGCGGATAAGATGGGAATAATCGACATTGTCTTCGACAGAAACAAAATTGGCGTGATCACTAAATGGATTGGTGATGTTATTGGGTTTAATAGTTGGGATCGGGAGTGTTCCATTCTCAATCATGTCGTGGATTTCGTGCTTCAGTCGATAGCACCTTTTTGTATCATGGCCTTTCCCTTGATGAAAGGCACAGTAGGCATTTGGTTTATACCATTTACCTTGTTGATCAGCGGGAGGGTGCGGAGTTGGACCAATAGGCTTCAGCTTTCCTTGGGCTATGAGCCTTTGGAGAGCGTATGTATAAGTGCATCCGATATCGGTGAATGCCCTTGGTGTTTGGCGCTGCGGATTCTTCGATTTCCCTTCAAAGAGATTGATGGCTTCATCAATATGGGTCGTTGCTGGGGCCTTGGCCTTAGACGATGAGGCCCCTTGGTACCCTTTCGGATTTTCAGCCTCTGCCCTTATGACATCATCTTCTACCTTTATCCCGATTCTTATCAATTCTTTGAAAGAGCCAAAATTCTGGTATTTCAAAGCATTGCGGTAAACAGGTCGTAGATTCTTTACGAACTTATCTACCATTTCGACTTCATCAGGCTTTTTGGCTAACTTCACACTTTCAGCGCGCCATCTTGCAAGGAACTCAGTAAAGCCTTCCTTTTCTTTCTGTGTCATCACCTCTAACGTCCTTATATTAGTCTGAATCTCGACATTATCAGCATAGTGCTTACAGAACTCCACCGTAATATCTTCGAAAGTGGGGAAGTTCTTAAGGTCCAGATTGTAGAACCACGCCTTCGGGTGTTCATCCAGGGATTGAGCGAAAATTTCAGAGAGCATGTCAGCAGGCACTCCCTTCAGTGCTAAGTACCCCTTATAGGCCTTAACATGGTGGACTGGATCTTCTGTGCCCTTAAACTTTGGGAAATCAGTGAGTACCATGTTCGTGGGCAACTTATCCTGAATTGGGGCATAGGCCCAAGCATTTTCGTAAAGGATGTTCTTCCCCTGGGAGAGTTTCAGACGGTCCTCAATGAACTTGAACCGTTTCTCCAGATCTGTTAGAGGTGGGGTAAATGAAGAGAAATCTTCACCCAGCTTGGATTCGATCACATCCATTCTGGCCATCATGAGGTTCAGGGCCTCAGTGAGTTTGTTAACAGCATCTTCCATTGCTTGAAGTCGGGTTTTTGGCGGCCTTTCTACAAGAAAAGCCCGAACTGAGTCAATATTCAAATGCAAGAGCCCCTGCACACTTAAGGACACGACACCAACTTGACTCAAGCAAACACTCGACTTAAGACTGACTAACCAAAAGGTTCGACTCACGGTTGGATTTAGACCTCGATTCATTTTAGACTCGACAAAACGACATGACTCAAGCTGTCATAGCTCGATTCTAAACTGGACTTGGTGTGACTAAACCCGTGATTGGACTAACATAGCCCATAGGTTTAAGTGAAACGCCCTAAAATGGCCTAGCTTGGACGTTTCTGTGTACTATCCTGGACCAATTGCTCGACCCACATGACTCGAATCCCAAGAGGTGAGCTTGGGTGACCCAACAGGGTCGTGTTCTAGATACTTAGGACAAAACACGCCTAGCCAAACACGGCGAAGACCCGGACACGACTCGACGCATTTCATGCTTGGTTAAGGTTCGATAAATATTTTGGATTGAATTTGAAAAAAAAAACGAATAATTGATTTGAAAATGAGATTTAAAATGGGCAGCATGCCGGCTATAAAAGCTTATTTTGGGCCGAAAATCTAGTCCTACTTGGGCTGCATTCCGCGTTTTTAAAACCATGCTATTTTGAAAGTAAGTTGTTCAAAAGTTCGGTTTTGAAATCGATACGGAAAATTTGAAAAGACTCGGGAAATTCATTTCGCACATTGTCATTCTCATGTTATAAGGATGTATGCTCCTAGACATCTCTAAGTCTCGGCAAGTCATCTACATGAAGGTCTATGCCCTCCATCCTTTTTGGGTCCTATAGAGCAAGGGCCTTTAGGTAGAGTACCTAGAAGAGCATCCCCACCATCAAGAACCACGACGAGGCGGAGCGGAAGCAAGTAATGTGCAAGTTCCTGGCATAGTGGGACGTCGCTCCCCACGCGTCACAAAGAAGCGCTGGGACGGCCCGGGAAAGTCCTTAAGGGTTTATGCATGAATCGTAGCACTACGAGTAATGTTTTACTTTCCAATACTTTCTTTTCAAGTTTCACCTCGGAGGAAGAGACCCTAGAAACAAAGTGTAACTAGTCCTCTTTTCCCCAGTGGAGTCGCCAAACTGTGGACAACGCTCGCGGGAACTGCGTCCGCGGGATCCACACTAGGCATAATTGAGTCGAGGTTCTTTCGAATCGAATTAAGACAAATTAGAGTCGCCACCAAGTTTTTTGGGAACTTGGAACCGTTCAAGTCAACTTTACACCTTTCATCGAAAAGCATAAAGCCAATAGACTACGAGTGATTAAAGATAAAGACTTGTACCCTATATCACTCGATTTGAATGACTCTCGCAAACCAATGGTATTTAGACGGATCCACAAACCATAGATCTTGAGTAAGGGGTGAGGGTACGTGTTAGGAAGCCCGTAAGGACACCTAACCCCGCCCGTCGATAACGGCCTCTACTAAGTCAAGTATCGGATTTCAAACAAGGTCGTAGCTACTACGATATATGATATGCAAACATCATTTTAAAACCCTAACATGTGACAACAATTTCTATGTCGTTTTAGATGCAACTTGTAATACCCCGTATTTTATATAATAAATTAAATGGATATTATTATATATTAATTATTATACATTTTATATTACTAATTATATCGGGTTAATTGTTGAGTCGATAATGACGTTAAGTTATCGAGCTAAGTTAATTAAGACGGGTTTATATGGAATTCGAAAGGTGAGCTAAACGATTAACCCTCGACCCATTTGAGCTGGCCCAATACACGTCCAGCCCAAAATAACCCTAACCCTAATAATAACCCTAACCCTAATAGTACCTACCCCAACCCGCCTCCCTCATTGCTCACTACCTCAAACCGCCTCCCTCCTTTACCAACACCAAAACATCAGATTTCACGCATAGAGAGGGAGAGAGAGTGGCCGTGGGTGTTGACAGCGAAGCAAGGAAGAGCTAGGGACTATTGTCGACGGCCGTGGGTGGCCCTGGTGGCGGTTGTGGTGGCGGAAAAAGGTAAGAGTCAACCCTTTCCTCTGTTTTCATCTTTCTGTCGAGTTATTGGTGGTTGTTTCGTGTCTTATAGGTGCGTTTATGGCGGTTGTTGAAGGGGTATAGGAGTAGATTGGTGTGAGACGAGTGACTTGGTGGTTGTTGGGGTGGTTTTGGGTGGTGTTGGTGGCCGTGAAAGGCGGCAGCGATAGGGGGGATAGCAACGGGTTTTAGCAGGGGGTTTTTTCAGGCGGTTTAGATGGTTAAGTTGGGTTGGCACCACCGTGGACTCGGGGGAGGTCGAAACAGTGGTGCCACGGCGTCTGGGTTCGTGGGCTGACGGCGAGCAGGTAGGTGGTGGTTTGGCAGGGGATGAGTGAGAGCTGCGGTGGTTGCAGGTCGAGAACAAAGGGCGTATGGGGAGGCACGGTGGTGAACCGGACAAACGACGGCGCTGGTTTGACTCGCCGGCGGCGCAATCGACCCTGATGGGGGTGGTCGTTGGTGGTCGGGTCGAGTGGGTGTTGGGTCAGTGGTTGACACGGTGGAGAGGTGGCGCGTGTGAGCGTGGGGATGCGAGTGAAGGGACGGTGGTTGTGGACGGGTTGTTTTAGTTTTGAAACGGGTTTTGTCATAGTTTAATCGTTATGTTTCGTTAATTGGTCGTATGCTTAATTAATTAATTTAGTTCCCGAGTCTTCTAAATAATTTATTTAATTTAATTCCCGAGTTATTTAAATAATTAAAGACGGGTTTTGAGTCAGGTTTGTTAAAATGAAAAAGCTACTATATCGGGAAAGTTTCCATTCTAAGAAATTCTACTTTAGTAACTTTCTATTTTGGGAAGTTGGGTCAAATACTAATCGGGTTATTTTAGTTATCAGTTGGGCATAAGTTTGGTGTCGGGATTGTATTTCGGGAAGCTTCTATTTTGGGAGATTTCTATATTTAGTAGTTAGTAATTATAAATATTATAATTGTTTTAGGTGACGGATTCTTGAAGGATCGATAATCAGATTCGTTGCTTTATTTTCTGGACTGCTTGAATTGCTTAATTAGATTTGCTGGCACTTTGAGGTAGGGAAATACACTTGACTTATTATCGTTGTTGTTTAATTGTGTTGACTTGATTCGTGGTTGTTGATTTACGTTATGATTCATATATGGGAAGGTGATTGACTGAATTGATCGTATTGAGTATGATATCACAACATCGAGTAACCGGCATGATTTTATGATTTATCAGTTCAGTGATTTATATATATATATATATATATATATTGTGTTGCATTAATTTATGTTGAGCATCTCATATGCATTGGAGTTGGAGGATGGTGTAGGAGTGACGATGTTGAGATACGATGTGAGTTGTGATAAGGCCCAGGCGGGTTCTGCAGGACTTGCCCTGGTGTCCTCAGTTCAAGGAAATGCGAGATCGGCTACGGTCGATATATATAGTCTACCAAGGGGGTCGGTATGGTGGGTTGTCCGGGGTATGAGATATGAGATATGAGTTGAGATGGAGATGGAGGCGACGGAGGAGCATGCATATCATATTTTATTGTTTCATTGTTTTCCCTACTCGGCTTGGTGACCGACCCTGTGTATTCGTACGCTTTGTGATGATCCAATTATTGGGGAGCAGATTTACAGTATTTGTAGACCGATGGGAGCTGGCCGGGAAGAGAGCTTGGATGACTGACTTAGTGCCTAGCCCACCTTAGTCTTATTAGTAGTTTTATCAGACTTTATCTTTTGGTCATATTTTTGGAGGCTTTGTTTTAATTCCAGTTGTAATCTCACTATAAACATTTTAATAAAGTACTGTGTTTCTTTCCTTTGTTTTCTACTGCCTCGGGTTTCCGAGATGGTGACACCGTCATTTATCTGAGGAGTCCTAGTTCAGGCCCTTGAATAAATGGGGGTGTTACACAACTAAACTAACTTTGTCAAAGTTGTAATTTAGCATGTGGGTTGATTGATCTAACAACACATAAAACGAAACAAACAAGGCTTAAGGGGAATGGGGGAGCCGTTGGGATCTACCCTATTACAACCCAGGCATTTCATGCCGACACAACAAGAAATTAAGATACAACTCGATCTGAATACAATTGCTATATACGACATCATACATGACACCCTACACGGCCAATCCGGCCTAGGAAAACGCGCACAAGGGGTAGCCCACGATTTACATAACTCACGGCCTTGGGTCACTCCTCATAATGCGTGCTTTCGCTTAATCTCATTGAATTAGACATTAGGCCACACACCAAAGCTTGCATTAGCATAAATCAGGCCACGTTGTTTTAAACAACGTGCGATTTACTACGCTCTTGCATGAATTGGAGCACAACTATCTAACCAAATGAGACTAAGGTTTTTGAAGAAGTTTTGACTCGATAAAAGTAAAACAAACTTGAAAATTACAACTCGATGAACAAACTATAAATTACAAGCTACAAAACAACAAAGAATAAACGATATATATATAAAACAAACGAGGCAAGAAAGACAAGAGACACGGCCACCCTCACGGCCAAGCCATGGCCACCCTAGTTCCTAGGTTAGGTTCATTAGTTAGATCAAATGATTGCGAAAAGAGTTAGAAAACGAGTTAGAAAACAAGTTAGAAACGACGTTGATCGATTGAGAAGATATCGCGCGAATGTGCATTCTACACGGCCTAATAAAGGGTCCAATTAGGTCACAAATTTACAAGATTAACGCTTACTCATCGAGTGTTAATAGGAAGGTGGTAATCACGCACTCCTATGCTAGCGAGAAATCAAGTGAAAAGAGAGATGCATTCAATTAGGTTATAGAATTGTTAATCGATTTTTAAGGCTATGTCGACGCCACCTAACATGTCTAATTAGGTATTAAAACGATCTAATGCCGTCTAAATGAGTCATATGTTAACAATCAGAGGTCGAACTAACATGCGAAGGGTCCTAGGGCAGGTCGAATTGAACGAAACAAGCGAGGGGTCAAAAGCGAGGAACAAAGTTAGAATTCGTTTTATTAATGTCCTACCTTGAACAAGAGGATATGTAAACGAGAAGCGGGATACGACCGACCGATGTGGCGGATTTCTTTGCCAACTCAAGTCAACGCGGGTGTTCATGGTGGTACTTTAACTCATACTCAGACTAAACTAGTTTCATAGTTAACGATATCAAACGACGCAAAACGATAAACAATGTAAAAACGAACAATAAAAAACAAACATAAAAAGAACGAAATGAAAGGGAGAAGAGGAGGATTTGATGCACCCTCAACCTACATGTATCGTTGACACCGTCTTGGGTCGTAATCGATCGTAGATCTTATCTCGAGAGGCCGTCGTCGACGAAGGAACAAAGCAACAAACACGTTTTTTGTAAATCTGGACAGCAACTTTCAAATTGCAATTTCTCACTCGTTTCACAGTAAAAATTAGATTTAAAAGATGTTTTGAAAACTAGAAAGAGATTAGAACAAAGATCTTAAAACAAACCACGCTCGTTCTGAGTTATTGGGCATGAAAAACGAGCACAAACAGAACTGGACAGACGGGAAAAGTTACAAAAAAGAGTGTATGACACTCTGTTTTTCGAGGGGATTCGTGTACTCTCAAGGTCAATTTGGCTCGTGAATATTTGTCTAAGATGTAGATGGATGTTATATGGTTAATTAGGATCAAGAAACTCAAGTTTTAATGGAGATTTGAAGGGGAAACGAATGGCATTTCGAGAGAGACACAAACTGTTTCTCAGTTTCGATGTCTCGGTTTTGTCGAGAGTTTTGAGAGGCAACTAGGGTGTTTTTGTGGAGATTGATGCTGGTGGATGACGGTAGTATGTATGGAGACCTTAGAGGAATGAAAGTATGGTAGAGGGGAGGTATTTATAGAGAGTTAAAATAGGGTAAAAGAGAGCAACAAGCAGTCGGGCTGCTCTGTTTCGCTGCTGCTGTCCAGCAGCTTTCGTGAGCTCGTGTAGGGTTTAGGAGGGGTGTTTCTTGGTGGTTAAGCTAAGGTAATATGGGTAGGATACTAGGGTATGGATTAGGGTTAATGGGCATGGGTTTCTGTGGCGTTTGAAGCGGGTTTTGGACTCGGGTTTGAGCACGCAAAACAGGGGATGAGACCGTGTTATTTGCGGGCTGTTTGTGGAGTGTTTGGGACGGGTTTGTTGAAAGGTTTCATGGTGGGCTAGGTGATGGGTTGTTGTTGGTAATGTGGAGCAGGAATTGGGTTGGTTGTGGCGGGTTTGGGTCAAGCTTGAAACACATAAAACGGGTTGGAAGAGGGGAAGAGCTAACGCGGGTTGGGGTGTCTGTGTGGGCTGTTTTTGGACGGAAATTGGATGGGTTAAACAAAGGGTTTGGGGTAGGCTTTGGCTAATAATCGAACACGGGTTATGGGAGAGGATGTTGGGTCGAAAGTGCGTCGAAAATCGAGCCCAAATCATGTTGAAAACAAGCTCAAAATCGGTTTATAAAACGATTTAAATTGATTTTTCAAATCAAATAATTAAAGAATGATTTTTCAAATCAAATATCTATTTTATTTTCAATAAAAAAACTTAAGAAAATAAATTCAAATTAAAACAATAAAATGAATTCACTTTAAAAAAACATTAATTTAAATATCATTTAAATTGATAAAATATTTCATCGACGACGCCCATTCTACATCGTAAAACGAGTTCCAGATAATGACAATGACAACTAATGAATACATGTGTCCTATCATCATCGGGTGTTTGTCGGGTTCTCTATAAATTCCAATATCGACGGATACAGGTATCTACATAGATATTTTAAGTTGTATTTTTAGGTTTAAGAGATATCTCCCTTATATAAGGAGAGGCATAATTAGGTTTTATCTATCTTTTCAGTCAGCATTAATCAGACGTTACTGTTGCTCTCTTCATCATGCTTGTTCTTGTCTTATTTCTCGTTCTTGTTTTATTTGTTATGCTTAGCTAATCCCTTAATGCTAGGATTAGGGGAGTCATGGAAGTATAGCAATAATGCGATAGTTGGTTAAAAGATTTAATGTGAGAATTATTTTATTAGCCATATAAATATAATCGTTTAGTTGAATGCATGCAACTGAATTAGTTAATCTAGTTAAGTTCAAACCTGAATCGGAAGATTGGAATGAATAGTCCTGTTATAAACAATAAATTACACTAGTAAAGGTTGAAGGTAAGCTAGTTATATTTTAGGGCGGATAGCAGACCGGAAGGACCTTTCCTTTACCCTTCACACATCAGACCGACTGACCTACCTTTAGCTTACTTGTGCATCTATTATGGTGAACCGACATCCTGGCATCTCTCTCTTTATTTTCTCTCTACCCTTGCTTTTATTAGTTTAGTTCAAATACTCAAACCCCCATCTTGTGACCTTAGACAAACTGACTTAACGATTAGATAGTGACCGCCTCCCTGTGGATACGATACTCGACTTACCGTTGCTGCATTAGTAGAGCCAGTTGGTTTTATTTTTGATAGGGTTGCGACAACCGTGTCAAATTTTGGCGCCGTTGCCGGGGAGGAAATTATTTTATTTACTTGTTTCTTTTTGTCTGTCTTTAGCCTCAAGGAATAAATTCCTTGAGGCGGTTCTTATCTTTTCCTCTAGTGTTGATAGGTCCTACAGGTCCTACCTAGGCAGGTCTAGGTTAAAGATCATCAAAGGGAAGGCTTGAGTACCTTTGATCTTCCACCTATGTTCAATCCTATGGCGCAACAGGTGGTGCATTGCGAGAGATGTGGTGCTGCTGGGCACAATGTTGTTATTTTCTTGACAGGGAACGACGAAGTCTATGCGTTTAGGCAGCGTAGACAAGCTAGTCAACCCTTTGCAATTGTGTCGCCACATCCGCTTCATCAACGAGGCTATCAAAAGCCTCCATTCGTTTGGCCACCGCAACAACAAGCTCCTCCTCTTGATAACCAGAAAGAAGAGATTACTGAATTGAAATCTTTGATTAAGGCACTTGCACTTTAAATGCAAGAAGATGATAGATTTATGGACACCCAAATCATTGAACCTTAGTCTCAAATAGCTCAGTTAGCTGCCGACTCGAACTTTAGGCGCTCAGAGAAGGTACACGCTACCTACACCGAAAGCTGTCTTTCCTATGAATAACCTGGATTGCCTATTGACGAGAATGATGTGTATGACTCGGAATACGAAGATGTATCTGAAAACGAAGCATTACTTGAAGATTTGTGCACTATGTAGCAACAAACACTCGATCGAACTGGTTATAGTGTTCGATAGAGTGAAATATCTGAGGAAGTGTTCGATCGAACAGAGTTATCCACTCGATCGAACAGTTATTATGAGGAAGACCTCGATCGAGCAGTTCTGTTTGTTCGATCGAGTAATATTCAGGAGGAAAGTCTTCGATCGAGTACACTCTTTGCTCGATCGAACATTTTGGCCACGGAGAGCAATGATATGTCACCTGGGTCCCTTTCGGATGACGATTCGGACGAAGACAATGGTTATGGTGAATCCCCCATTTGGAAGGCCGAGCTGGACGCTCTAGAGGCTGCAATATACGGGATAGAACCCACAAAGGAGTAGAATGAGAAGGTAGCTGAGTTAGGGAATGCTCGTAGCACGGTAGAGGTAATATATTCTTTTATCAATGATTCCAACATTAGGAGCGACCGACCTGAGGTAATTAACGATAACTTCATGATTATTGCTATGACTAATAGTAAATCACCTCATATGACTAATGCTTTATGTCTTAATACTCCACCCCCTCCCAGTTGGGCAAATGAGCTAATAATGTTCACCATATTTGTCATCGGAAATTTGTTAGGCTAAGATGGCACTTTCGATTGCTCTTATATGCTCCTTTTCTATTTTGGTGCTACTTATGCTCTTGTGTAGCACATGCGCAGGTTTATGATCTCATGCTAAGAACTTTGAGTTGCTTTGATTATGACCAACTGGAGCAACTGGATGAAGAAAAGAAGCTCGAGTCGGGACCTGTATGAAACTAGCGCTGACCGGGAGCCAACCCGGAGTTTAAGCTTTTTAGTTGATTTTTGAACATTTAAGTTTTTGTCATGTGTAATAATTGGTTTTCAAATCATAGACTGTGAACGATCTAGGCTTGGTTTTTTGTCGCCATTTGTCTACAGGTACCACTCGATCGAGCATTCTTTTTACTCGATCGAGTGCTTGAGACCTTCGATCGAGTAACCATTTGTCCTCGATCGAACACTTCTGCAGCCCAATGTACTCGATCGAGTACTATATCTTCTCGATCGAGTGCCATCGAGTACGCTTGTTTGATTCGCTTCCTGTGACACTGATGGAGCTATTTTGCGACCTCCTATGTTATTGGCTGGGTTGGGAAGGTCCCTACTTCCCGTATTTTTTGTGAGTTTTCCGCAACTTCACTCTCTCCTTTTTAGTTTGCATTTTCTTTCCCTATTTTTGAGTACAATGAGGGCATTGTACGGTTTGGTTTGGGGAGGTTATGCATCCATATCTGTGTCTGGATTTATGTTTTTATTCCATTTTTGTTATCACGTTTAATTTCTGTATGCATTGTTGTTTATTTTTATAAAATTCAAAACTCTCATAAAAATAGAAAAATTTCTACAAAAATCAAAAAAGATTTCACGTTTATTTTAGCATATAGGTTGAGTCGGAACGGTGTATTTCGATGATAAAATTGCACTATAATTTGTCCTTTTGCTTAAGCCTTGCATAAATTAATATCTTTAGCTTTGTCTTCTGCATATCTACGAGTTATTGTTAAAATTTAGCTGAACAAATAGACTTGACCTGAAATTTTGGCAGATTACTTATTATTTCTAAGGATTAGAGCCTTATAAACTGGTGTCATTTGTGACCGGTTTCATGTAGGATTGTGAGTAGTATACTCCTTGCATAACATGTTCATTAATTTTCATGTATATGAAATTCAATTGCTTTTTGCCTACACACATTCGGGTTAGTGGTTGGTGTCACATGAAGAGAGGCGCTTACATTCCCCTTTTCTTTCATTTTTACCCATTTAACACCACATTCCCCAAATTTGCCTGTTGACCCTTAACTACATCCAGATTTAGCCTGCATCGTCAAGCTAGTTAGTGTATGTTTTGTGGTATATAATTTATTGTGCCAAGTTGGTTTGTATTGCATTACTTGGAGTTGGTAATTTATGGAGGAAGGAGGATGATAATTATGAAAAAAAAAGTTGAAAAAAGAGAAAAAAAAAATGAAGAAAAGGGCAAAAAAAAAATCAGAAAACCGTGAAAAAGAAGAATGAAAAAGTTTGATTGGCGGTTTTTACTCCTATGCTTTACTCATATCTGTTGAGGAGTATGTTCGGTTTGGTGAGTTTGTATGCCGAGTTAAGGTCATTGTGCTTAATTTTGATGGATTAGAAATGGAGATGATCCATTTGGTTCTGTTTAGGTACTAGCTTGGCCGCCTATACCCTCACATTTCCAAAAATGTTTTGCCTTTTATTCCCATTGCCTCACTTTTCCATAATTTTGTAAGCCTTCAGCTGTGACGGGACCTTGATTGGTTGGAATGTATGTGTATGGTAGCTAGAATTGTCTATCATATTAGCTGCATGCATGTTTATGTGGGTCGTAGTTTAGGTGAGCGACTATTTTTCTTTCTCTCATACAATTAATTGCTTACCCTTTGCTTCATGAGAGAAGAGTGACCCGTGAGAGTCCATTACCAAAGGTCTTGCAAGGTCGACAGTTCAGCTCTGTTATAAATATCTTATAACTCGTTTGCACTTGACTGTTTTGCTATAAGTATTAGTTGTTTGCATTAAATTGGTTTAAGTGGGCAATTTGTAGGTAGCACTGAGTTTTCTTTTCTGTTCCATTAGTTTTGCATATAGTTTGCTTGGGGACAAGCAAAGGTTTGGTTTGGGGAAGTTTGATGCGTGCATTTTATATAGACTTATTGTACCATATTTGCACGCATCTCTATAACTTATTTTCAAGTGATTCTAATTGGAGCAAAACGCCTGTCCTCTTAACTTTCCAACGCCACCGGAAATGCTCTGTTTTCCTAAGTAACGACCAAATGGTGGCCGTTTGAAGTTCAGTGCTCGTAAAACTTATTTTTAGATATTTTAAGTTGTATTTTTAGGTTTAAGAGATATCTCCCCTATATAAGGAGAGGTATAATTAGGTTTTATCTATCTTTTCATTCAGCATTAATCAGACGTTACTGTTGCTCTCTTTTCCGGATCTAATTCTTTTTAACCTTTCTTCTCTCTTTTATATTAATTCCCTTTTTCTTATTTCTTCATCATGCTTGTTCTTGTCTTATTTCTCGTTCTTGTTTTATTTGTTATGCTTAGCTAATCCCTTAATGTTAGGATTAGGGGAGTCATGGAAGTATAGCAATAATGCGATAGTTGGTTAGAAGATTTAATGTGAGAATTATTTCATTAGCCATATAAATATAATCGTTTAGTTGAATGCATGCAACTGAATTAGTTAATCTGGTTAAGTTCAGACCTGGATCGGAAGATTGGAATGAATAGTCCTGTTATAAACAATAAACTACACTAGTGATGGTTGAAGCTAAGCTAGTTGTATTTTAGGGCGGATAGCGGACCGGAAGAACCTTTCCTTTACCCTTCTCACATCAGACCGACTCACCTTCCTTTAGCTTACTTGTGCATCTATTATGGTGAACCGACATCCTGGCATCTCTCTCTTTATTTTCTCTCTACCCTTGCTTTTATTAGTTTAGTTCAAATACTCAAACCCCCATCTTGTGACCTTAGACAAACTGACTTAACGATTAGATAGTGACAGCCTCCCCGTGGATACGATACCCGACTTACCGTTGCTGCATTAGTAGAGTCAGTTGGTTTTATTGTTGATAGGGTTGCGACAACCGTGTCAAATTTTGGCGCCGTTGCCGGGGAGGCAATTATTTTATTTCCTTGTTTCTTTTTGTCTGTCTTTAGCCTCAAGGAATATATTCCTTGAGGCAGTTCTTATCTTTTCCTCTAGTGCTGTTTTAATAGGTCCTATAGGTCCTACCTAGGCAGGTCTGGGTAAAAGATCATCAAAGGGAAGGCTTGAGTACCTTTGATCTGCAACCTATGTTTCATCCTATGGCGCAACAGGTGGTGCATTGCGAGAGATATGGTGCTGCTGGGCATAATGCTGTTATTTGCTTGATAGGGAACGACGAAGTCTATGTGTTTAGGCAGCGTAGACAAGCTAGTCAACCATTTGCAATTGTGCCGCCACATCCGCTTCATCAACGAGGCTATCAAAAGCCTCCATTCGTTTGGCCACCGCAACAACAAGCTCCTCCTCTTGATAACCAGAAAGATGAGATTACTGAATTGAAATCTTTGATTAAGGCACTTGCACTTTAATTGCAAGAAGATGATAGATTTATGGACGCCCAAATCAATGAACTTGAGTCTCAAATAGCTCAGTTAGCTGCCGAGTCGAACTTTAGGCGCTCAGAGAAGGTACACGCTACCTACACCGAAAGCAGTCTTTCCTATGAAGGACCTGGATTGCCTATTGACAACAATGATGTGTATTGAAAGATCATAGGTCCATATTAGACTCTCTAATAAAATTAATTTATCTCATAAATTATCATTTAGGTGATCAATATAACATGCATGCTAATATGAAAGCATAAAAGGAAAGAACAATTTCCTTACATTGAATTTGTGGTAAAAAGGGCACAAACTAGTTCACCTAACTAGCTTGTTCTTGAGCTTATACCAATGGAAGATCCTCCTTGAAAATCTTCAAAATAGAAGATCTCCTTCTTGTTGCACCCAAGAACTAACCCAAAAATTAATAACAAGTATGAAGTAGAACTTGTTAATATTGATCCCTTGATTATTATTAATAATAATACTAACTAATCTTAGTAATATTATTTGTGTATACTAACAACTTAGTAGTGATGAATTATTATTATAGAGAGATGGAGGAAAAATGTTCACATGCAAGTATGTAGAGTGTTGAAGTAAGGTAGTATAAAAATGTGAACAATAGATGGAGTATATAGGGGGAAAGTGGCGGGTGGGTGGAGTGTGGTAGTGGACAATTTTGTCTTATATTTTTATCTTACATCACATGCAAAATGTTGTATAAGATTAATTATGGTAGTATACAAAATAAGGTAAAATGATTATGTGAGTAATCATCCACTACACTTATTTTACACGGTCCACTTGACCATTTACGGGTCCATGTTGGTTCTTATATTTGTCGCACAAATCCGTGTAATTATTATTTTAAACATCGTATCATGTTTAAATACTTCCATAATTAATTCGTCCAATTCACTCTGTAAATATACGTGTACCACTACACATATTATTTACGTACTAATATTATTCACATTAATCAATTAGTACAATTTTAGTAAATTAACAGTTAATTAACTAAAACCCGTCTCCCAAAACTTACTATTCAATTATCGCATAATTAAATAATAACTGCCTCTCCTCGAGTTCGCAACTCGAAATCTCTCTAAAAATAATCGACTAACCTCTTAGTCTATAAATCAAGGGACTAAACAAATTGTATCTCATACAATTAATTAGTTATCAATTGGGGTTCGTTCCTTTAGGTGTGACCGAAAGTGGTCAGCTGATCACCGCCGTCTCACGACAATAACGTCAAACTCTAGTCAGCCAACCATTATCGATTTACGTTAATCAACTGACGAGGATCAAATAATTAAATATCTGATGATATTCCATTTATGAGATTTATTATGTTAACGCACTATTGTGGAGGACACTAACTCCAACAATCTCCCACTTGTCCGACACAAGGTGTGCGCTACCAATTCTCTTGTCCGTTTTAATCTCCCGCTCAATGCAAGGTGTCTTTCAGGTCGCACTTGCACATGAACACATCGCGAGTGGTTTTCTCGATCGGGAGTGTGACTACTGTAGGAAAAATCTCTCACAGATTACTTCCGAGCGTGGCCACGCATTTCTAGTCATTAACTCCTCGAGTGGCCTTGAGATATAGTTACCCAACGTGGGTGGACAATTCCTGTATGCCCTATCTATCATATTGCACAATACAGCTCACCAAGACCTAGTAAATGCCCTTTTGGCCTTCTTTCACGGCACGACCTAGGACAAAAACCAAAGTCACTCGGAATCTGCACCTGCTCAGATAATAGTCTCCAGTCAAAATAATCGACTCATTTGAACATCTTAGAGATCCCCGCCACGACCAGGCGTCTATAATAGAACTTAGGGACTCTCTAAATGGTCACTGTCCGTCAAAGTGTCACACACTCTGCCTATGTAATCGACCAGTCATCACATATGACCTTATGGCGTTGAACAACCATCAATCGACTTACAATCTAGTCACTCCGAGACATCACCTCATTAAGTGACTAGGGACAAAATACAATGTTCATCTTATTCACTTGAATAGTGTTCAACATTGTCTCCACAACTTATTCAGATAAACAAGGTATTAAAATTTAGTCACACTAAATAAAAGATTCATAAAAGAATGAATACGAAAACAATGAATGTGATTATCATATATATAATAAAAGATACACTATCCAATTATTACATATCCATAATCTAAAGAAAATCTGGTACTCGTCTCAATCCCATAGAGACGACATGGCCATCATGGTTAGCCTTTGATAAAGGCTTGGTTAAAGGATCAGCAATATTATCGTCTTTCCCAACCTTACAAATGTCAATTTCCTTCCATTCCACATAATCTCTAATTACATGGTATTTCCTTTCAATGTGTCTAGATTTGTTACTAGACTTAGGCTCTTTGGCTTGAAAAATAGCTCCACTGTTATCACAAAATAGAGTGATAGGATCTTTGGCGGAATGGACTACTCCTAGCCCCTCCATGAATTGCCTAATCCAAACATATTCCTTCGCAGCGTCAGACGCTGCAAGGTACTCAGCCTCTATTGTAGAATCCGCGGTAACACTTTGCTTAAAGCTCTTCCAGTAAACAGCTCCTCCATTTAGCATAAACACATAGCTGGATTGGGATTTCATGTCATCCCGATCGGTTTGGAAACTTGCGTTCGTGTAACCTCTTACACGCAACTCAGTTTCTCCTCCAAACACTAAGAACGAATGCTTAGTCCTTCTCAAATACTTAAGGATGTTCTTTATGGCTATCCAGTGACTCTCACCAGGCTTGGCTTGATACCGACTTGTCATGCTCAAGGCATACGCAACGTCGGGACGAGTGCAAATCATAGCATACATGATAGACCCAACAGCGGAAGCATAAGGGACGGTCTTTATGTGTTCAATTTCTTTAGGGGTGGAGGGAGACTGTGACTTGCTCAAAGTAATCCCTTGGCCCATAGGTAGAAATCCTCTCTTGGAGTCTTTCATATTGAACCGGTCAAGAACTTTGTCAATATAAGCTTCTTGACTCAATGCTAGTATCCTCTTGGACCTATCCCTATAGATCCGGATACCTAAGATTCATTGTGCCTCTTCCAAGTCCTTCGTTTGGAAGTGTTTCCCTAGCCACTCCTTAACGGAAGTGAGTGATGGAACATCATTCCCAATGAGCAATATGTCATCCACATATAGGACATGGAATGCAACCTTACTCCCACTAAACTTCATGTATAAACACGGTTCCTCCACACTTCTAGTGAAACCGTATTGTTTAATAACATGATCAAAACGATGATTCCAACTCCTAGATGCTTGCTTAAGACCATAGATGGACTTTTTAAGCTTACACACCTTCTTAGGGTTAGATGTATCCACAAAACCTTCAGGTTGTATCATGTACACCTCTTCTTCTAGAATCTCATTCAAGAAGGCGGTTTTGACATCCATTTGCCAAATCTCATAATCATGAAATGCAGCAACCGCTAAGATTATCCTAATGGACCTAAGCATAGCGACTGGAGCGAAGGTTTCGTCATAGTGTAAACCATGAACTTGGGTGAAACCTTTTGCCACCAATCTAGCTTTGTAAACATCCACGCCGAGCTTAATTTTATATATCCATTTACACTGAAGGGGTCGCACTCCCTCAGGTAAATCCACCAAGTCCCATACTTGGTTCTCATACATGGAATCCATTTCGGACCGCATGGCTTATAGCCAAAGCGAGGAGTCGGGACTAGACATGGCCGATTTGTAGGTAGTGGGTTCATTACTTTCAAGAAGTAACAAAACACCATCCTCTTCGATGTTACTAAGGTAGCGATCAGGTGGATTAGAAATCCTACTTGACTTTCTAGGAATAATTACTGTTTCAGAGGAAGAGGGAATGTTATCCTCCACGTTCTCCTCTACCTCATTCTCGGTTTGTGGCTCTCGAACTTCTTCAAGTTCAAATTTTCTCCCACTCTGTCTCCTAGAAATAAATTCCTTTTCTAGGAAGACAGCATCACGAGCCACAAACACTTTGTTCTCGTGTGTATTATAGAAGTAATAGCCACGTGTTTTCCTTGGATATCCTACAAAAAGACATTTGTCAGACCTGGGTGCAAGCTTATTGTCAGACTTGATCTTAACGTATGCTTCACAACCCCAAATACGCATGAATGACAAATGAGGGACTTTCCCTGTCCATATCTCATATGGAGTCTTATCGGCCGCTTTAGTCGGGCTTCGATTTAGTAAAAATACTGCAGACAAGAGGGCAAAACTCCAAAATGAACTAGAAAGCTCAGTTAGACTCATCATTGACCGAACCATATCAAGTAAAGTTCGGTTTCTCCTTTCCGCCACACCATTTAATTGCGGTGTACCAGGAGGAGTCCATTGTGATACAATACCACAATCTTTTAGGTGTGAATCAAATTCAATATTTAGATACTCACCACCACGGTCGGACCGTAGGGTCTTTATCTTTTTATCCAATTTGTTCTCTACTTCTTTTTGAAACTCTTTGAACTTGTCAAAGGCTTCTCTCTTGTTCTTCATTAAGTAGACATACCCATATCTACTTAAGTCATAAGTAAAAGTAATGATGTAGTGAAAACCTCCTCTAGCGGTGATGGTTAATGGTCCACACACATCCGTGTGTATGAGAGCCAAAACCTCACTAGCTCGTGTCCCTTTTCCCGCAAAAGGTGCACGAGTCATCTTGCCTAAAAGGCAAGACTCGCATGTACCATAAGATTCGAACCAAAATGGTTTGAGCACTTTTGATGAAGCAAGTCTCTTAATGCGTCTTTCGTTTATGTGGCCTAAATGACAATGCCAAAGGTAGGATTCGTTTGGATCACCCTTTTTGAGCTTTTTAGTTTCCATATGATAAACGTCATTAACATCATTTAAAACATAAATGCCTCCAATTGAAATGGCCTTGCCATAAACCACATCATTAAAAGAAAAAGTACAACACTTATCCTTAATCATAAAATAAAAGCCTTCCGCGTCTAACGCGGAAATGGAGATGATGTTCTTAGTTAAAGTTGGTACAAAATAACACTTATTTAAATACAACTCTAAACCACTAGCTAAAATGAGCACATAGGTCCCTACGGCAACGGCGGCTACTCTAGCTCCATTGCCCATGCGGAGATCCACATCACCTTTTGCTAGTGCTTGCACGTCCCTTATACTCTGAAAATGGTTACAAAGGTGAGAGCCACATCCGGTATCAAGTACCCAAGTGGAAGTACAAGCATAATTAACGTCTATCACATAGAGAGAGGAAATCATACCAATAGGCGTCACACGCCCTTCCTTGAGATCCTCCAAGTATTTGGGACAACTCCTCCTATAATGCCCCTTTCCATTACAATGGAAACATTCGGCCTTGGAGAGCTTGACACTTTTTGCCTTGGGATTTCCATTCTCAACGGCCTTCCCCTTTCCCTTGTCATGTTTCTTTGACGATTTCTTGAATTGGGACTTTTCTTTCCCTTTTCCTTTCTTAACTCCAAGATACATGTTCTTTAACTTCATGGTTAAAACATCTCCCTTTTCACTCCCACTAGCCTCCATATCCCTCTCCGCTTGGGTGAGGAGTGCATGAATTCCATGGTAAGTCTTATCCATGTCATTCATGTTGTAGTTTACCCTAAAGTGGGCAAACTTGGTGGGGAGTGAGTGAAGGATACGATCCACCACAAGAGTCTTAGGAATCTTACACCCTAGACGCTCTAGGATGTCAACATATTCGACCATTTTGAGTACATGGGGACCAACCTTTTGGGCCCTCTCAAGCTTAGCTTCAAAGAAGCGTGCCGCCGCATCGTATTGACGGACTTTTGGTGTTTGTGAAAACATAGTGATCATACGAGTGAAAATCTCGTAAGCATTTAAAGAAATGCATGATAGCTTGAGCTTTGGGGATATTGACCATATCAACACATTCTTGATATCATTCAACATCCTCACATAGTCATCATAGGTGCCCGCACGCCGATGAAGCTCTTGCACCGGGCTCGATTGGAGGAGCATCGGTCAAGTAAGTGAGCACATTGTCGGACAACGCGGCACTTTTGATGTTGGATTCCCATTCAATAAAGTTACTACCGTCATCTTTTAAAATACATTTGTCCATTACGGACCTTAGCCATGAATCTTTGCCTAGTGAAGTAGTCGATGGAGTTGATGAAGTTGTCATTGCGAATTAAAATGCTACAACAAAAAGGAAAAATTAACATTCATTGTTTTAAAAATTATTTGTAAAAACATGTTTAGCAAAATTTAGCATTTATATAATGACCTCCCACTAAATTATATAAATGATTCCAAGACCCAAATATTAAACAAAAATGAGCATCGCTTGGGCGAAACATGTTGGAGTAAGTGTCCCCGACAATAATACGATCACAATTGTCGATCATATTGATCACATGTTTAAATTTCATTTTAAGAATACGTAAGGGATGATTCATTTTATAGTCAACTGACCAACATTAATCGGTAACGATTGGTTTGCTAGAGTTTGACGTTACTGTCGTGGGACGGTGGTGGTTAGTTGATCCCTTAAGGTCACACCTAAAGGATGATGCCCTTATCTATAAAGTTGATTAATTGTATGACGATGCAAGTTGATCAATTCCTTAAAATTGAACAATTCAATTGTGAGAGAGAATAATATTATCTTATTGTAATGGGATTAAATAAGATTTATATTAGTAATAAAATGCATTGTTACTAAAATTATTTATTGTTTGAGAAACAATAGAGATAAGAATGAATGGTTAATTATAATTACAAGATGTTGTGAATTATAATTATATGACCCACTTTATTTATGTGATCAAGTATCACTAGTCAATTTATTGTATGTAATTTTAATTAATTCATGAAATGATATTTATGTGATAAATATGCATTAAATTAATTAATAACATGTATCATACTACATGTGACAAATTGTGTGACAAATGACAAATTGACAAAATAAAATGGTAGTCCATTTTATGTATATGGACCGAAAATGGAGGGTGTGTTAGTGGGTTATGGTTGTTTTATTTTATTTGATAAAATGACATAATGATGCCTACCTACAACTAATCTTACACATCTTACACATCTATTTCTTGTGAAGACAAAAAGGAAAAGTAAGATGCCCTATATGGACCTACCCAAAACCGTCCACCCTCTTACCATCATCATTATTGAGAGTTTTTCTTTTATTATTATTCATTCACATAAAAACTCTCTCTTTTGTTCATCTTTCTCTAAAAACTTGAGAAATTTTGATTCAAATTATTCATAAAAGATTACTAAAATTATTAATGTAATATATGAGTGTTAATAATCAATTTTAAGGTAAACTATTAAACTAATATCTAGTTAATATTATTTAGTGGGGATAAGTGATAATCTTGGGTGCAATCAAGAGGAGAATCTCTACTTTGGGATTTTGGAGGATCATCCTTATATTCATGGAAAGCTCAAGAACTAACAAGAAGATCTTGTTGGTGCCCAATATGACCGAAAATTTGTTGGCGAGAAAACGATTTTCTCATCTTTTGTTATTATGTTTGCATGCATAAGATTTAATTAATTTTATGACTAAATTAATTTTGAAACATATATGAATATGTTAAGTAATGAGATATAGATTTCAAACAAGCGGTATCATGAGCACAAGGTTGTTTGCATGCAAATCGGTTATTGTTTTTCCGAGTTATACGATTAACATATAAAACTTATAAATTTGTGTTTATTATGACATATCACGAAATTTATTATGCATGTTAAATTTTCTGGTCCTAAAATGTTTTAGGATATTTTGGTTTAATTTATGGATTTTATTGTTCATTTTATATAATAATGGCATTAAAATGTGATTTTTATGATAAAAATGTCATTTTTGGACGAAAAATAGCTAAACTTCGAATTTTCCAGTGATTTTTGGATATGTTTTCACATATATTATTTTTAGATGATCTGGAAATTTTCAGAATGTTTGGAGTTTTTATGCTCGAAATATGGATTTTTAATGACAAAAATCGAATTTAAATGAAAAATAGGTTAATATGAGATAAATTTCGAATCTGGTCATAGAAATTTAGTATGTTGTTACATGCAATTTTAAAAGATGTGTGTAAAATAATAGGCTATAATGAAGTCTTCATGCATGATTTATGAATTTTTGATGAAAAATAGCATAAATAGTGACTTAATTAGTGAATAATTGCTAAAACATACTTCATGACTAAGGAAAAACGTCACATGTTGCATTTTATTATCTGTTTCAGATCTAAAATTGAAAAGTTGATGAATATAATTTTTCTCATGTTTTTATGATTATTATTGATAAATCCGATAAACCGCAACATTGTTTTTCCGATAAATTTTCGAAATTTTAACCTGAGTTTTTGAATATTATGAGTGTCATGGTATTTTTCCAGAATTTTCATAAGTTTAAATTTTGAATTTTGAATTTATTTGAAATTTTTGTGATTTATTTGAAGTTTATAGCATTTTTATTGTAATTTTGGGTCCATTAATGAACAATTTTAAGAAATATAAGTTAATTATAGTCAATATGTTAGTGGAGACTAATTTTGAGTCCTAAGTTGGTTAGGGTAATTAACTTGTGCATAAATATGATTTTATGTAATTTATTGTGATTTTAAAAGGTTGAATCACACAAATCCGTAAAAACCGTTTAATATACGATATTTGCTCCTTAAAGGCGATTTAGCATAAAATTGGGCATGTTCATACATATTATAATGCTGCATTTTATTTATGATTGTCATAATTTTATTTTATGTAATTTTGAATTATGTAATTTTTACTTAGTATGGCCTTAGTTTTTAATTGGTATTACCCGAAATGTATGGGAATATCGATTCGGTTGTAATTTATTGTGATCTCGTATCACCGTTTTGTAATTTAATAGATTTATTTTATTTTAATTACAAATGTATAATAGGAAATTATGTAATTTGTTATGTAATTTAATTATTTCGGAGTTCCTTGAAGACGGTGTCACTCAAGAAGGCGATACATAACGACGGTGTTACCTCGAGATGCATGCTAAAACCGAAGTTCAAAGGACCAATGGAGTTGGTTTCCGAATATGTAATAGTTAATTAGATTTTCTATTTAAGGAAAGCCATACTAGGATTTATTTTTATGCTTTGCATTTTATTTATATGTCGCATGCATCGCTAAATCGCCATAACTAAAACATGCATTGTCATTTTAATCGAGTTTATCGACCGTGTCAATTAGAGTTATCGTAGTTCACCGCTTTAGTTCACTTAAAACGTGATAGATAATAAATTGACATGACCTCTTGCTAAAATAATCAATTGAGACATAGCCTTACCAAAAAGTAGAAACCATGAAAACCTATTTCGTGAGGGAGTGCACTCGGCCACACCGGGGTACAAACCTTGTTACGTAGAGGAAGTGGGTGATAAATGTCTATCCACCGAATTTATGTTAATGAAGGGTATTTCGGCACACCGTGCCCTAAGTTGATATAACTTTGGATCATGGACACATTTATTCGAAATTTGGGTTGAACTCAACGAAAGTATTCACGACGTATTTCCGGATGTGTTTCGGGCTAGAGATAAATATTAATGTAATTTTATCGACCAAGAGTTCTAAAAGTAGAATCGATTAAAGAGTTAATCCACCGAGTTATATTAATAAAGGGTATTTCGGCACACCGTGCCCCAAGTTAATATGAATTTGGATCTTGGAATCATTTATCATAGTTGGGTAGAGGTCACTATGTAAATGCTTTACTTGTTATTTACAAGTATTATTAGAACGATGAATGTTTTGTTTTCATTATTCCGTTATCACATTGTTCTATTTCTTCACCACAATTCATATACGATATCATTTCGATTTTTTTATTCAAATCTCCATTAAAACATCGTAACTAAAGACAAATATGAATTTGCTTCTAAAACCTCAAATGAACCATTGCTAAGGATCTCTTGTAAAGACTATAGATTAAAGTTATTCATTATCAAACAGGTTTTTGATTCTTGACTAACACATCTACTTACAATGGATTGTTTTTCATATACTTAATTAAATTAAATACCTTGAAGCGATAAATTGTTTTGGTAATTAGATTTCTCGGAAATCGTAATAGACAAAAATACCGCAACCACTTCAATGAAAGTTTTAAGACTAAATAAACGAATGAGGAGTAGTCTTCATGAATATAATTTTGCTTCTCAAATCAAAGACTCATTGAAATAAGTCGGAGCATTCTCTTAAACCGTTAAGAAAGGGATGAGGTTCAAAGAAGTAAAATTAGAATGGAATTGATACAAGGTAATGTTAAAAGTAAAGTTATTGTGAATAACGATACTAAACCTATCAATCCCGACCAATAAAGTTTCCATTATCTTAAATGTTGGACACTAGAAAGGAAACTACCCCAATTGATTGAAGAATCAACAAGTTAGTTGTGGGACATCTAATGAAACCTTCTTCTTTAAATGTTTATTTGATTAAACATAAATTTTGCTAGTACTACTTCGTCAATATTAGAAACCAGTGGAGGTTTTCATCATTGTATTCGACACATAAGATGATCAGAATATGACGACTAGCAACAATAATGTCGAGAGATAGAGTAATTGTGTACTCAATCTAGTTTTTGGATTTAAAGTTGTACTTAATTGTGACTATTAAGTGCATAAACTCTAAATAAGAATATAAACTTGTTAAGATACAAAAGAGGTTTCACTTTTGTGACCCTATACACCATAATTTGATGTATGGCTAGCCCATTATCAAGGTGATTATATTCTAAACCAAACTAGAATGATATATCATGAAGATGATGCAAGACTCAAATTGGTAACCTAAGATTAAACCTTACACTACTACAAATACAGGCTATAACAACGGTCAAAAACCGTTGTTATATAAAAAAGCAGACGTTGTTAAAGCGTCCGTTGTAAAAGGTTTTAATAACGGTTGGTTTTCTTAAGCAACCCGTTGTTAAAACTATTAACAACGGTTTTAAGTATCAAAACCCGTTGTGGAAAGTGTGACTCAATTTTGGTGGGAAAGTTATAACAACGGGTTTTAATATACAAAACCGTTGTTATAACTAAAGACAACGGGTTGTTTGTAAATAACCGTTGTTGTTTGTTCTTAAAAAATAAAATAAAAAATTAAATTAAATATTACTAGATGCATGCATAATTACGGCCCGTTAGAATTCTGATGCATGCATTATTACTGACATCACTGTGCATATGAACGGACAATATGGAATGAGAAGGGTTAGCGTAATAAGATTTGAAGCAGCATTGAGAGATATGATGATGATTATGGCACAACTTCCTAACATATATATTAATTAAAAAACAACTCAACCCACACATTGCTTAGTATAAATACATTGCATTATCTCAACTAACATTTCCATTATCTCAATATATACATCTCCAAACCCTAACTGCTAAAACAAACTCCAAATAAATAACTCTACTTAATCTTTCAAAAGAAACTCCAAACTCCAACAAAATGAATGATTTCATCCTTAAGACTCTTACTATGATCGAGAACAACAACAGCTTCATCCGCCGGTTCCTCCATATTGAGGAAAGTTTCAGGAGCTACCTTGCGGATGCTCGATCCGCACTGAGGCACGCCAAAGAAGATGGCTTGACGGAGCAAAGCGATTGCAGCTATATGACGATATAGCAAGCTGCTGAACGGAACCTCCAAATAGCCAAGGAGGAGAGGACGGATACGATAGAGCAGAATAAGATCCTCTATGAAAATATAAGAATTGCATTTTTATATATGTAATTTTTTTTTAATTTATGTATTTATAAATATATAAATATTAATTATGTTTATCTTGCTTCTTCATCTTGCTTATTCATTGTTTTACTAACTAATTATGCGAACAATACTTAAACAAATAACATAATGGTCGATAAAAACACATACATGCAAAAGAAATAAATAGAAAAAGAAAATAATGACGATGAAACTAACAGTGACGACGAGATTTACCTGATAAATACAGAACGTAAGAGACGATGAAATCAACAGTGACGGCGAGAAGATAAAGCGACGATGAGAAAGAGAGAAAGAGAAAGTGTGTGTTTTGTGTTTGTTTGTCTGCTGTGTTTGTGTTTGTGTTTGTGTTTGTGTATTAAGGGTTGTGTTTTGTGGCTGCAGCAGACTTGTTTTTGTGTGGTTGTGGTTTATAGTATGGAAGGTATTGACAACGGTTGTAAAACAACAACCGTCGTCAAATAAGTTTTAACAACGGTTTTAAAAAACACCCGTTGTCAAATATGTTTTAAGAACGGGTTACAAAAGTAACCGTTGTGATTACTTTTCACTAACTTTGTGCCAATTTTGCGCCAAATTATTAACAACGTTTGTGCATGTGTGACCCGTTGTTAAAACTAATAACAACGGTTTTTATAACCATACCCGTTGTAATTAAGTTTAGTAAAATTCGCGCCATACATTCTACAACGTTTATTGTGATTTTCGTGAATAATCGTTGTTAAAGGGGCGTTGTAGTTGCCTGGATTTGTAGTAGTGTTAGATTCTGGAATGATGAATGCAAAGAGTTATCAAGTACTCTTGAAACCAATAGATTGTTAATCTTATGGTATATGCGTATCTTGTATTCAAAGCAAGATGTTTCGTGCTTTTTGGTTGAAAAGGAGATCGAGGTTGTAAATCATTGATCCAAAAGAGGTTGATCATTTTCTTTTACCAACGATTTAAATTAACGCTAATGTGTTCACTTAATAAGGTAAATAGAGAAATCTTTGAAGAAGTTCAAAGAGTTCAGGGAATCACGATTTAATCGTGATAGGGGTTATCAAAGTGAAGACTTTGATATAAGCCAAATGAAATGTGATATAGTATCACAGGTTAATCTCTCTTAACACCCATTATGGGATAATGTGTGGTTGGATAAAGAATACAAACGCTATTCGATATGGTTTGGACTTCAATCAAGTTACCTTGAGTTACTTGATTCTTTTGGGGAATTTATCATTTTTGTCTAAATTATTTTTCCACTAAATCTAAAACGATTCATATGAGATATGAAATGGTAGGGTACCATGTTTGTAAGTTCTTCAAAAGAAACAAACACTCATTTTTCTTACTGTAATCATGAGTACAACATGCTTGTGGCTCGTGAAGCTGTCTTTCTAGAATACAAGTTTATTTCTAGAAGACAGAGTGGGGGAAATTTATTCAAGAGCTAGCCACAAGGAATGTTATGTCGCAAGAAACTGGTCTTTCTTGACTACATGAGAGATTTTGTGTAAAACATTGTTTCTAACGTGTAAAATGTTCAACGTCTCTAACGTGTAAGACGTTGTTTCTTCAAAACCTAGGAGGTTAAAGTCATCACTTGTTGAAGATGATGAATTCATGCTACTTTTAAGAAAGTAAAGAGCTTATAAACTTACAAAAGAAATCGTTTGATTCAAGTTGATTACTTCTAGAAAGAAATGAACATATGACTTACATGAAAGTGTTTAAAGTCACAACTCAATACAAGGCTTAGAGCCATAAAAAATCCGAAATAAAAGGCTTACTTAGTGACAAAGGGTTTTGCACTAATAAAGAGAAATTTCAAAGCATGATTGGTAGCAAAGGGTTTTGCACTAGTTGAAATGCTTAAGTCTATTCGGATCTTCTTAGCGATTGTGTTTCATTATGATGATATACATATAGCGAGTGAATCAAAAACTCACTTCTTCAATTAGAAGGAATGTATTGAATACATGTCTTGAGTTTTGTAGATTCTTGCAATCCTAAGATAATGTGAAACTTAAGAGGGGGTCTTAAGTAGGACATCAATGAGTTGAAATCAATGATTTGATCATGGTATAAAAATTTTCCCGATAAGTCGAGAAGTTGTGTTTATACATGAAGTTTAGTGGGAGTTACGGAAATTTTAATTAGTCTTATATGTGGATGACATATTGATCATTGAGAATGATTTAAGACTTTTGGAGTAATATAATACATCTTGAATATCTGGTTTTATGGAGATAAATCCACATGATATTAGCATCAAATAAGAAGTCTTATGTTGATAAGATTCATGATTAGTTCAATCAAATTGAACATATTTGGTTGATTCCATTTGCTTCCGCTGCCGGATAAATTAAATAAGTAATGATGTATAACACTTCATATGCTTTGAGTACGATGAATTGTTTTAAAATCGAATTTAAGTAATAAGTTACCAAGTAAGCCATAAAGATTACCCTTAAGTGCTTGCGAAAGCATTAAGGATATAATGCAATGTGTTTTTGATGCAATTTTATGTAAGGGTGTTACACAAGTGACAATTGACAACAACTGAGATTGCGCATGGTTTCAGAGAAAACCATAATCAAAACACATTAGGATGGTTAAGATACCATTGTGGCTATGTTAATTAAGAAATAGATTTTCTAGAATCGTTCTAGGCAATAAAGAACAATGAGAAATATTTACAACGGAGATTGGGTACACTTGCAATCATGGGATGTGCAAGAAGGATGAGTCACAAACACTGTGAAAACAGTGGGAGCTATTCCAAGGCTAGAAAGCCTATGTCTTGATTGGATCTCGACACGTACTCAGAAAGTTTTGTAATGCAAATGTATACATTACAAAGGAAAACGAGTATGTAGTAAGGTTGAGTAAGGTACAAGAAGTTGATAAAACCTACTAACCAAAGCCTTCACATAGGCTAAACATGATGAGTCATGTCATTTCAATTGAATTGAAATGAACAACTACATACAAGATCAAATTAGATTATAGAACATGAAATAGTAATCAGGCATTGACTATTCATATGTGATAATCACATTTGTCGTTTGAGTTTTACTTTAAAACTATTTTATTATACTTTGTTACATCCAAACGGGTTTTAGAGACAACATTGAACCCCGTTAAAGTGAACCCGGATTAACATAGTATTCGCCCATAGTCACTTGTATGAGGTGACGTCTCAAAGTGGCTAGAGTGTGATGCGATTGATGGCAAGTTCAAGTGCCATAGAGTCATGTGAGATGACTAGTCGATCACATAGGCAGACTGTTAGGAACACTTTATCGGGCAGTGACCGCTTATAGAGTTCTGGCAAATTTATATAGCCTGGTCGTGGCGAGAGTTACTATAGTATTCTAATGAGTCGATTCTTTTGACTAAAGACTGTTCGCCTAAGATGGCACAGTTTCAGATTAGCTTTGATTTATGTTACTACGACCTTCGTAAATGGGGTCAGATGGGCATATTTTGGGTTATGATGGCTGTGGCTAGTCGAAGGGAATAAGTGCGATAGGAATTGTCCACCCCTTTGTCAGGGTTAAAACAATATCTCAGGACCACTCGAGGAATAATGAGCTGGAAATGCGTGGCCACGCTCGGAAGGTATCTATGGTAGATAAATTCCGGTCAATCAGTTATTCTCCAGATCGAGGAAACCACTCTCGATATGATCACTTGCAAGTACGACCCGAAAGACACCTTGCATTGAGTGGGAGATAGTAATAGGACAAGAGAATTAGTGACGCACACTTGTCGAGGACAAGTGGGAGATTGTTGGAGTAAGTGTCCCCGACAATAATGCGATCACAATTGTCGATCATATTGATCACATGTTTAAATCTCATTTTAAGAATACGTAAGGGATGATTCATTTTATAGTCAACTGACCAACATTAATCGGTAACGATTGGCTTGCTAGAGTTTGACGTTACTGTCGTGGGACGGTGGTGGTTATTTGATCCCTTAAGATCACACCTAAAGGATGATGCCCTTATCTATAAAGTTGATTAATTGTATGACGATACAAGTTGATCAATTCCTTAAAATTGAACAATTCAATTGTGAGAGAGAATAATATTATCTTATTGTAATGGGATTAAATAAGATTTATTTTAGTAATAAAATGCATTGTCACTAAAATTATTTATTGTTTGAGAAATAATAGAGATAAGAATAAATGGTTAATTATAATTACAAGATGTTGTGAATTATAATTATATGACCCACTTTATTTATGTGATCAAGTATCACTAGTCAATTTATTGTATGTAATTTTAATTAATTCATGAAATGATATTTATGTGATAAATATGCATTAAATTAATTAATAACATGTATCATACTACATGTGACAAATTGTGTGACAAATGACAAATTGACAAAATAAAATGGTAGTCCATTTTATGTATATGGACCGAAAATGGAGGGTGTGTTAGTGGGTTATGGTTGTTTTATTTTATTTGATAAAATGACATAATGATGCCTACCTACAACTAGTCTTACACATCTTACACATCTATTTCTTGTGAAGACAAAAAGGAAAAGTAAGATGCCCTATATGGACCTACCCAAAACCGTCCACCCTCTTACCATCATCATTATTGAGAGTTTTTCTCTTATTATTATTCATTCACATAAAAACTCTCTCTTTTGTTCATCTTTCTCTAAAAACTTGAGAAATTTTGATTCAAATTGTTCATAAAAGATTACTAAAATTATTAATGTAATATATGAGTGTTAGTAATCAATTTTAAGGTAAATTACTAAACTAATATCTAGCTAATATTATTTAGTGGGGATAAGTGATAATCTTGGGTGCAATCAAGAGGAGAATCTCTACTTTGGGATTTTGGAGGATCATCCTTATATTCATGGAAAGCTCAAGAACTAACAAGAAGGAGATCTTGTTGGTGCCCAATATGACCGAAAATTTCTCATCTTTTGTTGTTAAGTTTGCATGCATAAGATTTAATTAATTTTATGACTAAATTAATTTTGAAACATATATGAATATGTTAAGTAATGCGATATAGATTTCAAACAAAACATCCCATAATTGCGTAAATTCGGTAAGTCACGTTGACTAATTCTACCTCTAGAACTCTTGGTCGACAAATTTCCTCAAATTCATCTACTAGCCCCGGAACACAAGACCGTCTTATATCCCGTTGAGTCCAACCAATTTTAGCGTGCGATAACCGCTTACCACCCTACTTACCCAAGGTAAAAAGAGAACACCCCGCTTGGGCGAGCGTGGCTCTAATGAACAAGAGATTCATAGGTGTTACTAATTGGTAAGGCTAATATCAATTTTAGTTATGTGAGATATCTTGTCAATTTAGTCATAAATTCCTTATAAGTGAATTAATTCGGTGAATGTAAATGACGTGAATTGACAACCGCGAAAATAAAATGCATGTGAACGGCGATTTTGGCATGCGCGAAAATAAAACAAGCAAACATGTAAGCATATGAATAAATCCTAGTATGGCCACCTAGTTAATAAAAACTAGTCTATTACATTTCGGAAACCAACTCCTTGGTCCCTTGCCTCTTCATTCCATAAGTGACTCTTCCTTGTGGGATTTGGAACACCTTCCAAAAATAGACTCCGTCTCGTTGTAATCCGTCTTTTGGAAACGCCGGTAAAAATAACTATTACAAATGAATTACATAGCTATTCCTATTATACATTAATTAATAAAATAAAAAAAAAACTATTAATTAATTACAAACCGACGATACGAGATCGTATTTAATTACAAACAAATCGATATTCCCATTCATTGCGGGTAATAACGATTAAAATTAACTAGGCCATACTAGGTACAATAAGATAAATACTTTAAATAAATGACAATCATTCATTCAACTTAAATAAATATGCTTAAAATGCTGTAAAAATGATGCCAAAATCGCCCTATCTATCATTCATTGGTATTCATCTCGGTTTTTGTGGATTTAATCGATTTTTAACATGTAAAAATCAATAATTAACTCTTAAATCTCATTTAAGTCAAACTAATTGCCCAAACTGTTTTGAACCTCAAAATTAGTCCTCACTAATTTTATGATAAATTATTAGTTTGATTTGGTGATAATTTGCTAATTTAATCGATAAAATCATAATATTTAAGTAAAAATTCAAAATAATTAAAAAACTACCCAAAAAATTGAAACAAAAATTTTTAGTATTCTTTAACACTCCCAAGAACACCAAAATGTCAGAAAAATTGCCTAATAATTTTGGATAAATTTTTTGAAGAAAAAGATCGATATTTATCGGTTTTTAACCACTAAAACCAATAAACATCAAAACAAAGTGAAACCACACATGCAAAATCACTTTTGACATTTAAATAATATTCTTAAATATACATAAATTTATCATGGGCAGAAACAAAAGTTTCGAAATTATGATTAATTAATTTGTCTTTTATCGACTTTTTACTCAAAAAATCAATAAACATGCAAAAATTCGAACCAACCTTTAAATTTTTGCATACAATCAGTAGAAAACATGCATGAACTACCACAAAAAATCCATACACCGAATCAACATTTAACTATTTTTAGTCAATTTTTCACTAAAATGCGACATTTTGACTCGGTTTTCTACCAAAAAACATTAAAAATAGCAAAATAACTTCAAAAATCACCAAAAAAATTCCACAAACCTTTTGAGATCAGTAGGTTTGCATGTCCCAAAAATTTCGTGCTAAAACCTCTTCTAACACCATTTTTGAGTTTTTACAAATTATCTCATAATTCATTAAAATGCTTAAAATCAACATGCAAATTACAAGCCAAGCTCTGATACCACTTGAAAGATCATAGATCCATATTAGACTCTCTAATAAAATTAATTTATCTCATAAATTATCATTTAGGTGATCTATGTAACATGCATGCTAATATGAAAGCATAAAAGGAAAGAACAATTTCCTTACATTGAATTTGTGGTAAAAAGGGCACAAACTAGTTCACCTAACTAGCTTGTTCTTGAGTTTATACCAATGGAAGATCCCCCTTGCAAATCTTCAAAATAGAAGATCTCCTTCTTGTTGCACCCAATAACTAATCCAAAAATTAATAACAAGTATGAACTAGAACTTGTTAATATTGATCCCTTGATTATTATTAATAATAATACTCCCTCCATACCACACCAATGGTAACATGGACCCACTTTTCTCCTCACAAAAAGTGGGTCCATGTTACCATTGGTGTGGTATGGAGGGAATACTAACTAATCTTAGTAATATTATTTGTGTATACTAACAACTTAGTAGTGATGAATTATTATTATAGAGAGATAGAAGAAAAATGTTCACATGCAAGTATGTAGAGTGTTGACGTAAGGTAGTATAAAAATGTGAACAATAGATAGAGTATATAGGAGGAAAGTGGCGGGTGGGTGGATTGTGGTAGTGGACAATTTTGTCTTATATTTTTATCTTACATCACATGCAAAATGTTGTATAAGATTAATTATGGTAGTATACAAAATAAGGTAAAATGATTATGTGAGTAATCATCCACTACACTTATTTTACACGGTCCACTTGACCATTTACGGGTCTATGTTGGTTCTTATATTTGTCGCACAAATCCGTGTAATTATTATTTTAAACATCGTATCATGTTTAAATACTTCCATAATTAATTCGTCCAATTCACTCCGTAAATATACGTGTACCACTACACATATTATTTACGTACTAATATTAATTACATTAATCAATTAGTACAATTTTAGTAAATTAACAGTTAATTAACTAAAACCCGTTTCCCAAAACTTATTATTCAATTATCGCATAATTAAATAATAACTGCCGCTCCTCGAGTTCGCAACTCGAAATCTCTCTAAAAATAATCGACTAACCTCTTAGTCTATAAATCAAGGGACTAAACAAATTGTATCTCATACAATTAATTAGTTATCAATTGGGGTTCGTTCCTTTAGGTGTGACCGAAAGGGGTCAGTTGATCACTGCCGTCTCACGACAATAACGTCAAACTCTAGTCAGCCAACCGTTATCGATTTACGTTAATCAACTGATGAGGATCAAATAATTAAATATCTGATGATATTCCATTTATGAAATTTATTATATTAACGCACTATTGTGGAGGACACTAACTCCAACATGTATGACTCGGAATACGAAGATCTATCTGAAAACGAAGCATTACTTCAAGATTTCTGCACTATACAACAACAAACACTCGATCGAACTGGTTATAGTGTTCGATCGAGTGAAATATCTGAGGAAGTGTTCGATCGAACAGAGTTATCCACTCGATCGAACAGTTATTATGAGGAAGACCTCGATCGAGCAGTTATGTTTGTTCGATCGAGTAATATTCAGGGGGAAAGTCTTCGATCGAGTACACTCTTTGCTCGATCGAACATATTAGCCACGGAGACCTATGATATGTCATATGGGTCCCTTTCGGATGACGATTCGGACGAAGACAATGGTTATGGTGAATCCCCCATTTGGAAAGCCGAGCTGGACGCTCTTGAGGCTGCAATATACGGGATAGAACCCACAAAGGAGTAGAATGAGAAGGTAGCTGAGTTAGGGGAATGCTCGTAGCACGGTAGAGGTAATATATTCTTTTATCAATGATTCCGACATTAGGAGCGACCGACCTGAGATAATTAACGATAACTTCATGATTATTGCTATGAGTAATAGTAAATTACCTCATATGACTTATGCTTTATGTCTTAATACTCCACCCCCTCCCAGTTGGGCAAATGAGCTAATAATGTTTCACCATATTTGTCATCGGAAATTTGTTAGGCTGAGATGGCACTTTAGATTGCTCTTATATGATCCTTTTCTATTTTGGTGCTACTTATGCTCTTGTGTAGCACATGCGCAGGTTTATGATCTCATGCTAAGAACTTTGAGTTGCTTTGATTATGACCAACTGGAGCAAGTGGATGAAGAAATGAAGGTCGAGCCGGGACCTGTCTGAAACTAGCGCTGACCGGGAGGCAACCCGGAGTTTAAGCTTTTTAGTTGATTTTTGAACATTTAGGTTTTTGTCATGTGTAATAATTGGTTTGCAAACCATAGACTGTGAACGATCTAGGCTTGGTTTTTTGTCGCCATTTGTCTACAGGTACCACTCGATCGGGCATTCTTTTTACTCGATCGAGTGCTTGAGACCTTCGATCGAGCACTCTTCTTCCATCGAGTAACCATTTTTCCTCGACCGAACACTTCTGCAGCCCAATGTACTCGATCGAGTACTATATCTTCTCGATTGAGTGCCATCGAGTACGCTTGTTTGATTCGCTTCCTGTGACACTGATGGAGATATTTTGCGACCTCCCATGTTGTTGGCTAGTTTGGGAAGGTCCCTACTTCACGTATTTTTTGTGAGTTTTCCGCAGCTTCACTCTCTCCTTTTTAGTTTGCATTTCCTTTCCCTATTTTTGAGTACAATGAGGGCATTGTACGGTTTGGTTTGGGGAGGTTATGCATCCATACCTGTGTCTGCATTTATGTTTTTATTGCATTTCTGTTATCACGTTTAATTTTTGTATGCATGTTGTTTATTTTTATAAAATTCAAAAATCTCATAAAAATAGAAAAATTTCTAAAAAATCAAAAAAGATTTCACGTTTATTTTAGCATATAGGTTGAGTCGGAACGGTGTATTTAGATGATGAAATTGCACTATAATTTGTCCTTTTGCTTAAGCCTTGCATAAATTAATATCTTTAGCTTTATCTTCTGCATATCTACGAGTTATTGTTAAAATTTTAGTTGAACAAATAGACTTGAACTGAAATTTTGGCAAATTACTTATAATTTCTAAGGATTAGAGCCTTATAAACTGGTGTCATTTGTGACCGGTTTCATGTAGGATTGTGAGTATTATACTCCTGGCATAACATGTTCATTAATTTTCACGTATATGAAATTCAATTGCTTTTGCCTACACACATTCGGTTTAGTGGTTGGTGTCACATGCAAGGAGGCGCTTACATTCCCCTTTTCTTTCATGTTTACCCATTTAACTCCACATTTGCCAAATTTTCCTGTTGACCCTTAACTACATCCAGATTTAGCCTGCCTCGTCAAGCTAGTTAGTGTATGTTTTGCGGTATATAATTTATTGTGCCAAGTTGGTTTGTATTGCATTACTTGGAGTTGGTAATTTATAGAGGAAGGAGGATGATAATTATGAAAAAAAAAGTTGAAGAAAGAGAAAAAAAACGTGAAGAAAAGGGCAAAAAAAAAAAATCAGAAAACCGTGAAAAAGAAGAATGAAAAAGTTTGATTGGCGGTTTTTACTCCTATGCTTTACTCATATCTGTTGAGGAGTATGTTCGGTTTGGTGAGTTTGTATGCCGAGTTAAGGGCATTGTGCTTAATTTTGATGGATTAGAAATGGATATGATCCATTTGGTTCTGTTTAGGTACTAGCTTGGCCGCCTATACCCTCACATTTCCAAAAATGTTTTGCCTTGTTTTTCCCATTGCCTCACTTTTCCATAATTTTGTAAGCCTTCAGCTGTGACGGGACCTTGATTAGTTGGAATGTATGTGTACGGTAGCTAGAATTGTCTATCATATTAGCTGCATGTATGTTTATGTGGGTCGTAGTTTAGGTGAGCGACTATTTTTCTTTCTCTCATACAATTAATTGCTTACCCTTTGCTTCATGAGAGAAGAGTGACCCGTGAGAGTCCATTACCAAAGGTCTTGTAAGGTCGACAGTTCAGCTCTGTTATAAATATCTTATAACTCGTTTGCACTTGACTGCTTTGCTATAAGTATTAGTTGTTTGCATTAAATTGGTTTAAGTGGGCAATTTGTAGCTAGCACTGAGTTTTCTTTTCTGTTCCATTAGTTTTGTATATAGTTTGCTTGGGGACAAGCAAAGGTTTGGTTTGGGGAAGTTTGATGCGTGCATTTTATATAGACTTATTGTACCATATTTGCACGCATCTCTATGCATTTTTTGTAGTGTTTAGCTACAAATGTCCCCCGAACAGGCTACTTTGGTTTGTCTTGTATTATTTGCAGGTATAAACTGGAGAGGAGCATAATCAAGCTTAATACATGTCCCTATGCATGCATTTAGGAGATGAGATGAGTCAGAGCTTGGAGACTACTATTTTGTGATGCGCATAGAATTAAGGAAGCTAGGCGAGCAAAGGAAGAACTTCAAATTACTAGTGCCTAATTTGAAGAGCCATATATCGAGATTTATAACTTATTTTCAAGTGATTCTAATTGGAGCAAAACGCCTGTCCTCTTAACTTTCCAACGCCACCGGAAATGCTCTGTTTTCCTAAGTAACGACCAAATGGTGGCCGTTTGAAGTTCAGTGCTCGTAAAACTTATTTTTAGATATTTTAAGTTGTATTTTTAGGTTTAAGAGATATCTCCCCTATATAAGGAGAGGCATAATTAGGTTTTATCTATCTTTTCATTCAGCATTAATCAGACGTTACTGTTGCTCTCTTTTTCGGATCTAATTCTTTGTAACCTTTCTTCTCTCTTTTATATTAATTCCCTTTTGCTTATTTCTTCATCATGCTTGTTCTTGTCTTATTTCTCGTTCTTGTTTTATTTGTTATGCTTAGCTAATCCCTTAATGCTAGGATTAGGGGAGTCATGGAAGTATAGCAATAATGCGATAGTTGGTTAGAAGATTTAGTGTGAGAATTGTTTTATTAGTGATATAAATATAATCGTTTAGTTGAATGCATGCAACTGAATTAGTTAATCTTGTTAAGTTGAGACCTGGATCGGAAGATTGGAATGAATAGACCTGTTATGAGCAATAGACTACACTAGTGAGGGTGGAAGCTAAGCTAGTTGAATTTTAGGGCGGATAGCGGACCGGAAGGACCTTTCCTTTACCCTTCTCACATCAGACCGACTGACCTACCTTTAGCTGACTTGTGCATCTATCATGGTGAACCGACATCCTGGCATCTCTCTCTTTATTTTTTCTCTACCCTTGCTTTTATTAGTTTAGTTCAAATACTCAAACCCCCATCTTGTGACCTTAGACAGACTGACTTAACGAGTAGATAATGACCGCCTCCCTGTGGATACGATACACGACTTACCTCTGCTGCATTAGTAGAGCCAGTTGGTTTTATTTTTGATAGGGTTGCGACAGCCGTGTCAGCTGCAGGCGGCAAAAAAGTCCGATTACCTTTTGTTTTAGCTGCCAGCTCGGGCCTAATACCCATCTCAACCATATCATCCCTAGCTGCCTTGTTGTCTTTTATCCTACCCGGAACATTCAGCAGAGTATTGATTATATTATCACAAACGTTCTTTTTAATGTGCATAAAATATAGGCAATGACTAACCGGGAGGTCACGCCGGTACGAAAGTTTGGTAAAAAAATATGATTTTCTTTATAACCACGAGTAGACAACTTAGGTCCCTTATTCCCATACGTTATCTCAATATCTTTCACTTTTGTAACACCCCCATACTCCAAGTGCCTTACCAGGACCACCCAGGTATAAGGATGTTACCATCTCGGTTACCCGAGGCAATGATAATCATAAGACAATAAAGAAACATATTTAAATAGTAAATATAATTTAAGTGATTACATATCTCAAACCAAAACTGTCAAAGGAATTACAAAGTACTCAATCCGTCTTTTGATAAAACTATCAAGCTACTAGACATCATCTGACACAGCGGAAGACTTCTAACTGCAACGTGATGACTCATCCCAGCTATCCCGTACGCATCATATCATACCTGCTCAATAACTGCTCACCACCCCCGAATGGATCACTACAGCTTTTAAAACATTTAAACGGGTCAAGATTATTTACACAAGTTATATATCAACAAGACAAAGCAACCAACACAGCTCAAGCAATCATACACAATCGTGCACTCCACTCCATCTCCGTCACCGATCGTCCACCTGGACCACCCCGCGCTGGGAGACCGCAGCCGTTCCCACCTAAGCCCCGCTCATCATACCGAGCGATAACCCTGTCCCATTAATGTGCACATCCCCTTCCGTGGCGGGTTCCACGAAGGGCGAAACTAGGGCGTGAAGCCACTCCCGCAAGTGACTCCACTCAGCCGAGAACGCATCTCGAGAACCACAGACAAACAATCACAATCACAATATCAACAACCGTCTGAATCAACCAATTACACTAATTACAGCACAATCACCACACATTATGTAAGTAATACAGAGTAGGGAAACCCTACCTGGAAAGCACAATAATCAGACGATCTCACAGCTGATATCAAAAAGCTTCCTCTACGAATCCTCCTCCTAATTATACAAACACATAATCACTACTATACACATGACACAACAAAATCCCTAATTCCCAATATTAGGGTTTAATGAAACTTAACGAAATACTATAAAATTGGTATGTAGATCTTACCCTCGACGCAAGGATTACAAAGGTATAAAGAACGATGGAATCCGACCTCTCGAGCTCCGGGATTTGTCAACAACACGGATGAATGCGAAGAACGTAACTTGAATCTCCCTTTTTATGTTATTAGGTTTGTAAAGGTGTATTATGAAAGTGACGGAAAGATTTATATATTAATCCGTGTTATTAACAAAACCCGTCGAATTATCACCCGCTAACCGAGCTACTCGATCGAGTAGCTGAGGTACTCTATCGAGTGCCCCCCTTACTCGATCGAGTATCAAGGTTACTCGATCGAGTACCCAATCGAGTACCCAACAGGTCAGAAACTGATTTAAAACGCAACACACCCTTACTCGACAGAGTAAGGCCTACTCGATAGAGTACCCAGAGACTCATAAAACCGTAATATTACAACTTTCTCATTAACTTCATGACCATTCAAAATCTGAGGACTCCTACGTTGCTCAGGATACCCATTAAACGCCATGTGAAGCTTACGATAATGATGATCAGGGCATAACCATCAACGATTTCCCCTGTGCACATGCTTTCGAGAATGCTTTAAATATTCTGATTCAACATCCCCCCACTCAATGGGCAAGCCTCTTTCCCATGTACAGTATGTCCAGAAAGATCGCCGTACGCCAGAAACTCAGTTATTGTACACAATAACATAGCTCTCAGATTGAAACTTTCCTTCTTATAACCATCAAACACTGGTATCCCTCTTTCCCACAGAATCTTCAGATCCTCTAGAAGTTGTTCCAAATACACATATATGCCATTTCCAGGTTTTCGAGGGCCAGATATCAACAAAGACAACATCAGATACTTCCGTTTCATGCAAACCCATGGGGGCAAATTATAGATGGCCAACATAACTGGCCAAGTACTGTGTTGGGTACTCATGTTTCCATGAGGGTTCATTTCATCTGTGGAGAGCGCTAGACGCAAGTTCCTTGATTCTTTGGCGAAGTCAGGATATTTAGCGTCAAACTCTTTCCACTGAAGACCATCTGTTGGGTGTCTTAACTTTCCATCTTCAATCCTTCCACTATTATGCCAAGTCAACATTCCTGCATCTTCTTAATTCAAATAAATCCTTATGAATCTTGGTATTATTGGAAAATACCACAACCTTAGCTGGGATCCCTTCCTTAGTCTTATAACGCCATACAGAGTCGCGCGGACAATATGATAATTTCTCATAATCTTTACGGTACAATATGCAGTCATTGGGACAAGCATGTATTTTCTCATATTCCATGCCCAATTATCTATTCATTTTTTTAGCCTCATATGTCCGACTCGGAAGAACATTACCGTCAGGAAGCATGTCATATAGCAAAGCTAGAAGATCCATAAAACTCTCATCACTCCACCCATTTGCCCCCTTCAAGTTATATAACTTTACCACCGCGGACAATTTGGTATACTTCCTACAACCAGTAAATAAAGGCATTTCAGATTGACTCAACTTCTCAATTAAATCATCAGCATTTATTTCCCCATTACCGGTAGCTTCAAAATCATCGAATCCATCATCTTCAGCAAACTTCTCACCTAAAACAACTTCAGGTGGTGGTGAACGATTGTTTACAAACACATCATATCCTTCATCCCCTATATCTAAACCAGCAGCTTCAGGTGTATGATTATTTACCTCTACATCAAATTCCCCATCCTCATCCTCTAATTCTCGATGAAAAATCCAACGCCTATAATCTTTACTAAAACTATTCTTTTCTAAGTCTATTTTGACATTTGGGATAGGCAAAACCCTAATATTACCACATCTATTACAAGGGCAGAGGATTGATGAGTGGAGATGAATATTTTCACTAACGAAATTGTAAAATTCAGCAATTCCATCATTATAAATGAGATCACCAATTTCACCATCAATCATTCAAGTACGACCCATATATAAGCCAGTAGCTATGAAAATGAGATTACCTTTTTTAAGCTATAAAGATTAATAACGGCGACGACGGCAAAGATGACTTGTTCATCATCAATCATTCTATTATTAATACCTTTGAAATTTCATTTATTTTTAGAGTTGCATAATCTAAGACGGTTCTTATAAGAACCGTTGTAAGTGTCCAAGCATGCATGAGGTGAATAATGGTCAAACAACGAATAATAATAATAGGGCATGGCATTGAAAAAATCACAAACTTTTCAGTTTTCACAGTGGATCTGTTTTTTACAATGGTTTTAAGAAACACCGTTGTTAATTGGTGTAATATGACAACGGCTTTAAAATAACCGTTCTTGATATATGTAATATGATAACGGCTTAACAAAGAACCATTATCATTTTGTCTTATTATTATTATAACAGTTCAAATTCTTATTATCTTATTATGCCGTTTCCATTCTTTTTATTATTATAAGTAGAAAGTTAGTCATTATAATATTTTATTTGGTGGATTGCTTTTGAGTGTAAAGATTACCATATTCCCGGAGGACACAAGAATTTTTCTAGTGATATTGTCTCTGAATTCCAGAGGATGGGGTAACAAAAAATGTAACAAATAACATAAAAAATTAAACTTTAATTCAAATAACCACCATAATCCAAATACAACTCATAATGTCAGATAATAATTAAAGACTTAATTAGAATCTGATGAAATATTATGATAGTCTTCATGCCCAATTTCGGCATAGATCAAGTCATAGATCGACTCTTCATCATCAATGGGCGGCGCAGGTGGAATGGCCTCTTTCTCCCATGACATAGGCACGATGGCAGGAATGTGATGCCTCATGTAATGTCTCAGCAGAAGATGATCAACATGGGTCACAACCCATAGATAAGGGCCCTTTTGTCTAGCATGAGAATAGAAGTCCTCTTTTCCTACATCTTCCCGCAAATGTAGCCCCTAATTTTCTTGCCTGGCGAAAACTATCATGGCATTTGGCTTCGTCAAACTCGATAAAAGCGAAGCCTACAAAACCTTGCTTGTTTGTAGACACAGGGTACACTTTTTTAATCGCAGTGAAACCGGAGTCATGAAACATTTGCGTCGACCACACAAAATTAGTGTTTAAACCCTTTCCATTCACATCATAATGAACCGGGAGATTATGGATAATACAAGTAAAAGGCTGTGCGTAATGAGAACGTGATTGTAGCTCTGATACACCAGCCATATTTTTTTTGGAGAGAAATTAAAGAGTAAATGTTTGATAATTTAGATTTTGACCTAAAACATTATGAAGACATATTTATAGAATTATTTTGGTCAAATTGAATATTATTGGTCAAATTGAATATTTATTAAATTTTTAATAATGTTTTGCATTCAGTGGTCAAACTGAGGAATCTAATCAAATAGTGACAACGGTTAAATCTAAAAACCGTTCTTTCATAATTGAAAATGATAACGGTTACAAGAAACCCGTATCTATAACGTAACAACGGTATCAATAACCGTTGTTGGTGCTAATTTAGTAACGGTTTTCGAAATGCATTTAATAACAACCGTTGATAATGAGCTTTTGGGAACCGTTAAACGTTTTTGATAACGGTTTGTAAAGTAGCCGTTGTCCCATTATAATAACAACGGTTTTCATGGGAAACCGTTAATCTCATTATCGCGGTCTAGGTTTCCGCCAATATTTATAAAACGGTAATCTAAGTGTCGTTATTAAATGCAATAAATCATTGTGATACGCTCCGTATTGATTTCCAGATTTGGCGTAGTGGCGGGTGCGCGCGCGGGTGGCTGTGTCCACAGTTTGGCGACTCCGTTGGCGATGATACACTTAGACTAAGTCTAGTGTTACCTAGGGTGAAACTTGAACAAGGTTAGGGAATAGTTTATATGAGACAGTTGTCAGTTTTCATTACTCGATCTTCTTAGGTCGTTTCAGCCAGCCTTCCTAGGCTTAACCCTACCCATTCGACCAATCATCCTGTCTGGACGGTGCAAGTTCCTATTTGCATCCAAATATGGATAACGATTGACATAAACTATAACACGATCCTTACTCATGTTTGTATCAAGAGCTTTCACTACTCGTGCGAATGGACTAGGAGCCGACCCGACTCATGTTTGGCACGGACCTCTGCACGGACCATGGTATGATGGCTTGGTATGGCAACCCACCCTTTAAACCAAGGCCTTCCAATAACACTCAGCATACCGTTATAATGCCCATGTGTGTGTTTATAACTTGTGTATTATCACCTTTTACAAACAAAACTCTGACGAAATTTTCAAAAATCTTTCTTCAAAATACAAAAATGCAAAACTTTCAAAATGGCCTAAAAAGCTAAAAATCAACAAAGTCAAGTCGAAACTCTGTCAAAATTTCAAAAATGTGTCAACCATTTCAAAAAAAAAAAATCAAACTTCAAAGTCACACTCCTACGATCACACACAATGATTGTTTAGGACAACATTTCAAAATCAACTTTCTTCCAACTCACGTGACACACGCGTTTTTTTCTCCTCTTCTTTTATTTTTTTTAGTCAATCCACGAGTCTTGTCTGAGTAAGTGTGCAAAATAGTCGAATGTGTCTTGATTCGTTGTCGGTTCTTATACTCAGCCCAAGATGGTCGGAACAAATGAAAGCGCAGCAAGTGTCCATGGTCCCAAAGAAATGGTAATAGTTAAATCTTGGCCGTGCTACTCCATCTTCAGACTAGTCAAGATGTCGCCTATGCTCACGTCCAAACGATCGAAAATCGCATAGTGGCTGTAGAAACAAGGCTTCCTCCTACGGAGGAGCCTATTCCCAACGCTCCATTCAATGACGACTCTCCACCATTCATAAACGATTCTTCCCCAATCGTCACCGAAGCTGTAAAGCGTCTTCAATATTTAGAAGAGCAATTGATATACCTCAAAGGGGATGACTTTATAGGGAAAATAGCCGAAAATATGAAGCAGTAAATGCCCAACTACCAACTAATTGCAACATAACTGACATCCCGAAATTCAAGGAGAACGAAAATTCTCTAAACCACATTCGTGCTTTTAAAGATTACATGTCTATCAAGGGCATCAAGCCGGAGATGTTCTTAACAATCTTTCCTTCATCTCTCAACACTATTCCCAAACAGTGGTTTTACTCTCTAGACCACAAGAAGATCTCTACCTGGGACGATGCAGCCATCGAACTCACCAAGCAATACGCGGATAATGCCGAAATTCAAGTCAACATGCGCACCTTAGAGGTTCTTACCCAAAATGAAAAAGAAAGGCTCACCGACTTCCTAAGTAGGTGGAGGAAGACTAGCGCCCAACTAGTTAAGCGTCCAGACGAGGCCACTCTTGTGGAAAAGTTCATGGACAATCTAAGGCCTATCTATGCAAATTAATTGAGGTACCAAAACATCAAGTCTTTCAAAGACTTAACAGTATTAGGTACGAGAATCGAAGACGATATTCGCAAAGGGCTCTTATCCAAAATAGTAGGACACGGATATCAAGGGTCAACATCAACTGGAAGTCGTTCCTACGATTCCACAGCAAGACCGACGATGTCAATCTCGTCGAGCCATCCAAAAAAATAATAAACCAAGGAAGTTCACCGACATCGGTGACACATACACAAATGCACTGAAGAGGTTGATGAAGGAAGAAAGAATCCAACCAATAGGACCTACACCTGACCTGGAAAAGAAGTCCAAATTCTGGGATGATAATGCCTATTGCGAGTATCACAGGGGCAAAGGACATGACACAGAAAATTGTTACAGGCTGAAGCATGCCCTCCAAGACATGATTGAAGATGGGCGTTTGCCTATCCCCTCCAGCAAGCAAACCTAACAATACAAAGAATCCTCTTGGAATTATAATGATCTCGAATGAGGAATCCACCTTGGATTTCTCACACCTTATTTCTCCAGTGGAAAATAAGATCAATATAATCGACTATGGAGAAGCTTACTCTACCATCGCACTAACTATTGCAGATTTCGTCGCATGGGCAAGTAGTGTGAGTAGACAGGTTGATGAACTAGAAAATGTAGTATCATCTTTGCAAAAAGTCAAAACTCTCAACACCAAGAGCCACGCAAATGGCCATTACCCTATCCCACGAGCCTACAATGCAGGAAGTCAACACGGCAGTTAACAATTTGATTCGACGGATTATCCATCTAGAATCCGAAATCCTATACCTTAAAGAACTCAACACTATCAATGGTGTTTTGGCCGACGATGACGAAGATATCTATTTTATAGAACATCCCTAGGTCAAAACTTTGGAAGATCTCGACATAGATCACTTAATGCGATCTGGTCGCCCATATCAAAATGTCACTCCAGTGCAAACAAATAATTCAGCCATAAATGGAAATGTCGTATCTCCAACAGAGATCAACAAAGACTTAGTTACGCGACGCAAAGTGATAGGTCTCATCAATCTTACTATAGCCACTGGGCCAATCGAAAAAAAGTTCAACTTCCAAACAGTAGACATCAAGGCATCCATAAACATACTTCTAGGAAGGCCATGGATTCACGCTTCCAAAGCTGTGACATCCACGCTGCATCAAAAGATCAAAATTCCTCTAGATGGCCGAATAGTGACGACCACTTCATCACCTATCAAAGCAGCCATCGAAAAGATGTCTAGGAATCAGCTCATGTCGGATCCGATACACGAGTTGGGAGGATTTCAAATCATCAACCTTGTGAAAAGTGAATTGACACCTCTATGCTTCAACCACTACTTCAACTTAGTGGTCAACCACATACTCGAATCCTAGAGATACTTCCCAGGAATGCCACTAAACCCTATCCGGAACAACGCCTTCCCACCATTCAAAGAAGGCCATTCCCAGAAGATACCACTGGGGTTAGGATACAAGCCTACCGTATCCGAAGCTGACGAAATGCTTACTCAAGTCTACGATTGCAAAAATCGAGGGATACAAATACTACCATATCACCCTACGCTGAATGGATACTTTGTCAAGGAAGGAAACCATGAATCTTTTCACGGATTTCCCGAACCTTGGATGTTCAGACGCAACAGGCTAGCTGGAATCGAAATGTTCCATGATTGCTATTTAATTCCCTAGGAAACGGTTCCTACCGTTAAAGATCGTCAGACACCTTGCCTTGACGGGAAAGTCGTCAGCCTTTTATTCGGGAAGATCGATTCGTTAAGGTAGCCCAGGACGAGATTATTACCATGATAGTTCGAGATGACCATTTCAATCCCGCAGCACTCATCACAGATGTGAGCCCAGCCAATCAGCAGAAAGGATGGAGAAACTCAATTAAATGGACCAACAATTAACAAAGGCTCTTCAAGCTCACAACTGGAGAAGGAGAAATGTTCAGAGGAGAACCAGAAGACGAAGAGTTCGAATCTGAGTCACAGTCGGAGTCAGAAACTGAGTATAAGTCTAGGGAAGTCATTAGAGAGTCTCCTCCTATTGTAACTGCTCATCCCTTTGTTTCTCCTAGTTTAGCATCGCCTAATATCAGTGGCTTGGGGAATGCCCAGCAACTGTGCCTTTACGCCACTAACTACAGCACATATGGCTTCTTTTTTTCAGCTATTTTCAAACATTAATATGAATAAATCCGATTCTGCTTACACTTCGTGTTATCTTGATGGCAATTCTGTTTATGATGATATTGAGGATGATCCTGGCCCAAACTCAATCGAACTACCTCCCTACATAATTAAGGAAATACTGGAGGAGGGTAAAGGGGCATCAGTTATAGAGAACACTAAACCTATCAACGTAGGGACAAATTTAGAACCCTAAGAACTTAGGATAGGGACGACCCTGAACCCAAATGAAAGAGCTCGCTTCATCGACATTCTTCACGAATTCAAAGACGTCTTCACTTGGTCCTAGAAGGATATGTCAGCGATATTGCAGAGTATCGAATCCCAATCAAACCAGGTTTCAAGCCCGTAAAATAAAAGCTTCGTCGAATGAGAACAGAATGGGCTCTAAAGATCAAGGAGGAAGTGGACAAACAATTCAAAGCTGGGTTCATCAAAGTTTCCGAGTATTCAGACTGGGTGGCTAATATAGTCCCCGTACCTAAAAAGGGTGGGCGAATTAGAGTTTGTGTTGATTTCAGAGACCTAAACAAGGCCATTCCAAAAGACGATTTTCCACTCCCACACATCGATATATTGGTAGATAATACAGCAAATCACGCACTCCACTCTTTTATGGACGAATATACGGGTATAATCAAATCAAAATGGTTGAAGAAGGTATGCACAAAACAACGTTCGTCACTCAATGAGGTACTTACTGCTACACCGTTATGTCGTTCGGATAAATCAATGCTAGAGCAACGTATCAACGCACCGCGACTACCCTGTTACACAACATGATGCACAAAAATCTAGAAGTATATGTCGATGACATGATTGTCAAGTCCAAAGATAGACAACGTCACATCGCCAACCTTCGCAAGTTCTTCTTAGATTTCGCAAGTACAACATGCGGCTTAATCCTCAAAAATGTGCATTTGGAGTCACTTTCGGCAAGTTATTAGGGTATGTAGTCAGTCAAAGAGGTATAGAGATTGATCCATCCAAGATCAAGGCTCTAATCGAGATGCCACAGCCACAGACAGAAAAGGAAGTTCGGGGTTTCCTAGGCAAAGTACAATACATCAGTCGTTTCATTTCAAAGCTCACCATGATTTATGAACCTTTATTCAAGAAGCTTAAGAAAATAGACCACACCATGTGGGACGACGATTGTCAAAAGGCATTTGACAAAATCAAGGAAATATTGGATAAACCTCCAGTTCTAATACCACCACAAAAAGATCAACCATTATCTCTATATCTCACAGTTATAAAGACAACCATGGGGGATGTGCTCGCACAAGTCATCGAGAAGGAAGAAAGAGCTATCTACTACCTTAGTAAGAAGTTCTTGGAATATGAGACTAAGTATAAACCACTTGAGAAGACATGCCTCGCTCTTTTGTGGGCAACCAAGAAGCTATGCCATTATATGCTTAGCTATTCCGTCAAGGTGTATTCGAAGATGGATCCTGTCAAATACATTTTCGAGAAACTTGTCTTAAATGGACGTCTAGCAAGGTGGACTTTGATGCTCTCAAAGTTCGATCTCAAATATGTACCTCTGAAGGTCATCAAAGGACGAGCGGTATCCGAATTTTACGCGAAAAATCCCATTTAGGACACCCAAGTAATAGGTACATGGTCATTTCCAGATGAAGACATTTTGCACACCGATGTAGAATCGTGGGACCTCAACTTCGATGGGGCTTCCAATCTAAGAGGATAGGGTATATGAGTATTGCACATTTCTCCTGAAGGCGAGCATACACCCATTTCTGTCAAACTCGACTTCGAGGTGACTAATAATGCGGCAGAATATGAGGCATGCCTCATCGGTCTACAAGCAATAGTCAGTCTAGGTATCAAAAGACTTCGAGTCCACGAAGACTCGTCTTTAATCATCAATCAGATCACTGAGTCTTGGAAAATCCGAAGTGAAAGTCTTGCGCCATACCAAGCCAGGATAGATCAAGTGGCTCAATTCTTCGACCAAGTCATTTACTTACATCTACCTTGAGAAGAAAATCAGTTTGCAGACGCTCTTGCGAAACTTGCATCCTTGATCAACATGCCCGACAACATGATAGAAATGTCGTTATGTATTGAACGACGATCTGAGCCAGCCTATGTGCATTTTCTCACTGACGAAAACGAAAATCAAAAGAAGCCTTGGTATCAACCATTCTAAACTACAAGCTCAACGGCATATACCCACCCGACATGGATAAGAGGGGACAACGGGAGATTCGTCTAATAGCATCTCAATATGTCCTAAATCAAGGGGAGTTATACAAAAGAACGCCACAAGGCGTCATTTTGCTTTGCCTTGATCATTCAAAAGTAAAAAAAGTTATGGAAGAAGTACATGATGAAGAATGTGGTCCTCATATGAGTGGGCCAATGATGGCAAAGAAAATCACGCGTTTAGGGTACTATTGGTCAACGATGGAGACAATTTGCATCAAATACGTAAGGCATTGCCACAATTGACAGATCTTCGGGAATGTACAACACGTTCCAACATCTCTACTATATACGATGACATCTCCTTGGCCATTTTGCACTTGGGGAATTAACATCAATGGGAAGATCACTCCAGCGGGGATGGGTGGTCATTGTTTTATTTTGGTAGCCATTGACTACTTCACAAAATGGGTCGAAGCAGCGCCATATACTACTCTGACATCCAAGCATGTGTCTAGGTTTATACAAACCAATATCATTTGTCGATATGGGTGTCCACATGAGATAATTAGTGACAACAGATCCCATTTTCAAGCCGAAACCGAACAGCTGTTGGCTAAGTACAAAATCAAGCATCATCATTCCTCGCCCTACCGACCTCAGACTAATGGTGCAGTAGAGGCATCCAACAAAAATGTTGTCATGATCCTCAAGAAAATGATCGATAATTATCGAGATTGGCCTAGCAAGATACCCTTCGCGTTATGGGGATATCGAACCTCGGTCACGACGTCCACTGGGGCTACTCCTTTCTATCTAACCTATGACGTGGAAGCTGTACAGCCAATAGAGCTAGAGATCCTATCTCTACGTATTCTACTCGAAAGCCAAATCCCGGAAGTAGAATGGAATAGAGATAGATATGAAGAACTCGTCCTCCTGGACGAACGGAGACTATGTGCCCTGCATAATGTTCAAACATATCAAGCACGAATTTGAAGATCTTTCAACAAGAAAGTTAAACCTCGGAACATCAAAGACGGAGATCTAGTGCTTAAATCTGTTCGAGCTCTTCTACCAGTCGACCCAAGGGGAAAATTCAAACCTAATTGGGCCGGTCCTTATTTAGTCAAATCCATACTCTCAAGGGGTGCGGTTAGAATTATAGATTTAGACGGAAATGAGTTTTCAAACCCGACTAATCTAGACCAACTCAAACGGTATTACCCTTTGACTAGGACTAAAAACGTGCCACACGGGATCCACTTGCCGCACTTGCGATACAAAATACACGGCACTGGCCAAACCTCGAGATTCGTGTCACCTCACCCTTGCGTTTTGGCATTTTTATTTATCCTCAATATCATCAACATAACTTAGTTGCACTTTTTTAGAGTAAGTAAAGCATCATGCTTATTCCCTACGTTCATTACAAGCTCTTGCTTCAAATATTTATTCTTTTACATTTTCTATTTTCGAACTACGTTCCGGGTTTGATTTCACTTTCAATGAATACGTAGGCACTCCTTCACAGGATACAACCCAATCAATTTCTAATCAAAATGTAAATAGAAGGACATTTGCTTTGGCATTTGGAATTCGAAAGAATAAATAAAGTGAGCCGATTTTAAGTTCCTAACTGAAAATGACCGATTTATTCATCTATTAGTAGTACGCCAAATAATATATAAATGGTGAAATAAAATGCTAGGCTAGGATTCTAAAAATCCCACCATTTATTACAAACGATAATTAATATATAATAATACCTATTTCTATTCTTCCATCTTTCCTTTGCCTTTCTAATTTCGGTCATACTTCTTGTCTCGATCTCAAGGGGGACGCTCTTGCGTTATCTCCGATCTAATCACCAGTGCTCTTTCTCGAGGCCTAGTCTTTCCATTTTGATCTACAATAATCTTTTCAAAAGGAGCATTCTTTGGTTTCTTCTTCGGGCGGACGACTGGGAATCCAGCTTCTTCTTCTTCTTCGGTCAAGTACTTCCAGTTCTCTTTCGCCACCTCGCGGATCTTATAATCAATTGGCTCATGCTTCCTCAACTTCTCGTGCTCTTCTAAGGTGCTGGCCTTGACCCACTGCAAATAAGAGTCTAACACCCACAACGAACCAACCGGGACAGGTATAAACCACACGTTCCTTTGAGTCCAGCGCAAAGCCCACTCACGGCAAGTCTCAGACATATGCGCCAAAGCCACCCGTGGAACATTGTCAAGTTTCGGGATTTTATGCCTCATGCCAATCTGCCTCATTAGCTTCTCGGGGAAAATATGGACCATGAACTCCAGGCCTGGGATACGGACGGATCGAGTAGGATCCAGGGATGATACTCCTGTCAATGCCCTGAGATGCCACCAAGGGACAACCCATCTAATCAGCGGACCTCCTTCATTCTTTAGTTTGTTCACCCAGTAGTTGCAAACTCGAGTGAAATCAACCATGTATAACCTCATCCTCATCACGATCGATCGTGATTGATATCCAGGCACGCCAACTGGGGGCTCGATCAATCGCAGCCTTTCCATCAGCCAAATCTGCAAAAGGAGACAAGTATTAATGTCTTCGTCTCTAAAAAAACAGAAAAGTGAACGAAAAAGAGAGAAAAGACGGGAGCGTTTTACTTGTAAAATGATAGGACTTCCAAGATACGGGAGCTCACGATTAGCCTTCCGATTATCCAATCCTAAGGAAGTCTCTCCTAATACCAGGCCAGCTGGGCTCTTACGCAGTTCCATTTGCTCGATAATACCCAAAAACCGCGGGTCGCCGCTCATTTACGCCTCAACATGGCCCTTTAAGACAAAACAATGAATAAGGCAAAACCCGAAGGCTCTGCGCCTCACAGCATAATAAATAGAAGGGTCCTCCCTATCTATGAAGCGGTCCATAAAATCGAAAATCCGTACACCCTTGGAAGTTACAAGACGATCAACTTCAGCTTTGGTCAATCAAAGAAGATCCCTAAATTTATTCTTATACCCTTGGGACCTAGATGGTAAAGCCGGAAGACTTTATGTATCCCATCCTCTAATTGCTGAAATTTTTTCGGGAAAAGGACAAATTTCACCTCCAGGAAAGGCAAAAACATGATACTACGGATTCCAATATTCAAGACAAGCATCAAGAAACGGTCTTACCACTTTCACCTGTTTAAAGCAGATAACGAATACAAAAACACCCATGTCATACTTCTCCGCGCTTGAAAACTCATTGGTCCATTCCTTGAGTCGGGATTCGAAAGCATCCATATTTTTCTTGAAAATCTTTTTTTAAGAGAAATATTATATTTGATGAATTGTGGAGTAATAAAAGGGAAAATTGTGAGAATAGAAGCTAACCCGAGGCTTCTATTTATACTATTCGGCCTTTCCAAAAATCGCTCAGGAAGGGAACACTTGGGGAGAAAACGCAGTAAATATTGCGCCCTTTGGAAACGCCGCAGCTCATGTTGTGCCTCTTCCCCAGCTCGATTTCCTGCAATTTCCGTGAGGATCTTTCCTAAATCCGGATTTGGTTTAAACTTTCCTATTACTATAGGAATATGTTTTTTTCTAATATACGAATTTTTTTTATTTTCTTACTTTTTATTCCGAATTCGTTGCGGAATCCTATTTCAACGCGGGTTCGCTTTTCGAGACGATATCGTCATTTCACATTTCGTCAAATGGACACTTACCCTTTTTTTTCTTTTTTTTTTTTAATTTTGGGGAATAATTTCAATCCCTCACTCGTCTCAAAATTTTATAAACTCATTTTCTTTTATTTCTTTTTTAGGGGGAAGCGCTCCCATTATCCGTCACGCGTCAAGTCTTTTTTTTTGCTCACTAAAATGGGGCACTCTTTTTGTTCTTTTCTTCTTTTTCAGCTTGATCAAGTTACATTTTGTGCTATTTAAAGCCAAATTCTTGTGCTATATGTGCTATGTTTGATTTTTCTATATGAATTTCGGCATCATGACGGCGTAAACCGTCAAAATGCCAAACCTGTTTCCAAGCTAACCTGCAGGTACCAAAATACTTCACACCCAGCAGCAACGAATGGCTCGCATGCCATGACATATATACAACAAAATTCGAGCTCATGCCCGAAAGCATAAAATGTACAAAATACAAAACTAGCCGCGGCGATCAGCTAGACGATCGCTCAACTCAACTCCCTCGACAAGCGAGCCGTGTGCTCACGTGACTCCTCGAGCTCGCGCTCCGGCTCACGCTCCCTCTGAAAGGAAGGAAGTTTATAAATAACAAAGCGAAAGAAGCCAAGTACTCCGAAAGTGCTTCAAATGTTCATACATATCAAGAAAGAGAAAAGAGAGGTTCATACCTGCCAACTCGGGCCACCCGAAAGGGCCTCCACAGCCATCGCTCGCAGCCGGTTGGCCATCCGCCATAGTTCCGCGTGCCTCGACGGTGCCACCCGTATTTCAATAATAAGACAAGGATTAAAACCGTGTTCTTACACAATTATTTCAAAAAGGGAGAACAAGCCTAAACTGAGGGCTTACCCTCCTCACGACGTGCTGGCACTCGTCGAGTCCAGCCTCTGTCACCGCCTTAGTAAAAGACGGAATCTCCATCAACACCGTTGTACCAGCCGGCCCAGAGTACTCAAGTGTCTTGGGAAAAGCTGGGGGCTCGGCGCCCGCCACCTCGATCTCCTGCCGAGATAAAATTATCATCTCCAAGCTATATTCGAGTAAGTCATTTAAAATAGTCAAAACAAGGCATACTCACCACGATCGGCCAGTACGCCAGGCTCCTCCGTGCAAACTCCGAGTACTCAAGCTTGGGAAGGAAGAAAGTGTCACCACTCGCTCCTGCGAGGTCAGCCGTCCTCTCAGCCTCTGAAGGCTCTGAAGGCTCCCTAAACATTATCCGTGCAGGATCGATAGGACCCACAAAAGTGACACAGAGGCACTGTCGAGCCAACCGCTCACCCAGGTACCACACAGGTCCCAGGGGCGTCGCTAGAAGCAACCTACTCGAACTCATAGGTCGGAGAACATCGGCTACGAAGGCTGGAGCGCCAGTGTAGTCCTCCCAAGGTCTCGACACCCACTGAAATGGATACCAGGGGGTCATTCCTAAGATCAGTATTATTTAAAAGCAAGTAAAAATCAAGAGTAAGAAAAAATGTGTACACTGTCAAGCTGCACGACATTGACACCCCTCCTACAGGTGTCGTAAGAAGACCGCTGGCTCTTCTGCTGGCACATGATCCAGTCTCTAACTACGGGTTACTCTCTCGGCACGTCTGCAACCCTCTTGGGAGCGAAGCCAGGGAAGTACGAGTATAACCTTGCCTGAAACGCAGAAATGATTACATAATCCTTTATTCAATTTCAAAATTTCATTTAAATTCCTATTTCAAATCAAACAAAATGATATATAAAATCAAAACGATCCATCGTTTTTATCTCTACTTGGTGTATCAATTCAAATTCAATTAGACTCCAAACATCAATTTCTAATTCAAATCAAGAATTAATAGTTCAATTCAAAATTCAATTCAAAAATTTCAAATCAATTCAAATTCAAGTCAAATTTCTACTTCAAATCAATTCAAAATTTAATTCAAAAATTCCAACTTCGATTCAAAATTCAAATTCAAAATTCCAAAATCAATTTCCAATTTAAAATCAAAATATTCGAGCTAAAAAATTCCAAATTCAAAATTCAAAAATTCCAAATTCAATTCAAGTTCAATTCAAAATTTCAAATCAATTCAGATTCAAGTTAAAAATCTCAAGTTCAATTCAATTCAATTCAAATTCAATTCAATTCAAGTCAAGTCAAGTCAAATCTCCAATCCAAATCAATTCAAAATAATCCCCCAGTCCAATTTAGTTCAATTCATCTTGTTTCATGATTCTAAATGATCTTTCATTTATTAGCAGTTCTATCATTTCTAGGAATTAAAAGCAAAGATAAAGGAAGGTTCATACCTCCAAAATGAGACCCGGAGCGACAGTAGCAGGAGAAGTCCCCTTGTCCATCAGTTCGCGACGAACCATGGCCCTCATGTACCGTATGAGGACCGCAAAAGTAGGGGTAACCTAGTCCCAACGACCTAGGCTACTGAGGTTAGTGTGGAAGGGAAGAACCGTCGTCGACAACCTCTCCCCCTTGTCTCCGAAGTAAATCGAAAACAGAAACTACCAAAGGCACAGTCGGGCTCGCAGCTCGGCTGTACATGGTGGGGGAGGCACCATCTCACCACCTGAAGTCATCTGCACTCTCGCCGGAGTCTTACCGTCAAAGTATTCTTTGACGTAAGAACTCGGGACTAGGCCGGGTACCCTAGCCTCAGCCTTGGCTAGGTTCCAGCAGATCAAACCTCTAGCCTTGGCTGAATCTGCTCTCATGGCCGTCGAAGGCCAAACTATCAGCTCATCTCTGCAAGGCATGTAATCCTACGTATTTATGAGTCTCTAGGTACTCTATCGAGTAGGCCTTACTCTGTCGAGTAAGGGCGAGTTGCAGATTAAAATAGTTTCTGACCTGTTGGGTACTCGATCGAGTAACGTGGATACTCGATCGAGTAAGGGGGTACTCGATCGAGTACCTTAGCTACTCGATCGAGTAAGCCTAGGTTTCTGGGGATGATTTCTCGGGATTTGTTAATAACGCGATTAAGTATATAATAATTTCCGTCATTGTTCTTAAACACTTTTTAAAACCTAAATTACTGTCAAGAGAGAAAACAAAGTACGTCATTCGCTTTAATCGCATTATTGGCAAATCCTGGAGCTTGGAAGGTCGGATTTCACCTTTCTTTATACCGTTGTGATCCTTGCGTCGAGGGTAAGACCTATATACCATTTTTATGATGTTTCTTTAAAGTTGGTTAAACCCTAATTTGGGGATTTGGGGGTTTTGTTGTTTGTATGATTGGTAGTGATTATATGTTTGTATGATAGGAGGAGGATTTGTAGAAGAGGCTTTTTGATACAGCTGTTGAGACCGTCTGATAGTTGTGCTTTCCAGGTAGGGTTTCCCTACTCAGATTACTTACATAATGTGTGGTGATTGTCTTTAGTTAGTGTTGTTGATTGATTGACGGTTGTGATATTGTATTGTGATTGTGATTGTTTGTCTCTGGTTCTCGAGATGCGTTCTCGGTGAGTGGAGTAATCATGGGAGTGGCTTCACGCCATAGTTTTGCCCTTCCCGGAACCCGCCACGGAAGGGATGTGCACATTAATGGGATAGGGTTATCGCTCCGTATGATGAGCGGGGATTTGGTGGGTACGTGCCGCGGTCCCCCCGCGCGGTGGTCCGTGGGACGATCGGTGACGGAGATGGAGTGGAGTAGATGATTGTGTATGACTGTTTGAGCTGTATTGGTTACTGTATTGTTGGTTATGTAGATTATGTAAATAGTATTGACCCCGTTTATTGTTTTAAAACCTGCGGTGATCCATTCGGGATGGTGAGCAGATATTGAGCAGGTATGAGTTGAGTACTGGGATAGCTGGGATGTGCCATGGTCTGATGATAGAAGTCTTCCGCTGTAGCTAGTAGTTTTCATAAACATTTCAGTTAAATCAGTAGACAGTCAGTTTGAGAACATGTACTCGTACTTTTGGTTTTGGTTGAGATTGTAACCTTCCACTAAAGTATTTCTATTTAAACGTTGTTTCATTATTTTTTATTTGATTATCATTGCCTCGGGTAACCGAGATGGTAACATCCTTATACCTAGGTGGTCCTGGTAAGGCACTTGGAGTATGGGGGTGTTACAAAATGGTATCAGAGCGGCGATCCTGAAACCTGTAACCAATGAACCTAATGAATATAAGGAGTCAATTAAAATGAACCCGGGGTAAAGGTTGTAGGAGCTAATGCAAAGGCTTGGGAGACGTCCTAAAGTCGCGAAATCGCCCTACAATTTTGAACCGGTCACATGGGGGTGTATGTCAAGTCGTATGTGTTGTTTGTTCGCTTGTGTGTGGATGTGATGAAGTATGTTGTAATTGTTGGATGTTTGGAGTAGAAGGTTGAGAATATGAATGAAAGATTGATGAGACATATAGAACTGTTGTTGGAATAAGGAGCATGTTGGATGTTTACTATGTGGCGTTTGATAGCATGATATAGTTGTTTCGTTAATTATATGAAGAGTTGAGTAGCATAGTATGCTTAACTATGATATAATGTTGTGTTTATAAAGTTGTTTTATATGTTGGGATATGATATAGTATGCGGGTAGCATATTCGAGTTAGCATGACTCGATCGAGTGGGTCTGACTCGATCGAGTGGGTATTTGACGATTTTGAAACCAGAATCGAGTTTTTGGGAAATCGATCGAGTACCTCGCGCACTCGATCGAGTAGGGGGTCACTCGATCGAGTAGCCTGGCTACTCGGTCGAGTATGTTAGAGATCAGAAGGTCTGTTTGGGGTCTGATGTCGAGGCACTCGATCGAGTATAGTGGGCCCTCGATCGAGTAGCCTCTTACTCGATCGAGTAGGTTTAGGCACTCGATCGAGTGTGTGCTGGGCAGTCCGCTTTCGTGTTTTGAAGTTTTAGTGCGTATGTTTATATCTACCCTTTCTTATATAGTCTCAAGATGTCGCCCAAGAGAAACGCTTACTATGCGAGAGCTGAGACCATGAACATAGATAATGTTGTTAAGATGTTGGAGCACCAAGATGCTCTCACTGAGGCTTTAAAGAAAGTGAATAAGGATAAGGATAAGGAGGTTGATCACTCTAAGATCAGTCTCTATATAGCGAGGTTTAACCCAAAAGAGTACACGGGAACCGGGGAACCAAACCTTCTTGACAACTGGCATCATGAGATGGAGAATATACTAGACCTGGTTCACTGTCCTGATCAGATAAGAGTAGAACAAGCTGCGTTCTACCCGAGGGAAGCAGCTGGCAAGTGGTGGGATACGGTGAAGGTGAGTGCTAGGGAGATATATGCGAACCAGGGCTTACCTGCTATACCTTGGGAAGAGTTTCGGAGGGCTATGAGGAAAGAGTTTGTACCAGAGCATGTGAGGAGTAAGCTGAGGGAGGAGTTTGATGGGTTTAAGATGACATCTGATATGTCAGTTGCTGAGTACTACAAGTAGTTTAATGAGAAGTCTAGGTATGCTGAGGATATAGGTTTGAGTGAGGAGAACTTGGCGCTGAGGTTCGAGAGAGGGTTGACACCCAAGATTATGGATAAGTTACCCGTGGGAGTCCTTACCGATGTTAAGGAAGCTTATGAGAGGGCTGGGAGAGCTGAGAGGCTGGTTGAGATGGCTCAGGAGAGAGTGAGTGAGAAGAGAAAGGCTAAGAGTGAGGGTGGAGGCCAATCTAGTCACAAGAAAGGCAACCACAATAAAGTTAAGGGGTTTTCTTCTGGGTCAGGATTCAGTGCTGGGGCTTCCTTTGGGCGTGGCCGTGTGAGTGGTAGTGGTAGTTGGGGGATGACTTGTTATGGCTGTGGTGGTGTAGGCCACAAGAGACATGAGTGCACGAGTGCACCGGGAGCTTTTCAGGGATCGGCTCGGGGGAGCTATTCTCAGGGACCTGCATAGAGTTATGCGAGTAACAGACCAGGTGGGTCATGGTCTAACCGGGGAAGTCAGAGCTATCAGGGTGGAGGTAACCGCAATGGCGGTAATTCTTATTAGAAACCAGCTACGAACAACAACAACAATCAGGGGTCGGGTGCTAAGCCGACCACATCAGCCAGTACTGTCCAGGGAGGTAGACAGAAGACCAGTGGAAAGCTGTTCATGATGGACAAGAAAGCAGCAGAGGAGGATGCACATGTTATCACGGGTACCTTTCTTGTTAACGGTATTCATACCTTTGGTTTGTTTGATTCGGGGGCGTCTCAGTCGTTTGTATCTTCGAGTCATGTTAAATGGTTGGGTTTGAGGGTATATGAGTCTGTAAGTGAGAAAGTTTTTATACCTTCGGGTGAGTCTGTATCATGTGGGAGGTTGTTTAGAGATGTATCTATGATAGTTGGGCAAGTTGATCTACCTGTAGACTTGCTAGAGTTTTCTTTTGACGGTTTTGAATGATAGTTGGGATGGATTGGTTAGGAAAGTATAAAGCTAAGATAGACTCTCATCAAAAGAAAGTGTCTTTGAGAGGGCCTAAGGGTGTTAGTGTGTCTTATCGTGGGTTTCTAGTCAAACCCAAAGTTAAGTTGATTGCAACTGTCACCTTGAAGTCTTATCTGAGGAAGGGATGTCCTTTGATCTTGTGCCATGTGAGAGATGACCGGATAGATAGTCCGACGAGTTGATCGATACGGTGGTGGGAGAGTTCGCAGATGTTTTTCAGAGGAGATTAGGGGTTGCCACCGAAGAGGGAGATAGATTTCACCGTTGAGTTGAAACAGGGGACGGGGCCAATCTCTAAGGCACCGTACCGGATGGGTCCTAAAGAGATGGAGGAGCTCAGGAAACAGATTAGATGATCGATAGAGAAGGGATACATTAGACCTAGTGTATCGTGGGGAGCACAGATTCTTTTCGTGAAGAAGAACGATGGGAGTTTGAGGTTGTGCATAGATTACGAGAGTCGAACCGAGTGACGGTGAAGAACAAATATCCTTTGCCAAGGATAGATGACCTGTTTGATCAGTTGAGTGGTGTATCAGTCTTTTCTAAGATTGATTTGAGGTCGGGGTACCATCAGGTGAAGATTAGAGAGATGGACATACCAAAGACAGCTTTCACGTCGAGGTATGGTCATTATGAGTACGTGGTGATGCCGTTTGGGTTATCTAATGCACCGGCTGTGTTTATGGAATTGATGAACAGAATCTTCAGACAGTTTTTAGACAAGTTTGTGGTGGTGTTTATCGATGACATCTTAGTCTACTCTAAGACTAAGGAGGAGCATGAGGAGCATCTGAGGATTGTGTTGCAGACTCTGAGGGAGCATGAGTTGTATGCTAAGATGTGCAAGTGTGAGTTCTGGTTAGAGAAAGTTGCTTTTCTGAGGCATGTGATCTCTAAGGAGGGAGTAGGTGTGGATCCGGCGAAGATTGAGGCAGTGACAAAGTGGGAAGCACCAAAGAATGTTGCTGAGATCAGGAGTTTCTTGGGTTTAACTGGATACTACAGACGGTTCGTGAAAGATTTCTCCAAGATAGGTAGACCTATGACAGCGTTGATGAGGAAAGAGAACAGGTTTCGTTGGGATGAGAGTTGTGAGAAGGCGTTCCAAACATTAAAGGAGCGTTTGACCACAGCTCCTATCTTAGCATTGCCTGAAGGGATCGAGAACTTTGAGGTTTATACAGATGCCTCAAAGAATGGGTTGGGATGTGTGTTGATGCAGAACGGTAAGGTGATTGCCTATGCTTCTAGGCAATTGAAGCCGTATGAGGAGAATTATCCTACGCATGATCTAGAGTTAAGTGCAGTGGTGTTTGCTCTCAAGATTTGGAGACATTACCTTTATTGGGCGACCTTTAAGGTATTTTCAGATCACAAGAGTCTCAAGTACATCTTCACTCAAAAGGAATTGAACATGAGACAGAGGAGGTGGATGGAGCTGATTGGCGATTATGACATGGATATTATCTACCATGAAGGGAAAGCCAATGTTGTTACAGATGCTTTGAGTAGGAAGAGTGTACACTCCTTGTGTACAGCTCTATCTTTGATGAGGTTGAGAGATGAGGTGGGGAAGTTTGGGATACATATGATGCAGAGAGGGGATGTTGTGGGAGATTTGACAGTGCAGCCTGATCTTTTTGATGATATTCGAGGTAAACAAGCTTTGGATCCTAAGATGCTTGAGTGGAAAGCTGGAGTAGAGAAAGGGACAGTGTCTCGATTCTCTATTTATACAGATGGTAGTTTGAGGTTTGATGGTAGGTGGTGTGTCCCTAATGATGAGGAGCTGAAAAAGACAATCATGACAGAGGCACACTGTACACCGTATTCAGTACATCCAGGTGGTGACAAGCTATACAAGGATTTGAAGAACACGTTTTGGTGGCCTGGGATGAAGAAAGAAACAGCTGAGTTTGTGGCCCGTTGTTTGACATGCCAGAGAGTTAAAGGGGAACAACGACGACCACAAGGTAAGATTCAGTCTTTAGAGGTACCTGAGTGGAAGTAGGAATCCATTTCTATGGATTTTATCGTGGGTTTGCCAAAGAGTCAACAGGGTAATAATATGATATGGGTAATAGTGGATCGACTGACCAAGTCAGCTCACTTTGTGCCAATGAAAGAACATGGACTAAAGCATAATTGGCTATGGCTTATAAAAAGAATGTGCTTAAGTTACATGGAGTCCCTAAGGACATAGTATCTGACAGAGATGCGAGATTTATCTCAAGGTTTTTGGAAAGAGTTGCAGGAATCTTTGGGAACAACTTTGAAGATGAGTACAGCTTTTTATCCTGCAACTGACGGTCAGACTGAGAGAACGATCAAAACTCTTGAGGATATGTTGCGATCTTGTGTGATGGACTTTGGTGGTAGCTGGGAACAAAGGTTGGATTTGATAGAGTTTTCTTACAACAACAGCTATCACACTAGTATTGGCATGGCACCGTTTGAGGCCTTATATGGGAGGAGATGCAGGAGTCCGATTTGTTGGGACGACAGTGCTGAGGCAGTGGTTCTAGGACCAGATATGGTACATGAAATGGTTGAACAGGTAAAGATGATCAGGGAACAGATGAGAGCAGCTCAGGATAGGCAAAACAGTTATGCAGATCTACATCGCCGGGATATAGAGTTTCAGGTTGGGGACAAGGTTCTTCTGAAAGTTTCTCCTATGCGTGGGGTTATGAGATTTGGGAAGAAGGGCAAGCTGAGTCAGAAGTTCATCGGACCTTATGAGATCTTAAAGCGAGTTGGGGAAGTTGCATATCGTCTGGCTTTACCCGCTGCGTTAGAGAGAGTGCATAATGTGTTTCATGTATCGCAGCTGCGGAAGTATGTGAGTGACCCGTCACATGTGTTAGAGGCAGAGAGCTTAGAGCTAGAGGAGTCCTTATCATATCTTGAGGTACCTAAGCAGATTCTTGACCGGAAGGTTAGGAAGACTAGGAGTGGTGAGACAGTTTTGCTTAATATCCTTTGGTCTAACCACGAGACTGAGGAAGCTACATGGGAGGCAGAGGATGCCATGAGAGAGCGTTACCCTTTCCTTTTTTATCAGGTATGTATGGTTACGGGGATGTAACCTTGTTTTTTTTAGGGGGGTAGGAGATGATCGCAAAGAGTTTTTACACCCTTTTTATGTTATGTCGGTATAGTTGTTGTCGTTGAGTCGGGTTGAGTTTGAGTTAGTAACATGTTTTATGTTGAGTTTTGTTTTGGTTGTTGAGTCGGGAGTGCGTAGTGTGTGTCTTTGTTTCGTTGTGGTTTGAACTTCGGGGACGAAGTTCTTTTTAAGGAGGGAAGACTGTAATACTACGTATTTATGAGTCTCTGGGTACTCTATCGAGTAGGCCTTACTCTGTCGAGTAAGGGCGAGTTGCAAATTAAAATAGTTTCTGACATGTTGGGTACTCGATCGAGTAACGTGGATACTCGATCGAGTAAGGGGGTACTCGATCGAGTACCTTAGCTACTCGATCGAGTAGCCGGTTTACGGGGGATGGTTTCTCGGGTTTTGTTAATAACGCGATTAAGTATATAATAATTTCCGTCATTGTTCTTAAACACTTTTTAAAACCTAAATTACTGTCAAGAGAGAAAACAAAGTACGTCATTCGCTTTAATCGCATTATTGGCAAATCCCGAAGCTTGGAAGGTCGGATTTCACCTTTCTTTATACCGTTGTGATCCTTGCGTCGAGGGTAAGACCTATATACCATTTTTATGATGTTTCTTTAAAGTTGGTTAAACCCTAATTTGGGGATTTGGGGGTTTTGTTGTTTGTATGATTGGTAGTGATTATATGTTTATATGATAGGAGGAGGATTTGTAGAAGAGGCTTTTTGATACAGCTGTTGAGACCGTCTGATAGTTGTGCTTTCCAGGTAGGGTTTCCCTACTCAGTATTACTTACGTAATGTGTGGTGATTGTGCTGTAGTTAGTGTTGTTGATTCATTTAGACGGTTGTGATATTGTATTGTGATTGCGATTGTTTGTCTCTGGTTCTCGAGATGCGTTCTCGGCTGAGTGGAGTCACTTGCGGGAGTGGATTCACGCCCTAGTTTCGCCCTTCGTGGAACCCACCACGGAAGGGGATGTGCACATTAATGGGACAGGGTTATCGCTCGGTATGATGAGCGGGGATTTGGTGGGTACGGCTGCGGTCCCTCATCTGGCGTGGTGGTCCGGTGGACGATCGGTGACGGAGATGGAGTGGAGTGGATGATTGTGTATGATTGTTTGAAATTTGTATTAGTTCTTGTATTGTTGGTTATGTAGATTATGTAAATAATATCGACCCGTTTATTGTTTTAAAACCTGCGGTGATCCATTCGGGATGGTGAGCGAGATATTGAGCGGTGGTATGAGTTGAGTCTTGGGATAGGGATGTGCCACGGTCTCATGATAGAAGTCTTCCGCTGTAGCTAGTAGTTTTCATAAACATTTCAGTTAAATCAGTAGACAGTCAGTTTGAGAACATGTACTCGTACTTTTGGTTTTAGGTTGAGATTGTAACCTTCCACTAAAGTATTTCTATTTAAACGTTGTTTCATTATTGTTTATTTGATTATCATTGCCTCGGGTAATCGAGATGGTAACATCCTTATACCTGGGTGGTCCTGGTAAGGCACTTGGAGTATGGGAGTGTTACAAGGCAAGCCGGAGATCATGCCATAATCCTCCAAACTGACCCTGATCTCCCCAAAAGGCATATGGAAAGTCGAGGTTGTGTCCCAGAAGCGATCTAGGAAAGCTCGAATCAGGCACATGTTGGCCCGAATCTTCTTTTCTTTGATCTCTCGCTAGCCCCTCACCAAGGATCCCAAGGATCCACGCTCGATGATTGCCTTCTCCTCCTCTGATAGCTTTTCGTAGGCCTCCATCATGGTCGTGTACCCGGAAAAGTACCTCTTGTTCCCGCCCTCCTACATTTTTAACAAGTTTTATTAGCTTCGTAGCTAAGTAAAGCAGGTAATATAAAAAGATCTAGGACGACGCAAGACGGGATTAAAGTTTACCATGCTCCTTGTCGCGCGATACGACAAGTGACTCTCCACTGTCCAAATGAGATGTCAGCCATCCCATTTATCTACCCACTGAGGCGCAGGCACAAGCTGACGCCCTCTCCTTCTCACGTTGACCCTACAGGCCACCTCTTCCTCCTCCTTCATATTCTCCTCGTGAACTACCAGGGTCGAAAGGGGATCAATGTCCACCTCCATGGGGTCTCGCTCCGAGGTAGAAGGCATGTCCTCTGCAAAATAAAACAAATGAAACATTTAAAAGCCGCTTTTCAAGTAATTTCTCAAGCCCTCCCATCAAACAAGTCGACAAAGTGATAAAACTACGTTCCTACGTAGCTAAACTAAGCTTAGTTATGGTCACGAGCTGAAAATTCGGCAGGACTTCGCTACTATAAGCCTAAACCCATACGAAAGTGTCCCTGAAGATCTGTTACAAATCAAAATTTCAACATGGTAGAAAGTTTACCCATCATCCAAGGATTCCAAAACATCAAGTTTCACAAAAAATCGATAAGTTTTAAGCTATTTTCGAGCCCTTTGAAGAGGTTTAACAAAATCGTCTTATTTTCGTATCATTTCACCAAAAAACAACGAAAATTCTAAGTGAATACATGGTTATGCTCCTATCATGTTCAATTACGCATTTCTAATGTCAATTTCAAGGGACAGACTCATTTGGGACAGAATCCCCAAATTTTTCGACTAATTTGGGTATTAAAACCCTAATTTTTCTATTTTATTCAAGCTACAAATGCAAATTAAAGAAAGAACATGATACATACCTGGATTTGTCATGATTAATGGCAGATTTTGATCAAATGTTTGTAAAATTTGGTTGGCTTTTTGGTGTTTGTCGAGTGCAAGAAGAAGAAGAAAGGTTTTGGTTTAAATGAACAGAACTCGCGCTGAGTTCTGTTTTACTCAGGCACGGATGAACCCGGGTCTGTTGTCTGCTGCGCCTATTCTCCAGTAGGTTTTGCAGCAGCTTTCCTTTCAAGACGTTATAAATTCATTATGGGTGGACCTAAGCCCTATATTTTCCCGCCTTTGGATATTTCCACTAGTGGTACGGGTATTTTTACTCCCTATATTTTCTACGGGCATATTTTTCACCCATTTGGTCTACATTCCCCCCAGTAGTTGCAATATTTTATTCCCCAGCGAGAGTTCATTACCGCTATACAGCCCATGTATTTCTTTAAATACGAGGTCTATGCAAATTAATTATTCACGATTCTCGGAAAGTCTCGTCCTCTATAAATGAATCTCAAACACCTGGTTCTCGGAAAGATCCACGTCCTTCAAGTCAATTATTCGTCAGCGTTTCTCGGAAAGTCTCGCCTTCTACTCAAGTCAATTATTCTCTAGCAGTTCTCCGAAAGTCTCGCCCTTCTACTCAAATCAAGTCTCGTCAGCGTTTCTCGGAAAGTCTTGCCTTCTACTCAAGTCAATTATTCTTCGGAACTTATCGGAAATTTACGCCTTCAAAATTATCGGTTAGCTGCTCTCAGAAAGTTTCGTTGCTTCAAGCGTTCTCAGAAAGTCTCGCTCTTCTAAGACGTCAAGTTTGCTCAGCAGTTCTCAGAAAGTCCTGCTCTTTGTCTCAGGTATGATTTCGTCTTGTGGCTGACGAGCCTCCTTACGTAGTCTAGTATACTTTAAATGACCCTCCCCGATAGTCGACATACTCTAAAATGTTCCCAACGACAGGTGTTTGGCTCAGACTCCTTGAGACGCCTCGCGTCGCCGTAGTCTTTAGGTTGTAATCTTTGATTGACCTGGAGGCTATACTTTGACTTTTGCCTTGTCCAAGGCTCACTCAAAGGGGGGGCTCTGTAGACACCTCATTTCTGCACCTCCCGCCAACCACCCAATGATGATTGGGACGCATGTCTGATTATGCGGAGCAATTTATGACATTTCATAAGTTCCTCGACACGTGATAGCTCAAACAGTCAAGTCAACCTCATGGTCGTCATCACGCACCGATATGGTCGTTTTGACTGTAATTAGAGTTCATTTGGAGTCCGGGTAAAAAACCGCTTCCATTTTCTAAACCGTCTTAAACCTGAGTCGGAATTTTTTAGAATTTTCCGGGGTAATATTCCTAAATTTTGTCTATTATCACGAAAATATCTACCTTGCGGAATAAGGAAGCCTACATCTTCCTTAATTCCTAAAATCAACCGCGGAAATCTTTCTTGCTGAGGAGGAAACTGCCCAAGAGAAAATGCAGCAGGTACTGCGCCTCCTGGAAGGGTCGCAGTTCCTGCTGCGCCTCTTCCTGGGTTGCTTTTTCTCCAGTTTCCAGATTTCCTCCGGATTTCTTTCCTATTCCTATATTTACCATAATTCCTCCGTGCGATTAGTATAAATAGAGGCCTCCGCCTCACATATTCTTCACGCGAGTGTCCGCCCTTCTCTTCTCCCTTTGAATTCTTAGACCGCGCTCTTGCTTTTCGACGCCTGCATGTTTGCTCCATGCGACCACGTAAGCCAAGATCATTCTGGGTACCAGTCACGTTTGCATGACCGACCAATTTGACCACTACACTTTAATCAACTCAATCAACTTGTTCTCAATCCTTTTTCAAGGGCACTTTCATATTACATCGAGTCGAGCAATCACAAATACGACAACTTAGTTAATCTCTCTTCATCAAATATGTAAGTCTGAGGGTATAAATCCTAATTTATTTATTGTATTTTATTTTGTATCCATTAATGTACGAGTTTACGTCATAAGTATGCTCAAAACTGTTTTCAAAATCGCGTTTTAAAACCTTTTTAACGGAACAGCAGAGTGGCACCATCGAGAAGAAACACAACAGCTGTTGTGCCTCCTGGAATAGTCGCAACACTTTCTGCCCCTATTCCAGAGGCTGCTTAGCCGATGTTGCTCTTCTTCTTATTCCTCGTGTTTCTTCATTGTTTCATTTGAAGGTCTTCTTCCGTCTTATTCCTTATACCTTTCAAGTTTTCTTATATTTTCCAGTTTACAAATTTGTTTTATAAAATACTTTTCAACAATTCCGACTTAAATTCCTTATAATCGATATTTGCGGGTTTTCGTCATTAAATTCGAACCCGGATTTAAGAGGCTCGATTTATTCATATCAAGTCCCTTGAATTCGTCCCTGATATATGATTTTAATTCTATTCCTTCATCAATTTTTATCTTCTAATTTCCACCTCTAATTTAAGGTTCGTATATAAACCCGCTTCCGACATCGTAAATAATAATTAACTTGTAATACTTCGTTTCAATTCGTTTTTATTGCTTTACAACGGTTCCCGACGCATATAATTTGACTAAATCACCATCACTCGAGTTGTAAATCAATAATCCATGCAAATCAAACAACCAACGATAACAATTAACGAGTCTGACTTTTACAGTCAGAACCCAACTCAAGAACAGTCGCATGAACTAATGCGCCTCTTCTAAAGGACGCATCAGATGTTGCGCTTGTTTTGAGGTGGTTTCTGCCTCTCAACTCATCTTGTTTTGACGTAGGCCATTTAATTAGGTTTTAATCGGTTATTACCCTTATTATCACTACTAATTTGACGTATTTTACAATCTTCTAATTCTTTTATTTTCTTTTCAAATCTCTTTTTCAAGCGTACTTGTGACGAAATTCAATTATTCATTGTAATTCCATTGTAATTTATTTCCTTTGCAATTTATTTATCTTGTATGATTTACTTACTTGGAAATTCACATGTAATGAATCTAACCTCCTACTTCGATTCAATTGATTTCTAAATTGTTTGTGAAACCGACTTAGTTAATATTCACATGCTAAGATTAATATGTTGGATGTTGCATTGCATATATACAATCGACGACATATCAAGTATAAACAATTTCCCTGATCATTATGAAAGGCCGCTATCGAGGCGGGCGGGATTAGGTGTTCAAATAAATGAGCTTCCTAATACGTACCCTCACCCCTTACTCAAGATCTCTGTGAACATCCGTGTTCATTAGCATCACGAGAGTCATTGTAGACATAGAATGTTAAGGCTAACGAATTTCTTAGTGTTCATGTCACTACTTTGTGTCTTGACATGACACGAAATATTCGAACGGTTCCAATTTTCCATAAAAATTGGTGGCGACTCCACAAATGTGGGCTTGTCAAACCTTTCACCGGTTTCAATGCCTTTCAAATAGGTAATGACCCATGACGTGCTACGGCCCTCGCGCCAGTGTTCCGTGGGAGAAGTGTCGCCACCTAAAAACCAATGCGCGGGTGCGCGCGGCGCGGGTGGCTGTGTCCATATAACCAAGGGTGATTTCCATTATGGTCAAGACAAGGATGAAAATAAAATAAAATAAAGAGAAACATTTTAATTGAACTAAATATGTTAAGTTCATTTGTTCGTAATTAGTCAACATTTATAATCGTACTCGGATTAAACCGACATGTTATAAAGAACCAAGGATGATTATGAATATGACTAAAATACTCGCAAATATGAATAAGTGAGGAAAAATGCTAAGTAAAAGAAAAGGGGTGTTAAAATACCCGCTAATTTATAATTAACCAATAATATTATGATGTTTACATCCTTAAACTTACATGTTATGATGTTTGCGAGGTAGACGACTTTATAGACGGTTTTCTCGTTATGCGACTACTCGGTATCAAAAGAAGTTTAAAAGAGTGCCTTAAAAAAGGATTTTGTTTTGAAAATTTGTTGAAAATATGTTGTTGAAAAACATATTGATTAATGTATTGAGTTGGTCGAATGGGTCGGTCGAATGCATGACGGCGGTACCAAACAAATGTGTAAGGCTTGTGATTTCAATCGGTAGGTCGAAAACACGTGTCGATTTGTGACTTAGGAAGTCGAGTCTAGAATTTTAAGGGAGAAAGAGAAGGAGGACGCTCGCGTAAGTATTAAGGTGTGTGAAGGTGGGTATTTATAAAGAAATGTGGGGTGGTAGGTCGGTTGAGTTTGCTTGGAAGTTAAGGAGGAGGCCTAAAGAGGTACGAGCCACCTAGTGCCTCAAGGGGGTGTCCTGTCCTTTTTAATTTGGACGTGGCCTTTGTTCTAACCAATGCTTATTTTATTGGTTGTGATTTGTGATTTTATGTGATTTTTTAGCCATGTGAGCTTGCTATTGGGTGTTATTTGGGGTAGGTATTTTGTGTGCTCGACTCGAGTTTGACCCGTGTTGAGACGGGATTTGAATTTTGAGTCGGTTTATGGCCCGGGGTCGATTTTGACTCTAATTAGTGTCATTTTAATGTAAATGGCATGATAAAATCATTTATGGCATTATTTTTGACATTCGAGACTCGGGTTGACTTGGGTTTACTCAGATTGACTCGGGTTGCGGGTTTATGAGTTGGGTTTGGGTTCGAAGACGGCTTTAACTCTAAATAGTGTTGTTTTAATGCAAATGAAGTTAGAAAACCATTTTTAAAATAATTTTTCATATTCTAGTAATGCATTAAACCGTCTCATGAATAGCCAATCCACTCACGTATATCAAAAACATGTTATAGTCTGATCATCATCGGGTGGTTTTTGGAAGGTGCAGATATTGGGTATCTACAGAGCCCCCACTTTGACTGAGGCTTGGACGGGGCGAAAGTCAAAGTATAGCCTCCAGGTTAATCGAAGATTACAACCTGAAGACTATTGCGACGTCGAGGCGACTCAAAAGGGTTTGAGCCAAGGACCTGCCGTCGGGAAGGACGACGTTGAGGCGAGTTGGGGATTCGAGGCAAGGACCTGTCGTCGGGAATAGTTTAGAGACTGTCGACTACTGATGCGGGTCATTTAAAGTCTATTAGACTACGTATAAAGGCATGCCAGCCATAAGAAGGGGTCATACTTGAGGCTTCTTCGGGATATGTCCTTCAATTGCTTCTTGTTCGTGAGAGGCTTGCTAGCTATTGAAGGTGGCTGATTCGGTTGAAACTTTGTCGTCTAAGCATACCAATCAAAACTATATTTATAATCTCAACAAACTACTCTTAGTAGAGCGGTATGTAAAGATAGGATCCCAAGGGACGGGTATCGTATTAATTTATCGGTTATAGAGAGCTATGTCTTTGGTGTCACAATTTGGGTTGAGTTTGAGGTTTGCAATCTAAACTACTTAACAAAGGAAAGGTAAACAAATGAAATTAAAACAAAACAAGTAAATGGGGTTTGTAAACAATTGATTAAGGCACTAGGGTATCATGGGTTCATAGGGGAATCATGTTGAGATCACATAAACAAGTTTCATAGATACAAGCAAATTATTGTTGTAGTGGAATCGAGTTAGTGTATATCTTATAATTCCTAGGAAGTTTTGGGTCTCGGAGCCGAGTCGGTCAAGACTTTACAACACCTACAAGTCGACTTAATTCTTCCTATTCAACTATATGCATGGTCTAACAAGCCTTGAGTTGGTTTATGTCTTACAAGTCTTGTTGAATTGATAAGAGATCCATGCTAGGTTGCCAATCAAGCATTTCATCAAGCATAACATGTGCATGAGTTGAAACTACAACAAGCAAGCAATCATATGAACTTATTAAGTAAAGATATACCCCATGATTAACTTCCCTAACCCCCCATTAACCCTAGTTAGGAGACTACTCACTCATGATCATGGAAAACATGCTAACAAGGGTGTCAATCATATTAACAAGGCTAAACATGATGGATGAGCAAAACAATAAACAAGGATTAAGTAAACAGTAGAGAAATTGTACCAACTTAGGATGACCAAATAGAAAGCAAAGAATAATAGAAGAAAACTTGACTGATTGATGAAGAGTTGTCAATTCTCCAATAATAACCCAGTAATCTTTAAATTACCCAACTAAATCTAAGAATACTTGAACAATAATTAAAGAGGGTTTAATGTGTAATTAATCTAATGTAGTGTAATAACTTGATTAAAGCTTCCCCCTAATCTCTTAATACAATGGATTATTTATACTAAGTACTAGTATTAGGGTAACTAAGGGCTTAAATGACGATTATCAAGTCCTTAAAATGAAGATTAACGCCTTGTAAGTCCCTCAAAGAGACACTCGACCTGCCCCTGTTGGACGCTTATGCTGTAAAGGAAAATGCCAGTCTTGCTTATGGGACGCTCGGGCCGAGTCTTGGGATCCCGTCTTTCTCATCAGGACGCTCGGGCTGAACATGGGATGCTCGTCTCATAGGTCAGTTTAGCTTCTTCAATTGGCTGCCTCATGATCCTTGGGGGTCCTTCATTGTGGTTGATCTTGCTTGGTGGATTGTCTTGATATTGGATTCTCTAGTGGATAATATACTAGCGAGACGGAGCTAGCGGCATTGGTGGAACGTATTCGGTAGTGTATGGAGTTAGTGTCGAGAGGCTATAATGTAGTTGATATGATATCGTGAGCCATGTTGTGGAGGTAGGCATAGTTGGTGGAGTTAGTGTTAGGAGTTCATGTTTTATAGGCTGGGTTTGAACTTCGGGGAAGAAGTTCGTTTTTAAGGAGGGAAGACTGTAATACTACGGTTTTATGTACTATTGGGTACTCTAGCGAGTAAGGCTTACTCTGTCGAGTAAGAGAGTTTTGGTTTCGTAACAGTTTTCTATCTGATGGGTAATCACTCCACTTGGGGTCACTCGATCGAGTAAGTGACTTACTCGATCGAGTAAGCCGGTTTTATGGGTTATTTTGCCGTGTCTTGTTAGCAATGCGAGAAAGATATATAAACACCATTCGTCAGTTTCTTTTTCACTTTTACCTTTTTCTAAACCTTCTCAAGAGTTAAACAAGTTACGTTGCTTTCTTCTTCGCATTGCTATCAAATCCTAGAGGCTAGAGTCGTCGGATCATTATGTTCTTTATGCCGTTGAGACCGTCACATCATGAGTAAGATTCTAGTATGATTTTTATATCATTTCAGTGTTTTTGATTGAAACCCTAATTGGGTATTTTGGGGGATTTTGGGAGTTTGGTGATTGTTAGATAGTAATGATATGATATTGTGATTATAGGAGGTCGTTTCGTAGAGGAGCAGTTTTGAATAGCTGATTTGTGACGATCTTGGTGATTTGCCTTTCCAGGTAGGGTTTGTTGGAACTTGTGTCCTCCACAAATTAGTGTGATAACATTTGTAAATCTCTTACAGGTTCACAAGGGTATACTTCGTATTTTAATCAGTTGATTAACGATTACCAAATAACGGTTGGCTTGCTAGAAAGTTTGACGTTATTATCATACAGATGGCGGTGATCAACTGGTCCCTAAAGGTCACACCTATAGGATGTGTTTGAGAGATGTGGTTATAGAAATATAATCACTTTGATGCCTTATATGACTAAACAGTTAGTCAATGTGTTGATGAGACAATTATTTAATGAAGATTAAATAATATTAGTTGAGACGAATTAACTGTCAATTCGTAAATTGAATATAATAAGTTATATTTAATTAAATGTATGTAATGTTAGCTTGGACGAATTAATCTGTTAATTCGTAATTAAATGTAATCGGTTATATTTAATATCAACAAGATGAATGTGTCATAGTGGTAATAGTGAGGGTACTCAAACCAAGAGGTCATGGGTTCGATCCTCACTAGATGACAATTTATATTTAACACATTTTTACATTTTTGGAAACCAAAAATAAGGAATTAAAACTCCTTATTGTTTCGGTAATTGGGCCGGAAATTAGAGGATGAAAAATCCACCCTAATCTACCCTTATACACGGTTTAAGAGGGTGAGATGGGGGAATTGATTCTAACCTAATTTTTGCCCTAACTAAACCTTGCCTCCTCTCATCGAAAAAAACACAAAAAAACCTAAAAATTAATCAGTTAATTTTTGGATTGATTCTAGCAAAATCAAAGGGCATTTCTCATATCGTCTTGGGTGCAACTGATAGGAGAATATCATTGCGATATTGTTCATAGGCCATAAAAGCTAGGACCGAAGGTTATTTCTTAATCCTTTACGTTTTGTTTATGCATTTTAGTTTTATGACCCGTAATCATCACTTTATAATTCGTTATAATCCTTAAAAATAAAAGGATGCATACAGATAAATCCCACAAGTGGTATCAGAGGAAAGGCCACCTTTTTTTTCTTTCTTTCGGTTTCTCCTGAAAAACCGATTAGTTTTTTGCGGCTGTTTTTGTTTATGCCGATTTGAAAAGCATCCGGGAAAAGAATTTTTTTTTCCTGTTACTGTTCACTTGGTTACTGTTCACAGAGGTCAGATTTAAAAAAAAAAAAAAAATTGTCTTGTTTCGGTTTTTACAGATAAAACCGTGTACAAAATAAGGAAAGTTGTTGTCTGTTTTTAGTTTAGCCGTGCTGAAATTATAAAAAAAAAAAAATTGTTTTTTTTTACTGTTCAGCCGAGACCAAAAAGATAAAAAAAAAGGATTTTGTTATTTTTGTTTTGGCCAATTTTGTTTATACATTAAATTTATAATGTATGATAATTTTTGTGAAGCGGTTCACAAAATTTAAAGATACCTAATTATTTTAAAGCAGTTTAAAATATTGATGGATTAAATTCATATTACAAGTTTAATATGAATCAAGATTAAAATTAATGTGATTAATTGAGGAATTATCACTTAATTTGTTAATTTAAATAGGTGGTTTGGATAAATTAATCAACATAATTAAGGAATTGTGTCATGTATGTTTAATTTATTTTAGTTGATGCATTTTTTTTGTTGAATGAATCGTTGAATGAATTTATTTACGTATTTTTTTTGCAATCGGTTGTAATTTGTAATACTTAGTGTGGCCTTAGTCAAATTATGTTTTCGTAATGAAGGAAACATAATTTTTTATGTAATTATGAGATCTCGTATCTCCTTTTATTTTTCTTTAGTTTTGGGTTTTGAAATTAGAATGTAATAAATAGGTTAATTATGTAATTTATTTATTGTAATTTCAAAGAAGACTAAAGATGGAGATTGGAGCTCACTCCCGCTACATGGATCAAGATGGAACATCGAGACAAGCTTCTCGGGTCCAAGGATGGATTCCAAACTTGTATTTAATGTTCATTTTGATAGGATAGGCCACACTAGGACTTTATTATTGTTTTTACGTTTTCATTCCTATTGCTTTTCATTCACATGATAGTTTATGCATCATATTCCGCCTAAACCAAACCACCTACTACTAAAATGCATGAAAATTGACACATATAGGTTGTATGTTAGTTTTCATAGACATACAGATGTCACATGTTTATTAAGCCATCACCTTAGTTTATTCATTCACGCATGCTACATATTAGTTCACTTAAAATGAATTAAAATTAAGTTGATGGGATCTTCCTCTAAAACGGAAATTGAGATTAGTCTTTATAAGGGCAAACAACTATGAATCCCTTCTTCGTCGGTAGGCATAATATGACCCCTTCTACGTTGGGTAAGTAGTTTGTGTTGACTTAGTTTATCTCAACATTATAGTCCGAAGAGTTTCTCGTGATTATGATGGACTAAAGATAGAATTTACAGAAATTTATCGACCAAGAATTCTAACGGTAGAATTAGCTAAAAGGTTAGCTTATCAATTTACAGATAATTGAGTCTTGGGATCATTTATATAATTCTTGAGGAAGGTCAATTGTATAAATGTTTTGAGACTTCGCGTTATGACACTAGTTCATTAGACTTAAATTAAAATCGATGCACATGCTTATTATTTATTCTTCTTTTCGCAGTGTAGAACACGTTTTTTTACTGTTACAACATAATGTCTGGAAATAACGCAATCCAAATGCCTAGTGCCACACTTGGACGCGAGTCCTGGCTGAAAATATTCATGGACCAAATGAATCAGTTCACACGTCTGAAAAACGACGGGTCCAACTTTGCGGACTGGGAGGCGGCACTACGGAATGTTGTCATTGCTGACGGTAAGCTCAGGTACTTAATTGAGCCGATACCGGTAAACCCAGGCCCCAATGCAGGAATCAACGAGTCACTCGCTTATAGTGACTTCGTTATGGAAGCGGGTGCGATAAAGAACGTACTCATCTTTGCAATGGAAACCAATTTGCAGAGACGCTTCATTGCCCTAGGTGCGAACAAGATTTTCACCACGCTCACTAACGAGTTCTCGAAAGCACCGAGGATCGTTACTTATGAGCATACATGTCGCTTCTTTGATGCGAAACTCCAAAAGGGCCAACCGGTTAGCCCACACATTCTTAACATGATTGAGAATGTCGAGAAGTTGGAGGCACTTGATTGCAAAATCAGTGAGAGCATGGTCATTGACCGAATGCTTCATTCTCTTCACGATGGTTTTGCCCTTTTCAGGGCGAACTACTACATGAATGACTTGAAAAAGAGTCCTCATGAGCTACACTCCCTTCTTGTACAGACCGAGAAAGATATGAAATTGAGTGAGAGCATGAAGCAGGATGTTCTCACGATTTCCAACAAGGGTAAAGGTAAGGGCAAGGCTCATGGCGACCTAGCTGTAGGTAAGCCAAAGTTTAAAAAGCCAGGAAACGGTAAGAGTGGGCCTAGTGAGACTAGTGGCTCACAAGGCAAGGCAAAGAGTAAGGGCGGTGACATTGAGTGCCACCATTGTCACAAGACTGGACATTGGAGGAGGAATTGTCCCGTGTACCGTGAGGACATTAAAGCAGGCCGCGTCGTTCCTGTTGGTATGTCATCTTATATTCATATGATTGAGATTAACCATACAAGTTTCGGAACTTGGGTACTTGATACTGGTTGTGGTTCTCATCTGTGTAATAATTTGCAGGACCTAAAGAACATCATACCTCTCGAAAAGGGTGATGTGGACCTGCGAGTCGGGAATGGAGCACGAGTTGCTGCAGTCTCGAAGGGAACATATGTAATCCAACTCCCTAGTGGTTTTGAGTTATTTTATATAACCGTTACTATGTACCCAGTTTATCTAAGAACATTATTTCTATTTCCGTACTCGATATAGACGGTTTTGCATTTTCAATAAAGGATAATACCTGTATTTTCTTTTTAATGAAATGATTTATGGCAAAGCAGTTTCCATGAATGGAATTTACATCTTAGATCAAACCACGGAAGTATTACACGTGAATAGTAAGAAATTAAAGGTTGGTGACAAAGATCAAACCTATCTATGGCATTGTCGAATGGGACACATAAATGAGAAACGCGTGAAGAAACTCGTCGATAGCGGGACTATTCCCGCATTCGAATTTTCTACAGATGGCACATGTGAATCATGTCTCATTGGCAAAATGACTCGAATTTCCTTCAAAGGTGTTGGAATGCGCGCTAGTGACCTATTAGGACTCATACATACTGATGTTTGTGGACCTATGTCAATTACCGCTAGAGATGGCTATAGATATTTTATCACTTTCACGGACGATTTGAGTAGATACAGATATGTCTACTTAATGAAGCATAAAAGTGAGTCCTTTGAGAAATTCAAGGAATACCAGAACAGGGTTGAAAACCAACTGGGTAGAAAGGTTAAAGCACTCCGTTCAGATCGGGGTGGCGAATATCTTTCAAATGAGTTTGATCAACACCTTAAAGACTGTGGAATCGTTTTGCAGTTAACTCCACCTGGAACACCTCAATTAAATGGTGTGTCCGAACGGAGAAATCGAACCTTACTTGATATGGTTCGATCCATGATGAGTCACACGGTAGTGCCTGATTCATTATGGGGGTTTGCTCTTTTGTCAGCTGCTCTTATACTTAACCCAAGTCCGACTAAAGCTGTCGACAAGACTCCATATGAAATGTGGAAGGGAACGGTCCCTAACTTGTCCTTTATTCGGGTTTGGGGCTGCGAGGCTTATGTCAAGTGGAGACACGAGGATAAGCTCGGCCCGCGATCGGTCAAGACATACTTTATAGGTTATCCAAAAGGAACATTTGGTCATTACTTCTATTCGCCTACCGAACATCGAGTTTTTGTTGCGGCTAGTGCGACGTTCTTAGAGAAAGAATTTCTCGAGAACAAGACAAGTAATAGAACCTTCGAGCTGTCGGAGATTCCAGAACCAACAACCGGGGAATAGATGGTGGAAGTTGTTCCTCCAACTGATGATACGGTTAATATTCCTGAGGAACCTAGGAGGTCGGGTAGAGTCTCTAATCCTCCGGACAGATACATTGGTATGGTCGAGGAGAATTACGTTTTACTCCTTGAGAGTAATGAACCCGCTACCTATAAAGGTGTTATGGCCTGTTCCGACTCAAAGCTATGGCTCGAAGCCATGCAATCCGAGATGGACTCCATGTATGAGAATAACGTATGGGATCTAGTTGATTTACGTAATAAGGTAAAACCTCTAAAGTGTAAATGGCTTTACAAAATAAAGCATTCTGTAGACGCGCAACCAGATACCTATAAGGCACGACTTGTGGCAAAAGGTTTCACTCAAGTGCACGGATTGCATTATGATGAAATTTTTGCACCCGTAGTCATGTTACGTTCCATTCGGATAATCTTAGCGATTGCCGCATTTCATGACTATGAAATTTGGCAAATGGATGTGAAAACCGCCTTCTTAAACGCTTATTTGGAGGAAGAGTTGTACATGGTGCAACCCGAAGGTTTCATAGATCCTAAACATCCTAAGAAAGTATGCAAGCTTAAGCGTTCCATTTATGGACTTAAGCAAGCTTCTCGGAGTTGGAATCATCGTTTCGACCAGGTGATAAAAGAGTATGGTTTCACTCGATCGGTCGAAGAACCATGCTTATATATCAAGTCGAGTGGGAGCAAGATTGTATTCTTGATATTGTATGTTGATGACATACTCTTGATTGGGAATGACATTCCTTTCCTATCTTCGGTTAAAGAATGGTTGAAGAACCATTTCTAGATGAAAGATCTGGGTGAGGCACAACGCATTTTGGGAATCCGTATCTACCGAGATAGATCACGACGGACGTTATCACTAAGTCAGGAGTCTTATTTGGATAAGATTCTTGAGAGGTTCAGCATGACCAACTCCAAGAAGGGGAACCTTCCAATGACGTCTGGGATGCAGTTGAGCAAGTCTCAGTCATCCACGACGCCTGAAGGGATTGATCGCATGAGTCGTGTTCCTTATGCATCTGCAATAGGATCAATCATGTATGCCATGATATGCACACATCCAGACGTGTCATATGCATTGAGTATGACGAGCCGGTACCAAAAGAATCCAGGTGAAACACACTGGATAGCAGTTAAAAATATCCTCAAGTACCTACGGAGGACTAAGGATAGGGTATTGACTTATGGAGGCGATACTAAGCTATGCGCAATCGGTTACGCAGATGCTAGCTTCCAAACGGATCGAGATGATTAGAAATCTCAGTCTAGATTCGTTTTTACTCTTAATGGTGCTGCGGTCAGGTGGAATAGTTCCAAACAGGAAGTTGTAGCAGATTCTACTACCGAGCCATTGAAATATGATAGGCATGGAGGGCACGTTATTTTCATGAGAATTAAACGTGTACCTGAGTTATAGCAGTTGATTATGAATTCGATACGTTATCTTTTTCATATACTATTTATAACTTCATCGTTTTAATATAATATTTTGTTTTTCATGTGGATTGTACTGACAACATTGAACGCCACAAAGTGAACTGACTTACATTATATTTTGTTTGGTCCGTAATCGCCTAAAGAGCTGATAACTCTGGCTATTATATTGTGAAGTCGATTGATGGTGGGTTCAACGAGCCATAAGTCAAACGGTTGACTAATCGTTCACAAATACGAGATTATAACGATACCTAATAACGGTTGGCTTGCTAGAAATTTTGACGTTATTATCATACAGATGGCGGTGATCAACTGGTCCTTAAAGGTCACACCTATAGGATGTGTTTGAGAGATGTGGTTATAGAAATATAATCACATTGATGCCTTATATGACTAAATAGTTAGTCAATGTGTTGATGAGACAATTATTTAATGAAGATTAAATAATATTAGTTGAGACGAACTAACTGTCAATTCGTAAATTGAATATAATAAGTTATATTTAATTAAATGTATGTAATGTTAGCTTGGACGAATTAATCTGTTAATTCGTAATTAAATGTAATCGGTTATATTTAATATCAACAAGATGAATGTGTCATATTGGTAATAGTGAGGGTACTCAAACCAAGAGGTCATGGGTTCGATCCTCACTAGATGACAATTTATATTTAACACATTTTTACATTTTTGGAAACCGAAAAAAAGGAATTAAAACTCCTTATTGTTTCGGTAATTGGGCCGGAAATTAGAGGATGAAAAATTCACCCTAATCTACCCTTATACACGGTTTAAGAGGGTGAGATGGGGGAATTGATTCTAACCTAATTTTTGCCCTAACTCAACCTTGCCTCCTCTCATCGAAAAAAAAACGCAAAAAAACCTAAAAATTAATCAGTTAATTTTTGGATTGATTCTAGCAAAATCAAAGGGCATTTCTCATATCGTCTTGGGTGCAACTGATAGGAGAATATCATTGTGATATTGTTCATAGGCCATAAAAGCTAGGACCGAAGGTTATTTCTTAATCCTTTACGTTTTGTTTATGCATTTTAGTTTTATGACTCGTAATCATCACTTTATAATTCGTTATAATCCTTAAAAATAAAAGGATGCATACAGATAAATCCCATAGGGTTTCCCTACTCGGTTATTGATTACATAGTATTTGATGGTTGTTTGGTGATGGTTGTGATTGTTGTTGATCTTTATCATATTGGTATTGTAATTGGTAATTGTTGTTGTATAGTTGGTTGGATGTGTTTGTCTGTGGTTCGCGAGGTGCGTCCTCGGCTGAGTGGAGTCACTTGCAGGAGTGGCTTCACGCCCTTGATTCGCCCTATGTGGAACCCGCCACAGGAGGGGATGTGCACATTAAGGAACTTTGGTTTTCGCTCGGAATAGATGAGCGGGGATTTGATGGGTACGGCTGTGGTCCCCCACTGGCGGTGTGGAATATCTGTTACGATGGATATTCTGTCAAGACTTCACACTTTAGTGTGTAGTCAGCCGTGTGGAGATGCGACAGAGTTGGATGATCATGTGTATTGTTATTCTGTTTATCTTGTATTGTGTAACCAGTAACTGACCCCGGTAATTGTTTTAAAAATTGTGGTGATCCATTCGGGGATGGTGAGCAGTTATTGAGCAGGTATGAGATGGATTGCGCAAGGGATAGCCGGGATGGAGTCATCACGTGTCATTAGAGTCTTCCGCTGTGTCTTGAACTTATATTTACATTTAGTAGGTTTTGGATTTGGAACATTTCTATTTTTCTTTAGACAGTTTTTGTTTTGGATATGTAATCAGTTAAACTCATTTATTTAATTATGTTCTTTCATGGTCAATTTGATATACATTGCCTCAGGTAACCGAGATGGTAGCACTTCCATGCAGTATGTGGTCTTGGTAAGGCACCTTGGTGTATGGGGGTGTTACAAAGTGGTATCAGAGAGAAGATTTTGGAACCTGTAACTAATGAACCTAATCTATCTATGGAGTCAAAATAAAATGAAACCGGGTAGGAGTTATTAGGAGCTCATGCAAAGACTTGGGAGACGTCCTAAAGTCGCGAACTCGCCCTACAACTTTGAACCGGTCACTATGGGATGTCATGGGATTGCTATGTGTTTATTAATGTTATATTGCGTAAGTTGGATGATATGTTGTATAACAATGTTGGATGAATGATTGTGGCGGATTGGTGAATGTGGTGGAAAAAGATGAAGAAGATGTATATAGTAATATGTTGTGGATGATCATGTTGTATGGTGGAACTGATTTATAATGTGGCAATCTTAGTAACATGTGATTAGGGGATGTGATATCTTATACTAATTTGTTATGACGGAAGTTATAGAATAAAAGCATGCGGGCATTACATGTGGTAAGTTGAATACTATATGATCATGATGGATATATTTGTTTGGCTTTTGTAGATAGTAACATGTGGTTAGGGACACTAGTAGAAAAAACCCCTACGGTGGCGGTTATAAATGACCTTTTGTGGCGGTTTTTAGAGATTTAGGATCCGTCGTTTATCACGGCGTCGTATAAACTTTATGACGGTTTTTGGTGGTTGTTCAACCACCACTATAGCTCTCCTATAATGGCGGTTGTTATACAAAACCGCCATTATAAACTTATATAATACGACGGTTGTTAGACAAGATCCGTCACTGTAATTCAGTTATTTTGTGGAAACCGCCACCATGGGTATTTCAATAATAATTTTGTACCACAACCCGCTACTACAGGTTCCCTATAACGTCGGTTGTTGTTAAAGAACCGCCACTAAAGGTAATTATGACGTCGGTTGTTATTAAAGAACTGCCCCTATAGGTGAATGAATAGTGGCGTTTCATACATAAGAAACGCCGCCATAGATAGCTATTTTTTTTAAAAAAAAAATATTTGCTACAAAACTTTGGCAGCAATATCGTATAGATTTAACAAACCAAATAGCGAAATAAACAAACAATATATACAAAAGAATACCGACCAACGAACTTGCATATCATCTAACAAAACAATAATGTCGATGTTCAAAATTATAGATCCAAGTGTATAAATAATCACATACACGTCTTAGTTAATAAACTAATCAACATTTCATGTTCTCTAAACATATAATAGCCCACACCTCTTTAACATCTCCAACATGCTTTGTTGTAACAAATAATCACACAAATTGTTTTGTTTCAACTCCATGAAGAGTTGTTACGATAAACGCACAAGAGCTTGAATGGAACAATCAGCAATGTCTGCACAAATCCCTACAAGAGAAAAACACTTATATCATCTAACATACCATATTACGGTACTTTACCTCAAAACATCATCAATTTATAGCAAACCACACCATATTAGAGCATTATATATCAAGACAATAATATTTGACATCATCTTACACTAAAAATACCATTTCAGCATATAAACTAAATCTTATTCTTTTTAGGCATCATAAACAAAATTCAGAGTAAAGAGTTTAGTGTTATTACTTATAAGGGGAATCCACACGCTAAAGTAGAGTTCCTATTTGAGAAACAGGGACTGCTACATTAAAAAAATTTGTTGTGTGTTGGAACAACATAAGTTAAAGAATGAAGGAATATTGTGGACAAGGGAAATTTACATCCACGCGAGAATATGTGATTTAGAGTCGCCACTAAATTTTTAAATGGAATTTAGAAACCAAGTAGAGATTTTAGGTTCGTTTGAGTTTACGTGTTAGGAAGTTTGATTAAATTCTTTAATTAACACCCAACCCCGCCCGTTGCAATAACGGTCTCTACTAATAGAAAACAATGGCTATATTGGCTACGAGTTCATATGTGCAATCGTTGTTTTAAAACCCTAGCATGTGACACAATTCCATGTCGATTTAATGCAATTAAATTTCGTCCAGTTATTTAGCATGTAAAGTTCATTAACTATTCTAGTAAACAAACAAAAAGGAGATAGAGAAGATGGTTTACTTATCTTTACCATAAGATAGATTAGCGAATATTAGTTGCATAACAATTACAATAACAATTGCAAATCAAACAACAAACGAATTCAAAAGAGCAAGCCAAGGAGGGCACGCATAACGAGGTAGGCCGAGACCTATTCGGTCAACTTGGGATCGTACAAGACCTATTCTAAGTCAAGTCGGGTTTCATTTATGTGACATGTGATAAACAATCAAATTAGACTAAGTTATTTCATAATTAATTTGATTAAAACAAACATGCAATCTTGACTTTAATTATTTCATAACTAAATTAGACATGTGAGTAATCATGTGAAAATAAGACTAATTCTTAGTCTTAGAAGGAAACGTGACCTATGAAGGATTCAATCATATGAAAAAAAAAAATCAGCACAAACAATTCTATTCATGCGATTTCATGCAGTTCTAATTAATCATATCCAATTAATTAAAGCAAAACATGTTAATTAATAAAAAAAGATTTCATCTTTTTTATGTTAACATGCCAAAAATATCAGATCTAAACAAATTCTAAGATAGATCTAACAAAAGAACATAATTAAACAAGTTCTATGCTTAATTGAAATAAACATGCGATATGTGCAACAAGATTGTCAGAAATCATTCTAATTCCTAACAGAAAACAAATCCACATATAATATAAGCCATCCATCGGTATTAACAACAACATATGATATCCCATCCGCCTTCATACATAAATTATATCACAATAATATCAAACTCAACATGCAAACGAGTTAGTTAGCGATATAAACAATATATGATAATAATTGAAGAAAACGAAATAAAGGAGGAAAAAGAGAGGGATTATTGCACCCTCAACCTATATGTATCGTTGACAAAGTCTTCGTGTCGTAATCGATTGTAGATATTGTCTTGAGGGGCCGTCTTCGACGAGTTTGTTTGCAAAATCGAAATCTTCTTAGAAAATAAAGGTTGATTTTGTTTTTAGCTTTGTGAATTCGTTACTAATCCGATTTTAGATCCGAAAGATGTTTTATAAACCTAAGAGAGTCTAGTTTTCGGATCTGAGATTTAGATCAGGTCGTTTTAGGGTTTGAGGTACGAAATTTTAGGGTTTGTGTTTCGGTGTCTAGTGATTTGATGAGGGTTTTAACTTTGAATTGTATTCGCTTCCAATCCCCGAATGAAGGATGAATGAAGGGTATTTATAGTGAAAGGCTTGCTTGGGGAAGGGTTTATGTGAGTTGGATGGTTCACACAAAAAAAAAAGAGTATTTTCCTATTTAAACTCCTTCCAGATTCAGATACATTCTCTTAACAAAAGAAAAGATATCGATTTAATTATGGAAAGTAAGGAAGTCTTACTCTCACACGTTTTGAATAAGCAATGCGAACGAGATTTACAAGCTTATTTTAGCGAGTTTTAACTTCCTAAAAGAAAATTTATCAGGTATGGAAAAGATACCGACAAATATTTTACCTTAAAGAAAGATTGAATTGAAATTAGGAAAGCGAAATAAACTCTTTTTTGACAGTTTGTGTTGTCCAAAATTTTGGAGGCTTTTTATTATTATTTTCGGAGTTAGAAGCTCCTAAAATAATATTAATTAGTCTTATTAATATTATAGATAGGTTTCCTACTAGAATTGGAAGATTTGGATTGAATTTATGGAAGGAAGAATAACAACTTCTTAGAAGTTGTAATTCACGGTTTGGCAACGAATTAGGAGTAGTATTTGACTGATATTTTTAGCTGGATAAAGCTTAGTAGGTAGGATTGAGTTTCTATTTTGGATAGGTGTTGGTTCGAGCTCGAGCTTCGAGGCCTAGGGTAGGTCGATCTGACCGTAAGTGAGCAAAGGTCGAGGCTCGAGCTTGATTTGGGTAGTTGTGTCGATGGGAGGTATAAAGTGGGCTAAAAATGGTAGGTTGTGTTGCGAGCAAGGATATTTGAACACTAGACTCTCTGTAGATTAAAATGGGTTAGAAATCTTTCTGAAAATCGGATTAAAATGTGCTCAAAAGCGAGCTCCAAATCGAGCTGCTTCGAGCTAAAGATCGTAACGAAACTCGAGTTTTTCCAATCGAGATTTAAAATGCAATTTAAAATGATTTTTCAAATAAAAATAAACTAAATGACGAAAAATAATATTTATTTTATTTTCAATAAAATAAATATGGGTAAATAAATTCAAATTAAGGTAAAATAAAATGAATTCATTTGAAATGTGAAAACTAATTTAAATTTCATTTAAATTAATTAAATTCCTCGTCAATAACGCCCATTCTACATCGAAAATGAGCACAGAATAATGACTAAGTCGAGCAGTTGTGTACATATCGTCCTATCATCATCGGGTGTTGGTCGGAATTTCTATAGATGCCAATATCGACAAATACGGGTATCTACAGAGCTCCCACTTTGACTGAGGCTTGGACAAGGCGCTAGTCAAAGTATACTCCAAGTCCAACGACCTGAGGATTCCGCAGGTCGTTTAAGGTCCATTAGACCACGTATATAAGCTCGCCAGCCAAAAGAAGAGATCATACCTGAAACTATTTGTTTCTCCCGCCTCTGATTGGTTGTCTTCGACCATGATATTTGAATAAATGATGGGTTGAACCTTATTCTCAGGCGCCTACGTATCCGTTTGTGACGGAATCAAACCCACGATCGTAGTTCGGTATTGAAGGGCACGCATTTCTTACTAGTATGCCTGGGTGAACGGATTTATTTCCAAAAAGATAACCGTTGCTTCTGTTGTTGACGGAGATTTCCGATTTTCTTAAAGTAGGTCTCTAAAGCCCACGGCTTTAGAGCCCCCAGTTGAAATGGTGCCTGCTATATTAGGAAAGGCATATGCAGCAATCGCAACCATATAAAGCATGTAATTGGATCTTAGATTCTTGAAATTGAAAGGTTTGAAATATTTGAAATGTTTGAAATGAAACTCTGCTGGGGAGTTGTAAAATGAAACTCTACTGGGAGTTGTAAAATGAAACTCTGCTGGGGAGTTGTAATAAAATTGATTTGCACGGGCGGTCGACCCGAGATTTGAAAGTTGGTAACCCGCTGGGGGTACAAATATTTTTGGATCAACGATCTTTGAAAAATGATTTTAGGCCTTAGGCCTGTAATTTTGAAAACGTTGGGTCATTGACCCGATCTATCGTCGAACATGAGATTTTGACTCCGACAGGACTCAAGAAATTGAAATGGGCTTAGCCCGTGCTTATGACTCATAAAATGTGCAAGCTTTATACTTAAATATTGACTCGCTGGGGTTGAAAAATGTAGATTGGACGATTCGACACCCGAACATAAATTGAAAAACTCGCGAAAACACGCGACTCGAGGAGGAAGAGGGGCGGCGGCCGGCCCGAACCGACTTGGCCCGTGTCCGAGGCCCACACGGCCTCCATGGATGGTAACTCTTGGAGTTTCCATAAACGGATCCCCTTGTTTCCTATATAAAGGTGATCAAGGCTTTCATAATTGCATATCTTTTGCAACTTTTCTTCTCAATCTTTTTCACAAAAAATTCCTCAAACATGAGTTCACTAATTGGAATTATGAAGGGTTGGGCTAATGATTTTAGAAAACATGATACCCAAATACTTGTGGAGATGGGTATTCAACAAATCCTTGTCTTTGGACAAATTTCTCCTCAAATTGCCTTCTTAGATGAATGCTTGAAAAGATGGGATCCTGCCCATCATGTCTTTAACTTTCCCAAAGGGGAAATTTGCCCTCTTCCTGAGGAATTTACCATTCTAGGAGGGTGGAACCCTTCTCAAGAGCCTTCTATCCCGGATTTCTTAACAAGATGGGAAACAAAATTCCGTGACTACCTTAACTTATCTCGTTCTGAGATTGACAATATCATTGATGGAGGGCCAGTTATCCTACTTGCCTTAGCTTCCAAGTTTAAAGAGACTAATGATCCCGAAATTGCTACTGTTTACCGACGACGGGCATTTGGGCTTATCTTGCTTCACCTTTATTGTTTTGAAGGTAGCATGAATGACTTATCGAGCCAGGGTCAAGCCCGTCTAATTTGGATTGTTGAACAAATGGAAAATGGTTTAAACCCAGCTTGGGTTATTCTTTCTGAAACCATAAGAGGATTGGATACTCAGAAACACAATCCCGCCTTGCCATATACTGGATCAACCCGAATTCTTCAGGCTTGATTTTTTCTCTTTTTCTTTTTTCTTTTTTTTTCGGAGTTTTTTTTTTGCCGTTTTTTTTTGCTTTTTTTCTTTCTTTTTTTGCCGTTTTTTTTCCCCACCGCCTCCTTTCTTTTCAGCGGACTTTCCATTTTTTTTGATGTCGGGTTTTTGCAGGCCTGGCTCTTCGAGAGGCTTGGATTGATTGATAAACCAACTTCAAAGAAGTATCGAGTAAGTAGCTTTCCTTCTCAGACACGAAGATGTGGATTTGGTATGGCCGCAAGCTATTGGCACGATGTGATAACTATTGGAGCTGGGTCCCATATTCGTTGGACTTTGCCTTGGCTATCTTTGGACTCTCTTACTGGCCTCTCTGATATGGATAAGACTAGGTATACTACCTTACTGGGCTTAGATCATTCGACCTATATTTATCCGGACCGAGTACTTCGCTAATTCGGTCGTCGACAGATTGTCCCTAAGATTGAGGCTGCTAGAGGCCCAGTGTTTGATGTTAGCCGTTCTAAGTGTCAAAGTTGGTTGCGGGCTTGACATCCACGGACCATTTGGCTTATGGTCAAACCCGCAGAGACAACATGGGTTTCTAATCCTTATTCCGCATGGACTACTGAGAAATGCTTCGAGATCCGCAAGAAATTGCAGAAAGATGATTTTCGAGCTTGGAAGTATCGCCAAAAGGAACTAGAGAACCGGGCCTATTTCAAAGACATTTTCCCGACTCTGGATGAGACCGAAGCTGAGACTGGTGAGAATTGTAAGACTGGCTCTAAGACTTCAAGCGTTTGGCAAAGATTGGGTTCATCGACCACAATTGGGCCGACACTAGCTGACAGGCTCGGCCCTCGACTTAGTGTGAGAGACCGACTAGGCCCGCGGGAAGAAGATGTGGGTCCTTCGGTGAAACGGGCCAAAGTGAAGATGGGTGAGACATCGTCTCGTGGTGATAGGCCGCGCGACCTGGGTTGTAGCTAGGCTTAAGACTTAGTCTTGGCTATTTTACTATTATTATTTATATTATGTTGTGTGTTTTCCTTCTCGTTTATGTGATAAGCTTTGCTCGGAAATAAAAGTTGTAACGGGCTTCGCCCGGAATTAGAAATAAATAAAAAACTATTATTTATTAAGAATCCCCAATTTCTTTATTCAAAAAATTTCATTTTTGTATTACAAAATTGATGTTTCGGTTGTACTCTTTTCAAGAGTTGCCTACGTATCTGCTTGCGCAGAATCAAACCGAGTCCGTAGTTCCGGTTACAAAGGTATTTAATCTAGTGTCGGCAAATACCGACAACTTATGATTTATTCTAAATGCATTGCAATTTCAAATATTATTTCATAACATTTGAGAATGAGGTCCCTTTTCAAGGGTAGTAGTTCTTCAGTTGATCTAAGTTTGTTGGGTTTGCAAAGTCGTTCCCATCCAGATCTGTCAATTGAACGAAGCCACCCGATAAAATCTTCTTGACCAAATATGGGCCGGCCCAATTTGGTTTGAATTTACCCCTCGGGTCTACCGGCAACAATGCACGCACGGATTTCAAGACCAAATCTCCTTCTTTGATTCCTCGGGGTTTGACCTTTTTTGTTAAAGGCCCTCTCTATCCTCTTCTGGTAGAGTTGTATATGATATAAGGCATTTAAATGGCGCTCATCGAGCATTAATAGAGAATCATATCGGGCTTGGACCCAATCCGCTTCTGGGACCTCACTTTCAAGTAGGATTCTTAGAGACGGTATTTCTAACTCGACTGGTTGAACCGCTTCCATCCCGTACACCAAATAATATGGGGTTGCACCCGTTGCTGTCCTTATTGAAGTTTTATACCCCCATAATGCAGAGGGTATCTTCTCAGGCCATTCCCGATAATTATCGGTCATTTTCCTTAGAATAGTTGCAATAGTTTTATTGGCAGCTTTAACCGCACCATTTGTCTGTGGACGATAAGGTGATGATTTGTGATGTTTGATCTTATATTTCTTGAGTATAAGTTCAGTTTCAGCTTGAAAATGGGTACCACGGTCACTTATGAACTCGTTTGGGACCCCATATCGGCAAATAATGTCATTCTGAATGAACTTTGCCACTTGTTTTGCATTGAGAACCTTATAGGATTTAGCTTCTACCCACTTCGTGAAGTAGTCAATGGCAACTAGAATGTAGCAATACCCTCCCGTTCCGGAAGGGTTTACCTTTCCAATTATGTTGATTCCCCAGGTTGAAAATGGTCAGGGAGATGTCATAGTGTACAACATCGAAGGAGGTACATGTTGGATATTCGCGAAAATTTGGCAATTATGACAGTGCCTAACATATTTCCGACAGTCCGCCTCCATCGTGTCCAATAGTAACCCAATCTCATGATTTTCCGGGCTAACATGTGTGCGTTCATGTGTGGCCCACATTCTCCGTCATGGACTTCTTCCATAACCTTTTCGGAAGTTGATTTATCGATACATCGTAAAAGAACTCCTTGGGCGGTCTATTTGTATAACTGCCCGTCATTGGTCTTGATAAATTGGGCCGCCAACATTCGAAGGGCCCGCTTTCCTCGTGTGTCGAGGTATGAAGGTTATTCTCCCGTCTCTTTGTATTTCAAGATGGCGGTATACCAAAGATTGGTTTCACTTTCCTCGGGATTGTCGATTGCATTCATATATGATGGTGCGGATCTCCTTTCCACACAAATGGACATACTATCCATATGCTCGGGAATATTGATTAAGGCTGCCAATTTTGATAATGCATCGGCAAATTGATTTTCATCTCTCGGAAGATGAACATATTTGACATCATCAAAGAATCGTTCCAATTCCTCGATCCTCATTTGATAAGGAGCCAAACTTTCACTTTTGAATTTCCAGGACCCGGTTACTTGATTGATTACCAAAGACGAGTCCCCGTACACTAGAATTCGTTTCACGCCCAGGTCTAGAGTGCTACGTAAACCGAGCAAACATGCTTCGTATTCGGCGGCATTGTTGGTGACATTGAAGTCCAATTTGATTGAGACTGGCACATATTCACTTGTTGGGGAAATGAGGAGAATTCCGACTCCATGTCCCATGTAGTTGGATTCTCCATTGAAATATAGGTCCTACACGTCATCTTCGATATGGATTACGTTCTCATCGGGAAATGACCAAGTGTCGATTGCCTCGGTTTCTTCAATTGGATTTTCGGCAAGGAAATCGGCCACTACCCTTTATTTTATAGCTTTTAAGGGTACGTATTTGAGGTCGAATTCGGATAGCATAAGGGTCCATCTTGACATTCTACCATTTAGTACCGGTTTTTCAAACAAGTACTTGATCGGATCCATTTTTGAATAAATGCTAACACTATAGCTAAGCATGTAGTGTCTTAACTTCTTTTTGGCCCAAACCAAAGCTAAGCATGTCTTTTCAAGTGGAGTATATTTCACTTCATATTCTAAGAACTTTTTACTAATGTAGTAAATTGCTCTTTCTTCTTTGTCAACTGTTTGGGCTAGCATAGCCCCCATTGCAGTATCCGTAACTGTAAGGTATAGTGATAAGGGCAACCTAGATACAGGTGGGCTTAGAATTGGAGGTGATGATAACACTTCTTTGACTTTGTCAAAAGCAGCTTGACATTGTTCATCCCAGATTTCATGTTTTCCAACCTTTAGTTTCTAAAGATCGGCTCGCAAATCATTGTCAACTTCGCGATAAATCGGCTTATATATTGGACTCGGCCCAAGAAACCTCGGATTTATTTCTGAGTCCTGAGAGGAGGCATTTCCACGATAGCCTTGATCTTGGATGGGTCCACTTCGATGCCACAGTGGCTAACGATGTGGCCCAATACTTTTCCCGAAGTGACTCCAAATGCACACTTCTGTGGATTTAATCTCATGTTGTATTTTCGCAATCTTTCGAAGAACTTTTTTTTGGTAAAATGTAAATTATATTAAAAGCTCAAAAAGGGACCATATACATCAATATATCATGAGCATGCTAGCTCATCGACTCAGCTAAAAAGACTGCACACACACTATTATATGAAATTACATAAGCTTCTCAATCCACTGTCTATCTTTCCTAGACATATTCCCTTTGCTTATTGCTGAATTCGAACTTTAATGTCTCCCTGAATCATGGCAGCACATCTTCTAGGACTGATGACCTTATATTCATGCCTGCTCGTATTTCGCTGCCTCCAGATACAGTACATAGTAGCGTTGATGATGCTATTCAGAATCCCAGTTTTCAGTCTGGTAAATCTCTTGTGTTGCCACAAGTTCTGAGCATTCTCAACAGACAGTTGCACCCCAGTCCAATCCTGGATTCTCTGAATCACTCTCCTGCTGTATTGGCATCTAAAGAACAGATGTTGAGGAGATTCTTCCTCTTGAGCACAGATGCAACAACTACTATCTGGGCTAATACCAAGTATGTGAAGCTTCTCCTTAGTGTTAAATCCCTGTTGATAATACAACCAAGCAATGAAACTATGTTTAGGAATAGACTATTTGGTCCATACAATATGATGCCAGTCCACTTCTTGCCTGCCAGGCCTCAACCAGACATATTTTTCGAAGAACTTTTGAAACGCTTCGAGATGACCACTTCATTCTTTGGATTTCACGATCATGTCATCGACATAAACTTCTAATTCTTTGTGTATCATGTCATGTAGCAACGTCGTTGCTGTCCTTTGATATGTTGCCCCGGAATTGATCAAACCGAAAGGCATCACGGTATAACAATAGGTTCCCCATTGCGTTGTGAACGCGGTTTTGTGCATATCTTCCTCGACCATTTTTATTTGGTTATATCCGGCATACCGATCCATGAATGATAGAAGAGCGTGATTAGCGATATTGTCGACCAAAATGTCAATATGAGGAAGTGGGAAATCGTCCTTCGGACTTGCCTTATTTTGATCACGAAAATCCACACAAACTCGGACTTTCCCGTCTTTCTTTGGTACTGGAACGATGTTAACAACCCAATCTGAATATTCCGAAACTTTGATAAACCTGGCTTTGAATTGTTTGTCGATTTCTTCCTTTACCTTTAAGGACAATTCGGTACGTATTCTACGTAGCTTCTGTTTCACCGGCTTAAAACCCGGCTTGATCGGGATTTTATGTTCTGCAATTTCCCGGTCAATTCCCGGCATGTCCTTGTAGGACCATGAAAATACATCTTTGAAAGCCCCCAGTAGATTGGTAAACCCTCGTCTTTCTTCGGGATCTAAGGTAGTTCCTATCTTAAGTTCCTTCGGTTCGACTAAGGTTCCCATATTAATGGTTTCGGTATCTTCGATTACTGAGCTTCTTTGGTCGTATTCTTCCAACCCTTTAACCAATTGTGGAGGCAGTTCTACCTCCTCATCATCTTCAATCAATTCGCCTTCGGCCTCATTCTTAATGTCATTACTAAAACAATCATTTTCAAAAATTGAATTGCAATGTAAATAAAACAAGTCATAAGCAAACTGGTTCATTTTATTATTAATTTGAAAATTCGCGAATGCGATAACATTTGGGCCAACTGATCAGAATTCATTTGTAGAATAGGGGTCTTCGGGACAGGCCCCGGAATAGCAGCATGAGAAGGAAAGACTGGGGAGAGGGTGTTTTCAACACTTGACTCCTTAGACTTAGACTTAGGACTCGACTCGGACTCAAACTCGGATTCGGACCCAGACTCGGAACCAGTTTCATCATCTGGATTGAATATCTCGCCTTCTCCAGTAGTCAATTTGAATACAAGCCCTTTGTTGTCGGTCCATTTAATGGTTTTCCGCCATCCCGAGCTAGTCCTTTGAGGATCTACCTCGGATATGAGGGTAGATGGATCGAACCTTTCACTTCTAAGGATCATGTTTACCAAACCTTCGTTCGGTATCTTAATTTTCTTCTCTTCTCCGAAGAGAAGGCCTAAAGCCCTATTATCAGTGATTGGGGCCGGTTTTGTCTTAGCCGGCATCACGGTTAAGATGTCCTTAGGGATGTAGTAACAATCTTGGAATATTTCAATCTCGGGAAGTAGTCTCTTATGCTTCCAATCATAAATGGGTTCGGGAATATCCAAAAAAGGCTCGGCTTCGCCAGCCCTCGTAAAGTATCCATTTAAAGTAAGAAGATACGGTTCCATTTCGATTTCCCGGTCTTCGATCGGTTTCTTACTCTTCTTAAGATAATCTTTCTCGGTGGGTTTATATCCAAGCCCAAATGTCATCCCTTTGTCCATGGGTAGTTTGAATTCGAATTTATCTTCTCTTCGAGGGTATAATGATAAACCAACGTATTTCCCAGTTTTGAAGATGACCTCGCAAATGCGACTATTTGTGTATAGGTCCATATTCTCCAACTCGGGATTGAGCTCGATGGTGTTGGCTACTTCGAACCCACACAGATCGTTGGGGGGATCGTCCCTCACTTCGGAAGTGATATCCCCTCCAGCCACTACAATTGGAGTAGCATTGATGGTAGTGACCTCACCCTTGAACGGGATTTTAATTTTTGGATGTAACGTTGAAGATACGGCCCTTACCACATGGGTCCAAGGCCTACCCAATAACAAATTGAAGGATGAAGCGACATCTATCACTTGACATGTTATTTCTCGTTCCGTGAATCTAACCCGAATCATCATATTGACTAGTCCGGACACTCGACGTACTGTACCATCGAAAGCCCGAACCGTTTGATTGGTTGGTATGAAGTCATTCCTTTAAAGGCCCAAAATGTGAGCGGTATTCAAAGGAAGGACATTTACAGCGGACCTGTCATCCACTAAAGTCATCGGAATGTGTTTGTTCCGACATATAATAGAAATATAAAGGGCCAAGTTGTGTTGAGGCCCAAACGGAGGAAGATCCTCATCTAAAAATGTCACGGCATTGGTGAGCCTTGGTTGGACGATGGAAGTAACCATGTTTTCGGGAGTGACATTTGGTGACACGGTCATATTCATAAGAGCTTGAAGTAAAGCTTGTCGGTGTTCAAATGAACTCAACATGAGTTGCCAAATGGACACATCGGCCTTAGTCTTTTGGAGTTGCTTGATTAGAGAAGTCTCGGAGGTCGTCCCTTCACCAAGAACCTCGACTGTTGCAGGCTCTTTGGAGGACACTTTTTCAGGGATGTCCTTAGGACTAGAGACATGGCTTGCCTTCTCGATGCGAAATAGGCGCCCAGATCGAGTCAAATGATTAGACTCATGGTCTTCTTTCCTTACTCATTGGATTTCTGCTTGTGTGTGAGGAACAGTAGCACCCTTAGTAAGGTATATATCATCCTCATCATCGGCCCAAATACCGTTAACTTCGTTGGTATTTCCGGAGAGATAAGGAGTACAATCTATAGCAAGATTCCCAATTTGAATTTCATTCTTTGGACTTGGTAGGTACTTAGAGCAATCCACAAATATACTCCCAATGTACACTCCCTTTAGATAACACGAGCGAGTGGAACGGAAATGATCAACATTGTCTTCGATAGTGATGAAATTGACATGGTCACCAAATGGGTTAGTGACGTTGTTGGGCTTAGTAGTTGGCATTGGAAGCGTTCCGTTCTCAATCATATCTTGGATTTCATGCTTTAACTTCAAGCAATTCTTGATGTCATGACCCTTTCCTTGATGGTAGGCACAATAAGCATCGGGTTTGTACCATTTCTTTCGTTGTTCAACCGGTATATCCGGGATCGGACCAATGAGCTTTAGCTTTCCTCGGGCCATTAGTCTTTGAAGTGCATAAGCATAGGTACACCCAATATCAGTAAATACTCTTGGGCTTTGGCGTTGTGGCCTTTCGGACCCATTTTCGAGTGCATTAATGGCTTCCGCAAATTTAGTAGTTGCGAGAGCCTTACTCTTAGAAGATGATCCCGGGTATCCCTTAGGTTTTTCGACTTCAGTGGCTCTAAGATCGTCTTCGACTTTCCTTCCACTTCGGGCCAATTCTTTAAAAGAATTGAAGTTATGGTACTTCAGAGCATTTCGGTAGACGGGTCGTAAATTCTTTATGAACCTATCCACCATTTCAACCTCATCGGGCTTCTTAGCTAGCTTCACACTTTCGCCACGCCACCTTGAATAGAACTCGGTGAAACCTTCCTTTTCTTTTTGGGTCATCACCTTTAATGTTCCCATAGAGGTTTGGATTTCCACATTATCAGCATAGTGTCTGCAGAATTCCACTGTGATGTCTTCAAAAGTGGGAAAATTCTTTAGGTCTAAGTTGTAGAACCATGCTTTTGGGTGAGTACCCAAGGATTGAGCAAATATTTTAGAGAGCATTTCAGCAGGTACTCCCTTCAAAGCTAGGTAATCCTTGTAGGACTTAACATGATGCACTGGATCCTCAGTACCCTCAAACTTTGGAATATCAGTAAGTGCAAAGTTTGCGGATAACTTATCTAGAACTGGAGTATAGATCCTTGCATTTTCGAAATGGATACTTTTCCCTTGGGCTAATTTCAATCTATCTTCGATAAACTGAAACCGTTTCTCCAAATCGGATTGAGGTGGGACAGATGAGTCGGTAAGCTTGGACTAGATATTCTCCATCTGAGTCATCATAAGTTCCATTGTCTCACTAAGCTTGTTGATTGCGTCTTCCATTACTTTAAGTCGGGTATTCGGCGGCCTTTCTACAAGAAAACCCGCACCAATCAATATTTTGGATAAAACCTGCACACCTTGGACTTGACCCATATGAGAAGACTCGGACTTGAACAAGACAATAGGTTCGACCCCTAGGTTTATTTTGACATGGGTTAGACTTATGGTTGACTTTAGACATCGGTTTGACCCAAACTTGGGATTTTAACGAGATTTGATGACATAACGACTCGATTTTAGACTGGCCTTGGTATCACCAAACCCGTGATTGGACCGTGTATGGCCCATGGGTTCGATGGAGTGACGCCTATGTGGGCTAGTTGAGGCGTTCCTTGTGGTTTGACTTGGACTCATGTGATTTGGACCCAAGATTTTAACGTGTGTGATCCAAATTTGTCATATCCTAGATTTTTTGGGATGCGGGGTAGATGACCTTGTATAGTTAAGACACTACCTTAGGCTCGACTCAATCTCATGCTTGATTAAGAATCGGGAATTTAAATGAGTTGGATAAATTTGAAAAAAGTTGTATTGAATTTTCAAATCAAAATGGGCATTATAACGGCCTAAAAATGTCCTTTTTAGATCATTTTTGAAAATTGAGATATTGAAAATGCTATTTTTCTAAAATTCGGATCGAAAATAGAGTTAAAATATGGGTAAAAATCTTAACTCTATTACTTCACTTAGGAAGTGATCCTTTCGAAAGTTCGGGATTGGTAAATAGAGTTAAAATATGGATGAAATCTTAACTCTATTTGGGTATTATTTCGTCTTGGAAAATGGATCTTTTTTTTTTTCAAAAGATGATGAGTTTAAAGACTCGGGATTGAAATAGGGTATGTAATTTTCTGAAATTTGGGTAAAAAAACAGACCAAAATTTCGAGTTTGACTGATTGAAATTAATTTGAATTTTCGAAAACATATGCCTATTCTAGACACGGGATTTTCGAAAATAGGTTTGAAAAATATGACTCGGGATCAAGCAATCATGTAGTCATTCACATATTATGGATGCTATGCATGGCCTAGACTCTTCTAAGTCTCGGTCGGTCTTCTAAAATGGGTCTATGTCAATGATTCCGCTTCATTAAGGAAGAGTAGACCCGCCATAAGTATTGTACAAAATAGTCGGGAATCCACTTGCTAACCTCCACGAAACCACCTTGGACTTTAAACTGGACATAGTGGACGTCATCAAGTAACAATGCAATCGATACACGGGCTTGATGGTCCTCCTAAAGTCTCAATTAGGGTTTATGCATAATAAAAAAAAATATGAACTAGGTAAACCTAATAGCCATTATTTTCTATTTTCAAGCTTCAAATCCCCAGCGGAGTCGCCAAATTGTGGACAAGGGAAATTTACATCCACGCGAGAATATTTGATTTATAGTCGCCACTAAATTTTTAAATGGAATTTAGAAACCAAGTAGAGATTTTAGGTTCGTTTGAGTTTACGTGTTAGGAAGTTTGATTAAATTCTTTAATTAACACCCAACCCCGCTCGTTGCCATAACGGTCTCTACTAATAGAAAACAATGGCTATTGGCTACAAGTTCATATGTGCAATCGTTGTTGTAAAACCCTAGCATATGACATCAATTCTATGTCGATTTAATGCAATCAAACTTCGTCGAGTTATTTAGCATGTGAAGTTCATTAACTATTCTAGTAAACAAACAAAAAGGAGATAGAGAAGAAGGTTTACTTATCTTTAGCATAAGATAGATTAGCGAACATTAGTTGCATAACAATTACAATAACAATTGCAAATCAAACAACAAACGAATGCAAAAGAGCAAACCAAGGAGGGCACGCATAACGAGGTTTGCCGAGACCTATTTGGTTAATTTGGGATCGTACAAGACCTATTCTAAGTCAAGTCAGGTTTCATTCATGTGAGATGTGATAAACAATCAAATTAGACTAAGTTATTTCATAATTAATATGATTAAAACAAACACGCAATCTTCACTTTAATTATTTCATAACTAAATTAGACATGTGAGTAATCATGTTAAAATAAGACTAATTCGTAGTCTTAGAAGGAAACGTGACCTATGAAGGATTCAATCATATGAAAAAAAAAAATCAACATAAACAATTTTATTCATGCAATTTCATGCAGTTCTAATTAATCATATCCAATTAATTAAAGCAAAACATGTGAATTAATAAAAAAAGATTTCATCTTTTATATGTTAACATGCCAAAAATATCAGATCTAAACAAATTCTAAGATAGATCTAACAAAAGAACATAATTAAACAAGTTCTATGCTTAATTGAAATAAACATGCGATATGTGCAACAAGATTGTCAGAAATCATTCTAATTCCTAACAGAAAATAAATCCACATGTAATATAAGTCATCCATCGGCATTAACAACAACATATGATATCCCATCCGCCTTCATACATAAATTATATCACAATAATATCAAACGAGTTAGTTAACGATAAAAACAATATATGATAATAATTGAAGAAAACGAAATAAAGGAGGAAAAAGAGAAAGGGATTATTGCACCCTCAACCTACATGTATCGTTGATAAAGTTTTTGTGTCGTAATCGATTGTAGATATTGTCTTGAGGGGCCGCCTTCGACGAGTTTGTTTGCAAAACCGAAATCTTCTTAGAAAATAAAGGTTGATTTTGTTTTGAGCTTTGTGAATTCGTTACTAATCTGATTTTAGATCCGAAAGATGTTTTACAAACCTAAGAGAGTCTAGTTTTCGGATCTGTGATTTTGATGTGACCATAATTAGCTCATATTTAGCCCCCGAATTAGCCTTGTTCCCATGCTTTTTAGTGAATTTTTGGGTCATTTATTATCTTTAGCTCTTTGTTTTGCATATTCTTTGAGATTTTGATCCCTTGGTAGGAAAGGAGTAAGAATATTGCATTTTCATGGCAAAACAAGACTAAATTGATCGAATTCAATGACCAAGCATCAAGGAGAGACAAGATTAGAAGGCCTTTGTACATATGGTAGTAGATGAGCAATGTTGAGAAAGGATCCTTGAGTCCCCAAGGAAATCCCCAAGGAATTTATGAAGAAAAGGGAAGAAAAGAAGAAGAAGCCTTGCTGAGGCACAATCCGTGCGGATTGTCTACAATCCGGCCGTCCTTCACCCGCACAATCCGTGCGGTTTTCCACCAAGACGCCCGGGTTTCATCACCACAATCCGCCCGGATTCTCTTGAATCCGCTCGGATTCTATCGCCAGAATCCGCCCGTCCCGACCCTAATCCGTCCGGATTCCTCTACAGCGCGATTTCCTCTTCTCCAAGCTACGAAGAAAGAAGCCCTTCCTTCGGAAAATACCGGCTCCTCCCTGCTCAATCTAAAAAGTGTAATTACTAGTTTAGCCTTTAGTTAACCCTAATGCATCCCCCTAATTTCCACTATAAATACCCCATTAGTCTAATTAGAAGAGCATGTTCTTCTTATCAACAATTAGAGTACTTAATATCAATCAAATCTCTCTTTAGTTTTGTAATCAACAATTTATCAAGTTCTAATACAAGTTTTATTTCCTTAATCTCTCTTTTGTTCATCCTTTATTTTGGGTAATTGAAGATTATTTGGGTTATTATTGGGAGATTGACAACCTCTAAATCAAGCATTCAAGTACTTCTTTTGTCTTTGCTTTATTATTGGAATCATTAGTAGGTATAATTCTCTTAATCCCTTTTTAATTATTGTTAATTACTTTCATTTATTCATCATGTTTCATTTTGTTGGTATGATTGACAACCTTGCTAGCATGATCAACATGATAATGAGTGAGTAGTCTCTTAGCTAGGGTTAATGGGTGATTAGGGGAAACCAACATGGGGAATGATTCATGCTTAAATTAATATGCTTTCATGTTTTATTTGCTTGCTTGTTTTGATCTCAACTCATGCACATGTTATATTTGATGAAATGCTAAGCCTATGAATCCTTGCCTTTACTACCATCTCCTATCTTTTCAATGAGACTTGTAAGACATAACCCAACTCGAGTCTCATTAGACCATGCATGTTGTTGAGTAGGGAAGATTAAGTCGACTTGTAGGTGTTGTACAATCTAATCGATTCGGCTCCGGACCCAAACTTTCCTAGGATTGTAAGATATAACCCAACTCAATCCATCACAACAATAATTGCTTGCTTATAATTTGAGAACATGTTTGTATGATCAATTCCCATGATTCCCCTATGATCCCATGACACCCTAGTGCTTTTTAATCAATTGTTTACACCCCTTTTAATTCATCTTGCTAGTTTATTTTCATTGCTATTTTAGTTAGTAACCTTCTACATCAACCCAATTTGTGACACCCCCAAGACACCACTAGTTTCAATAGAAATCTCATTTCAATACCCGTCCCTTGGGATCCGACCTTTACTTGCCTCTTTACTAATTGTAGAGTTGTTTGTGAAGCTATAAATTGTGTTTTGATTCGGACGTGACCCAACGACCACACCTTTAATTGTGAACACGAAACGGACCGATCAAAAATGGCGTTTCGTTGTCGGGACGGTGTTTTTTTATTTAGATTTCCTTTTTATTGTTATTAGTTGTGTCTTTCTTCGCCTTGGGGAAGTAAAACTCCTCAAGGTTTGTTCTAATTGTTTTCAAGTTGTTCGATATTTTGCGAGATGGATCTTATAGATTGTTTTGTAGAGGACCACTTGAGGATACCTTTCTTCAAGGATCCCATGCAAGCATTGGAAGCCTTGGAAGCAAGTGAGGCTAACAATATGTATTGGGAATTGGAGGTGGATCTTTTTGAGGCCGCTCTAGCTAACAAGGAACTTACTCATGCACAATCCGAATTAGTGCATAACATTCTAGTGGAATCATGTCAACCCATAGAGGATGAGCAATCCATCCTAGAAGAGATTTTACAAACTCAAGAGCAAGAGGAACCCATCATGGAATTTGAATACGATGAGGTTGAAAATGAAGTTGAGTATGCTATGAGAATGGAATGTCTAATGGAGATGGAGCAAATTCTCAATGAAACTCCAAAGGAGGAAAGTAAGGTACAAACCCCCACTTTAAAACCCCTTCCCCCAAATTTGAAATATGCTTACCTTGATGAATCAAAGACCAAACCCGTGATTGTTAATGATAGACTTGATGATGACCAATTGGGAAAATTGCTTGATGTGTTGAAACAACATGAGAAGGCTATAGGTTATAGTCTAGATGACCTTAAGGGGATAAGTCCCAACTTTTGCATGCATAGAATTCATCTAGAGGAAGACCATAGACTTACCATTCAACCCCAAAGAAGATTGAACCCCCACATGCAAGAAGTTGTCAAAGGAGAAGTCATGAAATTACTTGATGCGGGAATCATATATCCCATATCGGATTCTTTGTGGGTTAGCCCCGTCCAAGTGGTACCTAATAAAGGAGGTACTACGGTAGTGACAAATGAAAAGAATGAACTAATACCCACAAGAATGATCACCGGTTGGCGTATGTGCATTGACTACCGGAAATTAAACTCCGCAACAAGAAAGGATCACTTCCCCTTACCAATCATTGACCAAATGCTTGAGAGGTTAGCCTCCAATAAATTCTTTTGTTACCTTGACGGGTATTCGGGATTCTTCCAAATCCCTATACACGCGGATGACCAACATAAGACCACTTTCACATGCCCTTATGGCACTTTTGCATATAGGAGGATGCCTTTTGGTTTATGTAATGCCCCCGCCACTTTCCAAAGATGCATGATGAGTGTCTTCTCCGATTACCTAGAGACCATAATGAAAGTTTTTATGGATGATTTTAGTGTTTATGGAAAGGAATTTGACTCATGTTTGCATAATCTTTCTCCTGTGTTGCAAAAGTGTGAAGATGTTAGTCTTGTTTTAAATTGGGAAAAGTGTCACTTCATGGTCAATGAAGGAATTGTCTTGGGTCATTTGATTTCGGAAAAAGGCATCGAGGTCGATAAAGCTAAAGTTAAGGTGATATAGAAACTCCCACCTCCCGTGAATGTTAGATGGGTGAGAAGTTTTCTCGGTCACGCGGGCTTTTATCGTCGTTTCATAAAGGATTTTTCAAAAATAGCGAAACCCCTCACTCAACTTTTGCTTAAAGATGCCCAATTCCTCTTCACTGATGAGTGTGTTGAAGCTTTTAATAGAATCAAAGAAGCACTAATCTCGGCACCAATTATCCAACCCCCGAATTGGGAGTTACCTTTCGAGATTATGTGTGACGCTAGCAACTACGCCATTGGAGCGGTTCTTGGCCAACGGGTAGGGAGAGCTCTTCACGCCATCTATTACATAAGCAAGACCCTCGATCCCTCCCAAGTGAATTATGACACAACCGAAAAGGAGCTTCTTGCCATTCTATATGCTTTGGATAAATTCCGTTCCTACTTGCTTGGATCCAAGGTGATTGTATTTTCGGATCATCGCGCTCTCCGACATCTCTTGATAAAGAAGGAGGCAAAACCAAGATTGTTGAGATGGATTTTGCTTCTTCAAGAATTTGACTTGGAAATAAGAGACAAGAAAGGAGCCGAGAATGTAGTGGCGGATCACTTGTCAAGGATCCGGTTTCATGATGAAAATGGAGAAACCCCGATCAATGACTCATTCCCCGACGATATTTTGATGGCCATTCAAACACAACTTGAAAGGCACATCACCCCATGGTTTGCAGATTATGCCAATTATATTGTTGGAAAGGTACTCCCTCCAAACTTGAATCACAACCAAAGGAAGAGATTCCTATTCGAAGTGAAGAGGTACTTTTGGGATGACCCAAACCTCTACAAGGAGTGTAGTGATGGGCTCTACCGGAGATGCATCCCTCAATGGGAAACCCAAGGAATCTTGGAAGGATGTCATTCATCACCCTACGGTGGGCACCATGGAGCAAGGAGAACCGTTGCAAAAATTCTCCAATCGGGCTTCTATTGGCCTACAATGTTTCAAGATACAAGAGAATTCATCATTCATTGCGACGCTTGTCAAAGAACGGGAAATATCTCGTGGCGGAACGAAATGCCACAAAGGGGCATTCTAGAGGTGGAGATCTTCGATGTTTGGGGAATCGACTACCAAGGGCCCTTTGTGACATCCAATGGGAATAAGTACATTCTTGTGGCCGTAGATTATGTCTCAAAGTGGGTGGAGGCAATTGCCACCCCAAATGATGATGCAAAAACGGTCACCAAGCTTTTCAAGAAGATAATTTTCCCAAGATTTGGAGTTCCTAGAGCAATCATTAGTGATGGAGGAACGCATTTCCATGAGAAGAAGCTTGCATCCCTTTTGAACAAATATGGTGTCCAACATAGAACCGGCTTGGGATATCATCCTCAAACAAGCGGTCAAGTCGAGATTTAAAATAGAGAGATCAAGCAAATCCTTGACAAAGTTGTGAACAAGACTCGGAAAGATTGGAGCACAAAGCTTGATGATGCTCTTTGGGCTTATAGGACGGCCTATAAGACTCCCATAGGAGCCTCCCCTTACAAGCTTGTCTATGGAAAAGCATGCCATTTGCCAATCGAATTGGAGTACAAAGCTTATTGGGCAATCCGAGCACTTAACCTTGATCTCAAATTGAGCGGTCAAAAGAGGATGATTCAAATCCAAGAGTTGGAGGAGTTCCGACTACAATCCTATGAGAATGCAAAGATTTACAAAGAAAGAACGAAATTGCTTCATGATAAGAGAATTAGACAAAAGGCCTTGCACAAGGGAGACAAAGTCCTTCTATTCAATTCCCGCTACCGACTCTTTCCGGGAAAATTGAACTCTAGATGGATGGGTCCCTATGTGATAACCGAAGTTGGAAAATATGGAGATTTCGAACTCAAGGCGGAAGATGGAAGCAAGTTAAAGGTAAATGGTCAAAGGTTGAAGCCATACTATGAAGGATCGTTTGTTGGAGAGGTCGAGGTCACCTACCTCGGGCCTCCTCACCCTTGAAAGGACCATCTAAGGGAGAGTTTGGTGGAGTCCTCCCTAAACCACCACTTGTAAATATACTAACCCCTAACTTGTATTTATTTATTGCATTTGTTTTAATAAATAGCATGAACTCTTTTCATGAGCGTAAGTGAGGGAGGGTTACTAATGAATTTTGAATGAAGGAAGGAACGAATTCTCGAGTGTGGGGACGCATCAAAGAGAGGAGAAAAAGTCAAGGAAGAAATTCACGGCCTGAATCCGTCCGGATTCCGGAATCCGGCAAGATTGCTGGAATCCGGACGTTCGGAGGAGAAATCGTCCGTCAGCGGCTACGCCGAGAATTTGAAGATTTTTTGGCGAGGTCGAATCCGAGCGTCCTAGGAAGAAAAACGCCCGTCTTGCGAGAATCCGACGGATTTGAAGAAAGACGCCCGTCTTTCTACCCGTGCATTTCAAGGAAAATCTCCGTAGAAGAATCCGTCCGTCTTCAAAAGGAGACGCCCGTCTCGGTGAGAAAGAATCCGAGCGTCTTAAGCGCGGGACGCCCGTCTTTGAGGCGTCAAAATTTTGGGAATTTTTCGTCGTGATGAATCCGGGCGTATTGCCCGTAACCCGCCCGTCCCGAAGAGCACGAATCCGAGCGTCTTCGATGCGAATCCGCTCGTCCTCCCACGCTGTTTTGACCCGACTTTTCCCTAATTAAATTACACCCCACCACACATATAGTGACACATCACTACTCCTTCCACTTGCACTATAAAACCCACCTCCTTATGACTCCCATACTTACCCAAATCATTCTCTTAACCCACAAGATCAAAAAGCCCCAATTTTCTAGGGTTTCAAAAAGGGCAACACTCAATCAACAAGGAACATCCTTACCCTTTCACAAATCAAAAGAATCCAACAAAAGAATCAACAATGGCACCAAGGAGATCCTCTTTTAGGAGTGCAAGAAGACCAAGGATGATGGGAAGTTCTTCTACCTCCCATCTCAACACTTTAAGAAGGGAACATGAAGAGATTGTAGATCTTACAAGGCTTGATGACTTCTCAAATGTAGAATTCCTCAATGATGTGCAAAGATTAGTCTTCCACCGGCTTCTAAGTAAGAATATTCTTCCCACTAAGTTTTTATGTCATGCTACATTGAAGAAACTTGGGATTTATCACCAAGTGGAAGCTCTCTTTGAGGTTTTCGGTCTTTCAACCCTTTTTCGCATGTATGAACCAACCTATCGGTCTCTTGTGCTTGAATTTTTGAGCTTTTTGAAGATTACGACCTTGAACAAAGTGATATGCATAGAGTTTAGGTTGGAGAATGTTTCTAGGATGATGACCCTTGTAGAATTCGCAAATGTGTTTGGACTTGATGTTTCGCCTACTCGAACATCGAAACCCAAAAGGTATAGTGTTGAACCTTTGTGGAGGGCCATGACGGGCCGGGATTTCATTCACACCAAGGAATGTCTTGCTTTTCATATCCAAAACCCGATCTTGAGGCTTACATATCGATTTCTCTCGGGCACTCTACTTGCCCGCCGAGATCCGGCCATCGTGAACCAATTAGACCTTGTGTTTATGGAATCCTACCTCAACATTCAAGGGAGAAATGGGTATCACTTCAATGCACCTCTAGTTTTGCTAGAGAAATGGGCAAAGTTTATAAATGGGGATGATGATGGAATGAAGCACATAGTGAATGGAGGACTCATTACTAGACTTGCAAAGCACTTCAACCCAAGGTTCAATGAGAACAATGAGTACATTCCACTTACGGGAAACACGAGAATTAATGAAGATCTCCTTCTCGTCCATCACCATTGGATAACCCTTGAGGGGGTCGATAAGCGGATAAAGTGGTTGACAAAAGGAAGCGATCCGATTTATCTTCCAATGGCCGATCTACCACGGATCTCCCTAAGAAGAGGAAACTTGTCCCCAATGCCATCCTACCTCATCCCAAGTCAAACAAGGCAAGCACCACCACCATCAAATCCACCACCACAACAACAAGAACAACAAACTCAAAATGAGAAGATAAAAGTGCCTCCCTACCCTTTCCCCTACCAACCGTATAACCATCCAAACCCCTTCATCCTCCCCCGTGACGACTTTGTCACGGGAATCTTACAAGATCTACACTACCGTCAATACGAGACCTCCGTGGACACTTACTATGCCCTCTATCCTCAATATCACGAGATGGTTCGAAGAGGACGGATTAGTGAGGAAGGAGCTTTCCCGTCATGGGCTCAAATGGATTTGCTCTTCCCCAACTCGGAGAGAGCTAATGAAGGGGCGAACGGTAGACAAGAGGAGGAGAGTGGCAATTCTTGTGGAGGTGACACGGTGGAACTTGAGAGTGAGGAAGACGAATTCATGGACCCAAGTTTGAGTGATGCTTCAAAGGATATTTGGGATAGCGATATAGAGGGAGATGATGCCGATGTCTAGAAGACTATTTCATCACTAGGTGGAGCGGGCGAGAGGCACCCACCTAAGTTTAAGTGAAGTTTTCTCATCTCTCCTCTTTATCTTTCAAAGTTTCATGAAAAGAAGTTTGTGTCTTGTTACCTTGTATTTTCATTTATTTTGATCATTGTTGGAGTAGTCCTAGCACCATAGAGGACTCACACCTCGGTACCATTGAGGTGTTCTCTTTTTATTGTTCCCATTTTCAAAATCCAAAATGACAAATTAGTTTCATGCATTGCATAGTGTGTGCATGAACTACACCCAACCTTGGACATTAGCAATAGTGTCTAACTCGGTTTGGGGAAGTTAATGCATACACAACGGGAGGTAATCTAAATTATCCTCTCCGTCATAACAAAAACCATGCATCATGTAGTGTAGCTTAGTATAGATTGCATTTAGTATAGAAATCATGCATCATCTTTGCATAATTTCCATAATTTTGGCCATTGAGGACAATGCCCATATTAGTGTGGGGATGGGAATTCTAACATTTAACTCTTATTCAAAAAATCCAAAAAAATTGAAAAAGTTCGAAAATCATAAAAATTTGAAAATTGAAAAACCCAAAAACATGTTTATTTCCTTTTGTAGTCTTGTGTATATATTGTTTTGTATATATTGTGTTTGTTCTATCCTTGTTCACATTGATTGACTACGCCACATCCGAGAGACATGAGGATAATGAAGACCGCATGGTATGATCTTTCCAATCTCCTTTTTCCTCTTTATGTTAATGACTATGTGGCTTTATTTTGATTGATGCGGTATAACAATGTGAATTTAGGACTTGCATGTAGTTTATATGTCATATTAGTTGATAGAATCACTTGCATTAGGATGTTTATATTAGTTGCATCATGGCATGTAGTTGCATGTTAGAAAAGTTTTGAAAAATGCCTAATTAGGAACTTTGACAAGAGCAACTAAGCCATTACAAATACTTGTTCAACTTAAGACTTTGCCTACTAGAATGGTTGTAAAACACCCTAGATAGTGTCATACTAGTATCTTTTGACCCATGACTCAAGGCCTAGTCAAGGGTTTGCATGTGAGTCACCTATCCAACCCCGTGATGCGATGTGGACTTGGTTAACTTGTCTAGGTGACCTTGATTGACCTTGTGGTAAGGCAACCCAAAAATATTTTCTATCAATATGCTTGAAGTGCTCATTTCAAAGAATTTTGTCATGTGGAAGTAATTTAATGCCAAGGAAACCTCAAATGTTATGAATTGTTGAATGTTGAGAAATTTAAGTTGTTTTGATGGAGGCGTACCACTTCGATGTGCTTTGGTGCGGGATCCATTGAATTGGGCCCCCACACGGTTGTGAATTCGGCCGCCCAGAGACAGAGTGACTATCACCCCGAAAAGCTATTGTCTAGAGGTTAACCGGTTGCCTAATAAGCGATTGGCGAAAGCAAAGGGCACTAGCCCGGAAGGGACAAACCCCATCTTAAATTTTTGAATTGTGAAAGTGAAATGAGGACAATTTTGAATACTAGTCATATCCACCCATTGTGTATAAAGATTTGAGCATTTCATTCCCAAAAAGCCTTTTTGTCAAGCCACTTCGTCGAGCTTAGGACGATCCTTGACCTTTACTTTTGTAGAGAATTCGAGACTTGTCATGTCATATGCTACTAGCATCATAGGGATCATCATTCCACCACCATCTGATCGCTCTTGACGAAAGCATTTGGAAATTGAGGACAAAAGTAGTCTAGTTTAACACCATTTGGAGGTGATTTAGTGCCATCCTCTTAGCCTTAGTAATTTATTGAACTAGTATTTGTGAAGGATTACATGCTCTTAAATTTGTTCCTCTTTAGTGCCTCCGCCACCTGATGAGGAAGTGGCTATTCTTTTGTAGATGCATCCATTATGTGATTTTGTGTGCTTAATGTTTGGATGTGTCACCATTTTGGCAAGACCCACCTTGCCTTGCAAGAAGGCATCCTACCTCATGGTTGTCTTGTTGTGAGTTGAAGGGGCGGAGTGAGACCCGCTAATTGTCTCATATCGGATATGCTATTAGGTTAGTTTAAATAATGGTCCTAGTCTTTGTCACCTCTTTACTCGGGACAAGCAAAGGTTCGGTTTGGGGATATTTGATGTGACCATAATTAGCGCATATTTAGCCCCCGAATTAGCCTTGTTCCCATGCTTTTTAGTGCATTTTTGGGTCATTTATTATCTTTAGTTCTTTGTTTTGCATATTCTTTGAGATTTTGATCCCTTGGTAGGAAAGGAGTAAGAATCTTGCATTTTCATGGCAAAACAAGACTAAATTGATCGAATTCAATGACCAAGCATCAAGGAGAGACAAGATTAGAAGGCCTTTGTACATATGGTAGTAGATGAGCAATGTTGAGAAAGGATCCTTGAGTCCCCAAGGAAATCCCCAAGGAATTTATGAAGAAAAGGGAAGAAAAGAAGAAGAAGCCTCACGAGGCACAATCCGTGCGGATTGTCTACAATCCGCCGTCCTTCACCCGCACAATCCGTGCGGTTTTCCACCAAGACGCCCGGGTTCCATCACCACAATCCGCCCGGATTCTCTTGAATCCGCTCGGATTCTATCGCCAGAATCCGCCCGTCCCGACCCTAATCCGCCCGGATTCCTCTACAGCGCGATTTCCTCTTCTCCAAGCTACGAAGAAAGAAGCCCTTCCTTCGGAAAATACCGGCTCCTCCCTGCTCAATCTAAAAAGTGTAATTACTAGTTTAGCCCTTAGTTAACCCTAATGCATCCCCCTAATTTCCACTATAAATACCCCATTAGTCTAATTAGAAGAGCATGTTCTTCTTATCAACAATTAGAGTAGTTAATATCAATCAAATCTCTCTTTAGTTTTGTAATCAACAATTAATCAAGTTCTAATACAAGTTTTATTTCCTTAATCTCTCTTTTGTTCATCCTTTATTTTGGGTAATTGAAGATTATTTGGGTTATTATTGGGAGATTGACAACCTCTCAATCAAGCATTCAAGTACTTCTTTTATCTTTGCTTTATTATTGGAATCATTGGTAGGTATAATTCTCTTAATCCCTTTTTAATTATTGTTAATTACTTTCATTTATTCATCATGTTTCATTTTGTTGGTATGATTGACAACCTTGCTAGCATGATCAACATGATAATGAGTGAATAGTCTCTTAGCTAGGGTTAATGGGTGATTAGGGGAAACCAACATGGGGAATGATTCATGCTTAAATTAATATGCTTTCATGTTTTATTTGCTTGCTTGTTTTGATCTCAACTCATGCACATGTTATATTTGATGAAATGCTAAGCCTATGAATCCTTGCATTTACTACCATCTCCTATCTTTTCAATGAGACTTGTAAGACATAACCCAACTCGAGTCTCATTAGACCATGCATGTTGTTGAGTAGGGAAGATTAAGTCGACTTATAGGTGTTGTACAATCTAATCGATTGGCTCGGGACCCAAACTTTCCAAGGATCGTAAGATATAACCCAACTCAATCCATCACAACAATAATTGCTTGCTTATAATTTGAGAACATGTTTGTATGATCAATTCCCATGATTCCCCTATGATCCCATGACACCCTAGTGCTTTTTAATCAATTGTTTACACCCCTTTTAATTCATCTTGCTAGTTTATTTTCATTGCTATTTTAGTTAGTAACCTTCTACATCAACCCAATTTGTGACACCCCCAAGACACCACTAGTTTCAATAGAAATCTCATTTCAATACCCGTCCCTTGGGATCCGACCTTTACTTGCCTCTTTACTAATTGTAGAGTTGTTTGTGAAGCTATAAATTGTGTTTTGATTCGGACGTGACCCAACGACCACACCTTTAATTGTAAACACGAAACGGACCGATCAGATTTAGATCAGGTCATTTTAGGGTTTGAGGCACGAAATTTTAGGGTTTGTATCTAGTGATTTGATGAGGGTTTTAACTTTGAATTGTATTCGCTTCCAATCTCGGAATGAAGGATGAATGAAGGTTATTTATAGTAAAAGGCTTGCTTGGGAAAGGGTTTAGGTAAGTTGGATGGTTCACAAAAAAAAAATAAAGAATATTTTCCGATTTTTAAACTCCTTCCAGATTCAGATAAATTCTTTTAACAAAAGAAAAGATATCGATTGAATTATGGACAGTAAGGAAGTCTTACTCTCACACGTTTGGAATAAGCAATGCGAACGAGATTTACGAGCTTATTTTAATGAGTTGTAACTTCCTAAAAGATAAATTTATCAGGTATGGAAAAGATACCGACAAATATTTTAACTTAAAGAAAGATTGGATAGAAATTAGGAAAGCGAAATAAACTCTTTTTTGGCAGTTTGTGTTGTCCGAAATTTTGAAGGCTTTTTATGGTTATTTTCTGAGTTGGAAGCTTCTAAAATAATATTAATTAGTCCCTATTAATATTATAGATAGGTTTCCTACTAGAATTGGAAGATTTGGATTGAATTTATGGAAGGAAGAATAACAACTTCTTAGAAGTTGTAATTCACGGTTTTGGCAACGAATTAGGAGTAGTATTTGACTGATATTTTTAGCTGGATAAATCTTAGTGGGTAAGCTTGAGTGTTTATTTTGGATAGGTGTTGGTTCGAGCTCGAGCTTCGAGGCCCAGGGTAGGTCGATCTGACCGTAAGTGAGCAAAGGTCGAGGCCAGGGCTTGATTTGGGTAGTTGTGTCGATGGGAGGTATAAGGTGGGCTAAAACTGGTAGGTTGGGTTGCGAGCAAGGATATTTGAACACTAGACTCTATGTAGATGAAAATGGGTTAGAAATCTTTCTGAAAATCGGATCAAAATGAGCTCAAAATCGAGCCTCAAATCGAGCTGCTTCGAGCTAAAGATCGTAACGAAACTCGAGTTTTTCCAATCGAGATTTAAAATGAAATTTAAAATGATTTTTCAAATCAAAATAAAATAAATGACGAAAAACAATATTTATTTTATTTTCAATAAAAATAAATATGGGTAAAGAAATTCAAATTAAGGTAAAATAAAATGAATTCATTTGAAATGTGAAAACTAATTTAAATTTCATTTAAATTAATTAAATTCCTCGTCGATAACGCCCATTCCACATCGAAAATGAGCACGGAATAATGACTAAGTCGAGCAGTTGTGTACATGTCGTCCTATCATCATCGGGTATTGGTCGGGATTTCTATAGATGCCAATATCGACAGACACGGGTACCTACAAATATACATAGAATGAACTACGTCCTTGCTTGATAATTATCGCATAACTTAAAGATGTCAAATGTTTTTTAATCCTCCATCAATGCAACTCCGCTAAAAGTTTAAATCCTATAGGCACCTATTTGATTATAAAGATCTCAAAATTGAAAGCCACTTACCGAGCATATTGTACAACTGTGCAAAAAGAAATGAAAGAATCCAGTCGATACTCCTCGTTTTCTTTTAATCAAAGCTCTAAAGAAGAAGAGAAAGAGAAGTTGTTACAAGATACTATCACAACTTATATGAGAAAGTATGAAGTATAAATAAAATTGTATGATATGTAATGAAAGTTTTATTTTTTGACAATATGTGTATAATGATTAGTCTTTAAGCTACTTAGCTAGAAATAGGAATTTTATATTAATTACCCTTCTAGAGACATATAAACAAGCATATTTATGAGCCAAACGCACCTCAAAATGCTAATTAGCATGACACTAACCTATCTACAATTGCTTTTTCTAGGTACTGTTTTCAAGAAATCTCGACGAGGAGAGAACAGATGCGTCACCTCACAAGCTGTATAAAAGGAAGGAGAATCAAGCGAGAACCCAAGCTTTACTAATGCCTGACAACAAAAAAAGATCGAAAAACTCAAGTATCTTCAAGCAAAGACCTCATTGAAACATGGGAGGTTGAGATTGATTAGACTACCTTGTAAACATCGTCATGGATGAGAAATCCTCGGCCCCTCTGACACAAAATTCCATTTAGATAAGCTTTTCAAGAGAAAGGTTGCAATATCTAAAGATTTCAATATACAAGGATAAGCAAAAATTGTGACTTTTAATTATTTCACTAACATCACCTTTGTGTATGTGCACATAAACTTTCTCTATATAACAAAGCTATATGTAAACTTTGAATAACGAGATAGCTCCATTCATATTTATACCCAACAACCCAGGTGATATGACATGATGAAAATAGCATCATATGCCACTCAAAAGAAGGAAGAGTAAAAGCTACTGACTTCAAAACAAGAGGGTGATTTGAGAAACCAATGGACAGAAACCCGAAATTTTAGAAAACTAGGAAAAAACACTTTAAGCCCTAAAAACAACATTATAAACCCCGAAAACAACAGTAAAAACACACTTAATGCCTAGAAAACAACAGTAAGATGTTTTAAAAACATAAAACAGCACAACTAACGCACTTAAACCCCAAAAAGCAGCAGCTAAACCATGTATAAACCAGAAAACAGCAAAAAAAAAAATGAATTACTTAACATAAAAACTCGAGCTACTACAAATGGACAGATATATACGAGTAAGCATTAAAACTTTTAAAAGCAACTGATTTGTTCTGACCAAAGAATGATTGACAGTGGATTTGACTCAAGAGCTCCTTTATTTGTACATTATTTTGTATCAAAGAAAGAGTTTAAGTTGCTTCAACGCAAGAGCTCTTCTATGCTAGACTTCCTATTTGTGGGGTGAAATCTTCTTTTTTCAGCATATCCTTCAACTAACATGTTAAGCTGAACAAACACCAATCTATTAAATTACTGACAGAAGTTTAAAAGAGCAATAGATTCGAACTGATCAGCTAACTATCTCAAATATGGGTGGATTAATTCTCAACTCACTGCTTAAAGAACATAATAGCTCCATTAGTAAACGCACCCCATTTATTACTAACCTTAAAAAATCCTCCTGTTTATCTTCATTATTCCTCTCCGAAAACACACTAACTCAACAAACATTGTACACCAACATTTTTCCACTTACAAGGTTCTTTGGCTGCTTCCATGCAACTCAATTATTTACTTTCTTAGTCCTTGCAAGCCTCTTCACAATCACAAACTCAATCTAGAACAGTATCATGTATCCGATTTCATACTGATAGTCCGCACTAAAAGGCTACAAATGAATTATTCGTGTCGCACTAAAGGTCATAACTACTCACAAGCATCTCTACTGCAAAATAATACCCTCTTAATAATTCAAAAGAATCGAAGTAATCACATAATCAACATAAAATTAGAACATATGCCATAATTGGTGGAGTAGATTACTAACATCATCTTATATATACAGTACAATTGAATCCTCTCCCTAATGGATAAGAACCGAAGGTGAGCAAAAACTCGTGCGAACCAATGGCATAACAGCTTTCACCTACCATTCAATCAAAATCTTACCGAAATGGAGCCATGATTTGTTATTATAACACTCAATTAGTAACGCAAATTAAAATTGAAAAAAAGAAAACCCTAATTTTCAGCATAAAAATATCATAATTTTACTTTAACTAATACCTCTATTGAAACTCTAATTAATTGAAGAAATTAATTAAGAAATCAAACTAGTTCGCAACAATTTAAATAGATTATTTAAAGGAGTAGGGAGAACCTGAAGGAGAGACGGCGGTGTTGGTGGTGGCGCGATGGCAATGGTGACAGCGATGGTGACGCGATGACGATGATGGCCACTGTAAAAAAAAAAAGACCGAATGAAAGAATTCGGAGAAGAGAAGGAGAAAAAGGAGAAGATAAAGAAGAATAAAAGGAGAAGAGAACAACACCGACGACTTTGTGCTGAGTGCAAGGGAGAAGGACGACTTTGGAACACATACTTCGTAACTGAGAGAGCAGTGGGGGTACTCAATGAAAATTGGTGAGATACGTTTATGCTTATGGGAATACAATTGGGTTTTTCAGTTCTTAAGTTTAATGTCGGTTGTAGTTACAACCGTCATAAATACGTATGGTGGCGGTTTTTTATTAAAAAATAATTTCATTTATCATTATCTTTAGCGTCGCTTTTAACATCTTTTGCTAATACAACCGCCACAAAGGACTTATTGTGGCGTTTCTTATTTGAAACCGCCATAAATAACTTCTATTAACGCGTCGGTTCTTAATTTAAACCGCCACAATAGACCTCCTACACCATAAAAATTTCATTCCCGCCAATTTTTTTGGCTTTTTGCGTCGGTTTTGTTAAAACTGCCACGGTAACTGTGTCACGATAGGGGTTTTTTCTACTAGTGGGATACTGGTTTTACGAATATCGAGTTGGTTTTGTTTACTTTGTTGTTGTTTAAGTTGTTTGGAAGTAAAAATCAAGTAGTTATGTTGTCTGATTACAGAGAAGTTGTCTTTAAACTGTTATAACTTGATATACATATATGATTTTGATGTGATTCCACTAGAGGTGATAACTTGTTCTTTTATAATTCTAACGATAGGTCACACGCCAAAAATGACCAAGAAACGAGTGAGATATGACCATTTTACGAAAATTGGACAGTGCTGAGAACTGCGTAGGGTACTCGATCGAGTAGCCCTTACTCGTTCGAGTGCACCTCTTGTTACTCGATCGAGTACACCTTACTCGATCGATTAGCCCTGATAACTTATTATGCGTGCTTATGGTCTTCACCTACTCGATCGAGTAGGCTGTACTCGATCTAGTGACCCCTGTTTCGATTCATATGCTTATCTTTTTACCTCGTCGCATATCTCATTTAATTAAAGGGTGTTCTTTTGCCTCTTTATGCATTGTTTTACATATGTGTTTCTCTTGATGTGTGAGTTATCCAATCTTATGATGAGGGGAGTAGCACCTTATGGTGGGTATGAGTTTGGTGGGAAAGACATGAGTTATATGTTGTTGTGATGGATAGTGGAAAGGAAAGGGAAGGTTGATGAGTTTATTGAGGCATGGAGCATGTTTTGTGAGACGGGGTGAGTGATATAATTGCGAGTTTGAGTAATGCAAGGTAAGTGAATATGGGCTAGGGATGATGTAAGTGTAAGGAACGTGAGAATGAAAGAATTGAGATGAGGGATGCGAATAGTTGCAAATTGAGATGTGTAAGGATTTATGGAGGGAGATGGTTAGGAATGTGGTGGTTACGAATGTATGTAATGGAAGGTCGTTGTAAAGGGATGTAGAAGAATGGTGTATAAAGAGCTTAGATTGATTTATGCTGCGATGTGGATTTGTAGATAGAGATTGAGTTTGGGAATTTGGATTATCAAGAGGTGAGCCTAGTGTGTAATTTCCTTGGGCAATTAACGGTATAAAATAAATTTTGATTTCTAGAGATGTAAAAGGGAGATGCAATTGATTGAATAGTAATCATTGATTTTGTGGATTGATTGGTGACAAATGTGAGTGATAGCATGATGAGAGAAGATCCATGGTAAGAAAGAATGAGATGATACTGATATGAAATAAAGGGATTTGAGTTTTGGAGCAATGAGAAGGTAAACGGAGCACTGAAGAGTTAGGTAGAAGGAATAAGGAGTTGAATTGTTAATTGATTTTGTTGAGTGTAAAAAAAAAGAATGAGGGGAGTAAACTAGGAGAATGTTGATCGGGGTTATGTGATATAGAAATAACGAATCGTCGAGATGTATGATACTATCATGACGATGTGAGTTAATGGTTATATAGGAGTTTCAGGACAACATGTTAGCCATGAGTTTCGAGGAATTAAGGGGAGTAAAAGTTGGTAGAGTATTTGCACGATATGAGATTTTGATGGTGAGTTAGGTGACGATAAAATTAAGGATAGAATTGAAATGAATGCTGAGGTAATTTTTATTAATGGAATTGATGCTCGTTATTTGGAATGTTAACCGAAGATAGGAAAGGAACTGTTATATTTAGAGGTGAGTTTAAGAGATTTGTTATACGAACAGTGGTGGTGTTGTGGTGTTGTCGCTAGTGGTTAAGGGTGATGATTAATAGGAATGGTAGCCATTTTAAAGAGGTTGATTTTGTAGAGGCCGGATTGGTATGTATGGTTGTGAGGGGGTATACGATGTGATTATAGGAGGCGGTTGCTAGTACTTGGGTATTAATGGTATGGATACAATTATCAAGAGGTGATGGTTACACGAATGGGATAATGTGTTATGAGGGGCATACGAGTTAAGCTCAGACGAGAGGTAGCCGTTATCAGGTGGTAACTTACGTGATCATGATTGGTTAGTTAGATTCGATTATGGATCTATGATTCGTGTAAGTGTTTGTGTGAGGTTCTGACCTTACGAGTAGTGGTATAATGCGATAGTCATAAAGTTGTTATCTGAGTGTTCCGTAATATATGTTGTGTACGGTAACCTAATAAGATGATATTAAAAAAAATGATAATTTGGATGATCTGGCATGGCTAGTTGTACTTGTATGTGCATTTATGATAAATGTAAGTGATAGTATGATGTTCCGACCTCATGAGTAATAGTATGGATGACATTTGTATGCTTATTATCTGTTTATTCTGTATGATTTGTTGAGTTGTGATCCAGTAGAGCGGTTATAAGGAAGTTTTCTTGTCAAGGAAGTTGTACTGAGGCAGTGTTTATGGAATTGTATAAGTTGTGATAACTATCGATGTGGTTGTTGTGCTTCGGGTGGTGATCCGGGCATGGTACTTCGTGTTGCGATGCGGGTACTTTTGCGCTACGGTGCGGCTTGGTGACGGTGTTGCAATGCCGTCATCGGTTGTGGTGGAGTAGACGTGATACTTATGAGACGAGTTTTCGGAAGTGTATACCAGTTATATAGATTGTTGTTTTGGTTGTTGATGTTTCTTACCAGTTTCGGCTTGGGGGTGAGGGTAGAGTATGATATAGAAGAGAGTTGCGTATGTTTTCGTTGTTGTCATGGTATAGTGATATTCTGTTAATGGGACACAGTTGTGAGAGGTTGTTAGAGTACTTTTGATCTTGTTTTAGGTGAAGTATTGGTTGACATAGTTGAGGCAAGAGAATTGTGGAACATGTGTTGTACTGAACTGGAATTTACAGGTGGTTTATAAGCTTTTATTGGGACAGTGAGTACGAAGTGTTAGGAATTAGTATCATGTTAAGTTATGGGTGAGTTTTGCGGTATCAAAAGAGAGAACTTGAGGATCTAGTAAGAGTGTGTGTAACAATGGTGGATCGTGAGTTCTGATTATGGAGATAAGCGCATGTATAGAGGAGTATGTCATTTTGCGGTAAGGTTGAAGAGTTGGTGTGGTGGTTTTGCTGAGGATTTTATGGTATTGGTAAGATTGAGTGCAGAATAATTTGAGGTATGAGAACTCTTAGAGTAAGAGAGCCTTGGAAATAGGAATGGTACAGGTGTTGAGGTGTTGAGGTTATAGGCGGTTATCTTTGACATGCGGTGGTGATGAGGGTAATGAAAAGATATAGCTAAGGATCTAGTATTAGTGAGTTATGAGGGCGTAACATTTATCTTAAGAGGAGTAGTGATGTAGAGCGAGTCATTGTTCACTCCCATCAATTAAATACATTTATAAACACAACAAACAACTAGTTAGTGGTTAAGTCGAGGTCGATCCACGGGACGGTGTGCTTTGGGTCCTAAGTCTATCTATCTCAATTTATGCTAGTGTCACAATTGTTGGGGTTTGAAGTTGATGAGTCTAAACTAATGAAAGCAATAAAGTAAAGCAAGCAATAAATCAAAAGATATAAACAAATGATTAAAAGCACTAGGATGTCATGGGATCATAAGGGAATCATGGTGAGATAGCATAAATGAGTTATGTGGATCCAAGCAATTATTATTGTTAGAATTAAGTTAGTTCAGGTCTTATAATTCATAAGAATATTTGGGTCCCGGAGCCGAGTTATTTGTGACTTTACAACACCTACAAGTCGACTTAATTTTTCCTATTAAACTACATGCATGATAAACCAATTCTTAGGAAAACTTACATCTCGGAGCCGAGTCGGTTAAGACTTTACAACACCTACAAGTCGACTTGGGTTTTCCCTATTCAACAATATGCAAGGTCTAACAAGGCTTGAGTTGGTTTATGTCTTACAAGTCTTGTTGAAAAGATAAGAGAAACATGCTAGGTTGTCAATCAAGCATTTCATCAAACATGATATATGCATAAGTTGAAGAACAATAAGCAAGCATTCATATGAACTCATTAAGCATGAATCTATTCCATGATTAACTCCCCTAATTCCCTACTAATCCTAGTTAAGTAACTACTCATTATTATCATGGAAAACATGTTATCAATGGTGTCATTCATCACAACAAGTATAAACATGATAAAAGAGTGAAGAAATAAGCAATAAAGAGTAAAGATTAAAGAGATTATACCAATATTAAGATGGACAAATGGAAAGAAAAGAATAATAGAAGAGAACTTGATTAATTAATGAAGAGTTGTCAAATCTCCAAAATAATAACCCAATAATCTTCAATTACCCAATAATAAAGCTTGAACAATAATTAAGGAAAGATTAATAGGGAATGATTGAGATTAATTTATTCTAACCTAATCCTAATCTAATTTAAGGAAGGTTTGCCTCCACGAAGAGGGCTTAGTCCTTTGATTATTATAAATGGAGTATATATAGTGGTACATCATTAGGTTAAGGAAGGGTAGATTAGTAAATAACCTTCTTAAGTGTTGAATAGAGCTTTGCAAGTCCCGAGGGACATGCGCGGATCATGTAGCAATTCCTAAGAAGATCCGTGCGGATTGGCTTGAAGCACGGCTTATCCTGTGAAGGGGTCCGCTCGGACTTGGCAACGAGACGCTCGGATTCTCTGCCGAGACGCGCGGATCCTGGGTAAGGACGCTCGGATCTTAGGCTGAGATGCTCGTCCAGAGCTTGGGATGCACGGATCCTGGGACCGTGTTCCATTTCCTTGCTTTTAAGCCTATGGCCCCTTCTATACACTCTTTATTTCTACATCCTTGGTCATCATTCTTGTCTCCTCTTCATACTAGTCCATCCAAGATCATCAACAAGCTTACGAATATGCGCGAGAGACAGGAATTCCGCCTCATTATCTTGTTTCCTACAAGACATATACAATGCAATAGGAAAGCAAAATAGGAAGGAATTGACGGATAAAATGGCCATGAAATGCTATATTAGTATGCAAAATAGGTTGAATTAGGGGACTAAATGTGCGCAATTAAGAGTCACATCAAGTAGGATGCGACAAAGAGAGTTTGATGGTTGTACATGTTGTAGTACATTTGGAAGTTTGAGTCTTGGTGGAGAATAAAGGATGGATTTGTATTGTGGTTGATATTGTTAAATGGGTCATGGCTATGCTTGTAGTAGTGTGATGTTCAGGAGTGTGACAATACTTCGATAGTGTTGACAGTTGGATGATGATGTTCATGAGTGTGAGTAAACTTCGAGGACGAAGTTCATTTTAAGGGTGGTAGAATGTAACATTCCGTTTGGTGGTTGATCTTGCTTGGTGGATTGTCTTGATATTGGATTCGCTAGTGGATAATATGTTAGTGAGACGGAGCTAGCGGCGTTGGTGGAAGGTATTCGGTAGTTGATGTGAACATTATTTGTGCACATTTAGTCCCCTAATTGAGCCTATTTTGCATACTATTATAACATTATATGGCCATTTTATCCGTCAAAACCTTCCTATTTGCTTTTCTATCGCATTTCATATGTTTTGTAGGAAAGGAGATAATAAGGCGGAAATTCCCGTCTTTCGTGCATATTCGGAAGCTATTTGACGATGTTTGATGGACTAGTATGAAGAGGAAGCAAGAAATAAAGACCAATCCCATAAAGAATAAAAAGGAAGTGAAGAAATAAGATGCTGTCACAGAAGACGAGCGGATTCCCACGAAGACGCCCGTCTTGCAGTGACAACCCGTGCGTCCTAGCAACCAAGACGCCCGGATTCCTCCAGAGAATCCGAACGGATTCCCATGAAGATGACCGTGCACAGACCACCGAATCCGCCCGTCCCGTGCTAAAGACGCCCGGATTCTCTTACAGCAACTTTCGTCATCTTCTTTCTCCGTGAAAGATGCCCATCCTTCTAAAAAGACTAGCGTTTCCCTGCTCTAAACTAAAAAGTGTAATTACTAGTTTAGCTTTAGTTAACCTAATGAAATCTCTACTATATATACCCCATTTGTAATAATCAAATCATCAAGTTTTATTAGATTAGAAGATATCTCTCTTAGCTAGAAAAAAAACCTTCCTTAGATTAGATAGGAGTAGATTAGAATAGATTACTCCTTAATCTTTCCACAAAATTACACATTAATCTTTCCTTAATTATTGTTCAAGTTTATTATTCAAGTTTATTATTGGGTAATTATAGATTATTGGGTTATTATTGGAGAATTGACAACTCTTCATCAATCAATCAAGTTTCTTCTATTATTCTTTGTTTTATTATTTGGATCATCTCAAGTTTGGTATAATTCCTTTTCTCTTTAATCTTTATTGTTCATTTCTTCATTCTATTATCATGTTTATACTTGTTATGATGATTGACACCATTAATGACATGTTTCCCATGATAATGAGTGAGTAGTTTCTTTAGCTAGGATTAATGGTTAATTAGGGGAAACCAACATGGGATTGATTCATGCTTAATCTAATATGTTTTCATAATCAAATTGCTTGCTTGTTGTGATGTCAACTTTATGCACATGTTATGTTTGATGAAATGCTAAGCCTATGAATCCTTGCATTTACAACCATCTCTTATCTACTCAACTTGACTTGTAAGATATAACCCAACTCGAGTCTTGTTAGACCATGCATAGAAGTTGAATAGGAGGAAAGTAAGTCGACTTGTAGGTGTTGTACAATCTAATCGATTCGGCTCCGGGACCCAACTCTTCCTATGAACCGTAAGACATAAACCAACTCGGTTCCTTTACAACATTAATTGCTTGCAACTTTATAAACATGTTTGTATGATCAATACCATGAATCCGCTATGACCCCATGACATCCTAGTGCTTTTAAGTCATTTGTTTACATTTCTTAGTTCATTGCTTGATTTACTTTATTGCTTTTATTAGTCTAGAACACAACTACAAACCCCATCAATTGTGACACTAGCATAAATTGAGATAGATAGACTTAGAACCCAAAGCACACCGTCCCATGGATCGACCTCGACTTACCACTAACTAGTTGTATGTTGAGTATTATAAATGTGTTTGATTGGATGTGACCCGACGACATCGCACTCCACATCAGTAGTGTATGGAGTTAGTGTCGAGAGGCTAAAATGTAGTTGATACGATATAGTGAGCCATGTTGTGGAGGTAGGCATAGTTGGTGGAGTTAGTGTTAGGAGTTCATGTTTTATAGGCTGCGTTTGAACTTCGGGGACGAAGTTCGTTTTTAAGGAGGGAAGACTGTAATACTACAGTTTTCTGTACTATTGGGTACTCTAGCGAGTAAGGCTTAGTCTACCGAGTAAGTGAGTTTTTGTTTCAAAACAGTGTACTGTCTGATGGGTACTCGATCGAGTAAGTGGAGTACTCGATCGAGTAGGGGTCACTCGATCGAGTAAGTGACTTACTCGATCGAGTAAGTTGGTTTTACGGGTTATTTTGCCGGGTCTTGTTAGCAATGCGAGAAAGATATATAAACACCATTCGTCAGTTTCTTTTTCACTTTTACCTTTTTCTAAACCTTCTCAAGAGTTAAACAAGTTACGTTGCTTTCTTCTTCGTATTGCTATCGAATCCTAAAGGCTGGCAAAGTCGGATCATTGTGTTCTTTACGTCGTTGAGACCGTCACATCGTGGGTAAGGTTCTAGTATGATTTTTATATCGTTTCAGTGTTTTTGATTGAAACCCTAATTGGGTATTTTGGGGGATTTTGGGAGTTTGGTGATTGTTAGATAGTAATGATGATATTGTTATTATAGGAGGTGGTTTCGTAGAGGAGTAGCTTTGAATAGTTGATTTGTGATGATCTTGGTGATTTGCCAGTCCAGGTAGGGTTTCCCTACTTGGTTATTGATTACATAGTATTTGATGGTTGTTTGGTGATGGTTGTGATCCTTGTTGATCTTTATCATATTGGTATTGTAATTGGTAATTGTTGTTGTATAGTTGGTTGGATGTGTTTATCTATAGTTCGCGAGGCGTGTCCTCGGCTGAGTGGAGTCACTTGTGGGAGTGGCTTTACGCCCTTGATTCGTCCTCCGTGGAACCCGCCATAGAAGGGGATGTGCACATTAAGGAACTTGAGTTTTCGCTCGGAGTAGATGAGCGGGGATTTGGTGGGTACGGCTGTGGTCCCCCACTGGCGCTGTGGAGTATCTGTTGCGATGGATATGCTGGCAGGACTACACACTTTAGTGTGTAGTCAGGTGTGTGGAGATGCGAAGGAGCTCGATGATCATATGTATTGTAATTCTGTTTATCTTGTATTGTGTAATCAGTAACTGACCCCGGTAATTGTTTTTAAAACTGTGGTGATCCATTCGGGGATAGTGAGCAGTTATTAAACATGTATGAGATGGATTGCGCAAGGGATAGCTGGGATGGAGTCATCACGCATCATTAGAGTCTTCCGCTGTGCCTTGAACTTATATTTACATTTATTTGGTTTCGGATTTGGAACATTTGTATTTTTCTTTAGACAGTTTTGGTTTTAGATATGTAATCACTTAAACTAATTTTTATTTAATTATGTTCTTTTATGGTCAATTTGATATACATTGCCTCGGGTAACCGACATGATAGCACTTCCATGCATTAGGTGGTATTGGTCTCCTCTTTGTTGCTTGGTCGTTAGATGCGATCCATTTAGCTCCGTTTTGCTCCAGATATGCAAGGTTAGCATTCCTCTCCTACCAAGGACACAAAATCTCAAAGAATATGTAAAGTAGGAAGCTAAAGATAAGAAACGACCCTAATGCATGCAAGAAAGCATAGGAACGAGGCTAGTTAGGGGACTAAATATGTGTAAATATGAGTCACATCAATGGCGTAGAGACTCGCCAACCATTGAAGGTGCGTAGAGGATCGCCAACCATCGAAGGTGCGTAGAGGCTCGCCAGCCATCGATGGTCGAATGATCGACTGCGGGAAATAGCCTGAAACATTGGGCTTATTTCAAGATATTGTTCGGTAATGACTTCCAACCAGGTTGACGTTGATAGCTTTGGCTAGGGAGCAACGAACTCCAACTTGTTGGGGGTCCTAAACGAACTCCATGGGGATAAATCATCTAAGCAAGGCTCTCTCGAAAAGCATTTAGGGAGAGCGCTGCATCGGGATCGTGAATGATGTTGCGAGGATCTTTGAAAGGCCTGTGTGACTTCCATTTGAAAATCGGTACTCGCTAGGGAGTTAGAAACTTCTCAAGACGCGCTGGGGATATAAGTTGCCGCTTGTTGGTAGGTAGCGTATCCCATGTAATCGACGTGGTTAAAGCTATTAGACTTGATGGGTCGGCGTATGTTGGGAAGAACCAAGTACTCAGTTGGAGTGCGTTTTTCTTCCCAATATTATCTGCTTGGTTAGTGACTGCACAAATCCACAGTCGCATAGACAAGCACGCAAGCATATAAGCACATAAACATATAAGCATGTAAGCAATTAGCACGTAATATCTCACGTGAAGGGAGTTAGAAGTTTTGAAAGTTGCGAAGCTTGAAAACTATTTAGAGTTGGAATTTGTTGCTCGTAGATCCAAAATTTTGGTAGATTTGAGAGACGTGACTTGTCATGACATTAACTGACACAGACGTAGACTGACAGACTGACAGACTGACGTGAACATTATACAAACATAGGTTCGACGCGACACGAGGGTGAGTCTGACAGACTTTGCACATGTAAGTGCAACTCCTTAGCCAAGAAAGGGTGATAACGCACATCAGATCCTTTGAGTAGAAGGTCCGCTCGGCTGGGGAACACAAATAGATTATCTTCTCCAGACATCTTTGCCTTCGTTTACTTGTTTGAGATCCCTTCTCGAGTTTTGATGATTCGGAGAGCGAAACCAACATCTTGCCATCGTCCAAACCGAGCTTTAGGCTAAAGGTGGTTTATTTTGAACTTTAGTTAGACTCAAGGGATGAAGGACGAGTAGCATCTCGGAAGAGAAGCCCCCAGAGTGAGAAGTTGAGAATTTGGCAAAAGGAAGCATTGGGTGACGCATCCAAGAAAAGCCCCCTAGTAAAGAGGTACAACATTGAGCGCGCAGCTGAGTGAGTTGGGAGTGAGGGATGAAGAGGGATGTGCGATTGTGAAATGGATGTGTGGTTGTGTCCTTGTAGTAGGACTGCCTACGTATTTGCGTGTTGCGAAATTAAACCAGACCGTAGTTCTTGCTGGGTGTAAAATGGGTTGCAAATTGAAGGTGTGAAAATCGAATGTGTATGAGGATGTGGTTGTGTCCTAGTAATAGGACTGCCTACGTATTCACGTGGTGTAAAATTAAACCAAATCGTAGTTCTACGTGTTTGTGTCTAAGCTAACTATTAAGACCTTAAAGTGTGAGGGTTACGACGGTAAATGCCGTTTGGTGACTCAAATTTTGATTTGAGAGAATTCCTCCTTGATCATGAATCGATGAGGTCTAATTTGTGAAAATGTTTCTTGTCACGTGAGCACATTAAAAAGTGGACTCTAAGAATGAAATGTGCATGTCCCGTTCCGGGAAGCAATGTTTTTTGAAGACTCCATATATGGGTCATGGTGAAAATGGCTTCGACATTATAGAATGTGGAGCCTGGTAATAATAGGTTTGTTTGAAAGATAAAAATTTGGAGTTGGGGGTCACGACGGTAAATTCCGTTTGGTGACTCGAAAGTTGATGGGAAAGAATTCCCTCTTGATCATGAATTGAAGAAGCATAGTTTGTGAAAATGTTTTTTGTTACGTGAGCACACTAAAAAGTGGATTCTAAGAATGAAATGGGCATGTCCCGGCCCGGGAAGAAATGTTATTTGAAAACTCCATATCTGGGTCAGGGTCAAAATGGCTTCGACATTATGGAATGTGGAGCCTGGTAATAAGAGGTTTGTTTGACAGATAAAAATCTGGGTCTTGTATTTGTGGTGTTTAGGCTGATGGGTTACGACTTCTAATGTGGTGCAGAATAGGGTCTCGGGCATGATGTGGCCTGAGCACTAAATGTTTGGTAAAAAAAGTGGGATCAGAATCCCATGTCTAGACCTTAAAGGTTAAGGTGTGATATTACGAGCTTGAGGGGAATCCTCAGAAGCCTAGATAGTTCTCCCTATAGTTGTCTCTAGAAGGACTTAGGGGTGAAGCGATGTTGGTTATGATCTTAAGGGGAATCTCCAGGATCCTAGATAGGTCTCCCTGTAATAGTCTCCAGAAGGACTTAAGAGTGAAGAACGGTTGAGTTTGTTGTTAGTTGACGAGTCTTGAGCTCTTATGTTAGCTGTTTGACATGAGGTTTTGGTGTTTTGTGTTTCGGACTCATTGGTCCGAGGATTTGGTGATTTGGACTCATTGGCTAGAGGATTTTTTGCTTTGGACTCGTTGGTCCGGGGATTTGGTGCTTTGGACTCACTGGTCCGAGGATTTGGTGCTTTGGGCTCATTAGTCTGGGGTTTTTGTGTTTTGGACTCATTGGTCCGGGGTTTTTGTGTTTCGGACTCATTGGTCCTGGATTTTATGTTTTGGACTCATTGGTCTTGGATTTGGTGTTTTGGACTCATTGGTCCGGGATTTTGGTGTTTTGGACTCATTGGTCCAGGATTTTGTGTTTTGGACTCATTGGTCCGGGATTTGGTGCTTTGGACTCATTGGTCCGAGGATTTGGTGCTTTGGAGTCATTGGTCCGAGGATTTGGTGTTTCAGACTCATTGGTCCGGGATTTTGATGTTTTGGACTCATTGGTCCTGCATTTGATGTTTTGGACTAATTGGTCCTGCATTTGGTGTTTTGGACTCATTGGTCTTAGATTTGGTGTTTGGGACTCATTGGTCCGGGGTTTTGATGTTTGATGCTTTCTTTGGATTTCAGCATTTTAAAAAGGGTTTCAATCTTGTTTTGTTTTGATTTTGGCTAGTGTCTTGGCCTTCGCCTGAGTAGCTTCTGGCTATGGGTTTTGCTTTGGTTTCTTTCTTTCGCTTTGGGTGAATGGCTTTTGCTTTGGCATTGGGTTAATCGCCTTTTGGCTTTGGGATGTAAGCCCTTTTGAATGTGACCCTTGTTCTGGAGAAATTGGGAAGGTGGCTTGTCCCTTATGTGTTGCCGCTATTTTGACATGTCGGTGGTATCTATTGTTCATGCACTAGGTTACAATTGAATTCACGAACGTTATATAGCTCCATTCTAATGGATCTTCCTCCGAGGGCATCGGAAGAGTAGTCTGCTTTAAGGTTTTGGAGTTTTTTTTGTTTAGGTTAGACTAACAATTTTGTTAGGCGTTTGTTTGTGTTTTTTAGGGTGTTTTTTTTGGAGAAGGGTTTGACTTGGTGGGTCCAGGTTTCACCTTAGAGGCATGTGTTTCCTATTGGTTTGTCGTTTGCTTTGGTAGTTTGTTGCTTGCGGGCTTGCTTTGTTTTGGTGGTTTGCTTCGTTTTTTGAAATTGGTAGGCTTAGATCTACTCGTTCTTTGCTGTCCTTCGTTCAAGGATTGTGAAGGTGCAAGCGGGGATGTACCCAGTGGTGAGAGGTTGATTCTTTGTGATGGGATGTTTTTGTGGGGCATGGGCTTGCCTTCCGTCATTGATCATGAACAAGGAGGTGTTCTGGTTTGTTATCTGGGTTCGTCGTAGAATCCCTTTGATAAAAGCTCGTTCTAAATTGAGTGTTAATAAAAGGTTTCTATTGCCAGACATGGAATAGGTAAAGATATGGACACGGAGTTCTGGGTCCTTTGCTTACTTAGTATGGAAGGTCACTTGAGTGTACTCACATTGAATCGGAGTGTGGTATTTCTTTTTAAAAATCAATTCTCAAATTAATTCTCGTTGTCAATGAGAACTAGTAAAGGAAGAGAGAAGAATATACGTGTGTTTTAGCAAGATTTCACACAAAAGTAATGTCTTGCCAGGGTTTAGTTTGTAAGGTAATCTAACTCAATTAACAATGCCTGACTAGTACGACAAATAATTAAAGAATGAACAATGTAGTGTAAGACAAACATTTGTACGGGGAAAACCCTGGGAATAAGGGGAAAAACCACGGGCACCAAGCCATGAGGGATTGTTACTATCTTTTAGTGTATCCTGACAGGGGATTTGTATGTTAGGCTAGTAAAAAGTATGAATGCTTAGTAGAATTGCTTAGAGTGTTTACAATAAAATGAGAGTAAAATGAGTGAGTAGTCGATCTCCTTTCCCCTTCTTCTCTTTGATATTTATAATGGCTTCATTTGCTCTCCAACGGTCCTCCCAACGTTCATTAGAACGTTTCTAGGTAATAGGCCTCGTGCCCTATTTACCCGGAGGTAGGTACTTGATTCCCAAAATTGCCCGTCCTTATGTTTTGCTTAGTTGACTACTTTGTGGTGGTTGTAGATTTTGTTGAATAAGTCCTCCGTGTAAGTAGGAACTTCTTAGTTGTACTTTGACTATTGCCTGACGCATTCTAATAGTGCCCAATATATGGTTTGTGCATTATTCCTTCAGGTCTGTCCTGAATAGATAGCCTAGCCTCTCTTTCCTTTCTGGCTGGTGCCTATCTGTGTGTATTATCCTTTGTGCTAAGGTGCCTCCGTTCAGGCTAGACTTGATACTTCTTCGCATGTCATCTGTCTGATTAGGTAGGACAAATGTTGGCCCAACAATTGCCCCTTATCTCCTTATTTCCATTGGTTCTGACCAGGAATGAGAAGATAAAAAATCGGGCCAGGTATAAATGTGAGAATCTTTACCAGAAAAGAGTTTGAGCCCCTTTCAACTTCCTAACGGCTAGTGCCCATTAAATGGGGTAGGTTCATCAAACCCTAGTAGAGTCATGATTAAACTCATCCACTTGCATTATCCGTTGCCTTGATTTCGCGACTATAAATTGCTTTGAGCCGTCATTTGATCTCTTACTTCCATTCTTCAACTTTCCAATCTTTCTTTCTCTTCTTCTCTAATTTCTTTGCAAGGCAAAAAACCCTATTTCAATAATCTTTATATTTAATCAAAAAATGGCCGGTGGAAGAAGAAGAACTGCTGCACCAAAAACAGCTGAGGTTGAACAGCCTCCGGTGGTGGTAGATGTCCTCGAAGTCATCCCTGAGGATGAGGTTGTCGAAATTTCTGCCCCTAAAAGGAATTCTGGCTATTACGCACAAGGGTGTCTGTTTTGCCCCTGTGAAATCGCTGTCTGCTTCATTCCCTAAGGCTAATCAACTTAAACCTTCTTTTGAACATTATTGAAAGGGTGGAGGTCTATTTCTTTCTGATGCTGAAGTCTGGGTCCCTGAAAGTGGTCCAGTCAGGGCTAACTGGTGCAGTCCTGGCTGGTTTTGTATTTTTGAATGGGCGTTCAAGGGGGTTGCAAGCTTCCCTTTACTCCATTTATGGTTGACGTTATAAGGACCATCAAGGTTGCTCCATTCCAACTTATGCCGATGGTTTTGAAGATTCTTCAATCTGTTGAACATTTATGTGCCAAGCACAATTTGGTGATCACTCTTGAAGATTTCAAGAACGTTTATCACCTGAAGAGTAATACTATTGGGCGCTTCAACTTTCGAGTCATGGCGAAGATGGCTCATCTGATAACCAACTTTGATTTAGGCGATGATAAGGGTTGGGCCACAACCTATATGTTTATCAAGACAGACTCTGTTGCCCCTGACCTTGATTATCTCAGTTATCCGACTATGGAGGGTGGTAAGTTCTCTTCGCTGTGTACAATTCAAACTATAATAATATGTAAATCAGATTTTAATGTAAACTTACTTGTGTTGTGCCATAGTGGTTGACTGGGCTTGGGACCCTGATGCTAAGGGGTCGGCTGGCCGTATTGCAGCCTTTATGGCCCTCTTAGAGGAGGAAAGGACATGGCCTATTTGTCTTGGTCAAGAACCCCTGCCTCGTTTCAAGAAGGCTAAGCTGAGTACTTATAAAGCTACTAAAAGTGCTAAGGCTTCAGGGGCCTCATCATCAGGAAGTAAGTTTTGTTTTCCCTGTGTTAATTTTCATGCCTGAGCATATGTTAGTATTGCTGATGTAGGATTTCGTCGTGTAGCTACCTAGGCTTATGCGAGGATTGCTAGCTTTTGCCTGTCTGTGGTAAAGGCAGGAGTTTCCCATATTACAGGGGAAAAGTCTCGGAGTAGTGAGGCTACAGAGAGTGATAGTACGCTTCAAATCCAGGTTCCTGCTCACCAGGCTCAATTGGTGTCTCCTCCGCAGATTGTGGTTGATATTGATGAATCTAGACAAGCTAGTAAGAGAAAGAGGCAGGATGAGGTCTCTGAAGAAGTTGGTGCTGTTGGTGAAGGTGTGAGCGGGGTCAGGGAGGCCAGTGCAAGGCTTGCTGATGTACAGTTTGCCAAGGAACAGATCTAGGCTCACTCCTTCTTGGTTGATGATCCTTACTATAAGTATCAGGCTGAGGATATTTCTGCTCAAGCAGTACCTGCTATGTACCATTCCAGGGACTGCGCTGCTAATTTGATTACTATGCTACATGAGGTATAATTATTTTCCCTTAGTTTTATTTTTGCTCATTTGTTTTCTGCCCCGGCACGGTCTTGCCTGATTCCTGACTTCCTTGTAGAATGTAAATGACATGCTAAGGGGTGCCTGTGAACTGAAATCTTCAAACGCTAAGAATGATTCTCTGGACTGGGAGGTGCAGTGCCTGGAGAAGGATGCTGAATCTTTGAAGACTGACTTGGAAGTGTTGAAAGGGGAGAATGAGTCTTTGAAGAAGCAGAATGAGGCAGGCAAGGCAAGATTGATTGTTGAAATATCCAAGTTGGGATCTACTCAGAATGCTGTAAAATCCATCCAGGCTAAACTTGCTACAGTCCAGGATGAGTTGAAGGCTGAAAAGCAGGCTATGCAGGATCTCTTGAAGGCAAATGAGGAGCTGGCTATTGAAAGGGATACGGTGCAGAGCAGGAATAAGGATGTTGCCTTGTATTTCTTTGGCAAGGGTCGTGTTGATGCTATGAAGGAGCCTATGGAAGTCTGGCCGTACTAGAACCCGGAGCAAGAGATGGATGACCTTAATGTTACCTATCCTGACCTTTGCAAGCTGCACTCTAATGATGAGGTCGATTCTCCTCCGACTAAAGACAAGAGCGGTGAGGCTGATGAGGATGAGGATGATGAAGAGGAAGAGGCAGCTTGACACGTCTGTCGCGTACCTGTCAAAAATAACCAACTGGCTCTAACTAATATAGCTAGGGAGTCGGGTCGAATCCACAGAGAGGTAGGAAATTGTCAGCTAAATCTAAGTTCGTCAAGGTAACCAAATTGGGGGTTTATAAAAGTGATTTCCTAAACTAGAGAGAATAAGGGAAAGAGAATAAAAGGGAGGAATTAAAAAGATAGAGAAGAGCAGCTAAGACAAACGGTTCACCATAATTATCCGGTCAAGTAATCTAGGTCTCAGGTTGATGCAAATACGGTCTAAGGGGTAGCGAACGTCACCTTTCGGTCCTTATTTCACCCTAAAGTGTAAACAGCTTAACTTTCGCCCTCACTGCAATACTCTATTGTTCGCTACTAGTCTCGCCTTTTCCAACCTTTCGGTCCAGGTCAAGGATCACTAGGAATTAAAGGTCTAATTGCGTCGACTCAATTAGGCGGTTACAATTAAATGTAGCATTGAACCAACAAAGACAGTGCCAGCATTAACCTAGTAAATCGATTACTCTCCCTTCATACTATGGATCCCCTATAGTCTTAGCATAGGGAAATTAGCCAATCATAATCATCGAATTAACAATGACAACAACCAGATAATTAAAACTAAGCATGATGATGAACTAATAAGAATTCAATTAAGCAATTATAATAATAAAGGGGCGAAGAATTAAAGCAATAAATAAGATTAAGAATAAAACTGGAATGATAATACCAATCGTAGAATCCAAATCCGAGTAGCAAAGTGTAGAGGAAGAATAAAATCCAAGAACAGTGACAAAGTATAATCCGGAACGAACGAAGTGAGAAGAGAGAGGAGTAACGTAGTTTACTCCCCAGTCTTATACTCAAAATCCATCCTAAAACCTAATCTATGGACTAGTTACAAAAGCCCATGAAATAATTAGGCGGAAATTAACTAAAGCGCAGGAACCCACTCGATCGAGTGGAAGTAGTCTACTCGATCGAGTAAATCATCACCGAACCACTCGATCGAGTGGTTATAAACCACTCGATCGAGTACCTCTTGCAAAAACTCCTCGATCGACCCCTTAAACTGCTCGATCGATCAATCATGAGTATATAAAGCATTCGATCGAGCAGTAAACCACTCGATCGAGCTATCTAGGCACGCTAGGACTTGAATTGCTCCCCGAACTCAGCTCACGCGTCTTCCAAGTGTTAGATATCCAAGCTCCGACTCCTTATTTTCCATGAATGCATACAATTGGGACAATTAAGGCTCGATTTAGCTCCTCTTCGGTCAATTTCTGCAAAATACAATAAACGGACTAAAGTAGAATATTCGGGGGTATTTGTAGCCAGATGCTACATAAAAAGCACAGAAATGCGTGTAAAAATGAGGTGAAAACCTTATATAAAAGACACGCATCACAGCTGATGAAGGCATAAGTTCTGCTACTGCCTCCAAGGCAGGTTACTAGTTATATTTAGGATAATAATGTTTTTGGCCTATCCAGGGGGGATGTTCCCTGGACAAACTTTGAATTTCGTTCTAGTTGGTATTTGTCTCATCCGGGGGGGGGGTGTTCCCTGGAGAAAATTTATCCTTGTTCTTTCCTTAGTAAATGATGTCGTTGAAGTTGCCCTTTGATTTCCACTATGTACTTGGTGTGTTTAGATAATACCTGGTAAGATAATGCAATTTGAAGTATTCTCTTGTTAGGATAATACATGTCAGGAGGGCTTATGGCCCTTAGTCTGTTCAAGGACTAGTGGCCCTCGGCATGTCAGAAGCGCTTTTTGTGTATGAGGGGTGGTTGCCTGTCAGGAGGGCTTATAGCCCCCAACCTGTCAGGAGGGCTTAAGACAAGTACTCCGAATTTATTTCACAATCATACCTGTCTTTTGTACTGAGCTCAGTTTTTATGTGTTTTTTAGATGTGGCAAAAATGTTTGGTTTTTGCCAAGGTTTGTGAAGCATTTCTGGGATGCTGGTCAGGTTGGGTGGAGTGGCCCTCAATCCTGAATATTTGTTTAAGCATGCAAGTGTAATGATCTAAATAGTTACAGGAAAAGCGTAAAATAAGTTTTCAGGATTCAACATGGTAATTTGAGATATATGATAAAAGTTTTAACTATGACAGGCAATTCCAACTAGCAGGAAATCACATAGAAAGAACATGGATTATTTTATTCAGGAAGTTACACATAGAATCATGCTAGGTAAGAGATAGGGTTGATAATCTTACCTGGTTCAGGCAGAAAATAAATGGGTTATACATGAAAGAGTTTTTAAGTGGGAGATATTCTAAGATCTAGGGATCATTTCTCCGTCCAGGGTCTGTAGTCTGTAAGCTCCCTGCCCTACTATTGAGTCAATCGGTAAGGTCCTTCCCATGCAGGGGCAAGTTTGCCGGCATTCTTGTCTTTTGTATTTGGGAAGACTTTTCGTAGGACTAGGTCCCCTTCCCTGAATACTCTGATGTTCACATTTTTATTATAACTCCTGGCTACCGTTTGTTGGTAGGAGGCTATTCTGATCTTGGCTGCATCTCTCAGCTCTTCAGCCAGGGTCAGGCTGTCTTGCATCAGCGGCTGGTTCTTTTTCACGGTATTGAGGTTACACCTGGTAGTTGGTACATGGATTTCTGCTGGAATCACTGCTTCACAGCCATAGACCAGCGAGTAAGGTGTCTGGCATGTTGATGTTTTAGGTGTAGTTCTGTCAGCTCAGAGGACTAGAGGGAGTTCTTCAGCCCATCTGCCTTTTCTTTTCTTTGGCTTTTTCTTCAGGCAGCTGATTACCACTTTGTTCCTGGATTTAGCATGGCCATTGGCTTTTGGATAGCCTGGTGTGGAGGTCACCAGATTAATATTCTATTGTGCACAGAAGGCCATTGTTCTTTTTCCCACAAATTGAGTGTCGTTGTCACAAACTATTTCTGAGGGGATGTCATATCTAAATATGATGTTTCTCTTGATGAATGATATGACATCCTTCTCCTTGACTTGCCTGTATGAGTCAGCCTCTATCCATTTTGAAAAGTAATCAGTCATGGCTAGCATGTAGGCTTTTTGTCCTGGGGCTTGGGGTAGCTTGCCTACAATATCCATTCCCCACTTCATGAATGGCCAGGGGCTGAAATGGAGTGTAGTAGCTCAGATGGTTGACGAATGAATGGGGAGTGAAGTTGACAAGCTTCACACTTTGAGCTGTAAGCTAAGCAGTCAGCCCTTAAGGTTGGCCAGAAGTAGCCTGTCCTCAAAACGTTGCTTGCCAGGCTTTTGCCTCCTTTTTTGTTTCCACAGTATCTGTCATGTATGTCCTCAATAACTTGTTTGGCCTCATGTGGCTCCAGGCATCGTATCGTAGGTAGAGTCTAGCATAGTAGACGGGATGTTGTTGGCCTTCAATCTCCTTGGTCAGGACTCCACTTACTGTTGTCTCGATGGCTGACAGGTAGACCGTCAGGGGTTCTCCTTTGTTAGGTTTGACCAGTAGTGGAGGAGTGGCCAGGTAAGTCTTCAGTTCTTGGATGGCTATTTCATGTTCAGGCATCCATTTGAACGACTTGTTCTTCCTGAGGAGGTCATAGAATGATCTGCATCTTTTAGATGACCTGGATATGAATCTGTTCAGGGCTGCAACTCTTCCTGTTAATCTCTAGGTATCTTTGCCTGACTTAGGAGATTCCAACTCCAGGATGGCCTTTATTTGTTCTGGGCTGACTTCAATCCCTCTCTTTGTCACCATGTACCCTAGGAATTTGCCTGATGACACTCCAAAGTGGCATTTGGATGGATTGAGTTTCATATTAAGTTCTTCCAGGATTTTGAAGGCTACTTCCAGGTCCTTCACATGATCTTCAACCTTTTTTTATTTGACCACCATGTCGTCTATGTAGACCTCCATTGTGTCGCCAATTTGGTCTTTGAACATCATATTAACATGGCCATGATAGGTTTCCCCTGCATTCTTCAGGCCAAAGGGCATCCATGAATGTTAGTAGCAATATATGCCTATTTCCGTGATGAATGCAGTGTTTTCCTGATCAGCTGGATGCATTTTGATTTGGTTGAATCCACTTGAGGCATCCATGAATGTTAGTAGCTCGTGCCCAGCTGTAGCATCTACCATTGCATCAATGTGAAGGAGTGGGAATGGATCTTTTGGACAGGCTTTGTTGAGATCTGTGTAGTTTACACAGACTCTCGATTTACCATTCTTCTTTTGCACCACGACCACATTGGCCAACCATTTAGGGTACATTACTTCCTTGATCATTCCCATATCTAGGAGTACATCCACCTCTTCGTTAATGATTGTATTGCATTCAGGGGCAAATTTCCTTCTTTTCTGCTGTACAGGCTTAAAAGAAGTGTCAATATTGAGTTTATGGGTAATTATATTAGCATCTATACCAGTCATATCAAAGTGTGACCAGGCAAAACATGTAGACTTATTTTTGAGAAAACTTACTAGTTCTGGTCTGACGTTATCAAGGACATCAGTTCCTACCAGTACATAGCTGTCAGGGTACTCAGGGTCTAGTAGTACTTGATCTGTTTCCATTTGAGTTTCTACCACATAAGTGCTCCTGATAGGGTACTGTAATTGCTAGGCAAGTGACTTACCTGCCTTGTAAGGTTTCAATGATTCAGTGTAAATATGGACATGGCCCACCTGCAAGCCCAACCGATCTGTGGACATACAACGGTCATTTGAAAGCCACGCTCGGCGGCGTAAAAATGCTTTCGACCAGATCGTTTTAGATCGGTCGGTTTCGTCTCGGTAAGGGTCTCGAAACGATTAGAGATGTTCGGAGTCGCCACCAAGCATTTGTGGGATGCTTGGAACCCGTTCGAATCCACTTTATACCTCGGTCAAACGAAGCACAAAGCAGTGTTTGACATAGGCACTAAAGATAAGGAATCGTCCCTCTTTAGCATCCTATCTCTAGAATGATTCTCGTACGCCCTGGATAAGGCCGTCCACTATCCAAAGTTTTTGAGTAAGAGGTGAAGGTACGTATTGGGAAGCCCTTTAATCAGACACTCAATCCCGCCAGCGGCAGCGGCCTTTACTGATCGATCTTGGTTGGTTGAATGCAAAAGTTGATAAAACGATTTAAATGCATGAATGCGCATCCAATAATTTAAACCTAATATGTGAGAGCTTTCTAAGTCGGTTGATTTAATCCAAGTATCAAGTATAAGATGTCGAGTTGGATTAATGGTTGATTTGCATGCAAGACGGAAATAAACATCCATTTACCGTATTAGGTTTATGGTGCATAACGTGATCCATTTGTCTTAGTAAAGCGTTTTGCAAATATGATTTTCGAATGAGCAAATAGTCATCTGATCCGTCCTATATCCGGGCTAACCGGAGTCGAGATCGTCCTAGACTAATGCTGGAAAGGGAACAGACCCTGCATCAGGCAGCCACATGAGGCGCGAGCCTGTTGGCGATGCAAGGGGGTCTCCCCTGGTTTTGAAAATGAGAAAGAAAAGGGCATGTTTAGGAGCGGGTCAGTCAACGGTTTAAGACGCGTTCTGACCATTTGAAAAACATTTATAAAACGTGTTGAAAAATGGGTATTTGAACCCGTTTTGGTTTGAAAGGGCCGTTTAGACCGCATTTGTTGATTTGAGGAACGAGACTCGAATAATCATCATGATTTTGATGATATTCGGTGTCGAGTTCGACTTTGAAAGGTTGACATGAATAGTTTTGAAAATAATTATGAACTAATTGTTTTAAGTTCATTTGAATATAATTAGTCGATACTCATCATCGTACCCGGGTTAAAATCCGGCATGGTATGTGGAACCAAGGATGACTTTGTGTTGGTGACTAATATGCTTGTTTTGAAAATGTAAAGAAATGATGAAAGGCTTTAAATTACCTCCCAAAATGTAAAGAAATGAAATAAAAGGCTTTAAAATACCTTTTAAATGTAATTAACCAAATATCACCGAAACACGGATTTAACCGTCATGGTATAAGGAACCAAGGGTGAAAAATGTTTTATGGTTAAAACAAATGAAATAAAATAAAAAAGGTTTGAAAATATTTGAAATGGTAAAAATCGATTACAAATATGAAAATGAATAAAAGGGGAAAGACGAGAACAAACACGGTTGAGTTCTGACCTGGGCACCCCATTGAGGCGCGAGCCTTTGTGCACAATAAGGGGCTTCTGCCTCAGGCCGAAACTCAGTTTTCGCTCGTTTATCCCATGTTTTGGATCGTGTTATGCATGTTTTAGCATGTTATAGTCATAAAAAGAATAAAGACGTGATAAAAAAAAAAGGATTTTTACACCCTCATACTTACATGTTTGGTTATGGCGAGAAATCGACGTAAGTGTATCAACTCGTTTGGTCGGAAATGACTCGGTTTAAAACCGTTTTGGTAAGTGAAAAGAGTGTTTTATTAAGATTAGTGACGGTGTAGTGGTCGAAGTGGTCGGTCAAGTGATTTAATGCACGATGACGGTACCAAACAATGTGTAAGGCTTGTATTTACGATCGGTAGGTCGTAAATACGCGTCGGATTGTGACTTAAGAAGTCGAGTCGAGAATTTTAAGGGAGAAAAGAGGGGGCGGACACTCGCGTAACTTCTAAAATGGGGGCATTTGAGGGGTATTTATAGGAAAATGAGTGGTTGTGTGACTTTTGAGCGACGTGGCCACCTGGGCTGCTCAAAGAGGCGCGAGCCACGTCGCGGGTCTTCGAGTTGTCTTGTCACTTTCACACAAGTGCAATCATGATTTGTTCTATCCTAGGATTTGTATTCACATGTGTGGTACTTGACCATTCATGAATCCGGGAAATCTTAGTATAGAAGGCTTTGAATATGTTTTTTTGGTGGTTGACTCGGCTTGACTCGTTGTTGGAGTCGGGATTTGAATTTTTGAGTCGGTTTTTGGTCCGGTGTCGGTGTTGACTCTAGTTAGTGTCATTGCGACCCCGTAGTCGTGCATTAAACACTCCAGGTAATTTTGAAAAGTTTTGAAATGGTTTATTTTCGAAATCGTTTTAAGTTTTCCGACGTAAAGTTGTACACAAACTGTCGATCAAACGCCGCGATTCCAAAACATGTTATAGTCTGATAATCATCGGGTGTTTGTTGGAGTCTCAGCAGATACTGGGTATCTACAAAGCCCCCACTTTGACTGAGGCTTGGACATGGCGAAAGTCAAAGTAGAGCCCCCAGGTCAATCGAAGGGTGACGCCAAGGCGACTCGAGGGTATGAGCCAAGGACCGGTTGTCGGGAATAGTTTAGAGTCTGTCGACTATCCGTGCGGGTCGTTCAAAGTCCATTAGACTACGTACAAAGGCTCGCCAGCCATAAGAAGGAGTCATACCTGAGGCATCTTCGGATACGTCTTTGCACGTTTGCGGATAAAGGCTCGCCAGCTGTGGTGCGTATGTGAGGAGGGCTTGCCAGCCGCGATGCGTAGTAAGGCTTTCCCGCCATGGTGCGTATATGAGGAGGGCTCGCCAACCGCGATGCATTGTAAGGCTCACCAGCCATGGGGCGTATATGAGTAGGGCTCGCCAGCCGCGATCCGTTGTAAGACTCGCCAGCCATGGGGGGTATATGAGGAGGGCTCGCCAGCCACGATGCGTTGTAAGGCTCGCCAGCCATGGGGCGTATATGAGGAGGGCTCGCCAGCAGTGATGCGTTGTAAGGCTCGCCAGCAATGGGGCGTATATGAGGAGGGCTCGCCAGCCGCGATGCGTTGTAAGGCTCGCCAGCCATGGTGCGTATATGAGGAGGGCTCGCCAGCCGCGATGCGTTGTAAGGCTCACCAGCCATGGTGCGTATATGAGGAGGGCTCGCCAGCCGCGATGCGTTATAAGGCTCGCCAGCCATGGTGCGTATATGAGGATGGCTCGCCAGCCGCGATGCGTTGTAAGGCTCGCCAGCCACGGTGCGGTCGGTTAATTGACTGTGAGAATAGCTGCTTTGGATGGGCTTTTTTTAAGGTAACGCACTCATGATGCCGCCGTAAAAAATAGTAAATTTTGAATTTCACTATTAATGTTGTTAAAATGAGCGGGTCCCGCGAGGAAGCCCCCGGTAGACGTTTGAAGGAATAGCGAATTTTGAACTTCCACTACTCGTTTGTTTGAATTTTTTGAAGGAAATAGCAAATTTTAAATTTCGCTATTACGACTGAGGTGACGGTTTATGTGTCGCCGTAGACATATGATAGAAATAGTGAATTCAAAACCTTCACTATTATGTTTGAAGTGACGGTTTATGTGTCGCCGTTGACATGAGAAGGAAATAGTGAATTGGGAATCTTCACTATTACGTTTGAAGTGACGGTTTATGTGCCGCCGTTGACATGTGAAGGAAATAGTGAATTGGGAATCTTCACTATTACGTTTGAATTGACGGTTTATGTGCCGCCATTGACATATGAAGGAAATGGTGAATTTTAATCTCCAACTATTATTTTGAAAATGACGGTTTTAGTTGCCGTCGTCTGAAATTCGAAGAAATAATGAATTTTTGAATTTTTCACTATTATTTTTGACAATTGACGGTTTTAATTGCCATCGTTGAAATTTGAAGAAATAGTGAATTTTGAATTTTTCACTATTTTTTGAAGGGAAAATGGCGGTTTTGATCGCCGTTTGTTTGAAATTTTTGAAGGAAAATAGTGAATTTTGATTTCACTATTTGTATTTGTATTTGTATTTCCAAAATGACGGCCCTTAATATCGTCATTGGAAACTTGAAGTTTATTACGGGAAATTGGGTCAAAGCCCAAAATTTTGCTGAAAGAGCAGGGAACACCTGATTGAGGCGCGAGCTACCCGACGAACCAAGGGAGCTTCCCTATTTTTCTGTAAAAGACGCGAGATTGGTCCGCATGTCATTCATTCTTCGTCTTCTTCACACAAACTTGAAAACCCGCGAGAAAATCGCCATTGTTGGTCTCTAGCTTGCTTCCGTTCCTGCCATCATCAGTAATGTCATCTCAAGGTATGTATTTCCTCTTGAATCCATTTGAATTTGTTGGTCTTTTAGCTAAATTGAATTAGGGCGAAATATTTACCCTAGAAAATCGATTTGTGCGTTTTTCATTGAGCCCATTTCGAGTGAAATCGATGATTGCATTAGGTTAGAAACCTGTTTAGGAGTATAGGGGTGCTTCTAGTTTGCATTTTGGTCCCCGTTCCCGCTCCTTATGTTCGAAAAACGTGAGTGAGGTGGAGAAACCGTCTCATCTCACAATACCAAGTTTATCTGCTTGGGTAATGGGTCCCACTAGGCTGCATTGTAGTCGGGAAAGACCGTATTTGCCATTGTGGACCTTTGTTGGGTATTGTGGGCAAAATTGGAATTTTTGCCTTTTGTGACGGTCTTATGTCTGACAAAATAAGCGCCTGTTTGGGCTTGAATTGAGTCAGTTTGCCTTGAAATGGACCTTATTGGTAGTTTAGGTCACCTTGAGGCGTGATAAACTCACGTTTGCCTCTTTGCGGTCGTTTTTGAATTTTTGACCGGTTTGTGCTCAAATTGCCGTATAAATTGCCTTTTTGAGCCATCGAAAAATTCCTCATTGCATTGGGAATGTATTTTGATTTGTTGGCGGACCTTGTGTGGGTTTTGGGGTGCCGTTTTTTTTGTGAATTGTTCTTGTTGTTTGGTTTGGGTTTGAGCGGGATTGCCCTTGTTTTGTTTTGCAGGTTGTCTTTTGGATTTGTCCAATTTATGCCGTCGTAATGCCGAAATTTTGGCTGACGTTCTTTGTTTGCATTTGATTGCAGGGGATCATTTGGGACCTATGGAGTCCGTCGTGGAGGCCTTGGAAGAGGAGGATGATCCAGGAGGAGGAGATGCGACTGTTTTCTGTTACAGGCTTGGTTGTGTTTCTTCCTGGCGGCCTTTGCCCGGCCAATGATCGGGTATCGATTGTTGGTCGTTGTCTGTAGAGGTTCGGATGTCCGATGAGTGGGGTTCAATACGTGTGTGTTATCCCATGTTGCCACTTTTGATCGTTGTTGAATTCTGGTGATTGGGGGTCAATATCGGGGTAGTGTCCGTTGTCATGGTCTTTCACTCTTGAATTCTACTGATTGGAGGTCAACGTCGGGGTAACGTGCTGAGTTACGATCCTCCGTTGTCGTGTCGTCCAATGTCTGCCAGACACTGTCTTCATTTTTGTCGTGGAGCAGGAACGAGGTATTACCATCATGGTAACCACCTCTGCTTCCGTTGTTGCTCCTCTGTTTCCTGTGTTGCTCCCTTTCTTTTCCGTTTGCGAGGATAGGGAGTGCCTAGTTCGGTAGGTGGCGGATAGCCCCCAGTTTGTTGTCATAGGCCAGTGTCTGTATGATAGATGGTTGTTTTAGGCCAGTGTCTATATGATAGATGTCTGTATTGGATCCTGTTTGTACGGTCAGTTGTCCGTATCAAACGTGTGTCGATGTATTTTGCGTGAGGCGGTTCATATATATGTGTTTTTGGATTGTAGCTCATTTTGTGATTTTTGGCTTTTTTGTGTTGTGTTTCGGAGGAGCGTTGTCGGCTGTCACTTCTCCTTTTGCTTTGCACGAGTTCCTACATCGTTAGTGTAGAAAACAGGCAAAAAGTAGCACATACGCTTAAACGTGAACACGTAAAAGCATTTGATTGAAAACAAAATTAACCAAGATGACTTGAAGTTAAAATTGAATTTTGAAAATTGAAATGAATTTTGAAAAATTCCGTGACAAGTCGTCACGATTGGAATTCAAAAGGAATTAATTTGAAAATTGAGCAATTAACTCGTGTCGTGAATTAAACTGCGTTGAAATTGTAGAAATTGATTTGTGACTCGAAAAATTCAAACTCGGACCGTCAGGGAAGAATTTTAGAATAGATTTTTACGAGTGTATTTGATTTGATTTTTTTTTAGGTCAAGACTCGAATTTGTGAGTGCTTGAAGATTTGAGGAAAACTGATGTCGTGTTATCAATTTTCGATTTTTATTTTGATGGAAAATTGTAAAAAAGCGAAAAAATTTAGGAATTTTGATTGACATGGAAACGATCCGTCACGGATCAGGGCGACTTGCCCTTCCCCCTTAAAAAAAGAAAGAAAAATCTGTACGTTGAAAGCTGCGTCATGGAAACCGTGTCGTATTTCGTAAAACGCAAAAGCAAGGAAATGTGAGTGTGAGGAAGCACAAAATGTCCTGGATCATCCCGAAGAGGCGCGAGGGTTCTGGCGGGAGGTTTGAGGTGTCAGGAGAAAACACAAGTTGAAAGAGACAAGTCAAAGCGGGAATCTGGGGAGAGGGCCTAAAGAGGCGCGTGCAGCCTGGCAACGGGAGCCAGCTCTCCCCTTTTTCTGAAAAATGCGCTGATCGTTTTGCATAAATAATGAAGTTTGCGCTTCATTGTTTCATCATCCGAAACACAAAAACATCTCTATAAAACCTCTTCTTCTTCTTCCACAAAAATATTCCATGGATGCCTTTGAGAATGCGTTGCGACAATGGTGTCGTGATTTGTCGCCTCCCGAAAAGTATCAACTCATTTGCATGGGAGTTGGTCAATTGTTGGTGCTCCGTCAAGTCAAGGTGCAATCCTCATTTCTCGAAGCATGTTCACGGTTTTTGGATTCGAAACACCATGTTTTCGTTTTCCCGAATGGTGAAATTTGTCCTCTTGCCGATGAAGTTTGAGCCATTAGTGGGTGGCCGGGTTGTGTTCCGGTGCTTCCTCCGACTCAGTTGTGCTACAAGGAGAAATTCCGTTCCATGTTGGGTTTGTCGGCAAGTCAAGTCAACTTCCTTCTTGCTCCACATGGTGTGGATATGTTGGCTCTTATCAACATCTTTTCCAACCGATTAGATGCCAATGTTTCGGAGGTGGCAAGGAGAAGGGCTCTTGCCTTTTGCCTTGTCCATGTATACCTCTTTGTTGATGCTTTGAAGAAGGAGGGGCCAAAATGCTATGGTAGCATGACCCTTGTACATGTGGTTGAGCAAATGGGGCATGGTAGAGATCCATCATGGTTGGTGCTTGGAGAGATCATCCAAGCTTTGGACAAGGAAGGCTCTTGTGGAGAAGCTCCCTCATTCGGATCCCCAAGGATCCTCCAAGTGTGGCTATTGAAGAGGCTAAGGTATGTAGAGCCTCCGGTTGATTCTTCTTCTTATTCCTTCCGTCACCTTACCATGAGGAAGAAATTTTACTCGGATAGCTTTGCTTCCACCGAGGCTTATTGGGCCGCAAGATTGGCGGAGGAGGGTGGTCCTCACATCCGTTGGGTGGTGCCATGGGGGCACTTGAGGTCCTTCACGGGGTTGCCCGCTTCGGGTGCTAGTCCTCGTTCTTTGATGGCGGTGGGTTTGATGGTTGCTTCCTTCATTTATTCCGAAAGGCTCATGAGGCAAATGGGGCGTCAACAAAAGGTGCCCGCTCAAGATACCCTTGTCCAAGAGAATGTTTTCCGGAACTCCGAGCTTGTGGAGGTCTTCGAAATATGGTGGGCCACTCGGCCGCTTTGGGAGGTACCAAACCCTGTTGCCACGACATGGGTGACTCCCGCTTATGTCAAGTGGTCACGTTCTCCGTCCTTCGAAGAGAGGTCCAAATTTCGTAAGGACGAGGTCGTCAACTTGAAGTATCGAGAGGTTGGCAAAGCCAACCGTGCCTTGATTGAGGAGTATGTTGATGGAGCTAGTCTCGTTATGATGAGACCACCAAAGAGGAGAAGCTCGGGTCCCAAGAACATGCTGGGCCCTGCATGGGCTCGTTTTGGGCCGAACATGGGGTCTTGCACTAGACCGGAGGTCGTCGCCATCTTGGATCCGTTGAGGATCCGTTCCGAGGAGGAAATCCATGCTAGGCTGGCCAACAAGAAGGACAAGGGGAAGATGTTCCCCGAGGGAAAAGGCAAGGGTAGAATAGAAGAGTGAAGACCTCCATTACCCACTTTATTATTATGTTGTATTATTGTTGTGAGTTTTTACTATGTTGTACTAGCTAGTTTTGTGTGTTTTGTGCTAGTTTTATTATGTGAGGTGTTTTAGTCGACACCTTAGCTTGAGCAAGTTGTAGACTCGTCGAGCTTTATTTGTTGTTGAAATTTTAATCCCTCCCATTATTAATTAAATAAGAGGATTGCTCGTGTCAAAATTTGCAAACGCTTGTCTCTTCCATCCATTTTGTAAAGGCAACTCGGTTTGAATCGTCCTAAACGTTTGCACTTGGGAAAGTGAGATTTTTGTAGGAAGGGAGAAAGGCTTATTTTTTGTATTTTTGTGGGAAAGGGAATGGTTTTCCCTTTTCTCCTTTTTTGATGGGGATGTTTTTTGTATGTGGGTGATGTTTTTTTTATTATGGGGATGGTTGTATCCTTCTTGTGTAAGAAAGGACTGCCTACGTATACACCTGAAGAGGTGAAATCAAACCATGATCGTAGTTCGAAATGTTTTGTAAATTTTGATTGGGTTTTGTGGTTTAATCCCTCATGTATAAGAGGGACTGCCTACGTATCCACCTGAAGAGGTGAAATCAAACCATGCTCGTAGTTCAGGGGTTTTTGTTTGTTTTAGTGCAAATGGACGTTGCCTTTGACAGATCAAAGGACATTCGAAACGGGTAAGGTGCCACAACTTAGACTCGATAAAACATGCAATTTCAAATCAGAACGCGTTTGAGGAACTTGACTTGAAAAGGGTTAAGGTGCACGCTAGTTGTAAAACTAGGCTTGGATCGTTGGTTGCTATGGTTCAAGAGTAGTATTTCTTGAGTTGGTCTAGGTTGGTCGGGTTTGTAAAATCCTCCCCATCTAGGTCACTCAGTCTCACTGCGCCCCCCGAAAGTATTTTCTTGACCAGGTATGGCCCGGCCCAGTTGGGTTTGAATTTTCCCCTCGGATCGACGGGTAGCGGTGCTCGGATCGAGTTGAGGACCAAGTTGCCTTCCTTAATGTTCCTGGGTTTGACCCTCTTGTTGAATGCCCGTTATATACGTCGTTGGTATAGTTGGACGTTGTGCAAGGCGTTGAGTCGCCGTTCGTCTAGAAGAGTGAGTTGTTCGTACCTTCGGCGGGTCTAATCCGCCTCACGGATTTGACTCTCCAGTAGGATGCGTAGAGAAGGGACCTCTAACTCTACCGGTTGAACTGCCTCCAATCCGTATGCTAGGTAGAAGGGTGTGGCACCTGTCGGTGTTCGAATGGAGGTTCGTTATCCCCAGAGTGCGAATAGGAGTTTGCTCGGCCAATCGCGGTAGTTGTCTTGCATTTTCTTGATAATGGAGACAAGAGTTTTGTTAGCTGCCTCCACCGCTCCGTTGGTTTGGGGACGGTAGGGGGATGATCGATGTCGTTTGATCTTGTATTTGTCCAACAAGGCCTGAGTTTCCGCCCGGAAGTGAGAGGCTTGACCACTGATGATTTCATGGGGTACCCCATATCTGCAGATGATGTTGTTTTGGATGAACTTGGCCACTTGTTTGGTTGTCAAGATTGCATATAACTGTACTTCCACCCATTTGGTGAAGTAGTCGATGGCGACGAGGACGAAACAATATCCCTTGGTGCCCACCGGGTTAACTTTCCCGATGATGTCGATGCCCCAGGTCGAGAAAGGCCAGGGTGACGTCATGGTGTATAAAAGGGATGGTGGTATATGTTGTATGTTGGCGAAGATTTGGCAATTGTGGTAATGTTTGACGTAGTTACGGCAATCGGCTTCCATGGTGGTCCAGTAGTAACCTAGCCGCATGATTTTTCGGGTAAGCATCATTACGCTCATGTGAGGGCCACATTCTCCATCGTGGACCTCTCCCATGACTTTTTTGGCTTTGTGATGGTCAATGCAAAGAAGGAGAATCCCTTGGGGTGTTCTTTTTTATAATTGGTCTTGGTTTATCACAAATTGTGATGCAAGTAAACGGATGGCTCTTCGTCCTCTTTGGTCAGAGTTAGGAGGGAATTCGTTTTTAGTTTTGTAGTTGAGGATGGCTTGGTACCAAGGTTCATCATGGCTTTCCTCGTCGTCGTTGATGGCACAAATGTGAGCTGGCTCTCTCCTTCTCTCGACACACAGGGGCATCGACGTCATGTCCTCAGGTATGTTGACGAGTGCGGCAAGTTTTGCCAGGGCATCAGCAAATTGATTTTCCTCTCGTGGCAAGCGGAAGTAGTCGACTTGGTCGAAGAACTCGGCCTCTTGATTGATTCTTGCTCGGTAGGGAGCTAAACTGTCACTTCGTATTTTCCATGATCCGGACACCTGATTGATGATGAGCGAGGAATCGCCGTGGACCCTCCGTCTTTTGATGCCAAGTGTGATGGCTGCTTGCAGGCCGATGAGACATGCTTCATATTCAGCGGCATTGTTGGTGACGGCGAAATCTAGTTTGACCGAGATCGGAACATGTTCTCCCTCTGGCGATATTAGAATGATTCCTACCCCGAAGCCTCTCAGATTAGATGCACCATCGAAGTATAGGTCCCATGCGTCGGAATCAGCACAAAGGATGTCTTCGTCAGGAAGTGACCATGTGTCGGTCGTTAGATCCTCGTTGACGGGATTTTCTGCCAGGAAATCGGCAACTGCTCTTCCCTTGATAACCTTAAGGGGTAAAAACTTGAGATCAAACTAGGACAGCATGAGTGTCCACCTAGACAGCCTTATGTTTAGTACGGATTTTTCGAAGATGTATTTGACCGGGTCCATCTTGGGGTAGATGTGGACCGTGTAGCTGAGCATGTAATTCCACAGCTTCTTTGTTGACCATACTAGGGCAAGGCATGTCTTTTCCAGTTGGGTGTACCTTGTCTCGTACTCAATGAATTTTTTGTTGATGTAGTAGATGGCTCGTTCTTCGTCGTCGACTGTTTGTGCTAGCATTGCTCCCATGGCTGTGTCTGTAACAGTCAGGTATAGGGATAAAGGAATCCCTGGTTGAGGTGGCATGAGGACAGGAGGTTTGGATAGGATTTCCTTTATCCTGTCGTAGGCCTTTTGACAGTCGTCGTCCCAATCAGTGTGATCGGAGGCGCGAAGTTTCTTGAATATTGGTTCACAAATCATGGTGAGCTTGGCAATGAAGCGGCTAATGTATTAAACCTGACAGAGAAATCCCCGAATCTCCTTCTCGTTCCTAGGCCGAGGCATTTGCTGAAGGGCTTTGATTTTGGTTGGATCAATCTCAATGCCACTTTTGCTGACGACATGTCCCAAGAGTTTTCCGGAGGTGACCCCGAATGCACACTTCTGAGGATTTAGTCTCATTTTATATTTCAGCAGACGAGCGATGAATTTTCGAAGGGCGTTGGTGTGGCCGTCCCGTTCTCTCGATTTGACGATCATGTCATCGACATACACCTCTACCTCCTTGTGCATCATATCATGTAGGAGAGTGGTAGCGGTTCTTTGATAGGTAGCCCCGGCGTTGATGAGACCGAAAGGCATGACTGTGTAGCAATATGTACCCCACTGTGTAGTGAATGCAGTCTTGTGCATGTCTTCCTCAGCCATTTTAATCTGGTTGTACCCGGCATACCCGTCCATGAATGATAGGAGAGCATGTTCGGCAATGTTGTCTACCAGAATGTCAACATGTGGCAAAGGGAAGTCGTCCTTTGGACTCGCCTTGTTCAGATCCCTGAAGTCGACGCAAACCCGAATTCTCCCGTCTTTCTTCGGTACAGGAACAATGTTGGCCACCCAGTCAGAGTATTCAGACACTTTGATGAAACTAGCCTTGAATTGTTTATCCACTTCTTCCTTGATTTTTAGGGCCATTCAGGACACATTCGACGCAGCTTCTGCTTCACTGGTTAAGCCCCGGGCTTAATGGGTATCCGGTGCTCAGCAATTTCCTTGTCAATCCCAGGCATGTCTCTGTAGGACCAGGCGAATACGTCCTTGTATTCGTGGAGGAGGTCAATGAACTGTTATCTTTCCGAGGGGTCCATGGTTGTCCCTATCCTAAGTTCTTGAGGTGTGTTGTCGGTTCCTACGTTAATAGGTTCGGTCTCCTCAATAATAGGGGTTCTGGTTTCCCGTTTGTCAAGTTCTTTGGCTAGGTGAGGTGGGTAGTCACTCAAGTCAAATTCCTCATAGTCATTCAGAATTGCATTGCAGTTAAATTGAGACGAGTCATAAGCAAAGTTAGCGTTCATTAAGTTGACATGAGCGAAAAGCTCGGAGAGGACAGACATCTCATGGTCGGTCAGAGGCGACACAGCAGAGGAGGTGGCCCCTGGAACAGGATCCAGGTTGTCACCTTTCATGGGAGTGGGGGTGACCCTAGTAGACTCAGCCTCTGAATCAGCCATGACCTTCTGATAAAATAGGGGGAAGGGGACCTTGACTGGGACATCAAGAGTGTTAGGAGCTGTGACAGACTCTGACTCCGACTCAGACTCAGATTCAGATTCTTCTCCACTTCCTTCTTTGAACATAGGGCCTTCTCCAAATGTGATCTTGAGAATGCGGCCTCGGCGATCGGTCCACTTGACGGTTTTCCTCCAGCCTTGTGTAGCTTTCTCTAGGTCAGTGTCGGAGATCAAGGCGGTTGGGTCAAACTGATTGTCCTTCAGGGCGATATTGATGATGTCCTCATAGTCGAGGTGCTTAATGTTATCCTCTCCAAAGAGGAGGGTGACAGCTTGTCCATCGAGGCATGACGACGGCTTAGACTCAGTTGATGCAGCTTCGGCGTTGTCGGGGATGAAGTAGCAGTCTTGGAAGACTTCCACACCCGGGTACCTGGCCTTGGCTACAAAGTCATAGATCGGCTCTGGAAAGCTATGGTAGAGCTCTGATTCTCTTTCAGGAACAAAGTATCCGTTGAGGGTCAGATGATATGGACGGAGGATAAACCCGTGCTTCTTGCGTTTCAGAACTAGGAGGTTCATCTCCTGGATATCTTCATCGGTAGGTTGATATCCCAGTTCGAAGGGAATGTTGGGGACCTTAGCCTGTTTCAAGGGAGGTAAGGTGCTCTTCAGTTGATTGAGGGGCAAGCCCGGGAAGTAACCCTGGCGCATCATGATGCGGTTGACTGTGAGGTTGGCAAACGGATCACAATTAAAGGGTGTTGATTCATCAGTTATGGCATTCACGGCTTGAAACCCCTACATTTCATTGTCATCTTCCTCAATGGTCTGAGAGGCTATTGTTGGAGTATGTGTCCTCGACAATAATGCGATCACATGTTTAAATCTTATATTAAGAATACATAAGGGAATGTAAAATTTTATTGTCAACTGATCCACATTAATCGGTATTGATTGGCTGACTAGAGTTTGACATTACTGTCGTGCGACGGTGGTGATCAGTTGATCCCTTAAGGTCATACCTCTAGGGAAACATTCTTAATTGATTAATTAATTAATTGTATGATGATACAAGTTAATTAATTCCTTAAAATTGAACAAATGATTTTGTGAGTAATAATACGTATCTTATTGTAATTTGATTAAATAAGATTCGTGATAAGTAATTAAATTGTTTTATTACTTAAGGTTTATTTATTGTTTATGAAACAATTGGAATAATAATGAATTGTTTATTATAAATACAAATAGTTGTGATTTATAATTATATGACCCATTTTAAGTAATGGTAATTATGAATTACTAGTTAATTTTTGTATGTGATTTATTTTGTTTATATAATGATTTTTAATTTGTTAAAAATGCATTATTTAAATGACATGTCTAGTAACATCTCCAATTTGTCACACAATATAAATTAACAAATCGACAAAGTTAAAATGGAACCATTTTACACATGTGAACCGTGTAAATGGGAGTATAGGGTTGGTTTGTGCCTTAATTATTTAATTAGTGGGGAGCATTATCACTACCTACTAATAATAGACCTTCATGCCTACTTTGTTGTGAAGAGGAACTAGCAAAGGCATTGGGCACTCTTCCCATGTGGAAATTCCGGCCACCCTAGTGCATTGGGAGAGTTTTCTCTTCTAATTCACACAATTCATTTTTTACATAACAATTCATTCACTTGAATTAGCTTATCTCTCTAAGTTTTGTTATTGAACAACATCATAAATCTCACATCAAATCTCTAATATTATTCTCTAAATACTAGAAGTAGTATACCTATAATATTAGTAATTTTAAGGGAACAAATATTAATTCTAGTAATCAAATTAATATTTGTATTAAGAGTGATTTTCTTGGTACAATCCTTGAGGAGAGATTCTAAATTGAATCTTGTTCATCCATTTGGAAAGCTCAAGAACCAAGTAAGGTAGGAGGCCTTACTAGTGCGCTAATAGCCGAAAATACATTTGTAAGGGACCGATTTTCTTCACTCTTGTATTTTGTTTTGCATGCATAAGATCTCACGTTTTTATGACTACAACTTTAAACTAAATATGTGATATGTAAAATATGATTTCGTACAAGTGGTATCAGAGCAACACATTTGTTGCATGCAAAATCGGGTTAGTTTTTCCGAGTTAATTAATTAACATATAAAACTTGTTATTTAGGATTTATGAAGATAAATCATGAAATAATTTTGCATGTTAAAAGTTTCTGGTCCTAAATGGATTTTAGGTCATATGGGACGATTTATGGATTTTTTATTGTTAATTTTATATATTATTGGCATTAAAATGTGATTTTATGAGAAAAATGTCATTTTTGGACGAAATATAGTTAAACTTCGAATTTTTCAGTGGTTTTTGGATATGTTTTCACATATATTATCTACTGATGGCATGTTAAATCTCGTAAATAACTAAGTTATTTTGCATGAAATATGGATTTTATATGCTTAAATTCAATTTAAAGGGTTTATTAGGTTAATATGAGTTAAATTTCGAATCTGATCATGGAAATTTTATATGTTGTCACATGCATTTTTACTCAGTGTGTGTAAAAATCTTAGACGTATTGTACTTTTTATGCATGATTTATGAATTTTTGAGTAAAAATTCAATAAATAGTGACTTAAACTAGCCTATAATGCTAAAACATATTTCATGACTATAGAAAAACAGCATATGTTGCATTTTATCCCACATTTCAGATCTAAAAGTGATAAGCTGATTAAAATTATATTTCTCATATTTTAATGGTCTTGGTTGTTAAAACCGATAAACCGCAACGATGTTTTTCTCGAAATATTTTCGAAATTTTTAACCTAATTTTTGAAAATTATGAGTGTCATGGTATTTTTTCCAGAATGTTCATGAGTTTAAATTTCAAAATTTGAAATTATTTGAATTTTTTATAATTTAATTTGAAGTTTATAGCATAATATTGTAATTTTTGGTCCATAATGAACAATATTAAGATATCAAGTTGAGTTATTGTCAAAATATTAGTGAAGACTAAGTTTTGAGTCCTAAAATGGTTAAGGTAATTAACTTGAACATAAATATGAATTTATGAGACACTTTGTGATTTTAAGAAGTTTATAATCACGCAAATCCATAAAAACCGATGAAATATACGATATTGTTTCTTTAAAGGCGATTTGGTATAAAATTAAGCATGTTCATACATATTATAATGCTGCATTTTATTTATGATTGTCATATTTTTATTTTATATAATTTTTGAATTATGTAATTTTACTTAGTATGGGCTTAGTTTTAATTGATATTGCCCGAAATGAATGGGAATATCGATTCGGTTGTAATTATTGTGATCTCGTATCACCGTTTTGTAATTTAATACATTTATTTTTATATTTTATTACAAATGTATAATAGGGAATTATGTAATTTATTTTAAATATTACTTGTAATTCCGGAGATACTTGAAGACGGTGCCATTTAGAAAGGCGTTCCGACAAGACAGTGTTGCCTTGGGATGCGTGCCATGACCGAAGTTCAAGGGACCAAAGGAGTTGGTTTCCGAATTTGTAATAGTTTATTAGATTTACTATTTTAGGAAGGTCATACTAGGACTTTATATTTATGCTTTGCATTTTCTTTATATGTTTGCATGCATCGCTAAATCGCCATAACTATACATGCATATCATTTATCGAGTCATCGACCGTGTCAATTATAATTATCGTAGTTCACCGCTTGAGTTCACTTAAAACGTGATAGATAATAAATTGACAAGATCTCTCATTAAATTAATAATTGAGATATAGCCTTACCAAATAGTAGAACCCATGAAGTACAAATTTCATAAGGGAGTTGAGCCGGCTTCACCGTAATACAAACCTTGTTACGTTGGCGAAGTGAGGTAGTAAAATTTTATTACATCGAAATTTGGATTGAGCTCAACGGAAGTATTTGTGACCGTAGTCGCATGTGTTCCGGGCTAAAGATAAATATTAGAGTAATTTTATCGACCGAGAGTTCTAGAAGTAGAATCGATTAAAGAGTTAATTCACCGAGTTATATTGATAAGGGATGAATCGGCTCACCGTGCCCAAGTTAATATGAATTTGGATCTCGGGATCATTTATCATAGTTGGGAAGAGGTCACTATGTAAATGCTTTACTTGTTAAATTATTAACAAGTATTATTATAACGATAAATGTTTTGTTTTCATTATTCCGTTATCATATTGTTCTATTTCTTTACCTCAAATTATACGATATCATTTTGATTTTAATTCAAATCTCCATTAAAACATCGTAACTAAAGACAAATATGAATTTTTCTTCTAAAACCTCGTGTTATCCATTGGAATGATCTCTTTTGAAGAGTATAGATAAAAGTTATTCGTGAACAAAAGGGTTTTTGATTCTTGACTAATATATCTACTTACAATGGATTGTTTCTCATGTGCTTAATTGAGTTAAATACTTTTAAACATTAAATCATTTTGGTGACTAGATTTGTTAGAAATCGTAATTGACCAAAATACCGCAACCACTTCAATAAAATTTTTAAGACTAAACGAATAAATTGAAGAGTAGTCTTCATGAATTTCAATTTTGCTTCTCTTAGCAAAGACTCATTGAAATGAGTGGGAGCATTCTCTTAAACCGTTAAGAAAAGGATGAGGTTTAAAGAAGTAAAATTAAAATGGAATTGATACAAGGTTTAATGATAAAAGTAAAGTTATTGATAATAACGATACTAAACCTATCAATCCCAACCGATAAAGTTTCCATTTTGGAAGTGTTGGACACTGAAAGGAAACTACCCAAATTTATTGAAGAATCAGCAAGTTAGTTGTGGGACATCTAATGAGACTTTCTTCCATAAATGTTTATTTAATTGACATAAATTTTGCTAGTACTACTTCGTCAATATTAGAAACCGGTGGTGGTTTTCATCATTGTATTCGATACATAAGATGATTAGAATATGACGACTAGCATCAAATGATGTTGAGAGATAGAGTCATTGTGTACTCAATCTAGTTTTGGATTTATCGTTGTACCTTAATTATGACTATTAAGTGCATAAACTCTAAATAAGGATATAAACTTGTTAAGATACAAATGAGGTTTCACTTTTGTGACCCAATACACCACGATTTGATTTATGGCTAGCCCATAATCAAGGTGATTATATTCTAAACCAAGCTAGAATGATATATCATGTAGATGATGCAAGACTCAAATTGGTAACCCAGATTAAATCTAAATTCTAGAATGATAAACGCAAAGAGTTACCGAGTACCCTTGGAACCATTAGATTGTCAATCTTATGGTATATGCGTATCTTGTATTCAAAGCAAGATGTCTCGTGCCTTTTGATTGAAAAGGAGATCAAAGATACAAATCATTGATCTAGAAAAGGTTGATCATTTTCTTTTAGCGACGATTAAGTTTATGGTTTAGTATTCACTTAATGAGGTAAAAAGAAATCTTTGAAGAAGTTCATGTTAGGTTCATATACCTATTATTAGACTCCTCTAATAGTGAACAAATTAACTTGTTAACTATATATTCTTTAGATCTAGTGCATGCATAACAAAATGAAAGATTTATAAGAAAAATAATGTCCCTTACATTGCTAGTTGGTTCGAAAATATGGGAACAAGTAAGGTCACCTTCCTTCACTTGTTCTTAAGCTAAATATGATGGATGATCCTCCTAAGACTCCAAGTATAGAAAACACTCCAATAAGTTGCACCCAAGATTAATCCCAAAAATTCCTACTAATATTAACTAGATATGTAGTAGAAATGTTCCCTTAATATTACTAATATTTCTAGTATTACTACCTCTAGTAATAGTTGGAGAGTATTGGTGTTTTAGAGAGTTTATATGATTTTGCATGTAAGGAGATATGGAATGAAAAACAAGCAAAACAAGAGTAGTCAAAAATGAGCAACAAGTGCTCATTTTAAGAGCACCAAAACCGGTGGCCTTTTGGCATGGGGGAATCTTTCCCATTTGTTTTTACTTGTTTGTTTATCATAGGTAGAGTGTAGGAAACATGTTTGTAAGATGTATCATAGAAGTGTCTCAATCACACTATATTCTAACAAATGAACAAGACAAAACTTGAGCATCTTTTGCTCTCTCATATGGCCGAAATAATGGACCCATTTTGGTCCATTTTTGCCTTTTGTCATTTGTCCCACAAATGCTTATAAGTCATATGTTCAACTATCTTACATAATTAATTATTAATGTAATCATTTAACACTTAAATATTACAATTAATAATATAATATATACTCCACCTTTTTAGTAGTATACTACCTTTATATCAACATATAATGGGTCCCATAATTACTATTTAGTTAAAATTACAACTTCTTGTAACTTTAAATAACTAATTACCTCTACCTCTAAACTTATATAATACCTCAACTAATTTAGTAATTTAACACTTAATTACTAAATTAAATCTTATTTAATTACATTACAATAAGACGCAAAATTGCACTCCCATAATTAAGGAATTAATTAATCTGTATCACATACAATTAATTAAATATCTATTTGGGCCTCATCCTATAGGTGTGACCTAAAGGGATCAACTGACCACCACCGTCACACGACAGTAATGTCAAAATATAGTTAGCCAATCATTACAGATTAATGACGGTCAGTTGACTATATAAAGAATCATCCCTCACGTATTCTAAATATGAGATTTAATTATGATATTAAATCATGTGATCGCTCTATTGTCGAGGACACATTTTCCAACAATCTCCCACTTGTCCTAGACAAGTGTGTGTCACCATTTCTCTTGTCCTATTACAATCTCCTACTCAATGCAAGGTGTCTTGCAGGTCGTACTTACATTTGATCATATCTTGAGAGGTTTTCTCGATCTGGAGATTAACTGTCTGACCGGAATTATCTATCATAGATGCCTTCCGAGCGTGGCCACACATTTCCAGTTAACTACTCCTCGAGTGGCCTTGAGATTTCAAACAACCCTGATAAGGGGTGGACAATTCCTATCGCCCTATTCCCTTTGTTCAGCCACAGTCCATCATAACCCAAAATATACCCAGTTTGACCTCATTTACGAAATCGTAGAGTATAAATCAAAGCTAATCAGAAGTTGTGCCAACTTAGGCGAATAGTCTCTAGTCAAAAGAATTGACTCATAAGAATACTATAGTAGCTCTTGCCACGACCAGGCTTTATGAATTACCAGAACTCTATAAGCGGTCACTGCCCGAGAGAGTGTCCCATACATTCTGCCTATGTGATCGACTAGTCATCCCATATGACTCTGTGGCACTTGAACTTGCCATCAATCGCATCACACTCTAGTCACTTGGAGACGTCACCTCATATAAGTAACTAAGGATGAATACCATGTCAATCCAGTTCACTTTAATAGGTTTCAATTTGTCTCTACAACCCATTCAGATACGACAAGGTAGCGGGTGAGTTTAATAAAACTCAAACGATAAATGTGATTATCACATATGAATAGTCAATACACTATTACTACTTCATATTCTATAATCTTTAGTGTATTATTAACACTAGTTAAAATGCAATATAAGCTTGGCAAGTAGATATACCCGATATCCATATATTCCAACTTATTGCTATTTTCTTCCATTCAATGTCATCTCTAATGACATGAATTTATCTCTAAGTATTTGTCTAGTCTTCTTGCTAGATTTGGGCTCTTTAACTTGAAAGATGCTCCCACTATTATCGCATAACTTGTGATAAAGGCATTTATAGAGGGATTCACCCTTAATCCACACGTTGACCATTTAATCACTATTTACTTAGAATCCTTTTGTAGAATTTGCAATGTGCGAAACTAAAACACTTTTCATAGTCTCTTACTCCTTAGTCAATAGGTCACCCTAGGATTTTAACAAATTCCTTACGGTTTGGAAACTAAACTCTGTGCAACCCTTCAACACCTAACTTAGTTTGTCATCCAAACATGTGAACGAATCCTTAATTCTTCTCAAGAATCTCAAGAATGTTCTTTAAGGCTATCACAAGCCATATTATGAGAATTATCCCTTTTATTGACTTGTTATGCTCTCTGCATATGTCACATCATGGCACGTGCGTCTGTTGGCATACATGATCATTCTAATGGCGGAAACATTAGAATTTGATTTCATATGATCAACAACTTAATAGGCCCAGTGAATGACTATGACTCCATCATAGTAATTCTACTTCCATCAACATGAATAGCCTATTCGACCTTGTTGTTGTACAACATATGTGAAATATCTTATCCTCATAAGACTCTTAACTCTATGCCAATATTCTCTCACATAGATTCAAAATCTAGAATACTTTGCATCCCTTTCCAAGTCTCCCAATTACTCTTGCCAGAAGAGAGCATTGGTACATTATTCTCAATAAGTAATATGTTATCAACATATAAGACATGGAGAAACAAGTCTAGCTCCCACTTAACTTCATGTATATCATGATTCTTCAATCATGTGAATGAAACAATTCACTATAATCACATGAACGAAAAGTATAATCCTTTAATGCTTGCTTAAGATCATACTAAGATCACTTAAGAAAGCTATGCATAATATGTTAGGATTCTTAGATCTTCATCTAAGATTTTGTGTTTCAAACACTTCCTTCTCTAAATTCTCATTTTAGAAAAGCGAATTTTAATCTCATTTTCCATTCTTCATTAAATGAAATGTGGCAATTCCTAACATAATTTATCTTGATCAACATCTTCATGTAAATCTTATGCATTTGAGTACTGTAAAGCTCTATTTACTTTTGAGGAGACCCTCGCCTTAAAGTAAATCTACTCTTGAGTAACAATTTTCGGATTGTAATGCGATGGCTCGTATGTAACAAGGTCATGATACTATCACTTTCACAAAGTAATATTTTAACAGTAAGACATGTGCGATAAACTCCCAGTGAACTATGCTCTCAATCTATCTTCATAGACTATAGTTCAATACCAACTCTCACTTTATAATTCTATTACTTTCACAAAGTAACATTTCAACTATAAGAGATGTTTGTGACTTTTCAATCTACTCCCACTCTATCTCTCAGAAATACATCTATATTCTTGAGAGATAGCTTTGTGATTTACAAACATATATATTTAACGGAGTATTAGGAGTTTATCGAGACTATGTATTAGCTTTCAAAAGGCCATCCCAAAAATGGCAGCTTGATACATGTAATATGGCAGTCTGATCCATGTGATTTGGTTTAATAGACTCTCTATTTTAGGTATCTCATGGTTGACCATCCGATTAGAATAATGTGTCCATATGGTATCGTAAATTCTCTACTTGATGAGTTCAAAAACTCATTACAACTTTAATTGATTTTACATAAGTAAGTTGTTACTTTTAGTAATGATGACATAAAGAGAATCAAATTCATAGCTTATGCACATATAATGATCCCATCATCATAATCGTCTATTTGATCAATTTGAGTTGTCTATCTTAGGTTTCTCTACGCAAGTAATTAATGATGATGTTTTTAGAACAAGTAACATAATAAAACAAGTGACTTGGGTTGCAAACCAAGTCACCAATATCCAAAATACAACCCGTGTTTAAAGGATACAAGCCAATTTCCAAGTCACACAAGGAAATCAAAATAGTTCTAAAAACTTGAAATACATCATAAAATTAAAGACAAAGAAAATTAAAGCCATGCTTCCATTGATCCATCACCACGGTCGGCTACTCTAGCTTCCCACATGATCCTCTAGGCTTGCTTCTCCTTACCTTTGTCCTTGGTAGGAGGCCCTATTTACAATAAAAAGGGTAATCATCACAACTTGTATCATCATACCAAGGTTGAGATTGAAACATAAAAGATAGGGATAGTGATATACCTACTGGAATAACCTTTCCAGCTTTGATGTCGCCAAGATATTTGGAACAGTTTCTCTTCCAATGCCCAACACCACAACAATAGTGGCATTTGTCCCCGGTGGGGGCACTGTACTTGGGCTTGGAGGAGCTTGCTTCATAAGTCTTAGCTTTGTTCCTGTTGGGAGTTCGCTTCTTTTCCTTTTTCCCGCCTTTCTTGAAGGTTCCCTTGCTCTTATGATTGACATTGAGCACATCTTTGGTGGTGCTAACACTTAGCCCCATGTCCCTTTCGCCTTGCACAAGCATTTTGTGCAACTCATCAAGGGAAACTTTCTAATCTTGCATATTAAAATTCACTCGGAATTGAACATATGCTTTGATTTTGTTGAGGGAATGAAGAATTCGATCAATTACGAGTTCATTGGGAATTTCCACCTTATGCATTTTCAAGGTCTCAACATGCTCCATAAACTTGAGCACATGAGGGCTCACCTTTTGGCCCTCTTTGATGTTAAGATCAAAGAATGCGGAAGCCGCCTCATATTGAATGACCCTAGGAGCTCGTGAAAACATGTTCACAAGCTTCATGTAGATCTCATGAGCGGTGCTAATCTTTATAGCACTTCGTTGGAGTTCGGCCTCCATAGCAAAGATCAACACATTTTTGATCGCGGCCGACTCCTTTTGGTAAACCTCATAGGTTTGCCTAGCGGCGGGGGTGGACCTAGCATTAGGTTCGGAGGGAGATGCCTCGGTAATGTAACGAAGCTTGTCGTCACCTTGCGCGGCCAAGCAAAGTTGCGCTTCCCAATCGGCGAAATTGGACCCATTCTTTTCTAACTTACATCGATCCATGAAGGATTGGAGCCATGACACATTGGTAAGCGTGGTGGAACTAGTGGATGCGGACGTGATTGGAGTTGCCATTGCGATTGATAAAACAAATTTGACTACAAAATAGGAAATGAAGGAATTAATTATCATCTATCGTTTTAATAATACTCGTAAACTTAACTACAAGTATTACATTTATATAGTGACCTCCACCCAACTACATAAATGATCCCGAGATCCAAATTCATATCAACTCGGGCACGCTGAGCCGATTCATCCCTTATTAATATAACTCGGTGGATTAACTCTTTAATCGATTCTACTTTTAGAACTCTCGGTCGATAAAAATTACTCTAATTTTCATCTTTAGCCCGGAACACATGCGACTACGGTCATGAATACTTCCGTTGAGCTCAATCCAAATTTCGATGTAAAAACATTTTACTACCCCACTTCGCCAACGTAACAAGGTTTGTATTACGGTGAAGCCGAATTAACTCCCTTATGAAATTGGTACTTCATGGGTTCTACTATTTGGTAAGGCTATATCTCAATTATTATATGTGAGAGGTCTTGTCAATTTATTATCTATCACGTTTTAAGTGAACTAAAGCGGTGAACTACGATAATTTTAATTGACACGGTCGATGACTCGATATGATATGCATGTGTTGTTATGGCGATTTGGCAATGCATGCAACATATTAAAAGAAATGCAAAGCAATAAATAGCCTTCCTAAAATATAAAATCAAATAATCTATTACATATTCGGAAACCAACTCCTTTGGTCCCTTGAATCTTCAAGTGGCACGCCTCCCAAGACACCGTCTTCGTCGGATCACCTTTCCGAATGGCACAGTCTATGAAGATGCTCCATAATTACAAATAATAATAAAAATACAAAGCTATTCCTATTATACATTTGTAAAATGGAAAAACTAATAAAATAAAAATAAAAGTGATAGAGATCACATTAAATTACAACCGAATCAATATTCCCTTTCATTACGGGTAATATCGATTAAAACTAAGGTCATACTAAGATAAAATTACATAATTCAAAATTATATAAATAAAGGACATTCAACAATTGAAATATGCAGCATTATAATATGTACCTATCATGCCAAATGATGTGCCAAATCGCCCTATTTAACTTATGTCGTACATATAATCCGGTTTTATGGAAATGCGTGATAATAACCTTTTAAAATCACTAATTAACACTTAAATCACATCTAAGCTCAAGTTAATTATCCTAACACTTTTTAGGACTCAAAAATTAGTCATCACTCAATTTTTGACAATAATTCAACTTGATTTAATTTTATGCTCATTTTTGACCTTAAAATCATAATATTTATTAAATAAATCCAAATTAATTTAAAAATTTAAAAATTTGAATTTTAAATTTTTGAACATTCTGGAAAAATTCCATGGCACTCATAATGTCAAAAATCATGGTTAACATTTTTGAATTAATTTTGAGAAAATATAGTTGCATTTTATCGGTTTTATCTCATAAAATACTTAAAGTATCTGAAAATTAATCCAATAATTTTTACAACTTTATATATGCTTAGTGGGATATTTATGCAACTTAAAATAATTTTCTCGTGCCATGCAATATGATTTAGCTATTTTTTCTAAAATAGTCACTATTTATTCCATTTTTTACTCTAAAAATCCATAAATCATGCAAAGTAAGATCATTAAATCTAGAAATTTACATACACTCTGTAAATCTTTCATGTGACAACATATTTAAAAATCATGTCTTAATTCGAAATATAACTATTTTTAACCATTTTACCTCTTTTAATCCATTTTTATCTCATAAAAATCATAAATCATGCAATATTAATCCAATTAATAAGAGTTTTTACACACAACTTGTAAAATATGCATGTGAAGTCATATAAAATTTCCAAGGTCAGAAACTTAGTTTAACTATTTTTAGGATTTTAATTCCCATTTTAGTCATAAAAATGTAATAAAATCACTAAAAATCATTAAAATGAGCAATAAATTTCCATAAATCATACAAATGACCTAAATATATTTTAGGACCATAATATATAACATTCATGGTGATTTCGTGGCTTATACTTATATATCACAAATTTTTAGTTTTATATGTTAACCTTTTAACTCGGAAAAACAATAACCGGTTATGCATGCAACATCCTTATGCTCTTATACCACTTGTTAGGTTCATATACCTATTATTAGACTCCTCTAATAGTGAAAAAATTAACTTGTTAACTATATGTTCTTTAGATCTATTGCATGCATAACAAAATGAAAGATTTATAAGAAAAACAATGTCCCTTACATTGCTAGTTGGTTCGAAAATATGGGCACAAGTAAGGTCACCTTCCTTCACTTGTTCTTGAGCTAAATATGATGGATGATCCTCCTAAGACTCCAACTATAGAATACACTCCAATAAGTTGCACCCAAGATTAATCCCAAAAATTCCTACTAATATTAACTAGATATGTAGTAGAAATGTTCCCTTAATATTACTAATATTTCTAGTATTACTACCTCTAGTAATAGTTGGAGAGTATTAGTGTTTTAGAGAGTTTTTATAATTTTGCATGTAAGGAGATATGGAATGAAAAACAAGCAAAACAAGAGTAGTAAAAAATGAACAACAAGTGCTCATTTTAAGAGCACCAAAACCGGTGGCCTTTTGGCATGGGGGAATCTTTCCCATTTGTTTTTACTTGTTTGTTTATCATGGGTAGAGTGTAGGAAACATGTTTGTAAGATGTGTCATAGAAGTGTCTCAATCACACTATATTCTAACAAATGAACAAGACAAAACTTGAGCATCTTTTGCTCTCTCATATGGCCGAAATAATGGACCCATTTTGGTCCATTTTTGCCTTTTGTCATTTGTCCCACAAATGCTTATAAGTCATATGTTCAACTATCTTACATAATTAATTATTAATGTAATCATTTAACACTTAAATATTACAATTAATAATATAATATACACTCCACTTTTTGAGTAGTATACTACCATTATATCAACATTTAATGGGTCCTATAATTACTAGTTAGTTAAAATTACAACTTCTTATAACTTTAAATAACTAATTACCTCTACCTCTAAAATTATATAATACCTCAACTAATTTTGTAATTTAACACTTAATTACTAAATTAAATCTTATTTAATCACATTACAATAAGACGCAAAATTGCACTCCCATAATTAAGGAATTAATTAATTTGTATCGCATACAATTAATTAAATATCTATTTGGGCCTCATCCTATAGGTGTGACCTAAATGGATCAACTGATCACCACTGTCACACGACAGTAATGTCAAACTCTAGTTAGCCAATCATTACCGATTAATGACGGTAAGTTGACTATATAAAGAATCATCCCTCACGTATTCTTAGTATGAGATTTAATTATGATATTAAATCATGTGATCGCACTATTGTCGAGGACACATTTCCCAACAGTTGAAAGAGTTCCTGGAATCACGATTTAGTCGTGATAGGATTATCAAAGTGAAGACTTTGATATAAGCCAAAGGAAATGTGATATAGTATCACCAGTTAATCTCTCTTGGCACGCATTATGGGATAATGTGTGGTTGGATAAAGAAATCAAATCCTATTCGATATGGTTTGGACTTTAATCAAGTTACTTTAAGCTACTTGATCCTTTTGGGGATTTTATCATATTGTCTAAATTATTTTTTCCACTAAATCTAAACGATTCATATAAGATATGAAATGGTAGAGTACCATGGTTGTAAGTTTTCACAAGAAACAAGTGCTCATTTTTCTTTGCAGTGATCACAAGTGCAAGGGTTTGTGGCTCGTGACTCTGTGTTTCTAGAATACAAGTTTATTTCTAGAAGACAGAGTGGGAGAAAATATTCAAGAGCCACAAAAGAATTGTGTCAAAAAATTGTATGTCGCAAGAAACTGGACTTTCTTGGCTACATGACGTTGTTTCTTCGAAATCTAGGAGGATTGAACTCATAGCCACAAAAGAATTATGTCAAAAAAATTGTATGTCGCAAGAAACTGGTCTTTCTTGGCTACATGGTCTTTTTTGGCTACATGATGTAACACATTGTATGTCGCGAGGAACTGGTCTTTCGTGGCTACATGATGTTGTTTCTTTGAAACCTAGGAGGTTGAACGCATCACTTGTTAAAGATGATGAATTCGTGTTACTTTTAGAAAGTAAAGAGCTTGCAACTTACAAAGAAATTGTTTGATTCAAATTACTTCTGGAAAGTAATGAACATATGACTTACATGAGAGTGTTTAAGTCACAACTCAATACAAGGCTTAGAGCCATGAAAATCCGAAATAAATTCCAAGTGGAATTGTTGGATATCAAAGAGAGATATCAAAGCTTGATTAGTTGCAAAGTGTTTTGCACTTTTCGGATCTTCTTAGGGATTGTGTTTCATTATGATGATATATATATAGCGAGTGAATCTAAAACCCACTTCTTCAATTAGAAGGAATGTATTCAATACATGTTATGAGTTTTTTTTAGATTCTTACAATCCTAAGATAATGTGCAACTTAAGAGATGGTCTTAAGTAGGACATCAATGAGTTGGAATCAATGTTTTGATCATGTTATAAAGCTTTTCTCGATAAGTCGAGAAGTTGTGTTTATACATGAAGTTTAGTGGGAGTTACGAAAATTTTGATTATTCTTATATGTGGATGACATATTGATCACTGGAAATGATTTTAAGACTTTTGGAGAAATATAATACATCATTAATATCCGGATTTATGGAGATAAATCCACATGATATTAGCGCCAAATAAGAAGTCTTATGTTGATAAGATTCATAATTAGTTCAATCGAGTTGAACATATTTGATTGATTCCATATGCTTCCGCTGCCGGATCAATTAAATGAGTAATGATGTAAACACTTCATATACTTTGAGTATGATGAATTGTTTTAAATCGAATTTAAGTAATAGTTACCTAGTAGCCATATAGATTATCCTTAAGTGTTTGAGGAAGCATTAAGGGTGTAAAGTTAAGTGTTTTTTTTATACAATTCACTAATTTGTGTAAGGGCTTACACTAATGACTGTTGAGATTGCACAAGGTTTCCGACAAAACCGTATTCAAAACACATAAAGATGGTTAAGGAACCATTGTGGCTATGTTATTTAAAATATAGATTTGCTAGAATCGTTCTAGACAATAAAGAACAATGAGAGATATTTACAACGGAAATTAAGTACACTTGCAATCATGAGATGTGAAAGAAGGATGAATCCCGCACACTATCAAAACAGTGGGAGCTATTCTAAGGTAAGAGAGCCTATGTCTAGATTGGATCTAGACACGTACTCAGAAAGTTTTTGAAATATAAGTGTATGCATTACGAAAGGAAAACAAGTGTGTAGCAAGGTTGAGCAAGGAGTTGCTAAAACCTACTAACCAATGCCTATTCATAGGCTTAACATGATGAGTCATGTCATTTCAATTGGATTGAGATGAACAACTACATACAAGATCTAAATTGGATTATAGAATATGAAGCAGTAATCAGGTATTGACTACTCATATGATAATCACATTTATCGTTTGAGTTATCATTAACTTATTTTGTACTTTGTTATATCCAATGGGTTGTAGAGACAATCATGAAACTCATTAAAGTGAACTGGATTAACATAGTATTCACCCCTAGTTGCTTATATGAGGTGACGTCTCGAAGTAACTAGAGTGTGATGCGATTGATGGCAAGTTCAAGTGCCATAGAGTCATAAGAGATGACTAGTCGATCACATAGGCAGACTATGAGGGACTCCCTACCGGGCTTATGACCGCTTATAGAGTTCTGGCAAATTTATATAGCCTGGTCGTGGCAAGAGCTACTATAGTACTCTTATGAGTCGATTCTTTTGACTAAAGACTGTTCGCCCAAGGTGGCACAATTTCAGAGTAACTTTGATTTATGTCCTACGACCTTCGTAAATGGGGTTAAAGGGCTTATTTTGGGTTATGATGAGCTGTGGCTAGTCGAAGGGAATAGTGCGATAGGAATTATCCACCCCTTTTTCAGGGTTAAAACAATATCTCAGGGCCACTCGAGGAGCAATGAACTGAAAATGCGTGGCCACGCTCGGAAGGTATCTATGGTAGAGAATTCCGGTCAGACAGTTATTCTCCAGATCGAGGAAACCAATCAAGATATGATCAAATGCAAGTACGACCTGCAAGACACCTTGCATTGAGTGGGAGATAGTAATAGTACAAGAGAATTGGTGACGCACACTTGTCGTGGACAAGTGGGAGATTGTTGGAGTATGTGTCCTCGACAATAATGCGATCACATGTTTAAATCTCATATTAAGAATACATAAGGGAATGTAACATTTTATTGCCAACTGATCCACATTAATCGGTAATGATTGACTGACTAGAGTTTGACATTACTGTCGTGCGACGGTGGTGATCAGTTGATCCCTTAAGGTCATACCTCTAGGGAAACATTCTTAATTGATTAATTAATTAATTGTATGATGATACAAGTTAATTAATTCCTTAAAATTGAACAAATGATTTTATGAGTAATAATACGTATCTTATTGTAATTTGATTAAATAAGATTCGTGATAAGTAATTAAATTGTTTTATTACTTAAGGTTTATTTATTGTTTATGAAACAATTGGAATAAGAATGAATTGTTTATTATAAATACAAGTAGTTGTGATTTATAATTATATGACCCATTTTAAGTAATGGTAGTTGTGAATTACTAGTTAATTTTTGTATGTGATTTATTTTGTTTATATAATGATTTTTAATTTGTTAAAAATGCATTATTTAAATGACATGTCTAGTAACATGTCCAATTTGTCACACAATATAAATTAACAAATTGACAAAGTTAAAATGGAACCATTTTGCACATGTGAACCGTGTAAATGGGAGTATATGGTTGGTTTATGCCTTAATTATTTAATTAGTGGGGAACATTATCATTACTTACTAATGATACACCTTCATGGCTACTCTCTTGTGAACAGCAACTAGCAAAGGCATTGGGCACTCTTCCCATGTGGAAATTTTGGCCACCCTAGTGCATTGGGAGAGTTTTCTCTTCTAATTCACACAATTCATTTTTTACATAACAATTCTTTCACTTGAATTAGCTTATCTCTCTAAGTTTTGTTATTGAACAAAATCATAAAACTCACATCAAGTCTCTAATATTATTCTCTAAATACTAGAAGTAGTATACCTATAATATTAGTAATTTTAAGGGAACAAATATTAATTCTAGTAATCAAATTAATATTTGTATTAAGAGTGATTTTCTTGGTACAATCCTTGAGGAGAGATTCTAAATTGAATCTTGTTCATCCATTTGGAAAGCTCAAGAACTAAGTAAGGTAGGAGACCTTACTAGTGCCCTAATAGCCGAAAATACATTTGTAAGGGACCGATTTTCTTCACTCTTGTATTTTGTTTTGCATGCATAAGATTTTTAAGTTTTTATGACTAAAACTTTAAACTAAAATATGTGATATGTAAAATATGATTTCGTACAGCTATTCTCTTCCTCATGACAGCTTTGATCAGGGAAGCAGGAATTGTGATTGTTTTCTCGTTGAAGGGGACCCTGATCTTCTGGTGGAGAGTTGAGGTAACTGCCTTGACGGCGTGAATCCAGGGACGTCCCAGGAGCATATTGAAGGAGGCGTCGATGTCGACCACCTGAAAACTGGTTTGCCTTTCCAGTGGTCCGGTTGCGACAGTCATAGTGATGAGCCCCGCGACCTTGCGACAAGTGTCGTCGTAGGCGCGTACCCCTTGATTGGTTGGGACCAAATCAGCTTCCTTAATGCCCAGCTTGTGAGCAGTCTTTAGGGGAATGACATTTACCGCGGATCCGTCATCTACAAGGACCATGGGTATATTCTTCTTAAGACATTGCACGGTAATGTACAGGGCAAGGTTATGATTGGCTCCGAAGGGAGGGATATCTTCGTCAGAGAAGACGACTGGGTTGTTCAAGTCAGGGGCGTCCCTCGTCATATGTGCCACTATTTCTTCAGGGGAAGAGGTGGAGGGCACAGTCAATTTTCCCAAGGCCTGTAGCAAAGCCTGTCGATGCTCAAAGGATGTCGCGATCAGTTGCCAGATCGAGATCTCGGCTTTTGCCTTCTGAAGCTGCTTGAGGATCAAATTGTCAGGAGCTCTTGGTTGAGTGTCTACTTCCGGGACGACTTGGTCGTTTGTTGTTGGAGCGACCACTGAATTATTCGGGTTCTGATAGGGGAGTCCGGACCGGGTAAGGTGACCGATCTCTTTCGCCCGTTTCTCTTTCTCTGGGACAATATAGACATCTTCAACATCATCTCTCCAGATGCCATTGATTTCAAGATCTCGAAGGCACCTTGGAGGGGTATTCTTTGGTGGGTAATTTTTGTGAGGGATATTTCTGTGAGGGTAGTTTTTGTGAGGTTGATTATTGTGAGGGTGATTATTGTGAGGGTGATTATTGTGAGGATGATTATTGTGAGGTACATGCCAGAATGGTCGCGGGAGCAATCCGTCCTGGTGAGGGTAGTTTTGGGCACTCGGGGGACTCTCCCTCGGGCGTGGTGGTAGAGGATTGAAGATAAGCCGGCGGTAGGCATCGTCAAGTCAGGTAATCCTCCCGGAGAGGCTAGCTATGGCTTCCTCAACTTGTTGGAACATGGTGAGCATAGTTGCGGCACTGAATACAAATACCCCATCCGAGGGATCTTTCTCCAAGGTGTTTACCTCGTCATCAATTGGCAGGATGAGGTGAGAGCAGTCCAGAGTTGGTTCATCTCTGGAGATAGCGTGGATTCCGAGAGGGTTTTTTTTGTTGCTTGGCTTAGTTGGTGGGGGTAAAGGCAAATCCCTTTTCTCAATCATGTCTTGGAGATGTGTTTGAGTTTGAAGCAGGTTGTTGTATCACGCCTTTTCTCTTGATGGTACTGACAGTAGGCATTGGGGTACCAGAAGTGGGATTTCTTAGCATCGGTCGGATCCAGGGTGGGTTCGATTGGTTGTAACTTTCCCTGGTCCATGAGCCTCTTCAAGGCACTTGCATAAGTTGACCCTATGTTAGTGAACACTCTCAGGGGGCGCTCAGCTCTCTTAGCAGATGGTTCAACGAGCTTGACCTCATCGACCTTGTTCGTTTGACCATAAGGGCGAGATCCGGTTGAGGTAGATCCCTGGTAGCCTTTGCCAGTGGTCTTGGCTAGGACACCCTTTCGGAGGTCATCTTCAATGCGTGTCCCCAAAATTTGTAGATCCTGGAAGGTCTTAATATTTTGATACCTCAGTAAGTTGGCATACACTGGGCGGAGATTTTCCACCAAAGTTGATCCGCTCGGCTTGTTGACCAGCTGAGTACTTAACCTCCTCCAACGGGTTAAGAACTCGGTGAATCCCTCCTTGTCGTTCTGGGTTAGGACCTCAAGGGTACGGGTATTGGCTTGGATTTCAACATTGTCAGCATATTGATTAGCAAATTCAACTGCGACCTCATCCCATGTAGTAAGGTTCTTCGGGTCAAGGGAGTAGTACCATTGGTGAGGGATCGGTTCTAAGGATGATGGGAAGATCCAGGTGAAGAGCTCCTGTTTGACCCCTTTTATGGCCATGTAGTCTTTGAAGGCTCGAATATGATTGAGCGGGTCCTCTACTCCCTTGAATTTGGGCACATCAGTCAGGGTAAAGTTGTTAGGTAGTTGATCCCCAACAGGTTCAAACCTTCGGTTGTTCTCAAGATGGATATTGTTAGCCCGGGCTAGGAGTTGTTCTTCCAAGAGCTTGAGCCTTTTCTCAGTTTCAGTCAAAGGTGGAGTATTATGTTCTCCAGCTTCTTTGTTTTCCAGGGTGTTGATACGGGTCTCGACACGATCTAGAGTGACCTTAAGAGCGGTGAGCACGCTGGCTAGTTGAGCAGTCGTGACATCTCTGTTGTTATCATTGTTGTTGTTGTTGACAGACGAAGTTAAAGATGGGGCCATGGCTTTGAGGCAGAAAAATGGCTCACATTATAACTCAATCCGACACGGTTCGAAGACTGAACGCAGACAACACAAAGGACGAGACAAAGATCAGACTCAACAAGATGAGGATGACCGTGTGTGGTACCTCGGTGCTGACTCGATTTATGACGTGACGGTGTTGACCGAATCTTTGACACGTGTCCAACGTAGCGGCATGACGCCATTGGACGAGTCTCGTGGTGAGACGACTCATAAGTAAAGACCCATAAGTACGTTTGCTTTGACTCGATAGACACGAGGCGGAATTGGAATGGTGGACTGAAGTTTTCGAAAATCGAAATTTTCAAAAAGATTCATTCGTCGCTTTGTGGACGGCTTCTGAAGATAGATATCTCCGCAAGTCGGTCTTTTGAAGGGGTTGTCTTAAGTTTATTTGCAAAAGACGGTTTGAGTTTGAATCGGTCAAAAAACAAGGTATTGCCACCCAAGACGGTTTTTGAAATTCAAAATTGTATGTTTTGAAAATCGAGTTTGAAATGTTTGAAGAGGTCTCGGGGACGGTGCATGGTCCTCGGGATCTCGAAAGTGTCTCGAGAAAAGGGTGTTTACTTTTCTCGGGTTTTGAAAGAGCCATTGTCGGCGCGAAATGGGTTAAAGTCCGTGTCTAGACGCGGCGATTATAACGGCGTAAAAAGGTGATTTGAAAAGGTTGTAAAGAACCGGGTTGGAAAATCGTCATTACGATGGCCTAGAAAGGTGACACGTCTGTCGTGTACCTGTCAAAAATAAACTAACTCGACTAACTATATAGCTAGGGAAGTCAGGTCGATCTCCACAGGGAGGCAAGATATCTGTAGAAGTCCGTCTATTTGGTCACAAATGGGGGGGGGGGGGGGGGGGGGGTTGTTTGAATTGTTATCTAAACTACGAGTTTTAAAGGAAAGAGAAATAAAGGGCGAGAGCAATAAAGGCAGGAAATGAGTTTAAACTATCAGATAAAGAGGGACATGTCAGGATTTCGGTTCACTACGGTAGTCCAGTGACTCAGCTGTAAATGACTCAGACGAATTAATGTAAGACGGATGTTGAAAGGTCCTTTCGGTCCACTTTCTATCCTAAAATACCACTAACTTAACTTTCATTCTCGTCAGGGTAGTTTACTGTTCATAGCAGGCCTATTTAGTCCAATCTTTCGATCTAGGATTAATTTTAGCCAGATTAAAGAGGTGACTCAGAAGTGTTCACTCAACTAAGTCGATAAATACAATTAAATTGCTATGGTGACAGAGTCTCGTAATTATTTCGTCTGTTTCATTTACTACATCATCACAATCCTACCGCAGATCCCCTAATCCCAACATGAAAGGGGTTTAGCTACTCATGTCGCTAATTAAACTAACAGCAGATAGATTTCCAGCAGTAAACATTATGAAATAACAAGTAAAAAGCATAAAGAGAAATTAGGGCAAGGGAATTAAGTGGAATAACAAGCAATTAAAACTACAAGGATTAATTATTATTAAGGGAAGAGAAAGGAATTACAATCAGTGCGAATCCGGCGTAAAGAACACAAAATCCGAGCAAGAATAATCCCAAAAGTAATATTACAGTGGAAACAAAGTAACGCAGTAAAGTTTCTTGATAGATAAAAAGAATAGATAAAAAGGTCCTAATAACCTAGTTAAGGTAGGTTTAAATAGAAAAAGTACTTAAGTTTGCGAAATTAAACAACACACGGGCTGTTTAAAGCCCATAATCAGCGAAACCACTCGATCGAGTGGATTAAAACCACTCGATCGAGTAAACACCTCAGCAAATCTACTCGATCGAGTAGAAAGTTACTCGATCGAGTAACTGGTCTTTCTGCAGGCTAAGGATCGAGTAGAATTCTACTCGATCGACCAATGGGAGACGTAAAAACCACTCGATCGAGTGGTAAAACTGCTCGATCGAGTATTTCGTCTTCATTTCAGCTCAAGTCCGCGCCTAAATGCCTCGTAATCCGTGCCATGACGCTTCCAGATGCAGTATCTCACTCTGGAACAATCCCGTCTCCTCTAAATGCATGCAAAAAGGACGAAAAAGAGTACGATTCCACTACTTTCGCGTTCATTTCTACAAAATGGACAAAACGAACCAAAGTAGCCAATTCGGGGCAAAATACCATAAAAACAGTATAAAAATGCATAGAAATACGTGCTGAAATAGGCTAAAAAGACTATATATTAGGCACGTATCAAATCTCCCCAAACCGAACCTTTACTCGTCCTCGAGTAAACTAAAGTGCAACTAATGGAACGGAAATGATAACTCAGAGCTAGCTTAAGTTGTCTACTTGAACCAATTTAATGCAACAAAAACTAACAGTTAAAGCTAAGCAGTCAATACGCAAACGAATTATAAGCTGTTCAGAAGTATAGCCAACCTATCGACCTTGCAAGACCAACAAAATCGGACTCTCTCGTGGTCACTCTTCTCACATGAAGCAAAGGTGATTGATATATGTAAAAGAGGTACGAAAAGACAGTCACTCACTTGACTGCGACCTACATAGCATGCATGCAACAAAAAATGAAAGACAATTCAAGTACTAATGCACACACTCCAACCGATAATGTCCGTCACAGCCGAGGGGTTACAAATAATATGGGAATAGTGAGGTTCAGGTGAGAAAAGGCAAAACATGTTATGGAAATGTGGAGGTAAAAGCGTCAAGCTAGTTCCTAACAGGACCATAAAGAAACCATCCGAATCTCAACTGACTGAAAAACTAAGTACAAGTCCCCCTTCATTTGGCACATAACTCACTAAACTCATACACAATCTCCTCAAAAATAATGGGATAAAACGGAGGAGTCAAACGGTCACAAACTTCCTTTTTTTAATACCGTCTGAATGAACTAACTCAAATAAAACAACTCCTTTTTTTTAAAACTTCCTTTCTTTCTTTTTCTTCCTGTCTCACGTCTTTCCAGCTTCTCTTTTTCTTTTTTTTTTTCTTTTTTTTTTTCTTTCTTTTTCACGTCTTTTTTTTTTTTCTTTTTCAATTTTTTTTTCTTATTCCTCCTTCCTCAATTTCCACCAACTCCAAAACAGAGAAATATGGGCCAAACCGCAACGGAAAAACATAACACAAAAGAACATACTAACTAGCTTGACTAGGCAGGCTTAATTTAGGATGTAGCTAATGGGTCAAAAGGGCAAATTTTGGCTAATGTGGAGCTAAATGGGTGAAAAATATAAGGAACGGGAAATTTGCAAGCAGCTCCCTGCATGTGACACCAACCACAAACCCGAATATGTGCATTTGACGAGAAATTGAATGTCATAAATGTGAAAAAATGATGAACATGCTATGCAAGGAGTACTACTCTCAATTCCTAATGAACTGGTCATGAATGTCACCAGTTATGGCTCTAAAACTCAGAATTTTCAAGTAGTTTGCCAATTTATCAGGTCAAGTCTAGACAGTAGGCTATATTTGAGCAGAAACTCGTAGACTATGCGTATGACAAAGCTGATAACTATCAATAAAAGTGCAAGGCTCAAGCAAAAAGACAAGTTATAGTGCATTATCATCACGGAAATCTACCGTTCCGACTCAACCTATATGGAAAAATAAACGTGAATATTTTTTTTGAATTTTTTGAAATTTTCTAATTTTTTGGATTTTTTTTATTTTTTTTTGTTTTTTAATGAAAATAAACAACAATGCAAGCTGAAAAATAAACGTGAATGCAAAACAAATTCAAATGCAGACTCAGAAGGATGCAATACCCTCCCCAAACCAAAACGGACAACGCCCTCGTTGTCCTCCAGCATACACCAGCAGATATATACAGGGGAACGGGAATATACAACCAATCAATAAAAAACAATAAATATAAAGGAGACAAAATAAAAGAGTAAGAGATGCATACAAAAATACGAACTTCCCCAAACCAGCCAGAAAACTGGGGAAGTGAGTAGACCAGTAGCTACTCGCCGTCGTCGTCGTCACTGCTCTCACGGATCTCCTCCACCCTGAACTCCGGGTCTCTCTCCTCTCTCCTCCTCTGCTCCTCAGCACGAGCTCTCTCCACTGCCACCTCTGGGTCCTCCTCCTCCTCCTCGTCAGTAGACTCCGGGTACCCCTCGGGTGGGAACCGGAAGAAGGAAGGGTGTGGCCAACCCTCTGGAATCGGGCGGTGTCACCTCAAGTGGTACTCGTACAGAGGGTGCAAGGCTAAAGCCATGTCCCTCTCCATATGAGCCTGACGCTCTGCAACCGCATGCAACAAACCGTAAACGGTGCCCCCTTGGTCCGGGACCGCGGGCGCCACAAAGGGAGGAGGTAGTACGAAAGTAGCTGGTAAGACCAGCTCAGTCTGTGTCTGGTCAGTGGGAGTGGGAGTAGGAGTGGTAGTAGTAGTGGGAGTAGGGGTCGGATCGGGAGTAGCCGTGGAAGGCTGGGCACTCCCTGAAGGTGTAGACCCCTCTCCGGTCTCAAGACGCCGCTTCTTGGCGGCGGGTGCAACAGGAGTAGGTCTAGGTGGAAGGAGAAGGTGAGGTAGTGGTGGCAGACGGGCGCCCCTAGCAACAGTAGGAAGGGGCTCAAGACAGGGGAGAGTGTCACAAGGTAAGTCTACAGACATGGAGCCGTCAATCTTCCAAGTCTCAGTAGTCTGGAGTCAGCCAATGCTGAGAAAGCATGGCATCCAGACTCAGTAGCCTCTCTCCCTCGAGGTACTGCAGGTCACGAGGCCAAACGGGGAAAAGGCGACGGGCAAGAATGGTGGCTATGGCACCGCAGGCAATGGTTCCCGTCTCCTTCTTCCCCTGGCTCAGAAGGTACTGGGCGGTCAAGTAAACTATGTTAAGGGTAAAAGGACCCTCGCAATCGATGTTTAGGTAACCGCCCAGGATGGAGAGCTCGGTGTTGGCCATGTTGTTTGGCTCCTTTCGGCCGAAAATAGTGCTCCCCATCAGTCTAAGGAAACAGCGGACAGGGGGAAGGTGGACCTGATGGAGCTTTCGCTCTCTAAAAGTGGTTTGGGCCAGACACCGCCAAAGCTGACGGTAGACCTTCCTCGAGGCAGCAGTCAAGCCCGTAGAGGAAAGGTCAAGTAACCTACCAAACTCCCCTAGTGTCATCGGGAAGGTCCGGTTAAACAACCAGAAGGACACTGAAGAACTATCGGGGTCAGCCTCGTGTGCCCCGGGGGAGAAGGTAAAAGAGCTGAGAAACTCGAGGCTCAGCTCTAAAAAGGTACGGCCGCTCATACAGATGAGCCCGGCCATCCCCGTGCCCCGTAGTAACTCACAAACCGACTCGTAGATACCGAGTCTCTCAAGTGCCGATTTCTCTAGAAATCGGGAAGGTACATGCACACAGCGAAGCAGGTTATAATATTTCTTACGATGGAAAGTGTTAACGAAATGTACCTGCGGGTAGTCTGGGTGAGGGTCGAGGGAAGTTTCCCCTCGGACCGTGATCGTGCTGGGAGTAGAGCGGCAATTCTTTGTAGAAGTGCTAGGAGCGGAAGTAGAGGTGACTGGAGCTGGTGCAGCTCGGGACTGTCTATGACCCCGGCCTCTGGAACTCAGAGCAGAAGCTCGTGAAGCGACGGTGTGAGGAACCAGGGCGCTCAAGGCGATTCTGGCCGCTGGCGAGTCCGCCAGGTGTAAAAGTAGAGGCCGTGCGGAGGTAGTGATCGCTGTGGTCACCACTGAAGAGGGACTAGCAGCAGTGCTAGCTGTGGTGGTGACCGTAGAGGAAGTGGCAGCCTGAACTGAGCTAGCATCAGAGCTAGCTGGCGCAAAAACTGTCCCTGCAGCTGAAACTAGAAACACTGGGGCTGCAGTGGTGACTAAGGCGGAGGCAGTGGCAACAGCAGGGGCTACTGTCTCAGACAGAGACGGACTAGAGGTGGAGCTGGTAGAAGGTAACGAACTAGACTTCATCCTGTAACAAGGGTAGGGGCATGATAAGAAAAATAGTGTCTAAAACTGGCTTAGACAGAAGGAAAAACCAGCAGAAAAAAACAACATGAATACCCCTACCAGTCGAAAATTTCGACCCACAGCATATATGTCCCAACAATTCCTCAAACAAAATCGAAAAGCAGCATGTAAATGGCGATAAGGCGGGCATAACAGTCAACAACAACAGCATGTAAGCAACACTGAAGTTAATTAAGTCATGGAAGCAAGCAAACCCGTCTGACAGTCAAAAAATTTCGACTAAACAGCCTTAATCGCGAAAATTCGCGCAATAATCGAATGGAAGCATGTTAAACATTCTACACTCTGCAGCAATATCACAACAATGAAGCTACATAGACAAATGACAGCAGCAATAGCCCGTCTGACAGTCGAAATTTTCGACTGTCCTGAACACAAATCGCAAAAATTCATGTAGAATTCGAATTAAGCATGTAACAGCAGCGAGGAATTGGGGTTGATCATCAAGCAAGGGGAATAAGTGCAATAAACACAATTAAAGTCGAAAAATTTCGACTAACAATGGATTTTTGAACCCTAGAAAGCATTTACCTCATATTAATTCGGAAAAACGAAATTAAAATGCATAGAGGATGAAAGAATCACTTACTTGATGATAATAGACCTACAATATGCAATTAATCTTCAATAAACAAGTAAAAGTAGCGATTTTTTCGACCTCAAAACCGCAAACCCTAATCCTCTTTAAAGACCGTGTAAATAGGCACATATTAAGGGGAAAATATGGGGCTATGGAAGATTAAGTAGCAAACAATAGATTTTAGGTGGTGGATTTGGTAATTAGGTAAGAAAAATTGGGGATTTGGGATGAGTAGTATCGCAAATAGGAGGTGTTTAGATGAAAATTAGGGACAAAATGAGAAAGGAAACAAAAGTAAAGAGTTTAAGGATTGAAAACTCCCTGCGTCCTGTTTCAGTTACTCGATCGAGTGGTTTTAAACCACTCGATCGAGCATTTTGATGCTCCATCTACTCGATCGAGTAGAATTCTACTCGATCGAGAAGTCCCACTTATTGCTTTACTCGATCGACCTGAAAAAGTGCTCGATCGACCAAATTTTCACTCGATCGAGTACAAAAAGTACTCGATCGAGCTCTTTTCTCGCGTAAGCTCTTGAATTTCGTCTTTTCTTCCTTGGAATGCGTAAAAACTTCCCCAAACCTGCATAAGAACACGTGCAAAAATATCCCAAAATACCAAATACGCATAAGAACAGTCTATAGTCTTAAATCTACGCTAAAGAACAGTCTATAAGCTAATTGTCTTAATTAAAAGCAATAAAATAAATTCAACGGAAAATTCAAAATTATCTATTACAAAGTGTTACACGCGGCATTTCCCCGTTTAATTCCCAATGCAATTCATTAGCCCCTTGAAGGGCTCCTGACTGGAGGACGTCATCTCAGCAACGTTGACTGTCCTCTTTAATTTCCATGAGCATGAATGGTCATTCGCAACAGTAGGAGGGGAATAGTTCTCATCCACATAGGCACGAACTTTCCTCGTCCTTGCTCCTCTATCACCGTCTTTAGCATCCTTACTTCCAATTTGATTGACAGCAGTTGCACAACACCCTTTGACAGCTTCTTCGCTGCTTTCATCTGTACCTGTAGCAAGGAAAACAGACGAACTTTCCTCCTTTTTGCTCTCAGTCTGAGGCGGAGGGATAACAATTGCAGCACAATACTCCAAATTTTCAACTGGAGTGTCAATAATAGGGTCAATAGAAGAGAGAGCATTGCAAGGCTGAGCCTGCATGGGAGCCCTCCGGGACTTAGACTGATTAAAAATCAGCTCTTCGTCCCCTACCTGAAAGGTCAAAGTCTTCCCCCCGATGTCAATAACTGCACGAGCAGTAGACAAAAATGGTCTCCCTAAGATAATAGGGGTGTGTGCATCTTCGGGGATGTCTAAGACAACGAAATCAACGGGAATAAAGAACCTCCCGATCCTTATAGGTACGTCTTCTACTATACCTAGTGGCCGTGATATACTACGGTCGGCCATCTGGACTGTCATGTTAGTGCAACTCAGCTTTGTCAAACCAAGTCTCTTGGCCAGAGACAGCGGTAAGACACTTACGCTAGCGCCTAAATCGCATAGCGCATTATCAATCAAATAGTTACCGATATGACACGGAATTGAAAAACTACCCGGGTCTGACTGCTTAGGAGGTAACTTATTTTAAAATAGGGCTGACCCCACCTCAGTCAAAGCTACGGTCTCACTATCACTAATGTCCTCTTACGCGATAAAATCTCTTTCATAAACTTAAGATAAGAGGGTAAATTTGTCAGCAACTCAGTGAACGGCACAGTGACTTCCAAGCTTTTCAGAAGTTCGACAAATTTGCCGAATTGTTGATTGGCCTTAGTATTCTGCAACCGCCTCGGGAAGGGAACTGTGATAGGAATCTCGAGTCCCTTCTTTCTCTCTTCCAATGTATCTTCCGGAGCAAGTTCTGTATCCTTTGGACGCTTCTTACCTCTCGAACGAGGTCTTTCCGGTGATTTATCGCTTAAACGAGCACTAGCAGGTTCTCGAATAAGCTTCCTGTCATCAAAACTACTCGATCGACCAATATACCCATTCGATCGAGTAGAATCTTCATCAATATCACTCGATCGAGTAGTTTTTTCACTCGATCGAGCAACTCCATTTTGCTCATCACTCGATCGAGTAGAAAAACTACTCGATCGACCATTCTGCCTTTCCTGTTCACTCGATGGAGTGGTATTTTCACTCGATCAACCACTTTCGTCCCCAAATCTGCTCGATCGACCACCTGAAACCAGTCGATCGAGTACTTTCTTTGTCGTGAGCTCATTTTCTTCGCCAGAACACTGTTCACCATCAGTTACAGCTCTCCTTGGGTCTGATTTCTGCATTTCTTGTCCCTCATATGAACGAGCGCTTCTCAGATTGATGAAATGTACCGTCTCGTGTGGATTTTTCTCATTTTGAGTCAGTAATTGACCCTGCTTTCTTGTGGACTTATTAGTGGCTAATTGGGCAACTTGAGTTTCAAGTGCCTTTATGGACGCATCTTTCTGTTGATCACTCAATTGCCACTGCTTCGTGAAGGCTTGCAACATAGACTTAAGCTCACCAATTTCACTCACCCCACCGGAAGATGACGCACCATGGTTAGGAGGAGTAAAAGAAGGGGGCTTTTAAAAGCCTTGTTGATTCTTGTGTGGAGGGACATAAGGCTGCTGCTGGTGCGGAGGAGGAGTAGGATTGAGCACATTCTGACTAGTCCACCTCAGACTGGGATGGACTGCCCCTTGATTATTGTAATAGGAACCTCCTCCTTGCCTATATTGCTGAAAGGCAAGGACTTGTTCCTTCTCCACAAGACAGCCAACAGCAGTGTGGCCATCATTACTCCCACATCTCTCACAAGAAACGGTCTCTCCTCTAGTAAGAACATGGACCGTCTGAGGCTCCCCAGCAGCTTGTAATTCCAACTTGTCGAACCTAGCATTCATGGTCTCCAGCTGAGCCAAAACCTGCTTATCAACTGCATGAACTGTCCTAATCCCATCCCTCGGGTTACCATATTCAGCACTGTGATTTGCCATCTCTTCAATAAGAGACCATCCCTTATCGTCATCTGTATTCTCATGGAATCTTCCACTAGATGCCGCATCAAGTATGGCTCTCTGGTCGTCATACAGCCCATTGTAGAACTGATTAGCTAGAAACCATGGCTCAAAACCATGGTGAGGGATAGACCTCACCAACTTCTTGAATCGCGACCATGCCTCATAGAAACTTTCATCGGGAGCCTGTCTGAAACTAGTAATCTTGGCCCTCAAAGCAAATTGGTGCGTTGTGGA